>NC_070638.1:24334694-24991669 GCF_947347685.1 Pleuronectes platessa | reverse complement strand
CACAGAAAACTTCAAACTTAACTTCTGTGTTCAGAAAAGGTTTAAGCTAACACCTGCGTTTGACTTTGGCATGTCCTTCTTCAGGGGGTTTGTCGTCATCGTCGCCATCTTCTCTATTTGACATCTTATTCCTTGAGCCATGCTGTTGGTCAAGGCTGCTAACAACTTGCTTGGAATCTGAGCCAAAACATAAAATATATTTACCAGCAAACTCACAATGTATAACAATGTGCAAATGAAATAATACAACCAAAGTTTGCTATGTCAAATATATCAAATTTTAGTGGTTATATAATGATGTGGGAATCAAGGTTCAACAAAGATGCAATTTTACATATGAATTTGCTAAACTGGTGTTAATAAGCTGACAGGGATCCAGAGTGCAACCATTTTGGTCGCGTGTGCGAACTGGCAGTTAAGTCCTGGTCCTTCATCCTGAGGAAGGGAGGAACGGTCAGCCAGGACACAGCTCCTCATTGGAAGCTGTTCAGATTCTATACTTGGCGAAGAATACATATAAGAGCCTTCATAAAACCATTGATAAAACCCTGAAGTCTACTGCAGCAATCCAAGCAACATTTGAGCAGCTACAGACCCTGCTGACCAGGATAAATGTCAAGCTGAGGTCTACCTGCTGAGCGCTATATGCTTTTTGCGTGAACAGGTAGCCTGGATGCCAGGCGCAGTGACAAGCCTTAAATAACAGCTGGCTCCTATCCACTCCCATGTTAAACCTCTCTGCGGGTCACACCGGACGCTGAAGCGCAGCGCTGCGCCAAGGCTACCTAGCGCCGTGCAGCGATCGTTTCGGTGTTGAGTCTATTTTTGCGCTTGACATGAGCGTATCGCGCCAGGAAACACACTGAAAAATGATTTTAAACAACATATTTTATATGATATAAATGATCAAATATGCATCCTATTTTTTTAATTCCCTTCTGAGGTCCTGGAGTTTTAATTTTACCAATTTTACCAAAGACATTATTAAATGTCCCCCTCTGCCCATCCACTACAGCCACACAAGCAGTCATAAATATAAAGAGAGAGAGGGGGGCTACGTATTCTCCACATAGGCTTGAGTGGAGAATACGCAATTTACCCTTGTCACCCGACATTTAACGGAGCAAACAGCGGAGAAGTTCTTCAATATGGATGACATTAAATTAGTAATTGAAGTTGAGAAGTACAGTGAGTTGCATGATCCTCGGAACATGTTGTATAAAGACAACACCAAAAAAGGCAAATGTTGGGACGCTGCTGCTTAATGTTGGAGCAACAAGTAAGTATATGCTTTAATACTACTGGATCAACGGGTGATATTATTAGCGCTGCCCGGCGGTTCAGCGTCCGGTGTGAACAGCCAGGCGCCGGCGCGCTGGGGATTTGCGCGGCGCTTTGGTGTCGCTTCCGCGTCCGATGTGAACCCGGCATTACTGTTTCTCTCAAAAATGCTGATTGTGTTGGTAAGTTCTCCGTGTATCCTTAAATTATTTTTACAACACTGGCAAAAATCGTTTTTGCTGATCTTCCTCTTCTTCTTCCAGCGTGCGTGCAGTTGAGTTCTGTTGACAACAACTATGCGTCGCTTAACATACGTCACATACTTGTGCTCTGATTGGTTGTAGGTCTATCCATTTGAGCGAAGAGGCATTTTTTTTCACAGCCCAATGGAGCGGTATCAGACTCACATTCAGACTAGAATTATGAGTATGACAACGTCAGGCTAGTGAACAGGCACAATGAAAGCAATATCTACAGAGTTAACACTGAATCTGATGAGATGCCTCATCACCTGACTAAAGAGCGGACAAAGCCCTGCACACACCATCAGATTTTTCCTGAGTGTGGCTGAGGACTGGAACTAGCCATGATAAATAAACCCAACCCAAAGAGCAATTCAGATGGTGGATGTGATGTGCTATGAATTTTTAAGAGATACACACACGCATTATTACCTGTCTGTTTGGCTGTGTTCTGCTGAGAGGATGCAGCAGGTCTTTTACGTTGATTCCCACCATCAGAAGGATTGTCAGAGCCACAGAGCTGATCCTCTGACTGCTCTCTGGTATCAGCCACATTCATACAGTCTCTGTGTATCTCGGAGTCCCTCACTGAGCTCCCATTTGTCTCTAATGTGCACTTCTGGCCAAGCAGGTATTTCAAAACCTCAACATCATCATGAAGGGCTTTTACTTCTTCTCTACGTTGGCTCTCATCTCCAGTCTGTCTCTCCTTCCACTCTGCTGAGTGTATCTCTAAACCTGTGTTCCCATTACAGACGGATTGGTCAGTGGTCCAGCCCTGCCCCGCCCAGTAGGAATACTGCACCCAGTAGGAGGAGTAGGTGTCTGCAGCATGTTCGTCCCACACAGCTTTTGTTTCTGGGTTGTCCCAAGGAGCAGTTACTGTTCCTTGGTCTTCTGTAGAGAGCAGCTCACTCTCTGGATGTTTCTCTAGCCAGCTGCTCCACAGCAGCGCTTCACCCTGTTGAGCTTCAAGAGGTAAAGAGGAGGTGGAGAAAATGAAGAAGCAGTATTGAATATAGGCCACATTATGACAGAGGAAACTCTGTCTGCTGATTAAGACTGAGAGACGCTCTCCATGTGATATTTATTGAAGCATCACCACGTCTTCTTGTTTTACGTGCTCCGGTGAGGGACACATTTCATTAGGTTCAGTGAACAGCTACACAACATTTGACTTTGTAGTAATCTTCATGTTATCCTGCTTACCCCAGTAGGTTGCCCAGCCAGCATCTTGGATCCCTCCTGCTCCTTCCTCAAGTGAATCGCACACTTGCCTCTCATTAACTGGGCCATTAAAAGTAGCAAAGCACAACCTCTGAAGTCAGTTTTAAGATTGGATTTCAATGATGCTTCTATTTAGTCTCTGGCAGTAACTTTGTAAATCTGTGTGGTATCTTTGCACAGTTAACAGGTGCAAAAAAACCTGTGCAATGCTATCATTACACAATTTCATAACATACTTAGGAGGAATCAGATTAAGCCAATTGCTCCAACATTCTTTCACATTTGGATAATACTTCTGTCCTATACATGTATGTAAATAATAATAATAAATGAATTGGATTACCTTTGTTGTCAACCTGTAGCTCTACTTCCTCTTCCTCAGCTTGTTCTACCGTGTATGTGGCAGGCTTCCTGTCAGACCTCCTCACCTGTCACATGATCACAAACAGGCTCATTCAGCAGCAGCAACAGCCCAAAACATTTGTGTTCAATTCATTCTTTCATGAATTTCAGTGACACCGAGCTAACCGGAGTGTCAAGCAGTTAGTCTGACTTACTGCTCTCCTCTGGTCAGAGGAGCTGCTGAAGGCCAGAGGCAGACCCATGCTGGCCATTAGCTGCTCCTCTTCATTCAGAACCTCCTCCTCTTCCTGTACTTCTTCTTCCTGGTCATCATCATCTGCCTCTGTGAGGATTTCAGACACAATCATCTTTGTTACTTCATCTGATCTCACCCTCCTTGTTAGGATTCTTAATTTTCACCCTGAGTTTTCAACAACACCAACACTATGCAATGATTTTGAAGTCAAGCAAAAATTTGAGATGGCGAGATGCTGCCACACACCTTGCACTGCAGTCTCCGCTAGTTCAAAGCTCAGCAGTCTGTTATCAGAGCGGTAAAGGTCTCGGTCCCTGCACAGATGAAGACAAACAGACAGTAAGACAGAGCTGAAGACCAACAACAGTTCGTGTACCCACGCCACAGCCCTGCTCATTATCAAACGCTCATGTCAGTGAGTGACAGTGGACATAAGAGAGGCTCACTGTACGAAGGCTCTGGAACAGAGACAGTGGATCGTCTCCTCCTCAGGCCGATGTCTCCTGCGGAAGAAGAGATCTGCCACCACGGTCACCAGACTGCTCCTCTCCAGCATCATGACCAACAGTTCACTCACTCTACCCCCGCGTGAGCCGGAACTAGCATGGCGGAACTTCAACAACATCAACCGCAACTTCCGCCCACCTCCTTTCACAATAAGGTGTCTCTGTTGGTTCATTGAAACCCCTAAAACCCAATCATAGTTCTGTACTGTCTTAAAATAAGATGTGGTCAGTTTTGTGTGCAGCTATGCTGCATTGCATTTGCATTTAGCTTATCATATATATTATTAGCATATATTGCTGCTAGAGGGTGCTGTTCAAAAAGGAGATAAATAATGTTACGATGCGAGGTAGCGATGCACCAATACCACTCTTTTTCAAACCAAGTACAAATATGAATACTTAAATCTTGGTAGTTGAAGATAATGAGTACCGATACCGATCAGCTGCGAGCCTGTTTCTGTTAAATCATATTGTTCTGAGAACGATGTACCACACAATGTACAGTTCTTCGTAAATTGCTGCCACACAAATACTGAAAAAACAAGCAACGAACGAAAGAACATTTTCATGTTCTGTTGTGTTTTGTGGATATTTTATGAATGTCTCCGGTAAGTGGAACCTTTATCCACATAGAGTTGTCGCGGACACTAAAATACCCTAACACTTGAGTGTGTCACATTTATAGTGTTCCGGTGTTTCGTTGTTTTAGCTCGGTGATTGAATGATTCTGTGAGTGTTGACTTCCTGGTTCGTTCATTAGAACGCAGTTATCCCACTCTGTTTCCGCGGAGCCTCGCTCTCATTCTCGGTGTTAACGCCCTCGGTTTCCTCTTCAATCCAGACACTGAAGCTACGTTCTATGAAATCACAAGCGGCAGATCTGTCATTTGACTGAGCGGAACACACCGGGTTGGATGGCGTGACCCGTGAGTGCCACTGAAATTCAACGTTTGCATCACAATAACACCTATAAATACTGAGTGACGTTTTCCTGTCCCTGTCCACGGCAGCAGGTGCTCTCTCCTGAGGCTGACAACAGTGCAGGATGTCAGACAGTGGGAACCAGTCCTGTCTGATGGGAGCAGAGGACACTGTCTCCTTCCTGGTATGAACTCTGTTCCTGTACTACTGACAGTTACCGACTGACAGGAGGTGCTTGAAACTATAGTGTATTTGATCACATTCGAGTTTGTGGCTGCAGTCTTGTTATGAAGCTACTGGAGTGTGTATCTGTATCTAGTTATCCACACGATAAAGAGTTTGAGCAAGACACTGAACCCTGAACTGCTTTTGATGTGTCAAACTGGAAACAATCCTCTGTCAAATGAATATAATGTTTTTTCAGCTTTTGAAAAGGAGAAATACACCAAGCTTATTGATTAATACAAACAAAGAGTGGTTCTAACTGTTTACTTTACAGGAGATATCAGCTGGGAAGGAAAACAGAAAAGGGTTCAGTGTATCAGTTAAACTATAGTCAAGTCTCCAATATATCTTGTATTTATAATGGAGACAATCTGATTAATTAATTAGTAGATTCATTAGTTCACTTGATTTCATCACTGACTACCACTTTTTTATGCCCATATTAGGTTTGGTATGGTTCATGATTGGCAGTCTTTGCTTAGACGATAAAATAAATATTGTTTTTTCTGTACTTCCAGTCGGCTATGTGATTCCATGGATGAGTTATAAACGGTGAACTGCTCTGTATTTATAAAGCCCTTGATGACCCCTAATTTCCACTTTTGCCATTCAACAATTCACACATATTCATAGTGCAACACTTTCTTTATTGTATATCACTCACACACTGCCGGCACAGCCGTCAGGGCCAATTTGGGGTTCAGTGTCTTACCGTAGGACACTACAGAATTGAGAAGCCTCAAATCCAACTAAGAACCTTCTGATTAGTGGACAAACCACTCTACCTGAAGTGCCGCAGCTGCCCAGTGAGTCCTCTAGCACAGCTTCATATATTTACACTGGACCCTTGGATAGTCTACTATGAACTGCACCCCAAGCTTTTATGTGAACACTTGGTGTTCAGCACCTGGTAACAATTATCTGTAAACCGTTTCTCATGTCGTAATATCTGTTACGACAGCACCTCTGTTTTTGTCTTTATGACGGTGTGTTGGCTCAAACTACCACTACCCTCACCCTTTTTTCAATTGACCCTAGAAATAATGTTACATTTGGGCAATGCACCAATAACATAGTTTTTAGTTGTTGATTTTTTTTTTAGATATTCACCTGTTGTTCACTTTTTCTGTCAATCCACTATAAAAATCAGTTTGTACTGCTCAAGCCATATGTCAACAGGATTAACTGTTACAGCTGCATTTAAAGTTCAGAACGAAGCATGTCAAACAGCTGGCTGTCAGTTGTTCAGCAAAGTGGGGGCAAGCATGAATAGCTGTGCACAACTATCCAGCCAGTAGATGTGGAGATGTTTTTCATGTGGTGTTGTCTTGGTTCACAGGTGTGTGTGTTCCATGCTTTGGAGGAATGGGCTGGTCTTGGTCAGGTGGAGGACTACCTGAGTGTTTTGGAGTACCTGCTGTGGGTCTTCACCCCTCTGGCTATCGTCTTCATTCTGCCCTTCCTCATCGTCATATTCCTCTACCTGTCGATACTCTTCCTTCAAGTCTATAAGGTACGCAGACACTCATCTGGCACTGCACGAACAGTGAACCACACTTCATGTCATTTTGTGAAGTTTACAACCACTCAAAATGCCATCTAGTAATTTTAGGTACAAATAATATTTTTAAGTGAAAACCTGCCTGCTTGAGTTGACTGGCAGTTTCCCACGTCAATCTCTCTTCTGAAGGAGCTCCTGTGGTACTCTGATGAAGTCAGACCTATAACATTTCTGCAACATTGCACCAGATTGGAATAGAAAGCTGATAGAATGCAGCAGCTTGGTGTTTTTCACAGAGATTAAAACTGCTTCGGCTGATCGTGGATAGTTGTGGTTGATTGTGATCAAAGTCTAAGCTGATCTTGGAGAGTAATGGTGGATTGTTGATCGTGATGGTGGATGCTATCTTACTTTACTTCATGCCTATCAGACAGTTGGTGAATAGGTAGCAGAATTCTTTATTCTCTCTGACAGTTAAAATTGTTAAACATGTTTATGATGATCGGTCAAACTATGAGAATGAGGCTTCAGCATCAAGGGTAAAACCATGTCTATCTATCGATCACTTTATCTATAGACATAATATAATCCATAATCAGTCAAAATATAAAATGGGACAGTAACACATGATGCCATTAGCAGTCATCATCTGTGGTACCTTCAAGTTAAGATTAAAGAGTTCTCTTCTCTTAAAGGTTGGTAATTAATTCATCAATAGAAATAAAGGTCTAATGTTCATCTTTTTGGATAGGTATTTTCAAGAAATCTATCAGAAGGAAACTGAGGGCGATACAAGTGACTTAACTAGTTTCAGACCAAAACAGGTGTGGACTGCTTGCTGTGTATGAATGATGAGTAATATAAAAAGTGCTGCCCAATGAAGCACTGTATGTGTGTGAATGACCGAATGCATGAATTGCTTAAGTGGTCAAAAAGTCTGGAAAAGTGCTGTAAAGATACAGTCCACTTACATTTGTCCTTCTCCTGTCCAATGTCCACATTGATTGGAAAATTGTAACTGTTATGTTAAATATTGAGTCTACAAAACACTTCTGGAGTCTCAGGGGTTAACTTTGTTGCAGCCGAAACCAATTCATCTGCAGTGACAGGTGACCTATATTTCAGACGTACTAAAACAACAGAAACAAATTTCTGATATATAATGTCCTCCATGTTTTTAGGATCAAATTTAAGTGGAAACAGGCCACGGACACAAAATCTTAAAGGGGACATATTATGAAAATTCCACTTTTGTAGTGCTTCTTCACATTAGTTTGGGTATCTGGCATGTCTACCGTCCCAAAAACTCTGGAAAAAAATCACTCCCGCGATTTGTTGTGGTTCCTATATTTCAGAAACTATGTGCTAAAGTGCGTCCAATGGAATTTCCCCCGAAATAGACGTCATAGTCGAAAAATGCCCATTTAGTACATTCCCCCATAGCTCTATGCACTCCCCCACTACCACTCGACCCACCCCTAGATGGACCCTCCCACTTTATAGAAGCTCGGTCCACCGGTGTCCGCCATTTCATTCTTGCAAGCCTTGGAAACACTTGGATTAGCTAACTAGCAGCATGAATCGGTGGTCGGCTGCAAACATGTCTTCATGTGACTCCAGCTTCAGAAGACACAAGATTGAGATGGATTGAGTTCATATATGATGGCAACGTTCCTGCCACCACTTTGAATCGGACTTTTTTATCAACCTGGGCCAATATAACGCTGGATTCTCTAAAAGGTTGTTATTGAAAGAGAGGTCCGTGCCATCTTTCCATGGCAATACTGAAGACGAGGGAAATGTAAGTATTTTTTTTTTATAATTCTGGTATTTGCTTCTTTTAGACATTTTGTGTGGAGGCTAGTGCCGTTAGCATGTTGTGCCGTGTGTGTGAGGGGGGTGGGGGGCTAGTATGTAGTGGTGGGGGATAGGTAGAGACTTTACAGGAGTTTTCATTAATCGAGGACGGCTGGCTAGTCCACGGTGAACGGTGATCGGTGATCACATGGCAGGTTCGTGAGTGTTGTGCTCTCCACGCCCCCCCCCCCCCCCCCCGCTCGAGGGGCCGTAGCACCTACTACGAGCCCCTTAGCAGCAACTACGAACCCCGGTAGTAGCTGCTACGAGCTCTGGTTGTAGCTGCTGGAGCTTGAAGTTAGCTACGGATGTTTGTAGTAGCTGCTATGAGCTCCGGTTGTAGCTGCTGGAGCTTGAAGTTAGCTACGGATGTTTGTAGTAGCTGCTACGAGCTCCGGTTGTAGCTGCTGTAGTTTGAAGTTAGCTACGGATGTTTGTAGTAGCTGCTACGAGCTCCGGTTGTAGCTGCTGGAGCTTGAAGTTAGCTACGGATGTTTGTAGTAGCTGCTACGAGCTCCGGTTGTAGCTGCTGGAGCTTGAAGTTAGCTACGGATGCTTGTAGCAGCTGCTAAGAGCTCCGGTTGTAGCTGCTGGAGCTTGAAGTTAGCTACGGATGCTTGTAGCAACTGCTAAGAGCTCCGGTTGTAGCTGCTGGAGCTTGAAGTTAGCTACGGAAGTTTGTAGTAGCTGCTACGAGTGTCGGCCGTAGCGAACTTCCAGCCCAGTGCTGCCTTGGGGAAAAAATCAGCGGCACAGTACTAACGGGAGGACACGAGGGCGGGGGGCGGGGGAGAGCACAACACTCACGAACCTAACTTCCAGCTGTAGCTGCTGCTATGGCCGCTCGTTCAAGATACCGGAGTATGTTGTTGTCATAATGTGCGGGAATAGAACGATTATTCATTACCAGCCCTAGTTTGGGGAAATGTGCCCTTGTATCCTTGTATGCATGACAGTAGTACAAGCATGAATAACATTGCTGCTTTTGGTGTTCAGGCAAGCACATCTGTTCACGGTGCTAGGCTACATCACGTAGCATGCCAGACGGACCCACCAAAGATGCGCACACATGGAACGCAGCTTTCTATGAAAACACTGCGACCTCACTACAAAAGTACAGGTTGGTTTACCCTCAGTTACTTCGTCATGTCATTGATTGTGTCTCCGTGTTAAAGTTGTAACAGCATCTCATTTGTTGTGACTCCATGGATATTGTGTCTGTTTTATCATAGGCACACAGAAAACTGTGCTGCACTGATGGCGGTATTGGGACCTCAGCTGCAAGAGACCTTGCTTGGAGGAGGGAGAGGACAAGATGTGACGTGAGTGACTCAATATTTAATCTAAACATTTCAATAATCACATAGATTACCATCCTACACTTTTTTAGCTGTTGCAGCCTTTTGGTGAAATCTTTGTCGTTCTAATAGAATGGAATCTTCCAACCCTGTTCATAAGACACCCACATATATTGTCTATGAAAACTGCCTCCTGGAGCTGTTTGAGGTTTGTCCTGTGTGTCGGCGGGGGACAGATGTAATATATAAGAAGGGCGAGTGCACAGAAAAGCCGGTGAAAGCAGATGCAATCTTCCGTGATTCTCACAGGCTCTATTTAAAAGCCAAACAATGTGAAAACAGTATGTGAAACATAAATAACATATCAATTAACTGCTATCTTTAAATGGTCTTCACCATTTAAAGACCATTTATTTATCGTCTTCACGATAAATAGAATAATATAATTATAAAAAGAAAATAATAAATACAAAAAAGTGCAAAATGTCCAACTTTTTCCCCAATTTGTATTACAGATTACGTGGATAACCTGTTGGACCTCATCCTTCACGAGGTTTTTCAGGACCCGGCCCCATATGTGAATGAGGTGCTGAAGATCTCAAAACCTGAGGATCTCTCTGCCTAGTATGAGAAACCTGACAAGCAGGAAGTTATAGCCAGCTATGTGTCGAGTTTCAATCAAGGGCAGGTCTGAACCCTGTATAACTTCCCTGAGCATCAGGGAACATTCTGCGTATCTGGAGCACCGAGCAGGAGGGCAGGACCACCCTGATTCTCCGGCCCAGAGGGCCTCAACACCAGCTCACAAAGCTTCTGTACGCCAAATACCTGTAACGGCTGAGCAAAGTTCACATTGTATTTAGAGAATAAAAGGTGACACACAAATATAAAGTGTTCCTTTGTTTACAGTATAGCTACTGATGGCACAAATTGTATTTTTGTAATGAATGTATTTATTATACTTGGTATTTTTTGTATTTATTACCTCTGTCCCAGCCAGTACATTTAATAACTATGATTAAAAAGCTCTGTGGCAATCTTTCTGACAATAAAAGTTTATAGAAACAGTTGTGTGCTTTTAATGTTTGATATGTAACATGTCAACAATTGACACGTGCAAAAAAGGGGCAGTTAGCAAAGTAATACAGAGGGAAGAGTAATTTATGTATTTTATTCCTCAGTCATAATTTTATTGCAGAAATGACTGATATCTCATGCATAAAAAAAAAAAAAATTACTGCTCTATTCCTTTTAGACATAAAGGCCCATAATCTGCCCTATAGATGTTGAAGAACACATTCAAACAGGCTAATTAATGGAGGTAAAAACGTTATGTCCTACACCTCCATGAGAGGGGGGAGGGATGAGAGGGGTGAAAGGGGGTGGGGTAAGATGGGGGCGGACTGAGAGGGGGGCGGGGCCCTCAAAACAGGTCGATCTGAGGAGGGCTGTTTTAGACAGAGTAAAAAGGTGCTGTTTTAAATTATCCTTGTGGTATTTTTACCAAAAAATGTTACAGACATTTAATTAAGACCCCAAGGAACCATATCAACTGTGGTGAAATGGGCATAATATGTCCCCTTTAAAGGAATCATGATGTTCATGTGTTTCTTTTAATGACTGAGAGTTGCCATCTTCACCAACCTGGGAGCGGATATTTTTATCTGCTTTTCAGGTGGTTGATGTGACATATTTTCCGATGGATGCTCTCTGTCCGCTGGTGGGATTGTGCTCACCTGTGTGTGCGCGCACGTGTCAGTGTGTGTGTGCGTGCACTCGTCTGTGAGTGTGTGTGTGCGCATCAGGATGGAACTCAGCCGTGCGCGATACAGAGAGCAGAGGAGAAATCTACACGCACGACCATGTAGAGACTGAAATGACATGCCGTCGTGTAAATAAGATAAATAACATAAGGCTATTTAGTTTGTTTAATAAAAGAGCAAGCTATAGACCTGTTTTATAGGAAAGATAACCTTAAATTGCTTATGTTGAGATCCGGCGCTATATTAAAAAATTAAAGAAATAAAATTAACTTGACCTTCCAGGGGGGGCAGGGGTGTCGTTGGGGGGAAAGGAGGCGCCCACATTATATAATGGTAGGGGAAACACTGCACACCCTAGTGGTTCGAAGTTAAGATGCAACTGAGACAGGAGGGTTAGTTAGCCTGTCAACGGTAGCAAACAAGGGACATGCACTATTGTTATTGGTGATGTTGCTAGAGAAGAAAGCCTACCTTACATTTTTAAGTTCCATATTATAAATGTGAAGTCTCTCTTTATAGATGTCATAATGTTCCTGGATTTGTTTTTTGAGCTCTAACTTCAGCTTTTCCCGCAATCTCTTTTTTTCTATTCTGACTAGCGAGGCATTTCTCCACGGAGATCTTTTCTCACCAGAGAGCGCTTTCTATAGTGTATCCTTTTCTTATGACCTATTTTTGAATATTTATATATATATATATATATATATATATATATATATAATTAGAGAGGAAATGGAAGTAGGGCAGGAGGTAAGGTGCCTACATTCTCCTGAATCTCTCAGCTCCTCTTCTCACTAGTGGTAGAGGGCCACTGACAAATACCTCAGTATTCAGACAGCTCACTGTGTTCAACAGATAAATAAAATATTGCTTATTTACTCTAGGATGTGCAGCAACAATATGCCTGATTTGTTCTGTCATGTCAAAATCTTTGGGAAAACATAGTATTTTGGTATTATTAGTGCATATGTTTCTCATATTTTCACAGCAAATCGCCCACCATCAGCCCGTCTTGTCACAAATCTCAGGCTGTGTCTCTTCCCCCCATCTTCCAGGGATACATAATGTACTCTTAGGCTTTGCACCCAGTTCCAGGGGGTCTGCCAATTTTAGATTTCTTGTCTGGTACATAGCCCTCCTGATTTTTTGGCACAGTTGTTGGTGCTAGTGAGCTGTGTGTTAACATGCCCCTGCCCACTGGTTAAGTAGAGGCAATTCCACACAATCCATTTACTTTCACATTCAATTCTAACTGGTGAATTTTGGTTTCCTGCACTGGCATTTTCTGTAGAAGTTTGAGGTAGTCGCCTGAAGAGAAAGATGTGTCTTGCTGCTAATAAGCTTTGGCTAAGTACAACATATCCAGTCACTTCAGTGCGAGCTTGTTCTTGTGCCAGACTCGCACAATACGGAACTACAAGTGTGTAATGGGAAAGAGAAGAATAATGATAGAGGTCCCCTATTACAACGTATTCATGTTGGTGGTCATTACGAAGCACTAACATAGCAGTCAGGTGCATTGTTTCTATTTTGAGGCAGTGGAGAGTGGTTGTGCAGTACAGTATATATTTTGTATCTTAAGGTCACATTATAAATATAGTAAAATGTGCATAAATAGGAAGGTGTCCACCACAAACTCCGCTTGTTACATACACAGATGATGTGTTTGTTCATGAAGTGAAGCCATTTTCTCTTAATGTTCTCTCATACCACCTGATAAATTCACAATTTTTAATATAATTTCATCTGACTATCAAAGGGAATGGGACGTGACACTCTGGTTTGTTTATTGCATGTCACTTACCATTATTAATCAAGAAACTAAGTACAACTCCTATGAACCTTGTTTCCAGATGCAGCTATCTATTTTTCAGAATTGAAACCAGGGTCCTGGAAATCTGTTGCTGATTCAACCAGAACCTAACCTGTCCTGATGTTTTCTTCTTACAGAGGAAAAATCAACTGAGGGAAGCTTACTCCAACAACCTGTGGGATGGGGCCAGGAAGACTCTGGCTACTCTGTGGGACGGACATGGAGCCATATGGCATGGTAATACACCAATCATCACATCCTCCTTTTAAAATGCTGCCCATACAAACAGCAAGAACAAAAGAAAAAGGAAAAAGATAGATTATGTTCTCTCTGCCAGTGCTGATAGTGGACATGGAGTACATATGCATTTGAAGTATGCCATGCGTCTTGTTGAATTAATGTGTTGATCAGTGTGGTCTTATATGGTAAATGGTTTTGTATTTATATAGCGCTTTTCTAGTCTTGATGACCACCTTACTTACGACCTCCCAGTTCATATCATGAGCCGTTTTCAGACATGAACCCCAGAAAATGTCTGGAAAATTGGTTGTGGACAGTTTCTGAAGATTGTCTTTTATATGTGTTAAACAAAGTAGGAGATTGTCTGTGTCAGCAGCATTTACAACAAGGAAAATGTCCAGTTAGATCAGGCAAGTGTCGTCACCTGAGAAGAGAATGCAGGAGGAAGGATATGCCATCTAAATTTCAGCACAGTACTTAGACTTTATAAGATTACATATATATCAACTAGGGATGGGCATAATTAATCGACGATCGATTAATTGATCATTAAGAATTTCGTCGATGAAATAATTTTTTCATGGATAAATTCGCTAATTACACATTTGAACACGGGGGGCAGTGTTTGAAAAAAAAACGCCACAGTCCTACTCAGTTACCTGCGACTGGCTGCGAGTTACCGTGTAGTTACATTTCCAAAGTAAACATGAAGAGGTCATGGCGAAGGGTTGCATGGGACCATTTTGAGTTAAAAAAAACGACTTGGTTCACTGCCAATACTGCGAAGCTATCCCAGAGCCTGGGGGAGACGAGGAGCCTGCGTTGTCTGACACGGACGAGGGGAGCGCAAAGACCGGAGCCGCGGCCAGGCTAGCCAAGTTAGCACGGAGCTACCTGTGTATCAGGGCGACGTCAGTCCCCTCAGAGCGGGTTTTTTCGGCGGCTGGACTGACGGTCGCGTCTGACCCCAGAGCATGTTAACATGCTCATTTTTCTCAACACAAATCCGTAGGCTGGTGCTGAAGTTGTATGTGAGTTACTGGTTATTTTTATGAAGCTTTCTCGACTCGGTACCTTGTTTGATAGTTTTGAGTTACATTTGGCAAAACCTGTCAGACCTAAGTATTATATATTTGTAGTTGTTGTTTAACATTACGTTTTTTTATATTATTATTATTTTATTTTGGAGGGGGAAAAAACGAGGGTCAGTTGTGTTTAGTAGCACCGGCTTCTAGCTGTCGGCTCCGCTGCTTAAGATTACAGCAGCGCATATTTTGTTCATCTTGTAATAAAGATCTCAATGAGGAAACACGCTTTTTTTTCACTGCATTTTAATATAGCGTATAAATAGTGAATTTTTTAACTTGAAAATATTAATGATTAATCGAAAATTCGTCATTAACTCTCCCGACGATCAACGAAGACAATTTACTCGAACACCCATCCCTAATATCAACAGAAAGATATGTACGTGTGTGTATATAGATAAGAAATAACTCTTGTTTATTTTTCAAAGATGCTTAGTATACACCACACTATGAAAGTTAACTGTTAATGTTGTGGCTGTTGTATCCAACTGAGCAACGAGAAACATACACGGCGGCCTGAAAGTAAAGGCTACAAGGAAGTCTGTATTTCTTTAACCACTGCAGCTCTCAAAGGATATGTGGTATAGGTAATGGATGGAACATGTTCACGCTTTGTTTTTTATTCTGTGACACTTGTGGTTGACCATGTGACATCAATAATTACATTATCATCAATAGACTTACACGTTGCCCTTAGATGGATCAAGTCTTATCACTTAGACAGATTATTTTTTGTTTCCATTGGAAACCATGTCTCATCCTTGGCTCCACTGATGGGCGATGAGCCACAAGGTTCTATTCTTGGTCCCATCTTATTTTCACTGATAATGCTAACCCTAACGTCCGCGGCCATTTTAATGGAATATCCTATAATTTCTATGCCGAAGTTACCCAAATCTACCAAACCAGAGAATGTCAGCCGCTTGATTGTCATAACAGAGTGCCTAACTGACATTAAAGATTGCATGTCATTTCACTTCCTTCAGCTAAATTCAAACAAAACAGAAATAATAGTCTTCGGTCTTGATCAGCTAGCAGGCAAACTCCTACCATTTATTGGTCCCCTGGCAACTAATATTAAAACAACAGCTAAAAATGTAGGTGTGACATTGATCCCAACTGAATTTCAAACACACAATAATGAGATCACTAAAACCTGCTATTTCCACCTATGAAATATATACACAATTAAATCAGTTTTATCTCTCACTGACCTAGAAAGGCTTACACTTGCATTCGTCTTTTCCTGTCTGGACTATTGCAATGCACTTTATACATGCCTTAGTCATACCTCTGTAACTCGTTTGTGGCTTGTTCAAAATGCTGCTGCTCAAAATTTAACTAAAACAAACTGTAGGTCTCATATCACGCCAATACTTGCATCTCTTCACTGGTTGCAAGTTACTGTGGTTAAATAGTGTCTAGAACACTCTGTAAATTAAGACTTGATGCACCAAGGAGAACAGAAGGTGGAACAATATACAAAGGCGAACAGAGTTACATGAGCAATTGTCAACCCTAGTCTGAAAATGTCTCCCAGAGCATCCCCATATACAGTGCCTTGCATAAGTATTCACCCCCTTTGGACTTTTCTACATTTTGTCATGGTATAACCACAGATTAAAATTTATTTCATCGTGAGTTTATGTAATGGACCAACACAAAATAGTGCATCATTTGGAAGTGGGGGGAAATATTACATGGATTTCACAATTATTTACAAATAAAAATCTGAAAAGTGTTGAGTGCATATGTATTCACCCCCTTTACTGTGAAACCCCTAACAAAGATCTGGTGCGACCAATTGCATTCACAAGTCACAGTCACAAGTCACATAATTAGTAAATAGGGTCCACCTGTCTGCAATTTAATCTCAGTATAAATACACCTGTTCTGTGACGGACTCAGAGTTTGTTGGAGATCATTACTGAACAAACAGCATCATGAAGACCAAGGAGCTCACCAAACAGGTCAGGGATAAAGTTGTGGAGAAATATGAAGCAGGGTTAGGTTAGAAAAAAAGATCCAGAGCTTTGAACATCTCTCTGAGCACCATAAAATCCATCATAAGAAAATGGAAAGAATAGGGCACAACCGCAAACCTACCAAGAGGAGGCCGTCCACCCAAACTGAAGAGTCGGACAAGGAGAAAATTAATCAGAGAAGCAACCAGGAGGCCCATGGTTACTCTGGAGGAGTTGCAGAGATCCACAGCTGAGGTGGGAGAATCTGTCCACAGGACAACTATTAGTCGTCTACTCCACAAATCTGGCCTTTATGGAAGAGTGGCAAGAAGAAAGCCATTGTTGAAAGGGATCCATAAAAAATCCTGTTTGGAGTTTGCCAGAAGCCATGTGGGAGACACAGCAAACATGTGGAAGAAGGTGCTCTGGTCAGATGAGACCAAAATTGAACTTTTTGGCCTCAATGCAAAACGCTATGTGTGGCGAAAACCCAACACTGCCCATCACCCTGAGCACACCATCCCAACAGTGAAACATGGTGGTGGTAGCATCATGCTGTGGGGATGCTTCTCTTCAGCAGGTACAGGGAAACTGGTCAGAATAGAGGGAAAGATGGATGGAGCCAAATACAGGGAAATCCTTGAAGAACATCTGATGCAGTCTGCAAAAGACTTGAGACTGGGGCGGAGGTTCATCTTCCAGCAGGACAATGACCCTAAACATACAGCCAGAGCTACAAAGGAATGGTTTGGATTAAAGAATGTTAATGTCTTAAAATGGCCCAGTCAAAGCCCAGACCTCAATCCAATAGAGAATCTATGGCAAGACTTGAAGATTGCGGTTCACAGACGGTCTCCATCCAATCTGACTGAGCTTCATCTTTTTTGCCAAGAAGAATGGACAAACCTTTCCATCTCTAGATGTGCAAAGCTGGTAGAGACATACCCCAAAAGACTTGCAGCTGTAATTGCAGCGAAAGGGGGTTCTACCAAGTATTGACACAGGGGGGTGAATACTTATGCACCCAACAGATGTCAACGTTTTTGTTCTCATTATTGTTTGTGTCACAATAACATTTATTTTGCACCTCCAAAGTACTATGCATGTTTTGTTGATCAAACGGGAAAAAGTTTATTTAAGTCTATTTGAATTCCAGTTAGTAACAGTACATAATGGGAAAAAGTCCAAGGGGGGTGAATACTTATGCAAGGCACTGTATATACTTGGAGGTCTGTAATCAGCCTTATTGAACGAGTGGGATTAAACATTGGAGCATGCATCAAACTCAGCATTTTCTAACTGTAAATACTGCCCATCCCTGCATACTGTGAACTGTATACCAGGCTATGAGATCCATGGGCTGGAGAAAATCCCTGATAAAGGACCAGCACTGATCGTGTACTATCATGGAGCGATTCCTATCGACTACTACTACTTCCTGGCCAGTGTTATCCTCCAGAAAGGACGGACCTGTCACTCTGTGGCTGACCACTTACTCTTCAAAATTCCAGGTACTCACACTGTTTCTCCCACAAACGCATATGGATACACTCTGCTCACTTCACAATGTCACAAATCTTGATGTAAGTAGTATTTTCTAATATCTTTTTTATACCTGCTTAATCTTATTTTTCATTCTTGTCTTATCCCGTCCCCATCCCGTTCCTCCAGGTTTCAAATTACTATTGGAAGTGTTCAGTGTGATCCATGGCCCTCAGGAAGAGTGTGTGCGAGCTCTGAAGAATGGTCACCTGTTGGGTATTTCCCCTGGAGGAGTGCGGGAAGCTCTGCTCAGTGATGAGACTTACCCTCTTCTATGGGGCAAACGTAAAGGCTTTGCTCAAGTCGCCATTGACTCTCAAGTGGTGCGTTGTTGTCCCTGAAAATGACCGACCTCTGATTGTTCTTCCTTTTAATCCTATAGTAAACACCACAGGTGTCATAATGCACTGTCCCTTTGCAGCATCTTTCTCACCTAGTATTCTCCATTCTAAGGAGTAGAACATCTTCCTCTCTAATCTTCTATTTCTTCTGCTTTTTGTTTTTCAGCCAGTAATTCCAATGTTTACTCAGAATCTGCGAGAGGGCTTCAGGTCTTTGGGAACTCTCAGTAAGTGTAGAGGGGGGGTGCATCACAATAATTAGATCACCAAGATAATGAACTACATGCTGATCTCTCTCTCTCTTTCTCTCTCTCTCTCTCTCTCTCTCTCTCTCTTTTTTCTCTCTCTCTCTCTCTCTCACACAAACACACAGAGAGAGAGCAAAAAATAGCATAGGTCATACCTGTTGTGACTGAGTCAAATAAAAGTGTGTTTAGCTCTGTGGCACAGAGGGATAAGATCTATCAGGCCTTGATACAATAGCAAACATTCACTGTTGGTTTGAATATGCGTACATGAATCAGATTTATGGACTTCTGAAGTCTTATTCCCTCTCTTTATGGGATGCCAATTATGACCCCCTGTCTCTGTCTCTGTCCAGGATTATTCCGCTGGATGTATGAGAGGTTCCGTCTACCTGTAGCACCTGTTTATGGTGGATTTCCTGTGAAATTCCGGACCTTCCTTGGGGATCCCATCCAATATGATCCAAACATGAATGCTGCAGAGCTTGCGGAGAAAGTAAGAGTTGAGAACTACATTTCTCTTTATCTCCTCTCTTGTGTTTGTTATTCCTCCAGATGGTGACAGCCAGTGGACGGATTCAAAGATCAAGGTCACTGTGACCTTACAAAGCAAATATTTTTCTTTGTAAACGCAACACCTTGAGTAAATCCATTCACATTTAGCGTAAACATTAGCTTCCTATGTGAATTAATCAGTTTTTCTTGAACGTGAAATCTTATATCCCAGATGAGACCACAATTGTTATGCCCTGGGATTGAGTCCCCAGTCCTGCGACTGATTGTGTAATTAATCCATGTCACTCCCCTCAAACCTATTACAGGCTTCACTCCAGTGGCGTCAAACAAGAGCAGGGCTGTCTAATAGACATCAACTGTGTAACCAAGTCAGATGGGCCTATTACAAGGGGGATAACAGTAAGAAAGGTCAAGAACCCTGTGACCTTGCAAAAAACATTTTGGCCTAGTGAACAGAATATCCCATGAACACCTTGAGGAAACCTTCAAATTTGGAAGGAACATTCACATCAACTCTAGGACGACCATAGCATCTGGCAGTGCCAACCCTACAAACCCACAAAGCAATCGCAGACTAGACTTTCTCTCATTTGAGGTTCTGCGATGGTGGTATGAGCTGCAAAATGTTATCAGAGCACGATACCTTTCTTCCTTAAAAAACCTCATAAAGATTCAGCTTTCCTGAAAACACCATGACATGTCTAGCTAGCACTCACTGTGTAATTCAATATTTCATCTCCTACACTTTGTCTTTTGAAAACATTTTGTATACTCCCATTAATATTGAAGCTTTAGCGCGGTCCACAAGTTGTAAGTCGCTTTGGATAAAAGCAACTGACAAAATTGGTAAATGTAAATGCCAATTGTTGCTGCATTCATGCTGTTATAAAGAGCTGCTGTCAGAATAAACGGGTATAAACAGTTGCAGGCACAAACTGAACATATCAAGCTGGATGAATGCAGAATTATTATTTTTTCACAAAACATTGCATGCTCATATCTAATGTTGCTAACCAGTTGTTTTGCTCTGCAGGTTCAGCAGGCTGTCCAGTCTCTGATAGACCAGCACCAGCAGATCCCAGGGAATATCCTGAGAGCCTTGATAGAGAGATTCTACACCAAACACAAAGATCATTAACATCAGTAGCAAAACAGAGACAAACTGTTACGTCTCTGATTTCTTCAGTGTGCACATTTTTGGAGTATTTTCACGACTTCCTTCTCTTCCCTTAAACATGTTTAATTAGACATTGGTTGGTATGTCTGTTTCGAACTTGGTTAGGGACTATCAGAATCAGTAGTTTTCCGGCAATTTATTTTTGGGACTTTTTCAGGAGCTTCTCCCAAAATATTAAAGTTTTATTTCTAATTGAGCAGAGCTTTAGTTCAGGCAAGTCATGAAGTTAAGTTCAGACAGAATCCAGTATGTCAGCCCACATCAGCTTATGGCTCAGCTGATCCCCTCCAGACATTTAAATGGTCAAGCTTATATTGCATACTCTATTAAAAGTCCAGTGTGTCAGATTTAGGTGAAAGGGATCAATTGGTAGAATATTAAATATAAAATAATCCTACTCATGTTTTTACTTGTGTAAATTGTACGAATTGTTTTCTTTATCCCTAAATGGGTTCTTTATATTTACTTCAGGAGCAGGTCCTCTCTACGGAGGCTGCCATGATTTTGAAAGTAGCCAAGACTTGACAAACTAAACCTTTTGAGTTTTTATGACAACTGAAGGCTACCACAAGTTCTCTTCCATGTTTTGAAGGGGAGGGTGAGGTGATGGGGTATTCAGCTGCAACATGCAACTTCACCACTAGATTTCACTACACACTGAACCTTTAAAGCTACTTTACTCTGCCCACTCTTTCTGCTTCCACTACAAACCACTTTGCCAACCATGTCTCAATTATGCTTTTTCTGTATTGTCCAGGTAAAGCTTAAATCCTGAAGTAAAATACCTTTGTCCAATAAGGGCCATTTAAATGTTTATAACAGCCTTCATCAGTAAACTAGCAAAGTGTTTGATGTCAGATGGTAGTGATGATGATGAAGATGATGCTACTTAGATCTGCTTTTTAGCTAGGTTAAGCTAGTCTGTTGTTTGATCGCAGACTAGCGAAAAACACTGGAACTTTCTTTCAGTATCCTTCAGTGTTTTACAACTATCTTGTGCCATATCAGTTATCGGCAATCCAACCGTTCTTTGAGAAAATCTGACCCGTTGGAAAAAAATACTTTGTCTAGTTAATGCAGCACTGCTAACAAGGCTTCTTCATAAATTCTCCCTCTGATTGACATTTTAGCTTTTCAGTTGTCACTTGGCCACCACATGTCACTTTTCTTGACAGCCTCCATTGTTATCGATGAAACGTAACAGCTATGTGTTTCTTTCACCCTGATGATGACCTGCCAGATGGCACTTTCCTAAAGGACACATTAGTACATTTAAAGTTACTTTCTTTTATTGCAAAAAAAAAGCAATGGGTCTCAAGAGATTTGTTTTCAATGGGGTGTATAGGGTCTGGAGCAACAAGGTTCTCCAACCCTGGTCTACGGTCTATAAGGACTCTTGAGTTCCTTTGTTGTCGGTTTTGGAAAATCCCATGATGCTTACTTCTATATATATTTACCAATAATATTTAGAGTTTGTATTGTCCCTGTTGCCAGTTGTGTGAAACAAGAGCAACCCGCTTGTTCTGAGAAAATTAGTTCATCAGCTAAAAAAATTATCAAGTGCAGTAACTGTGGCTTTGCTATATCATCGTACAAAAACTGCAGATGAAGTTTAGACATGTTGTCTTCAGATATTCATGTCTCTTAAGGTAGGGCCAATACACTTAACAATGTGTGAAGGAGGCTCGAGATGAAGGTCGTACAAAAGTATTGTCTGTGTGTGGACTTGCGGGCATCTGCTATAC
This sequence comes from Pleuronectes platessa, assembly GCF_947347685.1. NCBI lineage: Eukaryota > Metazoa > Chordata > Actinopteri > Pleuronectiformes > Pleuronectidae > Pleuronectes > Pleuronectes platessa. The sequence goes on along the minus strand of NC_070638.1, from coordinate 24,969,579 downwards.
TGCGAGATTACCCCTCATAAAACCATAAGTGTCCCTTCACAAAATTGAAATATCTTCTGTCTATAATATTTATCATATCAGTACAGATATGGAAGTGTTTGTTTAATTCCCAGACCCTCGGAGCTTCGTAAGAAATGCTGCAAACGAAACATTTGACATTTTGCATAGTCATATTGTTGAAATATATTTGCATGCCTGAGCACATATTAAGTTTCAGTGATGTTGCACATATTGTCTTCAGAGTGTTGCTGCCAACTGACATTTGCGAAAGAAGCCTTTTGTCTCTTTGTGAGAGATGATTAACTAGATGCTTTACTTCTGTCAACTTGTCCTTTTCCATATTTATGTTGTTCATCTAATTTGTGTTTTTAAATTATGTCAATAGAATATTTAAATGTTGCACTTTTAAATATTGAGATTCAGATGAACCTGTTAATAAATCTATTTTATTAGTTTTAGTTTTATGTGAAGTCCTTTCTGCTGGTAATTCTATTGCTATATTCTTTTATCTCGGTTTCTGTTTTTGTTGATTGTGTATCAGATCAAGCTGTTTGATGGCTTAAAACTGAAAATAGTTGGGAATGACACAAAGGTGGGTACTGTATGTGCTTCTCCCACCCAATTTGCGAGTTGTGAAATTTCCATCACATCCCATTCATGTGTCCAGGGACACTTGATGTCACATTTTCATACAGTTTGATTTAATTTCTTCTTTCACGTCAGTCCTGTCTGCCCCTGCCGACGGAGATCTGATCTGATTATTCTTTCTCAGGTTTTTGTCTATGTAGAGACTATATGCACTGCTCAAAAGTATTAAGGCAACACATAATCATCACAGTATAACTCCAAGTCAGTTAAACTTCAGTTATATCAATATGTCCATTCAGGAAGCACAAGTGATTGTGATTCTATTTCACCTGCTTTTCTGTAAATGAAAGTGTCATCCAGGAAGACACATCTTGTGGTCCCAAGAAGGTTTGCTGTATCAAGAGCATGGAGGAGATACCAGGAGGTAGTGGGGCAGATAATAGAAAATTTGTGCAAAATGTGATACAAGCACCAAATTTGGCATGGTGGTTCCGAAGGGTCTACTTAACAAATCTGCCTGACGTGCCATTCAAAAATCCAAGATGGCGGCCATTTTTCAAGATGGACGCCGAATGCATCTGCCGAATATGGTTTTGCTCAAATATATGCATGTACTTGTTGGATTTGAATGATCTTGGTGTCGATTTCTATGTTTTCTTGTATGCTGAATCAAATTTTTTTACTTTCACTAGCATTAAAATACTGTAAATGGTAGAAAATGAACACTTTATATAAAATAACATCAAATAAAATACTTTATTTACACAATATAAACATTAAAGATACACATTTTGCGTTAAGGTAGTTAGCATTTGGATCATGTTATTCCGGACGGAAACAAAATCGAAAATAATAATGAAAACCCTTAATACTGTAAAAATTGTTCTTCCAAAGCAAACTATTACAGTGGCCCACACACTGGCACAAACTTTGACTGCACAGCTGCAGAGTGCAGTGCAGGCGAGCCCTGAACGAAAGCATTTTCATTTCAGTTCCTGACAGCTGGCTGCAATGTGGAAGCCTTGTCCAACTTATCTGCCATATGTCTCCCTTCCGATTCCATCCCCAGTCGGCAGGACTGATGACTTCTAGATTGGTTACTGTTGCTTGACCCCATATGATACCAGCCTGGTAAGCAGCGCGTTTTGCGTGTTTGATGAGGGCTGCACTGGTTGGTGGGATCGCATCATAGGACCTCTGCTTATGGGCAAAGAGATTTAGCCTTGCCTCATCAACACCGGTGGCTGCACTTGATCTGTCATACATGACGACCTCAAAGTTCTCCAACATCTGCAGGTCATCTTCAGAAACCTCTGTTGGATAGTTGCTGAGTTGCATTTCACATCTTATCATCCCAGCAGCCTTTGCAAGATGAACGGCTTCTCCATATTTGCTTGCTTCTGCAAGAATTGACCCTACATCCTTCTTAAAGGCCAGTAGGATATCGCGTCCATGATGTTCAGCTTGTAGATCAGGGATGTGTTGAAGCAGCTGGTCCTTCAGTCGGGTAGCATGAACATCAGGACTGTCAATGCCAAGCTGCTCCAGCCTCTGCCTGTAGAGCATACTTAGGCCGGCAAGTCGGGAGACTGATGGAGCTGAACTCTCACTTGCAGATTTTTTCTCAATGATGTATGTTACCAATTCAGAGAAGGCAATTGGAAACCTGCTCTCCATCATTGAGAGTGTTTGCAAACTTGTTGACTCTCTTTTTCAGTTTCATGGTCATAGCTTGTCTAAAGTCATCCAGATCTCCTTCCTCCTCACATATGAAACATTCTATCCGTTTGCAGTCTGACATTCTCCGTGGTATTTTGCTGCTGCCGCTGCTGCTGTTCTCATCCGTCGCAGGAGACGTTTTCTTTTCCGCCTTTTGTAACTTAGTGTTGCTGAACAGAGGCCTGCAACTATCATGGTACTGTGCTTGATTTTTCCTCAGAGTTGCCTTTATCCCACTGCTGTCATCAAGCCTTCGTGGGTCCATCTTGATCGGTAGCGCATTCACTGCATGAAATAGAGGAATATTCCCCCCTAAGAGGCTGTATCCATCCTTTACCCTTCTGGCAGGATTTGCAAGTGGAGATGTTAGGCATCCTCTCTTCTCTGTTTGACAGAGGCAACACTTGGTCAAGATGGTCTGCCATGATACAGTCTCACATTTGGTGTTTGAAGCCATTCTGATGACCAGGGCCGAGGGTTTATCCTTTTCAATCAATCAATCAATCAAATTTTATTTGTATAGCCCATATTCACAAATTACAATTCATCTCATAGGGCTTTAACAGGGTGTGACATCCTCTGTCCTTAACCCTCAGCAAGAGTAAGGAAAAACTACTAAAAACCCTTTTAACAGGGTAAAAATATGTAGAAACCTCAGAGAGAGCCACATGTGAGGGATCCCTGGACGGACAGAAGTGCAATAGATGCCACGTGTAGGAGAACATCATCAATAATCAAAGTCTCTAGCAGCATTTGATGAGGGTAGACATCCCGAAGGACAACCCCAACATGACATGCCAAGCAGTCCCGCTGCGATCACAGTCCACGCTTGACGGCTAAAAGCTCTGGCTCCTACTCTACTTTTAGAGCATTTAGGGACGACAAGTAGGCTTGAATTCTGGGAGCGGAGTGCTCTAGCGGGTTTATAAGGTACTAACAGCTCTTTAAGGTAAAAAGGCGCTATATTATTCAGGGCCTTGAAGGTGAGGAGGAGAATTTTAAATTCTATTCTAGATTTAACTGGAAGCCAGTGTAGCGATGCTTATACTGGAGAAATGTGCTCTCTTCTCTTTGTTCTCGTCAGGACACGTGCTGCGGCATTTTGGACAAGCTGTAGAGTCTTTAACGACTTACTGCTGGAGCCAGATAATAATGAATTACAATAGTCCAGTCTCGATGTAACAAAGGCGTGGACTAGTTTTTCTGCATCTTTTTGGGAAAGGACATGTCTAATTTTTGAAATATTACGCAAGTGGAAAAAAGCGGTCCTAGAAATTTGTTTTAAGTGACTATTAAAGGATAAATCAGGATCGAAGATCACTCCCAAGTTCCTGACTGTTTCATTGGAAGCAAGGGCAATGTCGTCTAGCGCAGCTATATCATTAGATAATGTATCTCTAAGGTGTTTGGGGCCAAGTATTATGGGTTTTATGTCCTTGAGACATGTTCGAAGTTTAGTTAATTGATTACTTTGTTCAGGTTTTATTGACAAATATAACTGGGTGTCATCCGCATAGCAGTGGAAATTTACCGAGTGTGTCCTGATAATGTTTCCTAGTGGAAGCATATATAATGAGAATAAAATTGGGCCGAGCACAGAGCCCTGTGGAACACCATGGTTAACTTTGGTGCGCACAGATGACTCATCATTAATTTGCACAAATTGGAAGCGATCAGAAAAATACGATTTAAACCAGTTAAGGGTGGTTCCATTAATGTTAATTAACTGTTTGAGTCTTTGTAATAAAATTTGATGGTCAATTGTGTCGAATGCTGCACTGAGATCTAACAGAACGAGGACAGACACAAGTCCCTGATCTGAGGCTATTAAAAGGTCATTAGTGACTTTGGCCAAGGCTGTCTCTGTACTGTGATTGGCTCTAAACCCCGACTGAAAGTCTTCATATATATTATTTTCCCGGAGAAACTCACACAGCTGATTGGCAACAACTTTTTCTAAGATTTTAGAAATGAAGGGGAGATTAGATATTGGCCTGTAATTGGCTAAAACCTCTGGGTCTAGGGTGGGTTTTTTGAGTTTAAAAGACTGTGGTACATAACCTGATGATAATGACAGATTGATAATGTTAAGTAATGAACTATCAATTAGGGGCAGAATTTCTTTAAGTAATTTGGTAGGAATGGGATCTAAGATACAGGTTGTTGGTTTAGAACCTGAGATTAATTTGGTAAACTGATCACGGGTGATCAGAGAGAAGCTGTCTAAGTAATGGGTAGGATTCTCAGCCGTTTCTGAGATCTCTGTTGTTGGGAGGGCATTAGTGCCAATTGAGGGCAGGAGATGGTTGATTTTATTTCTAATAGTTTGAATTTTATCATTAAAAAAGGTCATAAAGATATTGCTATTTCGGGATCGAGGAATACAGGGTTCGGTGGAGGTGTGACTCTCTGTCAGCCTGGCTACAGTGCTGAAGAGAAACCTGGGGTTGTTTTTATTCTCTTCTATTAGTTTTGAATAGTAGGCGGCTCTTGCTTTGTGGAGAGCCTTTTTATATTCTTTAACACTATTCTTCCAGTCTATTAGATTTTCAACATTGTTGCTGGAGCGCCACTTCCTTTCTAGTTTTCTTGATAATTGTTTTAACTCATTTGTCTGGGAATTATACCATGGAGCTAATTTACTATGTTTGACATTTTTCTTTTTTAGAGGCGCTATTGAGTCTAATGTTAATCGTAATGAGTCTGCAGAGCTATCGACGAGGTGGTCGATCTCAATGGAGCTCAGGGTTTTAAAGAATTTGTTGTTTATATCTACTGCTAATACGGGTTTAAATGTAATTGGGATTATTTCCTTAAATTTAGCTACAGCACTATCAGGTAGACATCTAGAAAATGAATTTTTTATTAGTGGCATATATTCAGTTATTGAAAAATCAAAGGTTATTAAATTATGGTCTGATAGAACTGGATTGCGCGGAAGTACTGTTAAATTTTCAATTCCGACACCGTACGATAATACAAGGTCAAGTGTGTGGTTACCACAATGAGTAGGTTTGTGCACACACTGACTGAAACCAATAGAGTCTAGTATTGAAATAAATGCTACGCTAAGGCAATCTTTATTATTATCAACATGAATATTAAAGTCACCAACAATAATAATTTTATCGGTCTTTAGGACTAAGTTTGATAAAAACTCAGGGAATTCCTTTAAAAATTCAGTATAAGCCCTGGGAGCGCGGTAAACTACAGCAAATATGATTGGCTGTTGGTGGTTCCTGGATTGGCGTGGAAGACTAAGAACCAGACATTCAAATGATTTGTAGCTGAGTTTAGGTTTAGGATTAATTGATAGACTGGAGTTAAAAATAGCAGCAACTCCACCTCCTCGCCCAATTTCTCTAGGAACCTGTTAATTGATATGACTGGGGGGAGTAGATTCATTTAGACTGACATATTCATCAGGATCTAGCCACGTCTCAGTGAGGGACAATAAATCTATGTTGTAATCGGAGACTATTTCATTAACTAAAAGAGCCTTTTTTTTCCAGTGATCTAATGTTTAAAAGACCACATTTAAAAGTCTGGGTTTCCTGTATTGTTTCAGAGGTTGTTTTAATTTGTATTAAATTTTTGTGTGGAGTTCTCGCTCTGTTATTGTTTAATTTCAATAATTTAATCGGACGGTGAACAGACAATCTCTATGGGGTTTTGTGACTGATCCAGAGGGAGCGCAGAGAAGTGTTTAGCACTGCAGCTCTGCTTCCTGGTCCCAACTATGGGTTGTCATGTTATAGACTGAGTAATATTCCTAGATAAGAGAGCTGCTCCATCCCAAGTGGGATGAACGCCGTCTCTCCTTTTACCAACCTGTGGGCACTTTCCTGTATGGGATACAACTAGGTTCATGCATGTCTGCCATACACCTAGCCCGATCGTTCATCCAATGTCATTTAAGTCCTGTGCGTTCTGTGCTGGCATCTCCTGTCAATTCAAGTGCGGTTGCTTAACAGGTCCTTAGGGTAGGCTAAGCAACATTTGGGACACCAAGTATGAGATGCACTCCTACTTAGCTGACATTGAACCCAATGCTGAGTTTCACTGCAGTAATTGTCACCAGTGTGCCATGGTAGTGCCGACAATCACTCCTTTAGAAAGATGGCTTCATGGATCAATCAGGTCTGGTTTGTTGACTTCATGCACTTTGCATCTGGAGCAAGACATACTCCCTCAAGCACAGAGCCGTGCCGTACCGTGCACTAATAACTTCTTGGAGCCATAGATGAGAGTTAGGTAAGTAGTGAGGACCAGTGCCAGGAGTCCATCCGGAGGATGTGGCTGACTGATGAAACAAAGGTACTACTTCTACTACTACACCCTATGCACTAATTATAAATACTGTTCTATACATTTAGAAATGACCATCTTGCACATATTAAAAAATAGCAAAATGCTCATCAGGCAAGCTAAAATGCAGAAAAAGACTGATCTAAATAGCCCAAAAGTGTGAAGTTATTCACTTATGTTTTTGGAAAGTAGAAAAATTAGAATCAGCATGCAAGAAAACATAGAAATCAACACCAAGAACATAGAATTCCATCAAGTACATGCATTTCTATGAGCGAAACCATTTGTGGCAGACGCATTTCGTCCATCTTGAAAAATTGCCGCCATCTTGGATTTTTGAATGGCACGTCAGGCAGATTTGTTAAGTAGACCCTTGGGAACTACCATGCAAAATTTGATGCTTGTATCACATTTTGCACAATTTCAGTGAAAAATTGCTGTTATCTGCCCTACTAAGGCCGGCTGTTACATCGAAGGTCATGCTCTTTTTATAAACAGTCTATGGTCAAGACCTTAAAAGAGATGGAGACGCCGTGGTGAACATTATGCTGCCTGTATCATCATCCAGCATGACAAAGGCATTAATGCTAATGACTGTCCCTCACTAATTTCAATGAATGTCATAAAATTTACAATAGATTTTTCTATTTGTTTCAGTCTGAAAACTGAAAAAGACTGACATCCATTAAAGACTTTTCAATATCTCAGTGACTTCATTCATGCAAGGCCATCTAACCTGAGATTTTGTTTGGTACAATTTGTTTTTCAAAACTTTATTTAATTACATAGAAACCTGAACTGTAGAATATGCTGTCATTTGCCGTATTTATGATCACGCTCATTGCTGTGAACGCCCTGTTGTTGTGATTAACAACATCACTCAAGTCGATAAGTCCCATGGCCACCACTACTACAGAGTGCTGGTGGTATTCAAATTTTAATAATATTTAACGTATCGCGTGTCCAAATATCAAATATAAAAGGAGACATCATATTACTCTTGTCTACTGTCATATGACTCCTGTCGTAGTCTCTTCTGATTTGGCTCCTTGTAAATTTTGGAATAGAAAATCCGGCTCTTTACACTCAAAGCCCCTAATAATTAGCTGCATCATTTATCAAAGAGCTCATACATGGTATTATCCCAGTAGATTACTTTGCTCCCGAACAGGCTCTCTTGTTGTTCCTACAGTCTGTGAGAGTAGAAGAGGAGGTACAGCCTTTGGCTCCTCTATTGTGGAACCAGCTCCCACCTTGGGTTCAGAAGGGAGACACCATCTCTACATTGAAGGTTAGACTTAAAAAGTTCCTTTTTGATAAAGCTTGTATGTGTGTAAGTTTGGGTGCTTCCTCGAGCTCAGGAGGAATAAGCAAGACCCAGAGAGGAAGATGGTGAGGAAGTGTAGACCCAGATTATCTCTTGCTTCCAGGTTAACTGGCTACAGTGACATGTGATCTGCAATAAGCGCCAGGAGCCTGAATCAGGCTGGAGGGGTTCCTGAGAGAATCACTGATCCATCCTGCCCAGTTGAGCTGGTGTCCTTCCTGGATCTTTGCTGTGGCAGTCATCCCATTTTGAATATACATTTAATGAATGCACTGAATGCACTTCTGCCGCTTTTCTTGATCCCCTAAAATTTGATTGTGTCCACACTCAGATCCTTTGGGGCGGATTTAGAGACACATTGTTAGATTACATAAAGAACAAATGAACAAATGGAGGCCAGAAAAATGACCACAGTGTACTTTATTAAATGAATTTTGGTAGCTTGTGTTGCATTAGATTCAAATAAAAATTGTAAAAAATCCCATATATAGAAAAAAATGATTTTGATCAGGTTTATCACTCTTTATTTTTACATTAAAATGTACTTTTTCTCCATTGAACTCATCACACAATGCAACTTACTTTAAAGACCATTATTTGTCTTGAACATTTGTATCTTTTTTAATACACCACGTACACCACATTTATGAATTTTTTTATAGTCATAGTTACAGCCATTGTGGTGGCATGAAACTTCTAAAATCCTTCACAGTCAGAACTCAAAAGGAGAGGAATGTTCTTTTTTTAACATGTAAATTTTGCATAAATTTATTTACAGACGAGCTTTTACGTTGATCAGTTCACTATCTGTGGTGCTACATGTTCAACCAACTCTCTAAACAGACATCTGTACAGAATGATTATACAAGTGTGACTGGAATCTTGCTATTATTCACCTGCTGGATACTGTGCTTGTACTAAGGCTGAATGATATCATCGGAACTGTGGCTGCTGTACACATCTCCACCATCCACAGGAAATACAATCCTTCTCTCTTGATCGACAGCAGTGAGCAGAGCTTTCCAGTCTTCTCTTTGTGATTAACTAGGCCCAGACCTACCTCAGAGCTTTGATCCATTACAGCTGGTGAAAACAGATAGAGTCTTAGGGCTCACATAGAACAAGCAACACGACTGCTGCTTGACAAAAAAACAACCATTCCAAAAATGATCCATATGATGGTTTTCTGATCTTCTTAAACTTGGGCCATTACATTTTTTTGGCTGAGGTAGGCTGAAAACTGTGATTGGGGGGGATATAAGTTCAATTTTCAGTAGGAGCCCTCACCCCCGCCCAATATGGTCTGTCCCACTGACCAGAAGAGGTGCAGCATTTAGTAAATGATCCCTAATTTGCTTCCCAGTTTCATTCAGTTGTTTTAGATGTGGCACTGACTTTGGATCATGACGTCAATTCAAATCTTGATTAAGACCATGTGTATGGCTTTTACAATGTTAACATATATTATCATATACCTAATGTTTGTAGAATATATCTGGAGGTGTGAATTTGTGGATAACTTTTACTGTGACTGCAGGATGAAGAAATATAAGTTGGTTAAAAACATAAAGTATGGGGGAAATGTAGTTGTTTTCCTACTGTGAGTGGTAAACAGAGGGAACAGCAGGATGGGAGATGTTCTGAGAGAGTTGTATGCTGGTAGGATGGACAATGACTGAGTCCTAGTACAAGCACAGAAACAGCTGTTGACACGTTATGCTATTGAATAGTTAAAGAAGAAACACACCCACCCACACTCTCTCTCTGTCTCTCTCTCACACTCGCTTCCTCTCTGATAACCAAGCTGTGCTTTCAGTACAGCCTAAACTGTTTTTGTGATGAGGCTGAAAAAATGATAAAAATAGAAATATACTCTCTTTAAGGCAAAACAAAACAAAACCTAGAAAGCAGCTTACAAGAGTTATGACCAGAGTGAGGATAGGATTCAGAACAGTACCAAATTTTTTAGCTTATGAGTGCCTGGTATAAAGAAGCTGAAGACAGACCAAACTCCTCTTACCGCTGTGGTTCTTTCAATAAGTAATAAGTTTATGTAACAAATATTTAATCCAATGGCCAGATGCATTAAAAATATGTATGGAAGTATAGTGCTGCCATGGTTGGGTAGGATGTATAATGTACTAGTATTTTCAAAAATATAAAAATGACTGCCATAATGAAAATAAATAGATGATTTAAGACTAATTAATGGGATGGAAATGACCCTTGTCATGATCACCTGCACATTATTAAAACAGTGTATTATTCAATTACAAATAAAAATGGGAGTTGCATGTTGAATCTGGTGAAACTGAATATAAGCTGTCCATTTCTAAATAAATGTCAGTTATCATTGCGTGTCAATGCTGTGTTCTGGGGTATGGTGGATGTAATTTAATGGAATTTTCCATTTAATTTTGGGGATTTTTCTTATTGAGTTTTCTTGGGTCAATATCATCTGTGTTACGGAAGAAAATATATTGCTGATGAAAGGGAGGAGGGTTCTGTCCATTAAAACAAACTGAGGTAGCTTTATGTTCAGTATCAGTTCACAATATGGTGATGAGTTAACAAAGGCTACAATGGATTTGGGAGACACTGTAAATAAACTTTCATAAAAGGCATTGATGTCCATTTAAATAATATAAGGCTGCATCTACACAGATCAGGTTATAGACAAGATGTTTTAATATTCACATCTTCCCATAGACCATGATGATTTTGTCCAGTTACTCCTGCATTTTAGCCCATTTGATAAAAACATTGATCAAGTGAAATCCTGTGATTGGTTAAAATACTGCTTATATGTTAACTAAATGGATATGAGAACCTCTGCGCTCATTCCATGGCCGACCTCTAATAGACCCTGGTATTTATCTTGGGTTCTAGGCCTCCTGTCATTTAAAGGATAAACCGAAAATCACGTCAACTGTAATTGTATATTAAATTAATTCAAAATGAGCATAAGAGAAATTTATGTGTGGAGAAAGTAAGGGGGAAACAAGGCAGAAGGTAAGTAGTAGGGTTGAACATGAGCTCCTGCAGTACTGTTCAAAATGCAGTCTCACGCAGTGTGCACTATCCTCTAATTCTAACAGTATTGTGCCATCCTGAAACCTGTGCTTTTCCTACTACAGCAAAACAAAGCAAACAAAAACCCATGTATCCACAATGCAACCTGACCACTAACAGTTCATTCAAATGTGGAAATTTGAAGTTTGCCTTCAAGTAAACCAAAAAGTTCAACTTAAGTAAAAGGCATGAATAGTGCTGATGTTGATTCAGCCATCAACCACAAAGTCCTTAAATAAGTAAAGCACATGTACACTTATACAAACAACCAATTCAACATTTGGGTGGTGGCAACACGTTAAATAAATAAGCCTGAACATAATTTGCTCAAGTTTTGTGACTCATGATTCCATATCCAAACTGTTTCAACTGAAAGAATAAGACACTCAAACTCATGATAAAATAAACTAATGAGACGTTGAGCAGCTTAATGAACCATATAATGTGCTGTCTACACTTCATTTTTAGGCTTACATGATAGCTTTGTGACCATTTTCTGATCCATGTTGTCCATTGTTTTGGATGTATTTTACTAACAGACTCCATTGGTTTCCAATCATTTTGATACAGTATGAAACAGGAAGCAATGCAGTTTAGGAGAAGACTAAAAAAGGTCTGCTCTGCATTAACAATAATTATGCTATTTTCACAATAATGAATTTCTATTTAATTTTTTTGAGATGCAGTTGCAAAAGTACATTAAAATGTTATTAATACAAAGCAGCGAGGTTTGCAAAATGATTGGATGTAAAGTAATTGTGACATAGATAGGTTTAAGTGATGTGCACACACAGGCAGGAGATAGAATGACCCAAAATTAGTGAGAGCTTTTCACAGCTCAGTTTTTTATGAAGTCTTTGGATAGTTCTACACTGAAACGGCAGGAATTAACAGAAAGTTTAAGGTCCAACAGCTCCACTGTGACTGTGTCTTTGAGGCTGATTAATGCATATTCTTTGTTTGACATGTGTTTACAGTTTCATTTCTCAGACAAAAACCGGTCTAACTCTGAAAGGGCAGTTTATCATTGAATCATCAAGAGTTTAGAAAACATTTTAAGAAAAATCTACGTCCATGACAATAATTGATAAAAACCTTCTGACCTGCTATCAGAGCAGTTTTGTCCCTCACACAGTAATAATGGAAAACTTAAAATCTCATGAATACTAAATCAACTGAAACATACAAATGTACTGGTGTGGTCTTTAAAAGTATGTCTGGCAGTACAAAAATCTCCAAATCATTTAAGATACTCCATTTTCCTTATGCCAGCACCAACACAACATATTTATTATAAAAACTACATTTCTATTTGATGGACGAACCACAACTAAAACCTGGAATATGCTAATCTTTTTCAGGTCACTGGATCATTAGGGCACATCCTACCTCTTCTCCCTGTGGTCTGTGTGCTACATAAGGTATATTTTAAATTGCCATGTTTTTTGGAACCAAAATATTAAATGAGGAATTTATTTAAATCTTGAATCAGTAATATAATTTCAATCACATAGACAGAAATATAAGACCATGATCTAAGATGAGAGCAGTAAGCCTGAGGCTGTTTGGTGAAGCAGGATGAGAAGGTTGACAGTCTTGTGCCATGATTCTCCCACTGACTTGTTTTGTGCTTTTCTCTCCTCTTGCCATCCTTAGAAAAAAAGAGCATTGACATAACAAAACACAAAAGACATACCTGGAACTTTAATTTGTGCAGACATTTCAAATTCTAAAACACACTGTTACCATCTGAATTGCATTGCCTTGATGATATAGTCATGGATTGCCTCTGGCTTCCCAGCATTCCCTGAAATCGAACAGTTAGGTTTGAAAGTAGGGAATAGGGTGTAGTATATATGGTGGAGTTCTCCATTTATTCTGATTCAGATCACCTAGGATGTTCGAGGGTTTGGTTTTCATACTTGCACAGCGTGCACCAGGTCAATATGACTAGTAGTATCAGTGGGCCCTGGGGTTGGACATTAAGGACAGTAAAGTATGGGCATCCTCCTTAGAGAAATGATTTTGGCAACTCCCTGCTCCTTGCTTGAATGCCACCAGTCATTCGGAAATGTTCCAATATTTTCTGAACCATGAAAATGTATCTTTCAAAACTAATGGGGAGGACCCAATCTTTAGTCCCACACAATCACCAAGGAAATACTTACATTTTCAGCACAACCACTGGTTCAATGGGCTGTAAACAAATGTCAGTATGTCATAATTTCATTCCACCACTTTGTCTCATGGCGTCACTTGCAGGGCGTCTGGCTTTTAGTGTTGTGTCATCATCAAGTGTCACATGCCATGATGTGATCAGTACTTCCATACCATAGGTGTAGTAGCCCAGACATTACTGTCACTAAGGTGTTCATTAACTTTGTAAACATTATGGGAAGAATGTTGAAACCACAATCAAACTGAGAGGGACAGCTGATTAGGACAAGTTGATTAATATTCCTATTGTAATGACAGTCATTAAGAGTACTTTATAAATACTTGCCCTCATCTCTCTTTCCACTATTGGTATCCAAATCTAGTGTATTAATGTCATGGCTCCTACAAGGAATTAGCTTGAAAGGCTCTTTGTGAGAAAAAAAAGAAATGTGACAAAAAACAGAAAGAGGTGTGCTGTGTGATTTACATATCTTCTGGCTACCAGTTACAGCCTCACTACAAAACTGTCTAGAGTTCATCCCTCACCCCTCCAGGACCATAAGATATGGTATGACGGTCCAGAGGTAAGCTTTCATGGCACCACTTTACTAGCATTTGTCCCTCTAGCCAGTGGACACTACCAGCACCTTGCTGTGTGACGTTCTGTGGCTTGGTGTGTATGTTAAAATCTGAATCAACTGTGGAAAAAACAGGAGCCACTTCCCCAGAAGGTGACGTGTCAATCAAAGAAACAAAAACAACCCTCACAAACCACATGTCAGGGTGTACCTTCACTGATCAGCCACAGGTCCCCCTGATCTGCTGCTCTTTCAACACCACACACACATTAAAATACAGAATCACATTGGTTTCAGTACCATTTACACCATCTCTATAAATGTTGCATGTTGTATCGCTGCTGTACATCCTGGTGGTTGATTTAGTTTGGCTAGGATGGTTTCTTGTCTTTGTTCTCTTTTCTCCTCCATTGTTGACTCATTTCCAGTTCATCCCCTCTCGTCATCTCTTTTTCATTGCTCCCTGGCACTTTGCTCATTTCTTCTGCAGTATATCTGGATTATCCACAGACAAGTAAAAATCAGTTTCATTGTACAGCCAGGGTTATGTGGCTCCACTTATACAGTAGCTGAGTTGAGCTGCCAGGAAGATTTTTTTTCTTGGCATTGTGTGAGAAAACCCACGAGCCTGTGTCTGTCCAACTTTCACTTATTCTTTCTCACTCCCTGTCCTTCTGACCGACCAGCTCTGGTGGATTTTATCCAGACAGACCACACTGACTATAATATAAGTGCTACTTCGACCACCATCTTCCAGCTGTTCGCTTTCCATCTGACCTGCTTCCATTGTAGATCAAACCTATCCAGGAGGAATGAAATATCAAGGCCAGAGGGACACATTTTGGAATACCCAGCCAGCTCTAAGATGTTCCAGATCCTCAGAAGCTGGAAGACATTTTCAATGAATCTTTTTGGCACTAGGACAGGAGGAGTAAGCATAACTGTGTAGATACTGATGGAAATACCTACGCAGATGCAGCCGCTATGGGAGCACACAATCACAACTTCCAGAGAGAAGGACACCAACATGTTAAAACAGATATGACAGTTTTCTACTGATGATGAATGAGGGACTGTTTCCTTTCCTCATTGCATTAGAGACATTGATGTGTAATTCAGATGCCATTAACAGGAATATGTGATGACTTCAAGCCCATGTGGATGGACATGAACACATGTTTATTTTATCCCTAACTTTTCCAAACTTAACTAAACAGTGCATTTGCGTCTTGTAGGTTTTTCACAAAGTGAAATACTCCAGGTTGGGTGCTGATGCCGAAGAATGGGGAAATCGGGGATGAAAAGTGAATTTGTTGGTAGTAACAAATATTTATTGCCACAGTTTCTGCTGCTTTAAATGTGATATATGATGCTGCACCCCTGTATGGGTTCTCAGAGCAGGATTCAGCTATAAAGTGGTCTCGTATTCCAACCTCTCCTGCACCAGAGCATCATCTTTGTACTGCAGCCGTGGAGGAGTCAGGGAGCAGTTTATGGCCAGGATTGCCTTTCGTATACTGCGGTCAAGGACATGACGCTCCCAAGCTGGGTAATGGTTTCTACAAAGATCGATCTTAATGACGGTCTCGTCAAGGCGTGGAGCACGTGATGATGGAGTGGATGGCACTGTGGGTCGGACCTGAAACACCGGCATGCAGCCATCCCGCTCAGAATACTTCCCCATGTCACGCTCCAAAGTTGTGGCAGCAGCTCTGTTGGAGCGCAATGAGTTGGTGGCACCTTCTGATGGTAGTGTGGAAAATTGGGCAGTGGGGTCCAGGTCAAGGCCCTGGCCACTTGGCGAACGTCCAAAACGTGGCCCATTGGGATGGAAAAAGGCATAGTACATGAGCATAAAAACCACTCCAGTGAGGAAACTGCTGAAGATGACGCATAATGCTGGCACTGCAAAGGCATCAGTGGTGTAAGGAGACCGGTACAGATACCACAGTGCACTGAGAGCAGCATTCTCCACCAAGATCACCAGGTAATAGATGAAAAGACGACACCTGCACAAAGACAAGATTAAAAGAAATTCAATCAAACTGTTGTACAGGTAAGTGTGTGGTTGGAGAAGCATTTGTTTTATTTTGACATTTGGCCGTTAACATGGCTGTAGTGGTCAGATGGTTCATGAGTCAGACACCTGAAAGTGAAAAAGTATGGTGATTTCCCCAGAGGTTTGACCAATGGGTACATTGACAACACATTTATCAAAACATCTATGCTCCCACAGGAACACATCCACAACCTGTTATTCACTCGCTCTGAAGTCAAGAGGTCCATCAGCAGGTCTGTTTTTGTGTTGTGGGCTATGATGAACATTTTGCAACATATTGCATCCGATACTTTGCAATCTCAAAGTCTTACTCTAATTCAAAGCTACAATTTAAAACCCTTTTTTGGCACATTTTCACAACCCAAAATAAATGATAGGATTGCTTCTGGGGCAGGGCAGTCGGAAGAGGGATTTTGGCTGGTCACACTCGAGCAGAGCAGACCGTGGCTTTCCGATGTTTTTTCTCAGTTGATGTGACGGTGGAAAATTCTAGGATGATCACATCCTTCACTGAGTACTCCGGTTTCAGATCAGTGATGCTTTTCTTCAGCTCAGAGAAAGTGAGGCAAGATCCACATAGATCCAGATTCACACTAGAAGATAGTCTATAAAAATGCTAAATGCTCAAGGTTTTATATTTTCAGCAAAAAAAATTAAAAGTAGCTTTGCGAAAAGTATAAGACAGTAAACTCATAGCAAAACAGTTGAATAAGCGGCATTCAGCTGACTAGACGAATAGAAATTGCTTAATATATTAAAGGGATAGTGCACCAAGAACTGAAAATGTTGGAGTTTCAGGAGTAAACAGTGTAGCAGCCGAATCCAAAACGATTGAAGACATTAGTGACTTATCCTCATACGAGTGTCCGCCAACCCAAATTCGACTCAAAACAAGGTCATATCAACTATGTTTTAAGGCTGAAAGTCCACCAGAAGTGGCTAATAGCAGACTTAGCATTTCCGACGGTCCCTAAAAGCACCTTGTCCGAAGATATCAGTGGACATTTAAGCCTAGAATCTGTTGTAAACGACCTTGATTCGATTCGAATATGGACGTCAGTGCTTGAGAACACTTGGATGACACCACACAAGCATTATGGAGTTATGTTTTTTTCTATTGTTTTATAATGTCTGAATTAGAAGTTTACGCCTAAGAGGAGTGGGTGAAGTGTTTTGTGGACTCAACCACTTCACCCACTCCTCCATCGGCATAGTGCAGAGTAGATAATCAGTGAAATGTCATCTTAGCAGCTGTCCTTGATACATTGCAGAGTAGCAAAGACCGTTAATGAAATGAAAGAATATAGTTTTGAACATGAAGGCACTAAAACTGATTTTTCTTCAGGACTAAATCACATTGAATGCTTACCTTGTCCTTCCCTCCTTCACGTTGAACCAAGAGAAGATGTAGATTATGCCCACCACCATGTCAAACACAATCTCCTCCCACTTGCTGATGCAGAAGTCTGTCTCACAGTGGACAATCCAGAAGGTCATGATGCACCAGTGCAGGACAATAAAGATGCCAAAGTAGAGTTGAAACACAGATGCAAACAGGGCAAAGGTGATGACCCTGGCTGCAATGGTGAAAAAGTGCCAGCAGAACTGGATGATGACAGCCAGGTAGCTGATTGGCTTCTTGTCATCGCGAGAATCTCGCAGAGCCTTCTGGTAGGAGGCAAGGGCCCAGGCCAGTGAGACAAGGGAGGCTGCTGCTGTCATACCTGCAATAGACAGACACACAGACACACAACTTAGAGACAATACAGGGACACCATGGGCCTGATCTACTGAAGGTTTGTGCGTTTAAAAACATGTGCAAACTTGATTTCACCAGCTAAAAATTATGCAAGCTGATCTACTAATAGTGCGCACTGAGGTATGAGCGCAGAATAACAATAAATATACATTCATGGGTTTCTACCCAAAAGCGCAAAGATATTGGGAGGAGTAGATGCAAATACTTAAAAAACCCTGAGAATAATTGCCGTGATTGGGACTACGTCTATATTCAATATGTTTGAAAGGTAGGTGCTGATCGTCCCAGCGTTAGATGGCTGCAGTTATTGTTGTGAGGAGATGGCATGAAGACAGAGAGAACAGTTTTTTCAGAAAGTAAACAGCACCTGCTGCTGAATATTGGTCAGAGGCATTTCTTCCAACGACCCCCACCTGTTTATTTGCCGAGGTTTTATAATGGGCTATTTTTTCTTTTGTTCTTCTTACATCCTACCATGTTCTCTTATTTTCATTGGCTGTTCTTTGTGTTTTACCCACAGCATTTACTTTCTCGCAGAAACTCTCCCATATCGCGTTTTTTTGAGTTATATTAATATTTCTTTGCTGTAGCTCAACAACATGTTTGTTTGCCTCTTCCACAAACACCTGGCATTAGATTTCGCTTTGCGCTTGCGGTCACTTTACTCAACGTAATGCTCCATGGTGGAAACCAGTAATGCACAAACACACTCATATAAATACTACTGCCTCTACCATATTTGCACCTTTTATCATTTATTTAATTCTTTTTCGTAGGTCACACACAAAACGCCCACCAACCAAACTTGCAATCTGAAATAATGCAAACGCAATTTAGGACTTTCTTTGGGATCTTAGTAGATCAGGCCCTATGTACTAAATGCAGGACACAGTCAAATGAGAAGATGAACATCTCTGTGTGTGTGTATTACACAGACTGGTAAAGAATGTGATAACCCTAGCTTATCACAAACACTGGAGCCGGAGGAAATATGTTGGGCAAGAGTATTTTTGAACAAGTTGGGAAACGGATATGAATTTTGCTTCACTAAATAGGTAGCTTTTCACCTCAGTGAGCCGTTGAATCGTAGATTAAAAATCCTTTATAGGCCCCAAACCCACTACAGCAGAACAAGGCCCCTATATTTTCATCTAAATCAAATTTTTTTCTTAAATGTAGAGAGATTTTGACCCATTTTAGAGGACTATTTCAGTGTTTCTTACCAGAGTTGGAGAAGTGCAACATGTTTCTAAACATGCTTGCATACATCCCCACTGAAAGCTGAAAACCCAATCTGATAATAACATTCGATTTTATCTCGAAAGCAGTAAAATACCTCTGATTACAGACATTTGCAGTTGGGGTCAGATGTTTTCAATTCAATTCAAAGTAAGAATCACTCTCTTTTTATTAATGTAGAATGTGCCATTTATATCTACATAGAGGTTTTACATGATCAAGTTTCCATAGTAGCTCAGAATGGACAAATCAAACACTCTAAAGATGACCTCTCATGATTTTATGTTACTTCCTCTACATCCTTGAAATGGCAGTGTTGAGAGTGTGAGGAGGATTTAGTTGGTTGCAACCTTACTTTACCCAGGACTCCACCTAATCCTACACATTGTTCCTCTGAAATCACAAGTAGTTTAAGTGCCAAATAGACTCTTTTATATCACATCACTTTCTGCTCTTTGTGTACACAGCAATAAAGTTTGGTTCACTTTTTCAAGTGAAGTCTCTCCTTATTGAAATATTTGTAAGTGCAATATCACTACTGACTAAGAATTAATTATTAGTTGATCATGAGGTCATGGACCAATATAAAAAGTAAAAATACCCATCAAATAAATGTTTCTCAAAGATGCTTTCATCCTTTTAGTTTTTTTAGATCATACTGATAAATGTGTCAGATTTTTTGATACGTTTGAGTTTTATAAAGGGTTTTAGTTCTGTAATGCATTAAAAAAGGGATGAAATGTCATGATTGACAGCTGAGAATGCATGTATTGGCATGACCTTGAGTTCACGGCTCCACTCCCAATCAAAAAATGCACAGACTAAAAGTACAAGATTGTGGTGCCCATATCGAGGATAATTTGGTCTGTGTTTGTGTATGTGTGTGTGTTAGTGTGTATGGTATGAATTACCTTGCACAGCCTGGAGCTTGTGTGTCTGTATGATAATGCACAGCTGCAGCACCAATTGTGGAGCACTCTCCAGGAAGGTGGCCAGTAGGTGCAGCATGCTCACATCTGCAAACTCGTAGACCATCCTCCAATAGTAACGCCAGCGCTCTGTCTCAGCACTCTGACGACTTCGAACACCCAGGTAGATGGTGTGGAGATACCTGAAAGGATGACAAACTACCATGCTTCAACCAGAACTGAAAAAGCATTGCCTTTCACACACTCACACACACAAACACACACACTTTTGTACTTCTATCTTAGTGAGCACACTTATAGGCATTATGCCTTTGGCAGCCCCTTACATAATGCTTAAACCTAACCCTTACCCTGAATCCAACCTAAACCTAATTCTGACCCTAACCCTAAAACCAAGCCTAAACCCTCAAATAAAGCTTTGAAAAAGTGAGGACGGGCCAAAAATGTCCTCACTCTGTAGGGTCCATGTTGAAAATGGTCCTTGCTGGGTACAAAAAACATACTGAGCATCAACATACTGTAGCAGCTACAGACCACACTCCAAACTTAAAGAGAGGACCAGAACATTATTTTACAAGGGACATTTGTAGACATACTCTCTCACCTCTTACACCATTGCTTCCAGCTCACTATTGATAAAACATATCCTATGCAATTTCCTGGCACCCAATGGTATATAGCACTTTTCGAGTCTATATAAGATATATAGAGATGCGGTGGACTAGTGGCAGAAACTTGGACTATGGGCAGTAAAGGTCTCTGGTTCGTCTCTGGTTCGACTCCACGGAGAAAGAACAAAAAGACGAACCTGGATTGATCTGTCCAAAAATCCAAGAGGATTCTCCCTATCCTGTCTAGTGCCCCTGAGCAAGGCACCTTATTCCCCCAATATCTGCTCCCCGGGCGCCGTACATGGTTGATCACTGCTCTGTTTGTCCTGCACCAGATGGGTCAAAAGCAGAGATTACATTTCCCTACCTGCATGAGTGTGCCTGTGCATGTCTGTGCATGTGTTTGGGACAAATAAATGCATCTTAATCTGAGTGTTTTTGCCATTCACCCTTACTCACACACAGGCATACCGAGCATCTATGTGCAGCACTTTCTCTATGAGAAGGGGCAATTCTAGTGTTCAGTATCTTGCCCAAGGACACTTTGGCATGCAGAATGGGATCAAAATTCAAGCCTTCTGGTTAGAGGAGGACCTCTTTACTGCCTCAGCCAGAGTTTTGGGAAGGAGTGTGGGATCATGTTGTAGTTGCCATCATTCATCCTGTCCTGGTTAGGATTTTGTCAGTGTTCAAGAGCTAAATCATTATCAAATGTTTCCTCTCGAAAAAAACAGACCTGCTGATTATAAAAACACAGAGGACAGTCCCAAAAATTAAACTTCATAGTCGAAGTCAGTGTTTCGCCCAGCCCTGTTTGGTGGGCACAGGTTGTCTCTGAGAGGCTGTGAGCTAAGATGGCGCCAACATTTGCTAAGCTTGGTTTCGGATTACTCAAGAGACAGATGTCCGACAACTAAAATCTTTCAACTGGTAGGTGAAAAACGATCAAAAATGTGTCTTAGAAAGTGGATAAAAAATCAATTTGACTTCTCTGATAGACAAACACAATACATGAAACTTGCACAAAGGGGATATGAAGCCTTTGACGGGTGATTATATAAAACACAGCATTACCTTGATTATAATTTCAGGTTTATCCTGGTTTGAAATTTTTTATAAACATTTAGGATTATGTAAGGATGTCACAGAGTACTGACATATCCTGAAGTGAACTTCTACATCACTACAGCAAAGTGAGAAGTTAAGGCACAGGAGGCTTGAAACATTTTCAGCCTAACGCTGAAACTACCATTAACCACCACATCTAAAGACACTGAGAACATTTTCAAACTGAGTTCAAACAAAATCTGGATATTCATCAAACTTGTTCAATGCATACACGTCTCTCAAATCCTGACATGCAGATGTAGAATAGCTCAAAATCTTTTCATGCTTACAAAACTGCAAAAGTAGGACACGTAACTATCAAGGGCAAGAAAATATTATCTTTTTTTGCAGAGACACAAAAATAGAGTCTCTGCTATAAATTCTATATACCAGTTTCACCATTCAGTTTCATCAGAAAAGGCTGGATTGCAACATGGACATTGCTTGAGCAGCACATACACCCAGCCCCTGGCAATCAAGCTCCAACTGCACCTTTACAGACCTCAGGCAAGAGCTCATTTAATTAGGCGAATTCATTTTTACTTTTCTGTGGCCTACATTTTATTTGCACGTCTCATATGTCTCCCACATTCATTTCCATTCTCTTTCCTCTCTATCTGTGAAAGATCACCAACACAGGGTAGTCATTTAGCAGAATTCTAATGGACCATGAAAGGAAGTTCATTTTGAAAATTAAATCTGGGCTAAAAGCAATAACGCTGGAGCCTTTTCGTGGTCATATTGACCTGACATATCTCTCCCTGTGTGTGTGTGTGTGTGTGTGTGTGTGTGTGTGTGTGTGTGTGTGTGTGTGTGTGTGTTGGCGAAGATCTTTCTAAGTCTACCATCTAAGACTCGTTCATGCTCACATCCACAGAAAAGTTAAGTCAGGTCTTTCGAATTCATTTTCTGAGACATAGATTTCGAAATCTATGTCTCAGATTTAGGCCCATGTAATGTTGGTGATAATGACAGAACACGTCAGCCATTGCAGCGATGTGGCTAAAATATATACGTATATATATATATGTATACTGTACATAGTTACATGTGTGTACATGAATGAGCTAAATGAAAACATTATAATGTCTAACTAGTGTTATGAATCAGTGACATGTAAATAAAATCTGTTTAATAAAATGTTGACATATTAAATGGTTTTGTATTTATATAGCGCTTTTCTAGTCTTTATGACCACTCAAAGCGCTTTACAGTACAGTTTTACATTCACACATTCATACAGTGCATCTATTCGCAGCACTTTGTTATTCTATGGGGGGCCATTCAGGGTCCAGCATCTTGTCCAAGGACACTTTGGCCTGCAGATGGGTCAGACTGGGGATCGAACTGCCGACCTTCAGTCTCTCTCTCTCTCTCTCTCTCTCTCTCTCTCTCTCTCTCTCTCTCTCTCTCTCTCTCTCTCACACACACACACACACACACACACGAGAGGTTGTGGGGAAATGACTGGAGAAGGTTAGAGGAGCACATTTTGACACAAAGTTCTGCAATTGGGCTGCGACCCAGTCCAGTTATTTGTAATTACCTCATTAATTCCTCTGATGGTTATTCCTTTTCAATGAAACCCCCCCAGTCCCCCTCCTCCTCCCTCCCTTCTACCAAGCCACTTTGTCAACTACTTTACAAAAAAGTTAGATGACCTAACAATCTTGCCCATAAGGAACAATTTGTGATGAATGTCACAAACATACATTGCAATCTATTTAAAATGAACAGTAATCTACTCTCACAAAAGGGAACCTCATGTGTTCTGGTCTCACATTTCTGCCCCACGGTAGTGTCTTCTCATCATGCATCATCTCAGATCCACAAATGTGGTTAAACTGTTGAACCCTGAAATAAGCACAAACTACCATGAATAAGCTGAAAGACAGCTATTACACACTACACTGACTTGAGGTCCCAGTATAGGACTACAGTATATGCAGTATATGCAATCCAGGACAGTTCAAGCAGAGAGTGATACTTTGTCCAGGCATAAAGCTAAAATGAGGACTGTTAGATTATTTGCTCTGGGTTCAGGGCGGCAGGGAGTTTAGCAATCACTGTTGTGGAGCTGTGTCCTGCAGAATGATAATTAGTGACCAGTGGCTCCTTAATATAGTATTGTATCAGTCATGATATATATGATAAAATATACATGTAGTACATATATTCATACAAATATTCAGTACACACTGACCAAATGTATCACTATACACGTCTTTTTTTCACTGAAAATACATATTACATCCTTAATGTTAAAATTATATCAACATTTTCTATTTAAATCACAATCTTAGTTGTTGAATTTTTCTGATCTTGTAAGATCGATTGTCTAACAGCTTAAAGTCCAATGTAAAATTCATCAAAGTAGCTGGGTAAATCTGCTGATGAAGATCATGTGATATGATCAAAAGGTCCATTTTCGCAACTAAAGGACCTAGCAATGAGATTGTTTTCTCAATAGTTAATAGTTTCTAATATGAGTCACCATCAACCTTGCTCTAATGTTTTTCATTGGAACACCTCTGCACTAACATTTCGGATAACTCAGAACAATGTGGGGAGTAAGAATCACGAAACCAGGAGGCTCATAGGATTTGCGTCCCTTTTCTTCTCCACTACTTTTGAGAAGAAAAAAGTAGTGGAAGCATTATTGCAGCTGTCATTACTCGATAGTCTGAAGAGTACAATTTTTTATAGAAAACATATGAGCGTTTTGTCAAATATGATGCACTGTCATAGATTAAATCACCAATCCCTAGATTAAATTAGCTTCACCTCACACAGTTACAGCAGAAAATGCTGCCTACATATTAAAGATAGATTTAACAATGAATTAATATTTCATGCAGTCACCAGTCATGTTTAATTTTGTGCTTTTAACACATTCATCTGATTTTTTTCTATGTTTAATAAAGTTAAGAAACAGAGGATATCTTCGACCACTGGTGAGTGTATGCAACTCAGGATAGGTCAACAATAGTATGACTGCATGCTTCAACTTTGACTCTCGGCAAGTGTTTGTTTAACTGCCCTTATTTGCTTATTATCTCAGTTACTGATGATTCCTCTCCATGACTTCATCCAGGTGAGGTGGACAGATTTTGGTTGTGTTCTTTCACACCAGAATAGAAGTGACTCGAAATAACATATGTATTGGCCCTGTGTGTTAATGGGGAACACGCTAAAGATGGCAGCTGGGAGCCATGCTGTAGGACTTGGCATCATTCAGAGGCCATGCTGGTACCAACAGCTATCAGAGCAGTCCTCTTCACATCCATTAATTTACTCATTACACTTACAAACCCGCACACGCACACGCACAAACAAACACCAAGACACACACCATCATCGTTACATCATCGTTACCCCTATCGAGGCCTCTATCCTACCTCCATATCTGGCCCAGCTGGAGGATGTGGATGAGAGACTGGCCGAACCAGACGCAGAAGGAGTAGTATGCCGACTGTTTCCTGCTCCTGCTGCCCGCCGCCGTGCTCGCGGTGCTGTTGGTCATGGTGTTCTTGCTGACGGTCGACGCCTGTCTCTGCGGCGTGGCCGGGTGGTGTGAAGCAGTTATGTCGCCGTGTGAGGCCGAGCCACTCAGCAGCTTGTTCCCGTCCATGAGGGAGCAATCGCCGGCGGATTCTGCGCCGTCCTCGGTGCTGAAATCGTGGATAAACCATCTGAAGCTAAAGAGCTGCACCGAGAAAGAGCCCAGCACAACGAAGAAGAGCGTCAGGCCGAACCACCAGTACTCGCGGCGGAGGTAGTAGTCGACCGACAGCCACACGTCAGTGCCCACATCGGCCAGATACACAGCCACTGCGGCTACGATCCACAAGCAATCCCACACCGTGTACTTCTGCTGTTCCTTGCCCAGGCGAGGGAACGTCGAGTTTGTGCCTCCGCCACCGCAGCACCGCGACTCCCCGTTGGCGAATTCCCCGTACCCGGTGCATGCAGAATCGGGCTGGCCTCCCGGGTGGAGTCCCTGCACCGAGCCGGAGTGCTCCGAATTCTGCAGGGGGGTGAAGGCCACGTCACTCTTCTTCATCTTCAGGACCCCGTCCGATTTAGCCGCCATTATTGGAAGCTTATACTATTACTGTATTATTTTGACTCTGGTCCTCCCCTCCTGTATCCGCTACCCCTGCCTCTCTCCGTCGACACCCTTCTGCGCGTCTCTCCTCCTCCTCTCTGGGCAGGACTAGCTCCTCTACACTGCCGACTGCTCATAATACAACATATAGACAAAAAGGAAGCCCATATCATATCACGTCTTCATTGGACTTCTTCGGTTGATGATCCACTCACATGCAGCTAACAATTTGTTTCCTCCGGTCAAAGCGTTCTGCTTCTGCTTCTGCGGTCTGTCACAATTTGCCCTCGAAGAGTCCTGATGCTGAGGCTGATGCTGGGATTCGAGGTGGAAACAGGAGCGAAGGAAAAGGTGGAAGGCTGCAGCCATCTGCCTCTTCGATGGCACAGACTGAAAACTATGACATCATCCTCCCATCTCTATCTGCCTTCCTCTCTCCCTCTCTCTGCCTGTTTGCATCATGTTAGACACATCCTCTAACAATCTTCTAACGAAGAAAAGATTCTGCTCTGAGTGTGCATGTTCATATCCAGCTTCCCATTTGAATCAAATAGATGAGATGAAGTGAAGCAGCGTTAAGTCGTAAGGCACCACACTTTTCAGCACCATGGACAGATCCTGTTGTTACCACTTCATTCATTCCTCACAGTTGTGTTGAAACACTATGAGCAAAAACCACATTATCTTATACATATGTGACCACATAGTTGGAAGAATATATTTTCTAAATTAACATTGTATATTGCATTAAAAAAAGAAAAACAACGCACCAAGACCTAAAGTACACAAAAGTTTGTGCAAATAGCTGATCTGCAACAGGGGATTGACTCGTCCTTAATGTTATTTGTTTCATTTTCTCCTCTCCACATTACTAAAAGTATACTCAGCTTTTAGTCCGTTGTCTAGAAATACATATAGAAAAAATAACTTTTCACCGACCAAAATTCTATGAAAAGACCCAAATTAACACTGTAAGTAGACTTAGCGGAGCTGTGGCTCCCTCTGCCTACCCCCGACTCGGTGTCGCTCCGGCCGTGCTGTGCGCCTTCTCCTGGCTGTGGAGCTGTCCTTGGTCTATGCGTACGAGACTGTTTATGTTTATTTATCGCAAATCATATCGTCACGGCGATATCGTCACGGCGATATTAAACAACGTTATTGCACATGCATGCGTGCAGCCCTAGTAGGCAGTTCCTGGATGATGAAGGCATTGATGCCAATGAGTGAACCTTACGTTCACCTGACCTAAATCCAATCGAGCACCTATACTACAAAATATTGGCAGTGACATTTACTTAACAGAAGCTCGGTAACAATTTCTCTCAGAAATTCTTTCTAATTTTTACTTGGGGAATCCTCACTTAAAGTTTACCTACTATAAGAATTGGTAGATAAAGAATACTTAAGTAGATTTTACTGGCAATTTTAACCCTCAGGTATAAAATATACTCACATTTGGCTAGTAAATTATATTTAAATTAAGTTGGTGTATCTAATTTTGAATTTTGAAAATATTTAAATTAACTAGGTTTTATTTACTTTACATTCCAAACATTTCTAAGTAATATTGACATATTATTTGATGTACTTTACAGCACTTTTATAATATGGATTTGTTGCATTTTTAACATGAGCTACTTTTGTCAATACTATTGTTATAACCAAAAACTTCTATAAAACATGAAATAACTGATGATTTTATAGAAACAGCACATTTTATTCCCCCTTCAATACTGATGTAAGAGGTTGCTTTTTACACATACAATCTGGTGGGCATTAAAAGATATCTAAATCAGTGCTATCAGCAGTACTGCAAACTTTCATTGGAAACAGTTAGTCCGACTAAAACCTTTTCAAATAGGACATGTGACCTTTCTTGTACATTTTACCTCTTAACAACCAACAAGCCACGTAAACATTACAGGGCCCAAAAATATATATATTTCTCAGTGTATGGGACGTTATATATCGGTGCATTCGACACTGCTAAGTACCGCCACAGACTTTACAGGAACTCACTACCCAGTTGGTGAAGTTTCCGTGAGGGAATCTACGCAAATTAGATCAGCCTGTGATTTAAATGTTTTACTTTTTTAATCTAGTCCTCAATGGGTTGATGATTCTGGTTTCCATTGACCATTGTTACGTCATTTTGTTCTCAACAAATTATACAATGTACATCAGTAAATATTTTCAACTTGAATAATTCGTTCTTTACGATCTGATATGTGATTTAAGTGTTCCCTTAAGTTTTTTGAGCAGTGCTCCATTTATACAGGTACGGGAAATCCATGATTCCCCTCTCTTTCTGACCTGAGACAATATCAAACCAAACCACATACAGCTGTTTGCAGGATTTATAGTAATTAATCATTCTGATCGCATCCATCTTGTACGAGACCAGGGGTTGCCTACGAACAGACTCTGGACCGCTAGTCTATACGGCTTAGCCTTTGGCCTAGTCTTTAGCCTAGCACATAGCCTGGCTCTCTTACATCGCTTCTGCCTTCTCTTCCTTTGCTCAAACATAAGCTTTTCCAGCATGACTGGCATAAACCTTCGCTCTGACCTCGCGGTTAAGCACAGACATGGTCTTATTGGCTGTTTTAGGTTTTTAAAGAGGCACTAATATTCAAACAAGATTAATAAGTTTCATTCAATTCATTTCAATTTAATCTTCCAATAAATATATCTTATCCAGAGTAACATCAATTAAAGTACATTTGTGCCTCTTTCACCATAGACGCTCCAACAACAAGGGACGAATCAATAGACAGAGCAACCAGGAAAGGAAAAGGAATCCATCTCAGAATTCGTAGCACAGCTTTGGACTAGGGGGAACTATTTTCTGCCCCAATACCCCACCAGAGACTCATGATTCACTGGTAGGGCAGTGACCTATATGTGTCATTTGTGGTATGTAGGGAAACTGGCATGCATGGAGTGGCCTCATACAGTATATGGAGCTGGGCAAGAGAGAAAAGAAAAAACACTCTTAAAGGACCATTGCGCCCACTGAATCTAATTCAGCATATGGCAACAAAAATGAGAATCATTAACTATTACCATGTACCTACCTTTACGCTCATAACCATGCACAGAATGAGGATTGAAATAAATTGAAAACTAGAAAGGAAGTGGCGCTCCAGCGACCGTGCTGAAAATCTCATAGACTGGAAGAATAGTGTTAAAGAATATAAAAAGGCTCTCAACAAAGCAAGATTTGCCTACTATTCAAAAGTAATAGAAGAGAATAGAAACAACCCCAGGTTTCTCTTCAGCACTATAGCCAGGCTGACAGAGAGTCACACCTCCACCGAACCCAGTATTCCTCGATCCCTAAATAGCAATATCTTTGTGACCTTTTTTAATGATAAAATTCAAACTATTAGAAATAAAATCAACCATCTCCTGCCCTCAATTGGCACCAATACCCTAACAACAACAGAAATCTCAGAAACGGCTGAGAATCTTACCCATTTCTTAGACAGCTTCTCTCTGATCACCCGTGATCAGTTTACCAAAATAATCTCAGGTTCTAAACCAACAACCTGTATCTTAGATCCCATTCCTACAAAATTACTTAAAGAAATTCTGCCCCTAATTGATACTTCGTTACTTAACATTATCAATCTGTCATTATCATCAGGTTATGTACCACAGTCTTTTAAAATAGCTGTCATCAAACCCCTACTCAAATCTTAGAAAAAGTTGTAGCCAATCAGCTGTGTGAGTTTCTCCAGGAAAATAATATATATGAAGACTTTCAGTCGGGTTTAGAGCCAATCATAGTACAGAGACAGCCTTGGCAAAAGTCACTAATGACCTTTTAATAGCCTCAGATCAGGGACTTGTGTCTGTCCTCGTTCTGTTAGATCTCAGTGCAGCATTCGACACAATTGACCATCAAATTTTATTACAAAGACTCAAACAGTTAATTAACATTAATGGAACCGCCCTTAACTGGTTTAAATCGTATTTTTCTGATCGCTCCCAATTCGTGCAAATTAATGATGAGTCATCTGTGCGCACCAAAGTTAACCATGGGGTTCCACAGGGCTCTGTGCTCGGCCCAATTTTATTCTCATTATATATGCTTCCACTAGGAAACATTATCAGTACACACTCGGTAAATTTCCACTGCTATGCGGATGACACCCAGTTATATTTGTCAATAAAACCTGAACAAAGTAATCAATTAACTAAACTTCGTCTCAAGGACATAAAAACCTGGATGACCCGCAATTTTCTCTTATTAAACTCAGACAAAACAGAGGTTATAATACTTGGCCCCAAACACCTTAGAGATACATTATCTAATGATATAGCTGCGCTAGACGACATTGCCCTTGCTTCCAATGAAACAGTCAGGAACTTGGGAGTGATCTTCGATCCTGATTTATCCTTTAATAGTCACTTAAAAAAAAATTTCTAGAACCGCTTTTTTCCACTTGCGTAATATTTCAAAAATTAGAAATGTCCTTTTACAAAAAGATGCAGAAAAACTAGTCCACGCCTTTGTTACATCGAGACTGGACTATTGTAATTCATTATTATCAGGATCCAGCAGTGAGTCGTTAAAGACTCTACAGCTTGTCCAAAATGCCGCAGCACGTGTCCTGACGAGAACAAAGAGAAGAGAGCACATTTCTCCAGTATTAGCATCGCTACACTGGCTTCCAGTTAAATCTAGAATAGAATTTAAAATTCTTCTCCTCACCTTCAAGGCCCTTAATAATATAGCGCCTTTTTACCTTAAAGAGCTGTTAGTACCTTATAAACCCACTAGAGCACTCCGCTCCCAGAATTCAAGCCTACTTGTCGTCCCTAAAGTCTCTAAAAGTAGAGTAGGAGCCAGAGCTTTCAGCCATCAAGCCCCTCGGCTGTGGAATCATCTACCACTTTCAGTTCGGGAGGCAGATACCATCTTTTCATTTAAGAGTAGGCTCAAAACCTTCCTTTTTGATAAAGCTTATAGTTAGAGCTAATTAGTGCGAAAGAACGTAACTTTTTCTATTTTATGACACACGGAGCTTCTCTTTCCAGCTTCTCCTTCCTCTTCTCCATCCCTATCCCCGGAATCCCTTTGCTTTATCACCCGCAGATCCAGGGCCTCTGTGGCCGCACCATGGATTGCGGTTTGTGGATCGCGCACCGGGGTCGCAGTGTTGGATCCAGTGTGGACCGCGGTGGTGGCTCGTGATGGGTCCTGGTGGGCGGCGGTGGACGGTGACTGAGGACTGGAGTGGCGTCTGGTCTGGATGGTGGATCGTGGTCTGGATGGTTGCTGACCATGGACTGTGATTGCAGCGGGACTGCTTGGCATGTCATGTTGGGGTTGTCCTTCGGGATGTCTACCCTCATCAAATGCTGCTAGAGACTTTAATCTTTAATCTTGAAGACTTTAATCTTGATGATGTTTTCCTGCACGTGGCATCGATTGCACTTCTGTCCGTCCTGGGAGAGGGATCCCTCACATGTGGCTCTCTCTGAGGTTTCTACGTATTTTTTCCCTGTTAAAAGGGTTTTTAGTAGTTTTTCCTTACTCTTGCTGAGGGTTAAGGACAGAGGATGTCACACCCTGTTAAAGCCCTATGAGATGAATTGTAATTTGTGAATACGGGCTATACAAATAAAATTTGATTGATTGATTGATATGGGCTATATAATATTTGAGTGATTGATTGATAATGTGCATCAATCGGGTAAAGTGAGAAATTCTGACTGCAAATGCAACCGTGTTTGTTTCCAGTAAATTCCTTTAACCCAGGAGATAATCTTTTAGACATCAAGCTGCAGCAAACAAACACATTGAAATGTAATACAATGAAACAGACAAGTCGAGTACATGGCACTGAAAGAAGTCAACCATTGACATTTATTTTGACATAGTACAGAACACAGAATAACAGCATATTCAAAGGAATACACATCAACAAGCTACAAACCTGTTTAACATGAGTTCACATTCATCAAGTATCATACTGATGCATATTATCACAAGCACAGGATCTAATGCTATCCAAGACAAAATCCTATCTATAAACAACTGTAAAACTTTTTTACTGGGCCCGTACACACCTGGTATTATCATATGTCCTGAGAAATTCTATAACAAATTGCTCACTTCCCCAAGTCATTTGTGTTAGTTTTGACCAAAATGTTGTTTTGGGCCAGTCTGAGACTACAGATGTGTGTGTGTGTGTGTGTTTGTGTTTGTGTCAGCAAGAGCAAGAAAGAAAGAGAGGTTAGTCAGGACAGTCTGAATGATTCTTGTGAATCTGTGAAGTAAGATTTTACCAATTAAATGAAGAATAAAAGAAATCATTACGTCGGTGGCTGTGAATAATGGGGTAGAGGGGTGGTCCTCTAAACAGAAGGTTGGTGGCTTGATCCCAGTCTTCCTCATCCTCATGCCAAAGTGTCCTGAAAACTAAACCACAAATCCATAGATTCCCATAGATGCACTCTATGAATTTATGTGTGAATGTGTGAATGCGCTTTGAGTGGTCATCGAGACAAGCACAGCGTTATATACATACAGACCATTTACGATTATCTGGTGATTAGTGTTGATATTGTGGCAGTGGCATAAACAAATCCAAGAGAAGAGAAAAAATATGTTCGATTCAAAGTGCAGCGGCTCAGAGGACAGCAGCCATGTAGAAGGTCCTTCTTATGTTGCCAAGGATGGATTTTCTTTCACACTGTTAAAACAATGCGGACACGTTGGCGTGATCGGATTACTATCTTATTTGAATGCATTAATACCTGTACTCAGAAATGTCCACTTGAGATCGGATCATAAAAACCACCAGGTAATACCAGGTGTGTACCAATTGATACGATACTCACATATCAAGTATAAATATGCACTATTATAGCATTTTTTTGACACAATAATTAAAACATAAAATGTACAGCAAAAACACAGATTTAATGCATGAGATCAAGCTATCTTTGGTTTTATCTCAGGTATTATGTATCAAGAAGCTAGCTCACTTTTAACTGGAGATAGATCACCATGGTAACCTGTGCTGCACTGCTAACAGCATGTTCAGTTCCGAGGATCAGCTCAACACCTGCCGACCATTGAGCCAATCACATCAACATCCTACAAGCTCCTGACAGAAACAACACCAGAGTTAATAATAAAGGGGCATGTAACAAAAGCAAGAGACATATTAGAGACAATAATTAAAACATACCACTGTTTTAAACTGTGCAATCTTTAATTTCATTAAATAAATAAAATACTAAAACACTAATTGTGGCACATATAAAGGTTTGGGGAACCTTTCTACTTTCATTACACACAGAAGTCTTGAACTTGTTTTCCATTAAGGTATTAATGAGGATTTGTGAGGTAAAATAATGGTCATAAAATTTGAGTAGTACCATATAATGAGATCACAGGGTAAAGAGAGTAAATTATTTAAGGTGGTTGGGGCATCTTATCAGGACATTAAAATATATCAAAGTGCTACACTGTGTAAAATGTTGTTAATAAATGACAGTGAAGACAAAACTGTGGAAGACAAGACAAATTCTGGAAGACCAAAAATACTTTGAGATAAATTTGCAGGTTTGCTAGACAGAAAGACTAACGCCGGTTACATGCCTGCAGAGGAGCTGCAGGGGGATCAGCTAACAGGAGTGGCACCATTCATGGTTGACACAAAGGTCGTCAGAGAGAAGTCTCACCTGTGACATCATCACTAATGTAAACCTCTGGAGTCTGCCAAGTAACAGTTATAAATAAACTTTGTGGAATAACAATATGAGTGCAATGTATTGCGCATAGTAGTGCTCGCACCGCTAGGCACCCATAATAAATCCTATCTCAGGAAACACTGAGATGATGCCTGTAGATGAAAAAAAGGTATATCCACCTCATCTTTATTGGGCTGCTTTCATCTCAACCTTTGCCTGCTTTCTTACCTTGAAGTGTACTGCACTTGGTTTCAATAGCAGTTTCATAATATGCTGCAAACAAGCAAAGAAGGTTTCCAGGGGTATCATTTATCTCATATTAAATAATCTATACCTATGTGTTCATGTTGATGTGACTGGCTTGCGCGTCTTTAATGTGAATGTGTTCTCGGCTGGTTCAGTAAAGTGGAGCTTTCTGAGCCAGTTGCTAACCAACTTTATGAAACAATTAACATCAGTCGTGTTGAGACTCATCGGAGGCAGGTGACTCACATAGATCAAGACTAAATTCATAGACCCCTGCTTGTGGGAATTTGTGTTTCGATGAATTTATCTCCTAGGCTTTCACTTGAGAGAATTAAGCCTCTAAGGTATTTAAACCATATTGTTATGTTCTGTTTTCTTTCACAAACGCTAATTAAAATGGCACAGAAAATAACACTGTCCAGAGGAGAAGACATTTGTATGCCTAGAGATGCGTCTATCCTGTATTAACACCATTTCAGGAAAAACAGTTGTCATTATGAATCTTGTAGCTGAATTTGATGTGAAAAAGTCGACCTAACCACAGGAAATGAGAAACCATGATTTTGCATTCATTTTTTGCGTGGCACCTTGTCGCCAAGCGGTACTTCACCCATCAATTTCTGCAAAGAGCACAAAGGAAGGTTAGTGGCACATATCAAAATTAAATATTATAAATAAAATAAAATGGAGCATATTTATTTCATGGTTAGACCAATTTATGTATTAATAATAACAAACAAGCTATTTACATCAGTTCCTCATTTACTTTTAAGGGTCTTTTTGTACTTTGTAATTAATCAATTAATTTATCAAAACAGAATAGTTATATATTAGTGTTGGAAAAAAACCTGGAAGTAACTTATTATGGTTTGACCCTTGATTAGACCGCTTACAAAAAGGAGCTCACTCTACACACACTGACACAGACAGACACACAGTTACACACACACACACACACACACACACACACACACACACACACACACACACACACACACACACACACACCTCGAGCAGTCTGCTGTAGAAGGTGAAGCCATCCTCCCCATCCTTGCGGGTGTCGTCTACCTTGTACCGCCTGCAGGCAAGTAGCAGCTCATTGGAGCTGTAAAGGGGGGCAGGGTCGATGGAGTGGCTGTTGATCAGGCTGACCAGATACTCCCGGTAATGCTTCCTGGATATCAGAACAGCACCATTTTAGCAAGTTTACAGGCGACCGAACAGATAACAGATAAATGAGATGTTTTCATTCGAAACGGGTGTGGGACCAGGAGCTCGTTGATTTTGGAGCCTCTGTGGACAAAAGCGGTAGTGTTTCCACTGTCTTCTGTTGTTCAAACCTGGGCCTAGCCAGCAAATGCATTTATTTTGGAAGGAGTGAAAAAAAGTGGTTTGCAGGATCCATACTGATGAGGTAATCTTTTGTTGTTGCTGTATAACTGCATTTTTATGATGTTTGGGCATGACCAGTTTGAGAGAATGCATGACTGAAGTCCCCTTGTACAGTGATCAGCGATCTGAGTGAGCCTTCAGCTGTTTGTCTGATGTCGACATGCAGCTTTCAAGGTGCTGGCTGTCTGAGCATTAGCTTGTCGGGGAATGTTTATCGTCATAATTGTTATTATTATGAATTCCCTTAGAAGAAAGAATGGATTGCAACTTACTGTGAGGAGCTCTAGGTCTGGGCAGCAGTGTTTGTAAACAATGATCGCGACTGTGTACAAGCTGTTGTTCACATAAAGACAAACAACTCCTCCTCAGTTCTCCCTGGAGTCCCTTGTATGGTCAGCTCTATAAACAGGCCAGCAGGATATTTCAGGATCTTGTTGTTCAGCCAGGTCTCTATGTTAATAGTCACACAATAAGGCATAATTATCATTCTGATCTTATCCATCATGTTTGGTGAGAGACCTGGAGTTGGCGGTGGAACAGACTCGGGAGCACTGGTCTTTATGGGTAAGCCTAGCGCAAAGCCCAACTCGCTTCACCTGCTTCTGTGGGTCAGATCATTATTTCTTCCTTTATTATTTCATGATCTGTTTGCACAGAACATGGCCTGCATTCATGGGTTATCAGGGTAAAAAGCAAGGGACTGCAGTAGCTGCAGCTTAGAGATATGGTGTTGGAGATGTTTCCAACAATCAGTGAGAGTCCAGTAGCCAGTTACTAAGTGCCAGTTGACCCAATTTGCTTACCAAGTTTCGCAGTCGCAAATGAGTGTTCTTCTCCTCTAGATGTGCCAGGCTCAGGTGGAGTTCAGAGAATATGGTGTCCTCATTTTGGTTCCACAATATAAATCTCAGTGCCACCTTGTCATTGGATTTGAATGCTGCATTTCATGCTCACCGATTTGCAAGTGCTTCAGTGGTCATTCAGTGTTTCTGGTTGGCCTGCATTATGACTCATAAATCATCTATTGACAATTGCTTGTATGCTTTTTCGTATTTTCATATCCTTCAAGGGCCATATTAAATTATTCTTTATTATTTACACATACACTCCTTATCAAAATCTTAAGACCAGTTAAAAAATTGCATGAATTTGCATTTTGCACTGTTGAATCTTAGGAAGGTTCTAAGTAGAGTTTCAAAATGCAAAAAAAAGAAATGGGAACAAGAGACCAAAAGTTGTGAGCAGGCAATTTATTGAAAACAACAATTTAACTGAAGTAGGCTGTTCATCAGCTGATCAAAAGTTTAAGACCACAGCTAAAAAAACTAAAAAAAACTCCTAAAACAGAAATTAAAGTGTCAAAAACTGACTCAGTAATGAGTAGCTCCACCATTATTGTTGATCACTTAAAAAATTCGTTTTGGCATACTTGATGCAAGTGTTTCCAAAATGCTAGTGCGAATGTTGCGCCAAGTGGTGAAGATGGCTTCACGAAGGGCATCCACTGTCTGGAACTGAAGTCCATTTTTGTAAACTTCCCTTGCCATCCATCCCTAAATGTTCTCAATTGGATTAAGATCAGGGGAACACGCAGGATGGTCCAAAAGAGTGATGTTATTCTCCTGGAAAAAAGTCTTGGTCAAACGGGCATTGTGAATTGGAGCGTTGTCCT
Organism: Pleuronectes platessa; assembly: GCF_947347685.1. NCBI lineage: Eukaryota > Metazoa > Chordata > Actinopteri > Pleuronectiformes > Pleuronectidae > Pleuronectes > Pleuronectes platessa. The sequence continues at coordinate 24,932,995 of NC_070638.1, read as the reverse complement.
GCTGAAAAACCCAGTCGTTACCACACAGACGAGGGCCCTCAGTCATGAGGGATGCCCGCTGCAACATCTCCACATAGCCAGCTGCTGTTTGACGCCCCTGCACAACCTGGAGCTCCATTGTTCCATTGAAGGAAAAAGCACCCCAGATCATGATGGTGCCCCCTCCACTGTGCCGCGTAAAAAACATCTCAGGTGGCATCTCCTTGTCATGCCAGTAACGTTGGAAGCCATCAGGACCATCAAGGTTAAATTTGTTCTCGTCAGAGAATAAAAATTTCTTCCACCTTTGAATGTCCCATGTTTGGTGCTCCCTTGCAAAGTCTAAACTGGCAATTTTGTGGCGTTGAAGGAGACGTGGCCTTTGAAGACGTTTCTTGTTTTTGAAGCCCTTTCTTCGCAGATGCCGTCTGATGGTTATTGGGCTACAGTCAGCACCAGTAATGGCCTTAATTTGGGACGAGGATCGTCCCGTGTCTTGACGGACAGCCATTCGGATCCTCCGGCTAAGCGCCGGTGAGATTTTTTTGGGTCTACCACTTGATTTTTTTGTTCCATAACCCTGAGGATCTTTTAAGAAATGCAAAATGATTGTCTTACTGCGTCCAACCTCAGCAGCGATGGCACGTTGTGAGAGGCCTTGTTTATGCAGTTCAACAATCCTTAAGACGGTGAGATTTTTTGCCTTTGCCATCAAGAGATCTTCACAGTGTGATTACTTGACAGGAAATGACATGGAATCCACATTTTTGCACAGATTTTGGCTTTTAAAGGCTGTGGTCTTAAACTTTTGATCAGCTGATGAACAGCCTATTTTAGTTAAATTGTTGTTTTCAATAAATTGCCTGCTCACAACTTTTGGTCTCTTGTTCCCATTTCTTCTTTTTGCATTTTGAAGCTCTACTTAGAACCTTCCTAAGATCCAACAGTGCAAAATGCAAATTCATGCAATTTTTTAAATGGTCTTAAGATTTTGATCAGGAGTGTATATCATATCAGGGCTCCAGACAAATGCTTTTACCATAGTTGCACCCATAATTTTTCACTGCACCTTTTAACACTGCGATAAAACACCTTGTTTTGACATTACCCATATACTTTGGTAATTTATTAACTAAGGCTGGTTATCACCATGGATTTCCGAAATCAAATTGTTTCGGATTCACAAGGTCAGGATTGTTTCAATATCGATTCAGATATGGATATTTCATTGTAGAATACCAATTTTGCTTGGATATGTGCCAATGTCAGTGTCATCTTTATTTATGTAGAACATTTAAAACAGATTGGTTGACCGAAGTAAAAATTAAAAAGTAAAACTAGAAAATAGCAATACGTGATATATGAAAATACTATTAAAAATGTTATTAAATAAATCTGCTGGGATTAAAAAACGTTCTCACTTCGAAAAGGAGGCCAAAGAGAATGTGTTTTTGACATGGTTTGAGCAGGCGATAGAGGGGTCAGATCGATTATGGAGTGGTAAGCTGTTCCACAAGTTTGTGGCGGCTACTACAAAGGCTCGATGTCGTCTGTTATGAGCCTAGTTTTAGGCAATCCAGGAGCAGCTGAGTAGCTGACCTTAGCTCTCTAACTGGAGTGTGAACATGAAGGAGGTGCCAGTCCATTCAGAGATTTACTTAACGATATCATTTAAAATCTATCCTGTAACGAACAGGAAGCCAGTGGAGGCAATATGTAATATTGGACCCTGTTTTTTATTTCCTGTCAGGAGGCAAGCAGTAGCTTGTGCAAGGAAACCTCTAACTTTGGATAAAAGCGTCAGATGAAGGAAATGTAATGTAATGTAATACAAGTAGGGTTTCCCCCAGTGCTTTATAGGCCTGGCGGGCCGCCAGGCTTTTCTCCTCCCCCCGCCACGCTAAGCGTCGCTTGTTTATTTATTAAAAAAAAAAAAATTATGTTATGCACCACAAACATGATACCAAAGACGGCATTGCGCTTTTAACCGCATCTGGTGATACAGTTGAAACCGCAATGGCGACATCTTATGGTCAGTATGTGAACCCATAAGGTAAGAGGTCAGGTGTATTTTCCATCACCTGAACCTCCAAAACCACGACCTGTCTCTACCACGCAACAACTTTCGCAACAACTTTCACGCGACATGTCACGGAGAAAGGGTAAAAAAACCTTGGACTCTTTCTTTTTCCGGAGTCGGGGGAGCACTGGAGGAGACGATGAGGCCGCTCGTTCACCCCCAGTCCAAGCGGAGAGCATCGCCAGCGAGCCGCGGCTCGATGAGACAGAGCCAGAGCTAGTTGTCGCGGATGTTAGCGCGTCGGATGTTAGCATTTCGGATGTTAGCGCGTCGGATGTTAGCATGTCGGATATTAGCACGTCGGATGTTAGCGCGCCGGAGCAGCCTGCTGCGAGCCGCGATGGGAAACATCGAAGTAGCGGATTTAATCCAAAGACCTCAGGAACAGGCTGCGGGGGAAAAGCCTAACTGCCTGCCTCCATATAAAAATAAATGGTCCCTCTATGGTTGATCTTGACTACAGTAAGGCTCTGGAGGAGTTCTTTCAGAAACCGAGACGGATCACTTGCAATAAGTAAAAGAGGTCACACAGCATACCTCTTCAGGCCCTGAGTTCCCTGTTCCTCCTTTGCCATGTTTGCACTTTTTTATTTATGTTAACTTATTTTACTTTTAAATGTGACCACAAATGGCTTGTTTTTTTAGATTCACTTAGACTTTACTTGAAAACGAATTGATTATATTTATTTTTATTTTATTTATGATTTTTTGTGTTTGTAAACTGTATTATGTAATATTAATAAGTATTGTTAATAAATGTCTTACAATAGCAATTGTCATAATTTCAAAATTCCTGTCGACTTTTAACATTTTTTTTTTTTACAAAAACACGGTCGGTCGCTGGTCGGCTTCTCTAGCGGCCCTACCACCAGGCTTAGCAAGTTTTCTGGGGGAAACCCTGACAAGCATTAATGTTTTGTGTGCCAGCAATAAACTGTTTATACTGTTGAGTTCTAAAAACCAAGGTCCTTAAATAACCTCCATAGGGTGAAATGGGGTAAAACATGGCGGCCCCCGTAGAGAGGACCCGCTTCCCATGTAAATATAAAGTATTTAAATATAAATGGCCCATTCTAAGGTGAAGAAAACAACAATTTATGCAAATTAGATGAAGAACACTCATCAAAACATCATCAAGATTATTTTCTATTCAATTCCTGCCAATAAATCCCTTAAAAGATTTCCTGAAGCAAAAAAAGATAAACTAAACAGGTGTAACTTATGGTCTGCAGTTGTCACACAGTAGTTAATGGTAATGCAGTCTGTCCCTGTCAGATTAAACTAATCTGGTCAGGTTAGTTAACTTGCGCATAATCCGTTTGCTCTCTATAGAACAGAGATGATCCGAAAAGCACAGAAAAAGTCCAGAGCAACTGTGAGTATGACAATGTGTTTATCGATAATGATGGTCTCTCACCTGCAAGTACTGTTTGTTCCCTGAGGTGCCCAAATAAAAAAATAAATTACTGAATGAATCATTTATTGGTGTTGTTTGCTGTTCAATTTTAATTGATTAAAAAATAAGTGATGCGCATTTAATAGAATGTTTAAATCAATCGATCAAATTTAATTTGTATAGCCAATATTCATAAATCACAATTCGTCTCATAGGGCTTAACATTGGTGTGACATCCTCTGTCCTAAGCCCTCAGCAAGAGTAAGGAAAAACTACTAAAAACCCTTTTAACAGGGTAAAAATACGTAGAAACCTCAGAGAGAACCACATGTGAGTGATCCCTCTCCAAGGACGGACAGAAGTGCAATAGATGTCAGGTTTAGGAAAACATCATCAAGATTAAAGTTTTTAGCAGCATTGATGAGGGTAAACATTTTGAAGGATAACTTCAATACTATATGTCAAGCAGTCCTAATGCAATCATAGTCTATGGTCAGCAGCCAGCAAGATCATGATCCGCCTTCCAGTTCGGATGCCACTATAGTCCACAGTCAGTTAAATTAAATTATAGTTCCTTTATTTAGGGTTCTTTATGAAAAAAATAACATGACTTTTATATGTTAGTATGAGTTTATGACATTTCTATTAATAATATACATTTTCTTATTCGACTTTAAGTTCTTTTTCATCATTCTTATAATTTGGCAATATTGAGCTTGGCATGCATAAAGCAAGGTGATTGAGTTTTTTTAAAGCATGATCCTTATTTCAGCTGAAACTTCCAATATGGACAATCAACTACAGTTTGTACGTACTGATCTCGACTACAGTCACTTTAGGATTTGGTTGGTATCGATAAATAATTTCATTTATACTCAACCCCTAAACAAAACATATTAGAGCCACAGAAAAGCTTCAAAAGTAGTCTAAATCTGCAGCAAAACCATGGACCTGGCAAACCTGCTTAATTTTAACTTGTATTTACCGTAACTGCAGAGAGAACTGGTCTTTTGTTAGAGACAGAATGATTTTAGAAAAAACATGTTTCCTCTTTGTTTTGATACATTGATCTCAACATACTTTTCGACTGCAATAATTCCATCTGTACAACAAAGGTCATGTCATTCTCACTACTCTAACTTTGTCATTTTGGCTCCTTTCTACAGTTTTTATCTACTGGTAGAACATATTTCACTAATTTGTAGTTTCCCAAATTTTTTGTTGTAACCATCTGTGATTCTCAACAGGGACAGGGGTTTGTGAGAGCTGAAAAAGACATTAGTGTATGTACTGTGTAGACATGTACATTATTCACAATTTATCATATGAGGCAAGAGGAAATATCCACTATTATCATTCATTGTGCTGTAGATTATATAAAATGCCTCATTTGTATTGAAATGTTTTGCAGCCCCTAAGGCAAACTACAAATAATTTAAACAGATTGTGGGAGGTCCAACAGTTCACACTGCATGTCAGGACTAAAAACTAATCGCGCGTGTTCACAGAAGCACTTATTCCAATTCGCCAGCCCTGATAGGCTGGCAGTCGTGACGTCCGCGTCAAGGTGCCGCACCTTAAATAAGGTGGACGCGGCGTCACACGTCATTCAAAACAAGCACACCTCTTCTCGCTTCACCCCAGTAGCAAGAAGGGCGGTCTGGTGAGACATCTCACTCATGCTACTCAGAGAACCGGGGTTACGAAAGTAACCTAAAGTTCTCTTTCTTAGCATTCGTTTCGATGTCTCACTATGGGATATGGAGACTCCCGTATTGCCAGACAAGCTTATCTCGGTGACTGACCGCCAGCCCCCCCTCACTTAAAAGTGAGATCCACATTGGAGCCCACGCTCAAGACAGCGTGGGTCAGGCCAGGGGATGTAACATCCAACCTGTAGTACCTCGCAAATGTGAGGGGAGAAGACCAGCTAGCTGCAGCGCAGATGTCTTGGATAGAGACTCCCTTGAACAGGGCCCAAGAGGTCGCAAGACCTCTAGTAGAATGTGCCCGTAAACCAGTCGGAAGTTGAAGGCCTGAGCTGGAGTAGGCCAATGCAATGGCATCCACTATCCAGTGAGAGAGTCTTTGTTTGGTGACAGGTTTGCCCCAGTGGGGCTTAGCCCAGGACACAAACAACTGATCCCCTTTCCTAAAGCTCCTTGTCCTTTCCACATATGTGTGTAAGGCACGGACAGGGCACAGCATGTGTAACCGCTGCTGTTCTGCAGAACCATAGGGAGGTGGCTGAAAAGCTGAAAAGCTGGGGGGCATGGTTTAAGCACCTTTGGAACAAATGCAGGATTCGGCCTCAGCATCACCCCAAGGTTCCCCGGGGTGAACCGCATACATGCTGGATGTACAGATAAAGCGTGAATATCACTTACACGTTTAGCTGTAGCCAAAGCCAATAACAGAGCCACCTTCAAGGATAACGTTTTCATGTCCACGTTATCCAATGGTTCAAAAGGATGACTAGAGAGGGCTCCAAGCACCACTGCTAGATCCCATGATGGTGACATAGTCTTAGAGATGGGCAACAACCTCCATGCACCCTTCATAAAACGACAAACCAGGGGGTGTTGGCCCACTGGTTTTCCATCAAATCCAACATGGCAAGCAGAAATAGCTGCCAAGTAAACTTTGACAGTAGAAAATGCCCTCTTTTGATCAATCAAGTCCTGCAGGAAGGACAGGATTGTACCAACTGGACATTGAAAAGGGATTTCCTGTGCCTTAGCACACCAATCCTCAAACAATCTCCACTTACAGTGATAAAGAGACCTAGTGGATGATGCTCTGGCATTCTGAATTGTGTTAACAACATTCTGTGATAATCCAGTCAGGCTCAAATTAAACCACTCACGGGCCAAGCCCACAGGGCGAGGCGCTCCGGATGAGGGTGAAATATCAGTCCGCACGCCTGGGAGAGCAGGTCCCTGCGTAGCGGGAGAGGCCATGGGTGACCGTGGAGGAGCTGTCTCACTTCCGCCAGCCAGTGCATGGACGGCCAGTGAGGAGCGATCAAAATTAGTGACAGACGATTCTCCCGCACCCTGAGCAGTGTCGGGGGAATCAGAGCAGGAGGTGGAAAAGCGTAAAGCGGGACGCGCGGCCACTCGTGAGCGAACGTATCCAGCCCCAGCGGTGCACTCTGGTCGTGCAGGGAGAAGAACAGTGGGCACTGTGTGTTCCCCCTCGACGCAAACAGATCCACTGTTGCGTCGATACGCGTCTTTCAGATCGATTGATGTGAACCAGTCCCCCGGCCGGATCAAACGTATCAGCGTTGAGTGTGTCAGCATGCGAAACTTGTATCTCCTGAGATACGAGTTCAAAATGCGAAGGTCCAGGATGGGACGTAATGAGGTCCCCCCTTTCTTTGGGACCAGGAAATACCTCGAATATAAACCCTCCAGTCCCTGCCTGTGTGGCACTATTCGTATGGCTCTTTTGTTTAATAGAGCTGATATTTCTTCCCGTAACACCCGGGCCGACTCTCCCTGCGCACGGGAAGCGATGAGGCCGGGAAAACGGGGGGGCATTGTGGCGAATTGAAGCCTGTAGCCTTTGGCCAGTGTTCTCAATACCCATTCTGACGCTGTGCATGCTTTCCAACTCTCTAGCCTCAAAGTTAGGGGGGAGTGAAGCTCTGTCTGACACAGACGATCTTTGGGGGCCCGTACCAGCTGCACACTTCTGAAAATCACTGCGCATGCGCGGTCTGATAGGCTCGGAGCGAGCGGAGCGGGATGTTTCACCACAGGTGGGACGCTGCTTCCCCCTTGTGGTGTTATGGGGAACAACAGTGTGCTCTGCACCTCTGTGTTTTGTTTTTGTGTTTTTGTGATTTTGCAACCCTGCGCCCTCGGCTGTGAGCCTAGATACGTCAGTGGAAAACTTTTTATTAACAAAAACTCTGTGTGCGTGTTTGTGAGACATTGATGTGGCGTTGAACAATCCCACATCTGAAACATGTCTCTTCGCCTCTTTACTGGGACGCACGAACTGAGCTCTGGGCCCACGCGTCGCCGAGAGGGATGGGTGGAACTGGGTAATTTCTCCCCTAACACACGGGGTAGCTGGGCTGCCAGTAAACAGGGAACGGGTGGCAGCTCCGCTCGCGGTGGGGTTGACCACTAAGTCGCCTTCTTCTTCCGCCTGGCCTGCTGACTGGGTGACGGGCCCGGTTGAGCAGCCTGGGTTGACGGGGAATAGAAGGGCTTTCTCGGCCAAGCGGGCTTCGTGTCCGGGGGGCCTTTGGTGTTCGCACCCGGTTGAGCCCTGGGGCGCTTCGGGATGCGGAAAGCAGGAGCGGCGCTCCTAGAGGCAACCTGAGCGAAAGTCTGTCGGGGGGGGGGGGCGCAGGCGCCGCGGCAGGTGTTTTCCTCGGAAGGCAGAGCTGAAGCGCCTCATCCTCCTTTTTGTTCGCCTCGCAGCGCTTTTGCATTGAGGCGAGGGCGAAGCCGAAAACACCCTCGGGGACAATGGGCATGTCCAGGATGTCCTCCTTCTCTCTATCGGACAGATTGGTCAGATTCAGCCATCTCGTCCTCTCTTGTAACACCAACATCGACATGCACTTCCCTGCCGCCTGTACAGCGCATCGCTGGATGCGTAGGCAGATATCCGCGATTGTGGTGATCTCGTCCCACGCGGAACTTTCGGGCACGTCGGCTATGTCGTCAAAAAGCTCCGCTTGGTAAGCTGACAACATGGAGGTGACGTTGAGAGCCCTCACTGTCAAAGCCGCTGCTTTGTAAGCTCGCTCAGTAATGGCAGATTGGAAGCGATCGGCTTTCGTGGGAAGTGTGGGGGCCCTGGATGAGGCAGCTGACAGCCGTGGATGAAGGTGTGCTGCCGCCATGGCATGCTTATCCATCCCCTCAATATCCAAGGAAGACGCACCTTGAATGGTGGTTTTGCTGGAGTAAGGGTTTTGCTTCCATGAGGCAGTAACCTCCTCCAGGAGTTCCGGGAACACCGGGAGAAGTTGTCTCGCAGCCCTCTTTGCTTGGGGTAATTTCTTCCCCTCGTAGCGGGACTTTGGGGCCTCCGCCACGACCGCGGGCCATGGAATCTTAAGTCTCTCTGCGGCGCGTTTACACACATCGTGCATATCGCCGCTGGGCTGGGGCGTAATTGTCCCAACCGAGCCCTTTGCAGGGCTTGGAGAGCCGAGAGCCTGTGAAGGTGGGACAAAGCAGGATTCATAATCCTCGTCGTCGCCGTCCGACACCAGACAATCCTCGCCGTCGGACTCATCCTCCTCCTCATAATCCAACATGAGGGGTGGCTCCGTTAGCGGGTCCAGCCAATCCAGCGTGGAGCCCCAGCGCTGAATCCCTAGTTCGGGAGCGTCCTCCTCGTCCACACCGGGTTGGGATTCCTCGGTAGTGGCACTGGAAAGGATCGGGTCCCTCTCAGAGACGCTAGCGTGGCGTGCTAGTCGTCGGCGGAGACTCTTCGCTGTGAAGCGGGCGCAGTCGGCGCACAAGCTCGCGTTGCTGACAGCAGCGCGGGCATGTTCCAGCCCGAGATCTGCGGAGCAGACCTGGTGGTTGTCCATGCTCGATATTTTATTTCCACAGGTGCACAGGCGATGAGCATCGCCTGGTTGCGAGGTGGAAGGAAGCTTTGCAGCTTGATCCATTTAGCTTGGTGTGCTAAAGGGGAGCGAATTATCTGGAATGATAGTCGCCGTTAGCTAGCTCCGGTGGCAGGCAGTGTGGTGAACGCAGGCTCCCGGTGCCGTTTAGCTATTCAAATAGAAGCAACTACCTATGGTGAAGGCAGTCGGATCGGCGTTTATTCAACTAGCGTCCGGCGATGGAGGTGTTAGCTCCGGTCTGTGGACAGCAGCTAGTTAGCATCAACGCCGATTAGAAAAATGCTTGTTCGTGAAGCGAGAAGAGGTGTTTGAATGACGTGTGACGCCGCGTCCACCGTATTTAAGGTGCGGCACCTTGACGCGGACGTCACGACTGCCAGCCTATCAGGGCTGGCGAATTGGAATAAGTGCTTTTGTGAATACTCGCGAGGGGCGTATCCCATAGTGAGACATCGAAACGAATGCTAAGAAAGAGAACTGGCCACATAGTTACAGTTGGTTACAACAGGATGTTTCTGAAAGGTAGGTTAAACCGTCCTTATGTGTGTTCTAGCAGGACAGTCTGACAATGTAGGAGTAACGCCCCGAGTTACAGTACCGAGTTGAAACTCTGTTGCATGTAGAGCATGTGGTGAGCAGTGTGGAACAGCTGTATCCTTGAGGAGTTGCTGTAGGTTCAGAGTCTGTGGTCAAATGAGTTGAGCAAAATGCCACGTCAGAAGAAATAAAGCGTAGCCGCTGGTCTCGAACAGTAACGTTCTTAGGAGGAATGTGCAGTGACTCATTCTCTTCCTTGGATCCCTCCATGCTGCAGTGTTTCTTCTGTGTTTTTTGTTTTTGTTTTTCTGCGGTAGCTAACAAGCTGCTAGCTCAGCAACATGTCGCGTTCGGTGTGGAGGAGTGGTGGTGGTGGTGGGGAGTGCGAGTTGTGTGTTCAGAGGCTGGACTTGTACCGGCTGGATGCGGCTGAGAGAAAAGTGCGATTCCATGATGACATCATACGGAGAGGAAGTACGAAACGCGACATTTCAATAACATATTTCTTCGAATGGACTGATGAAAAGGTCAGCAGAGTGACTATTTACATACTATGAGAGTACCTACTGACCCCCTCCAAGTGATTACATATAGTAAAGCCCAGAAAATGTAGTTTACCTGAAAAGAAGCATGACCAACAGAAAGGTAACATATAGGTAACACAAAGTTGAATAACAAGTGCACCTTGGGTATCGTACTGACTCAGGGGTTTGAAGCACATACTCATGGCGTAGCTCATGTAATGCCTTGGATATAAGTTGGATATAAATTAAGCTGTCATACTCGCAGAGTCCAGCATGTCCATGCTGGGTCTGAGCTCCACAAGCTGAATCTGGCTGCTGCCCTCCCTCATCCTTCTGCTCTATCACTCCACATAGACCTGGAAACAAATAGCAAAGGTGGACAAAGACAGACAAAGAGCAGAAGGGGTAAAAGGTATCATATAAATTTGATTTATAATTACATTTGAATGGTGAGAAGTAATGTATCCTATCTTTTTTAGGTTGTTAGTATTTAAACAAACAAACTAGCTCCCAGAGGTGTAAAGTAACGAATTACATTTACTCACGTTACTGTAATTGAGTAGTTTTTTTGTGTACTCTGTAATTTTTTGAGTAGCTTTTGAAATGGGTAATTTTACTTTTACTTAAGTAGATTTTGACTGAAGTATTGTACTTCGCTACATTGGAAATTACATCCGTTACTGAGTAAAAAAAAAACAGTTCAAGGCGCAAGGCAATTCTCACTGCAGTGGTAGATGCTGCATAGAGTGGATGACGTTCCCTCACGTGCACGTTCAACATATGAAAACTGATCGTAAAGTTCACTGTTCGCGAAAAATATGCGCGACATGCACAACACTGCACAGGGAGCCACTGCAGAGCAGCTGCAGAGCCGCGGGTTGCCGACTCCTGGCTCCGGCTAAAGAGCGATTGTTTACTGCTCCACCGTTAAAGACATGCGGACGTCAAAGCATTTTGGCGTATTCTAGCGTTCAGCTAGAATATTAGTTCCGCCCCGCATTTCCCCCTCTCGGTCGCGCGCGCACATGTTATGCCTCCGCACAGTTTGAGAATCACTGCATTACACAGGGCCGGCGCTAGAACATTTGGCGCTCTATGCAAGCTTCACTCCTGGCGGCCCCCCCCCCCCAAGACTGCATTTCTTTTCAAATAAACACAACAACGATCGCAACGACGTGGTGCAAGCATTCGATTTAGACAGCGTCGCTCCTCAGGAGAAGGAAAACATTCCGTAACGTTTTAGCTAGACCTCAGATAATATGAACGTGTTCACCGTTCAAATTCAATACTTGTCATTATGTTCCGTTCAGTTCAACGTTCTCTTAAAAATGAACGTGTTCAATGAATGCGTTCTTTTGAACTCGTTCATGCACAACACTGCCTGAAACTCAATACTGGCCTAAAATCAGCTGCTGCTCAAACCCAACAAGAAGTTTGTAGACTAGTGCTCTAAAGGTGGACCAAAGTTTAACCAAAAGTTTAAATATACAATGGGACAGCGGCATTTTAACTTTTTATTTTAGCTGTCATGTGGTTCATGTCTTGACATGATCCTCCCAAAAGTTCTTAAATGTTGTGTTGACATGTTTAATGTTTGACATGTTTAATGTCATTGCACTTATATTTGTAAAGATTCTCCTTTAATTAAAAATAACTGTTATTGGATTGGATTTATGACCCCTTGTCCTTTTTTGCACTGTATAGGGTCCCCATCAAGTTGTTGGAAGTAACTAAGTAACTTTTACTTAAAGTACATTTTAAATGAACTACTTTTTACTTGTACTTGAGTAGATTTTTAGATGGGTACTTTTACTTTTACTAAATTTCATCAAAGTAAAGGTACTTTTACTTGAGTACAATATTTCAGTACTTTTTACACCTCTGCTAGCTCCAACCTTAGGCTAAGCTGTTGCTGTCATCAATTAGGTTTCGAAAGAGTTGCTTATTTGCAGTAAGCCTGCAATATCTTTATTATATTTTGTAGGGTTTGCTGTAGCATTTTTTAACCTTTCTTAGCTGCAGAAGTGATACCCTTTGCCTGAAATAGACATGCTTTACAAATGCAGCAGGCTGGAGTCCTTTTAGTGAGTGTTTGAAATATACAAGAGCATACAATGCAAGTGTATGCATTTGAGGTAGTATCACACAGATCACAGGGGAGACATGAAATCAGAGATACTCAGCCTCTAAAGACATGCACTGCAGAGGCTCAGACCGATTATGATCATCAGAAATAAAAATGAAAATTAATTTGTTTAAAGAAACACTCCCCAAATAGATATCAGCAACTTAAATATATAGTAACATAACCTATTATTTAATTTTCAATTAACTTTGTTCTGTTAAGATAATTTGTTTGCGTTAATTGTCCTCTACCTGCTCCATCGTTCTGTCGACCTTTCTCTCTCTGTCTTTACTGTAACAGGTAATTGTAAGTTTTTAGATTTGATCTGTGTTTTTTTTATTTATCATAACACTAAATATTACAGTAGGTCTAGTATGATTTTATGAATCACTTCTAAATCAGGCTCTCAGGGTTTTATATTTTGTTTCAGGGATTACAATTCTAAATAGAAATAAAAACAAAATTTTCTTGTGTACATTAAAAACTTAATAGTAAATGTACACAGCACCCGTTTCTTAGATCCACCTGTTGAAAACAAATTCAATTTGTCCTATAAAGAATTCTAACGTACAGCTTTGGAGACATGATGATTCAAATGATTGACAAATAATTCATGAGTTGAAATTACTGTGGTGATCGTAGTATTAGAATCACCTGTCTGTAGACAACAATATAGTTAAAAAGCAGCACAAATTGTAACATTTGAAGAATTACCATGAAGTCCAATCAACACTGAAAAAAATGAAAAGTACCTTCCTGAAGAAGAGTCATCACATTAGATAAACTATAGGTGTATTTTTTTCCTAAACACAAGACCATTACACAATCTCCAGTGTGCATGAGAAGAGTATGTTGTTGGCTCATGTCACTCTAATAGTAAAATAACAGTAACAATACACACATTTATCATACTTCTATTTGGAAGACAGTTGAACACAAAGTTGTCACAAGTTTCGAATGGTAAATGTATGTGAGTCATTTCCCACCTGTCTGTGTTCCAAGAGGGGGTTCCGTGTTGAACACCACTTCATTCTTCTGTGTGCCACAAAGGAAACACAACTGGTTACTCGCTTTCACAAAAAGGAAAAAGGTCAGGACACCACTTATACTTTAGGATTGGATGGAAACCAAGCAGATTTAGACCTAAATCAAGATTGCGCAGTGATACCATACAGAAGTAAACTACCACTGATCCTGAATAGGCATGGGGGTTTAGAGGGATGCTACTGCTCACTATCTTTATAAGTAAATATCCATGTGTGATCAGCTACGTATTTTCGGACCCCTGGTTCTGGAAGAAAAAGTCATCTTCTTTCCTTTTTCTGATTGATACTTTGTGAAAGGTTATGTTGTTGTGGCTTGTGAAATGTGTTCTATAAACTATTGTTGTAATTTGTCCAAAGTTGGCTGCCATAGTTTTCGTAGTGGAAGACATTGACTATAATGAATCCCAATGTACAATCCAATAGGATAAATATACCTGAAAGAGGGGTGTGTGTTTGTGTGTGTGTGTGTGTGTGTGTGTGTGTGTGTGTGTGTGTGTGTGTGTGTGTGTGTGCGTGTGCACCTGGAGTAACGCCTGCAGTCTGGAAGGTTCCCAGTCTCTCAGGTAGAAGAGGCAGTCTCTGGGATGATGGGCGTGTAGTCCTGAAACACTGCATTCGTCCACCGCACAGGTCTAATGTGAAGTCAGGAGAACAGAAGACACCTGACAAAAGTTAATAAATTCTACAGAAACCTTAAGGTGCATGCACCCCAGATGTGTTTGAAGCATTTTATTTCAACGTTACATTTATACATCATTATACATATAATGATGCTCCCACATATTTAATTTCATATCATACATAATTCCACTATATAATAACAACCATTGGTGTTATTGCTACACTTTTAATTTCTTTTTTGTCTTTTGAATATGTTTTTTAAGGCTACTTTTATGTATTGTCTTATGTTGCTTTTACAATTCGTCATGATGCTATTTATATTTTATGAAAGCTCTTTGAATTGCCTGAGTTGTCCAAATGTGCAATATAAAAAAAACTACTCTGCCTTGTGCTTTTATTGAGCCATAACTATTCCATAAGCTGCTCTGTAAATAAAAAACAATTACAATCTAAAATCCCATTCCTTCTACTAGTGGGGCAGATAATAGAAAATTTGTGCAAAATGTGATACAAGCACCAAATTTGGCATGGTGGTTCCGAAGGGTCTACTTAACAAATCTGCCTGACGAGCCATTCAAAAATCCAAGATGGCGGCCATTTTTCAAGATGGACGCCGAATGCGTCTGCCGAATATGGTTTTGCTCAAATATATGCATGTACTTGTTGGATTTGAATGATCTTGGTGTCGATTTCTATGTTTTCTTGTATGCTGAATCAAATTTTTTTACTTTCACTAGCATTAAAATACATAATAAACACTTTATATAAAAAAACAACATCAAATAAAACTCTTAATACTTTATTTACACAATTTAAACATTAAATATACACATTTTGCATTAACGTTCTTAGCATTTGGATCATGTTATTCCGGACGGAAACAAAATCGAAAATAATAATAAAAACCCTTAAAAATGTTTTTAATACTGTAAAAATTGTCCTTCCAAAGCAAACTATTACAGTGGCCCACACACTGGCACAAACTTTCACTGCTGTATATATATCACTACAGCTGACATACACAGCTGCAGAGTGCAGTGCAGGCGAGCCCTGAACGAAAGCATTTTCATTTCAGTTCTTGACAGCTGGCTGCAATAGGTGGAAGCCTTGTCCAACTTATCTGCCATTGACCCTACATCCTTCTTAAAGGCCAGTAGGATATCGCGTCCATGATGTTCAGCTTGTAGATCAGGGATGTGTTGAAGCAGCTGGTCCTTCAGTCGGGTAGCATGAACATCAGGACTGTCAATGCCAAGCTGCTCCAGCCTCTGCCTGTAGAGCATACTTAGGCCGGCAAGTCGGCCTTCATGGGTCCATCTTGATCGGTAGCGCATTCACTGCATGAAATAGAGGAATATTCCCCCCTAAGAGGCTGTATCCATCCTTTACCCTTCTGGCAGGATTTGCAAGTGAAGATGTTAGGCATCCTCTCTTCTCTGTTTGACAGAGGCAACACTTGGTCTGGATGGTCTGCCATGATACAGTCTCACATTTGGTGTTTGAAGCCATTCTGATGACCAGGGCCGAGGGTTTATCCTTTTACCAACCTGTATCATGGGCACTTTCCTGTATGGGATACAACTAGATTCATGCATGTCTGCCATACACCTAGCCCGATCGTTCATCCAATGTCATTTAAGTCCTGTGCGTTCTGTACACCATCCAGATAACTTTGAAACCCCATTATCCTTGGCTCGACTCTCCTGCGTTGGCACCTCCTGTCAATTCAAGTGCGGTTGCTTAACAGGTCCGTAGGGTAGGCTAAGCAACATTTGGGACACTAAGTATGAGATGCACTCCTACTTAGCTGACATTGTACCCAATGCTGAGTTTCACAGCAGTAATTGTCACCAGTGTGCCATGGTAGTGCCGACAATCACTCCTTTAGAAACATGGCTTCATGGATCAATCAGGTCTGGTTTGTTGACTTCATGCACTTTGCATCTGGAGCAAGACATACTCCCTCAAGCACAGAGCCCTGCCGTACCGTGCACTAATAACTTCTTGGAGCCATAGATGAGAGTTAGGTAAGTAGTGAGGACCAGTGCCAGGAGTCCATCCGGAGGATGTGGCTGACTGATGAAACAAAAGTACTACTTCTACTACTACACCCTATGCACTAATTATAAATACTGTTCAATACATTTAGAAATGACCATCTTGCACATATTAAAAAATAGCTACCTGCTCATCAGGCAAGCTAAAATGCAGAAAAAGACTGATCTAAATAGCCCAAAAGTGTGAAGTTATTCACTTATGTTTTTGGAAAGTAGAAAAATTTGAATCAACATGTAAGAAAACATAGAAATCAACACCAAGAACATATAAATCCATCAAGTACATGCATTTCTATGAGCAAAACCATTTGTGGCAGACGCATTTGGCGTCAATCTTGAAAAATGGCCGCCATCTTGGATTTTTGAATGGCACGTCAGGCAGATTTGTTAAGTAGACCCTTGGTAACTACCATGCAAAATTTGATGCTTGTATCACATTTTGCACAATTTCAGTGAAAAATTGCTGTTATCTGCCCTACTATACTGATGTCTCCCACTCCAGCCAATGTTGATGGCACCTGACCCTCACAGCCAGTCCACAACTGACTGGTTAAGTGTCACACAAGCAAATCTGGCTATGAGATGTCTCTATGAGGGAATCCACCCAGTTTGAAGTCTCAATATGATGCCACAGGCTCTGCAAATGACAGTAGAAGCTGGTCCAGAAAAAAATAATTTAAAAAACTAATTTCCTAAGAGTGAGGCTTAATGGAGCCCAAACACATCTTACTATAAGACCTGCACTTTCACAAAGGAATAGCCCACACTCCACCCAGATGCTCACGCGGTGAGATAAGAAGTCTCAGCACAAGTGTTCTGTTTAGTTCAGTTTACTTCAGCACGGTTCTTTCTTTCATTCACATTATTTTGCAAATGACAAAAACTAATGAAAGGTGGATGCTGAAGACAGGGTACATGAAGTGGGGTCCTGACGTGGTACAAAGATTGTTAGGGACTTATTGATTATTTTATGGATTGCATATTTCAAGAAAAAAAAAATTGTGACAATGCGTTTCATGCATTATTCAAAGTAAAATTGTATGGCCATCTGTTCTCATAGTTAGAGAAGAAACCTGAATTCAGAATATCTCATGCACATTGAGAACTTGTTCAGCATGAGTGATGGCGTTTTTTTAATGGATTGCATTGTATTTAGTCAGTTATTGAATATGTTTGATACTACATTGTCTTTGATAAAAAGGTTTAAGGCCATTTCTTGTCTGAATAATTTTATCCTTGCAGTTTTAAAGGTTATTATTGTAAAATGTATACCGCTCATTTGCTCCTTGCAATGTTATACAGGAATACAGTAGGAAAGGTAAAAAAAACGTTACAATCGGAACAAAATGTATCATAGAGTAAAACATTTAAATACACAGTATTACGTTGTACGTACGTCTTCAGGTGGACTGTGATTTATAAAGTGAAATTTGCCTTCAGGTGTGGGTGCACATGGTTTTATAAATCTGAATCTTTTTTTGTGTACGGCATTTTAGGCTTTTGTGCGCACGTACACTTTCAATATGAACCGTACGCACTGTGGTATAAACGAGGCCCCTGAACTTTTTATTCATGATATTATTATCACATCTTATTATCACATCCGACACATATATAAATCAGATCTTTGAAGGTTTGCTATTATTTCTTTACTTAGTTATTGTTCAAAATGTATATTTTCCTGACGTGCTGACGTGATACGATCCAGGACCATGATGGAGGTGGCAGCTTATTGTGGATCACAACGGTGGATTGTGGACTAAGGTGGCATGTAACTGTGTTACAAAGTGTTTCTTCTAGTCAATGTGGTAAATACTGTTATTCTGTTTATGTTCTCAGTTACACGCAGCATCTATTGAACTGCTGTCCATCCTAGGAGAGGGATCCCTCACATGCGGCTCTCTCTGAGGTTTCTACGTTCTTTACCATGTTAAAGTTTTTAGTTTTTTTGGTAGTTTTTTTTCCTTTCTCTTGTTGAGGGTATATAGAGCAGAGGATGTCGCACCTTGTTAAGACCTCTGAGAAAAATTTAAAATTAATATTGGCTATAGTAATTTAATTGTATTGATTGTTTGTTTGATCGATTTTATTTATTTATTTATTTCGTAATATATGTAATGGTGGCAGCAGCAACACTGGAATTTATCTTCAGGATTAACCCCTTAAACGTTCCATTACATTAAGGGTAATTTATAATAATAATAATAAAAATAATAACTTAAAGGACCCGTCGTATGCCCATTTTACCACAGTTGATATGGTTCCTTGGGGTCTTAATGAAATGTCTGTAACATATTTTGGTCAAAATACCACAAGGATCATTTAAAACAGCACCTTTTTACCCTGTCTAAAACAGCCCTCCTCAGATTGACCTGTTTTGAGTGCCCCGCCCCCCTCTCAACCCCGCCCCCTCACCTCTCCTCCCTCCTTCATGATATACAAGCACCCAGATTTTTAGCTATCCATTACCTCTGTAGAAATATGGCTACTGGAGACGAAGATACAATCTTGCAACCATATTGTTTTGAACCAGAGTGGGCCAAAGCCTGCTGCGAGAGCCCCAGCGCAGCCCCACAGTGGGAGCAGTGGGAGCTGGAGCTGGCGCAGCAGCAGCATCCTTCCACACTGTTGAGTCAACAGTGTGGAAGGTGTCCCGGGGGTCTCTGCCTCAACGATCGGCATGTTTATGCGGCCACTTAGATGTCTGACGGGTAGCAGCAGCGAGCTAATGCGAGCTAACGCTAGCCGGGGAGCCGGGCCGTCTATCCCCGGAGCCGGTGAGATGATGGTGGTCCAAGGCCATGTAGCGAGACTCCCTACATGGGCATGGTTGGAACATGACGTATTATTCGGTCGTAATCCCATTCGACGCCATCTAGCGTATCGTTTCTGACATAGAGGAACCACAACAAATCGTGGGAGTTCTTCTTTTCCAGAGTTTTTGGGACGGTAGACATGCCAGGTACCCAAATTAACGTGTAGAAGCACTACAAAAGTGGAATTTTCATAATATGTCCCCTTTAAGAACAAACAAACCGTACAAAGATTTAATTTGCAACAAGAAAACATTAGTGGCAAATAACAAATCATGTTGAATGAAAAATTAAAAATCTAATTTAACAAAAACAAAATATTGCTAAAACATTTAGTCTGAGTTATAATAAAGACTGATTAGGCGACCCTCATTTTATCTAATAAAATACAATATTGTCTGGATTACTACTATGACAACAATGATGAGAATTATAGAATGAGTGAGACTTACAGTGTGGAAAGGGTTGTTGCAGCCACTGCAGAACTGGTAGCGACACTGAGAGCAGCAGAAATGCATACAGCCTCCTTTAGACAGTGCATACTGAAAGCGGCAGTTTGGACAGGCTGGAGGGTGGAGGGCAAAAAGGGTGTGAATGGAGAGACAGCACAGTTGTGGCAACGTAAGAGACCTCAAATAATATTCAGTTTAAAAACAATAAGGGTTAGAGGTTAGGGTTGGGGTCTTGCAATCATCCAAAACACTTCGAGTCATAAAATATTGTTATCCTAATCACTTTGTTCCCAGGAATATAGGCTCCCTTGTGGGTCCTAAAGTCTCGGCTACCAGGATATTTTTCTTTTTTTATTATTATTATTTTTAACTGGTAATGCAATCATCAATAATATATTACATCAATAATATCAGTTTTATTATTTTCATTAAAACCAGTATGATAGAGCTTAAATAAGATAGTTAAGCAATTGTCTCTCAACAGACTTACAGACCCACACAAACAAGTAGACAGGCAGGCCGAGACAGACAGGAGCTTTTGAAAACAGCAGGTGTTTGTGAAGAGCAGTAGTTGTAGTGAAGAGGGGAACTGGGATAAGGTTTGTGAGAGCGGAGGGCAGCTGGTGGAAAACAAGTGAGCAGTAAAGATGTGGAGACAGGGAATAAGTCCTGGGGCATCTGATTGGCTTTACATCTCGCAAACCATCTCCAAAACCAATTTCACTTCATTTCTTCATTGTACACACTTCCCATTTTCCTTTTGTGTTTTTTGTTGTTGTTATTTTGTAATTTTTAGTGTCCGTATGTGGTTAATTGTTTTTCTTTTGTTTGTCTGTCACTGTTATACTACTTAAACATGTTTATGAACTTCTTTGTGCCTTCTTTTGCTAACATCTTAGTCACTTAACCTGAAAAGTTATTAGCATAAAAATAAGATTATCACAGACTCCCATATAATTCAAATTATAAGTATAATTAGCAAGCATTATTCCAATTGATCTCCATTATTTTGCTAACAATGACTAATCCTTTTGTTTTATTATTTATATTCTTCTTCTTCTTCTTTTTCTTATTATTCTTCTTAATATTATTAATTAATTATTGTGATGAATTTATTATTACCTGATGTTATGTGAATGATTTCATCAGACAAATAATTTTTTATGTGAAGTATGTAATAACTTCAAAGTGTTTTACATTTGAAAAAAGCAGTTTAGTGGAGAATTGTGTGAGGAAGCACAATGGCCGTGGTGGTGTGCTGTTCCAGGAGTTTACCAGCCTCTGTTTGACTAAGTTAGAGTGTAAGCTGGATGAAACCCCAGTGGAAACCACCACATGGGTTATGGTTTTGTTTATGTTTCGTTTTACAATCATAAATCTAAATGAGCATATCACCTGCGCTAGTACAGGCTCGCTTTCCCCTCAACTACTGCTGCAAGAAGTGTGTGTGTGTGTGTGCGAGACACTCACTGATGCCGTTGTCTCTGAGGTATCCGGCCAGGCCCTGCTTCTGATACTCTGGATCATTTTCTCTCTTCCAGGACTGGTACTGTTCACAGGACAGACCGGCATGCTGAGACTCCCACTGCAGAGAAGATTTACAAATTACACTGGTAAAAGTCTGTCAGTGCTTTAAAAAGGTTAAAGGGGAGGTAAACATCTTTGTGTTTAACATTGTAGATACAGCAATAAACTATTTGGTACTATTCAGGTCAGTACATTTCATGACAGTTGTCACTCATTTTTAAATACTGAAATATGTGCGTGTGTGTGTGTCTATTTATAGTAAAATAAGAGCACTGTTCATGATGACAAGGCTTTAATTTGAAATGTCCACAGGTAAATGTTAAAAAGATAAAAGGCGACATTATACCCCGACTGTGGCCATTTGTAAATAAAATACTATAATAACTAGTTATGGTTGACGGACACGGGTTTGTGTCCAACATGAGGGAAGGTTCAAAGCCCTGAAACAGATGAGTCAACACACAGACATGTGCTGTATTAAGTCTTAAAGCCATTTGAAGATTATTTGTCACTCAACACAGAATCCTGACTGTCTTTTCAAGATACAGAAACTGCTCCGCATGGGGAACAGGTGGGCCTTGTACGTGAAGTACGTTTATGATTAAGCTGGGCAAGTATTTATACAAAAACAGTTTGTCACTTCCTGCTCCAAAATGGAAAATGGTAAGTGGTATGTATTAATGTGTTTTCAACTTTACAATACAAGTTGCATTTACACATTCAAGCCACCAGTTTAATCAACACCTATTCGAAATAGATTGACTCAAAGCTGAATATCAGAACCTTAATGAGGAGTTGGGTGGGGGTTTGGGAGGGTTTATTTTAGGATTACACTTTATCTACCTATAGGGGGACTTAATATACTGCGAGCTGAGTGTTATTTACGACTGACCCTCTTCAGAAGTAAAGATCTGGAACACCACACTGAACCCATACATTCTTTAATTTTTGCTTTACCTCTGACTGAAGTTTTTCTGGATATTTCCACAGTTTTATAACTTTGTACACTCCACTGAGCAGTGCATATGGTATAGTGCTGGAATCTGGATCACTGCCTGTGTCCAATGCCTTCTGTTGATCTTATGTAACACATGCCATTTCACATTGTGCCCTATCATTATTTCCGTTAATACTATGAATGCAATTACAGCTCTGTGATTCTGAGAGTATTTATTGGACAAAACTGATGAACTGTGTCAGGTCTTTCAGACTCCTTGCGGCTCATAGCTTTGTTTTTTGCAATATGTGTGTTTTTTTAGGCCATGGTTTTAATGAATCGGTGAAGAAGAAAATCCTAATGTGAGGGCAGAAACTATAAAAAGTCAACACACAGTGACACTGAACACTTACAGGTTTTTTACACTGAGCACAGAAACTATTGCGACACTGAAAGCAGGTAACCTTCAGCTGGTCTCCATCATAGATAAACCCATATGAACACTGTGGGGAAGAGGAGAGGAGAGATCTGTATTATCATCTTAAAATAGTACAGTGGCTTTGACTGCCATCAAATAAAACATAAGTTTATAACTTTAGACAATGTTACATTTGAAAATGGATCCTTGCGCGTTCACCTTTATTGAACTGATGCACACAAATAAAATGCCACTGAGTTAGACAAACATGTGCAGTATCACTGAATCTACTTACTGTCTAGATTTTTTATTAACTGCCTTAATTGTACAAGTTTAACAACAAGAATAAAGAGGTGGGACTTAAGCTCATAGAATATGTGGGTTTCTCCATCTGCTACTTCGGTTCATGTAGGTTGGTGAAGATGAAGACTGAACAGAGGGTTTGGTATTTATTGCATTTGCTGTATTATAACAATGACTAGAGGAATGTCTCAGCATATCATTCTGGGTTATGCAGAGAGGCAGAAATACACACATCACATATGCCTCTATTCATATCAGACAGATTAGCAGCAACTTTGTTGCAGTTTATTTATGAAATGCATAAT
Source organism: Pleuronectes platessa (assembly GCF_947347685.1). Lineage (NCBI taxonomy): Eukaryota > Metazoa > Chordata > Actinopteri > Pleuronectiformes > Pleuronectidae > Pleuronectes > Pleuronectes platessa. The sequence continues at coordinate 24,910,264 of NC_070638.1, read as the reverse complement.
GGTACTTACACTGCTGCATCTTATTTTATCTTATTGATTTGACAGCTAGATAGAGCAAAACTTAGACTAAATAGACATTGTATCAGCATCGTAAATATCAACTGACAAAAAACTAACATATTTTGTGTGTGTTTGTGTGTGTGTATGTACTTGTACAGATATCTTTGTGAGGACCACTTGGAGCCTACATCTTACAGAGTGAGGACATTTTGGGGGTTAGATTTGGTTTTAGGGTTAGGATTAGGTGTTGGTTAGGTTTGGCATTTAGTTTTGATGGTTAAGGTTAGGGTAAGGGGCTAGGGAATGCATTTTTTTATACAATGAGTGTCCTCACTAATATAGATGTACAAACATGTGTGGGGATAGGGTTAGTTGTGTGTCTTTGCTTATTTAACTGAAGGAGCCCATATTTTATATATTTTTTATATTTTATATTACACAAGTGTAACAGGGAGAGGAGGGATTTCTGGGTCGTCTATTCTCAGCCAAAAGTATGAGACCCATAATAGCACCAAATGCTTGCATATTCCGCTGACAAGAAAAAATAACCCGTAATCTTATTTAGTGTTTATAAAAATTGTGTAACCCATCCTTTACTTACATGACAGCACCAGAGGAACTTGGGGTCCTTGATTAGAGCCTGCTCTGTCAGCTTCTTATGGAACAGTTCATAGACTTCTGGCTCCAGGCACTCCCTTAGCTTAAACATGTAAAACAATGATACAACCTGGATGTCAGAATATCAGCATTTTAAACTTAAAGGAAACATAACAGGAAAAAAGGAAATGACTTTGGAAATTACCCTGCATTTAAAAAACATAGGGTACCCCATTTACCGACAGTATATTTGTGCTTTAAAAATGAAAAATAATACATGATCATGGATCATGTGCTTTTTGTTGTAAACCGTGCGCCGTTTCCAGAAAATAGGTGAGACCTTCAATCTCTAGAAGATTCTTTGCTAAACTTCATACTAGATTAAAATCTGTTTGGCCTGTTATCTTTTTTCTTATTATGTTTTGTTCCTTAATATGGATGGGCTAGCTGTCAATGAGTCACACCCGGCACCCAATCACAAAAAGGGCATGCAGCCAGGGCATGGCTGCATGTAGAGAGTAGAATCTTGAAATGTATGTACTTGCTGCATAAACAGAAGTGTGATGGGCGGCTGTGGCTGAGGGGTAGAGTGGTCGTCCTCCAACCTGAAGGTCGGCAGTTCGATCCCCAGTCTGACCCATCTGCATGCCGAAGTGTCCTTTGGCAAGATGCTGAACCCCAAATGGCCCCCCATAGAATAACTAGGTGCTGTGAATAGATGCACCGTATGAATGTGTGTGTGAATGGGTGAATGTAAAACTGTACTGTAAAGCGCTTTGAGTGGTCATCAAGACTAGAAAAGCGCTCTATAAATACAAAGCTATTTACCATGATAGGCAACCTGCTACAATGCCCAAGAGGTGTAGCACGACAGGTTGAGCGTGCTCAAAACCCAGATAGGGTGGGAACACCTGAGAGCACAGATACTGGAGCTGAATTTATGTCCACAATCCAGTGGGAAATTCTAGGCTATGATAGAACTTATCCAGTTCAATAATGTTTTGAATCTTGAATTAAACAAACAACTTATGTGGAAAGTGTTTTACATTTAGATACCCAAACAACCCAGAATCTACTTGACTGCCTGAGGAAGGAGTCTCTCCGCTCTCCTGTGTTTGGAACTGAAACACCAAAGGGAAGCACAATGCTACCAATACCAGTTCTGGGGAAGTGAAAAGAGCTAAATCAAAGTTGAAGCTACCTAAAGAAGAAAAGGGGGAAAGCTCAGATGAGTCCAGGGGCCTTCATTTATAACCAGAAAAACGGGGCCTGACAGATGCATACTTCAAACAATGGAACTTGACGGGAGAATGTGAGCACTTGTAGGCTAACTTTGACACACACGTACGAACATTTTAGAGATGCAGACATGAGGTGAAGAACGGAAGCCAGATTATTGATGCATTTCATTATTAACGTTTAAGCCAACAGAGTCATTTGTGCTCGTGTGACATAACTGTTCCATAAGAACCTTCAATTGAAAAAGATATAAAACAACTTATGGTCAGATGCCATTAAACAGCAGATTTGCAGATCTGAGTCATTAATAGTTTTTAATATCTTAAGCTAAAGTACGTCATTAGGTTTTATTTAGTGTGTGTGTGAGTGTGTGTGTGTGTGTGTGTGTGTGTGTAAAATTGCGGCAGTGAAGGTGACTGTGCCATCAGGCACGCATGAGCTCGCTGGAGATCATTTACAAAAAATAGTAAGTACCTAGTACATATCCAAAGCGACTTACAATAAGTGCATTCAACCATGAGGCTACAAACCCTGTGAAGCGATTTCTTTTTTGCCTCCAACTTTGGATTAGATTTTTTTTTTCGGGCACTGTGCTTTCTATCATTCTCACTCACTGTATTAACAGCAGCAGCAGTGTATCAGTGTATTTTCTTTATTAATGACATCACTGCTGTGGCCACCAAACAATTTGTCTTTGTTCACCTCCACCTCTGGCCTGACGTAGTCATACTCATAATTCTAGTCAGAATATGAGTCTGATACCGCTCCATTGGGCTCTGATTATGGGGCGTTTCAACCGAACCAGGGAAAAAATTGCCTCTTCGCTAAAATTGGATAGACCTACAACCAATCAGAGCACAAGTATGTGACATATGTTAAGCAACGCATAGTTGTTGTCAACAGAACTCAACTGCACGCACGCTGGAAGAAGAAGAAGAAGAAGATCAGTAAAAAAGATTTTTGCCGGTGTTGTAAAAATAATTTAAGGATACACGGAGAACTTACCAACACGATCAGCATTTTTGAGAGAAACAGTAACGCCAGGTTCACACCGGATGCGGAGGGGACACCAAAGCGCCGCGCTAATCCATAGCGCGCCGGTGCTTGGCTGTTCACACCGGACGCTGAAGCGCCGGGCAGCGCTAATAATATCACCCGTTGATCCAGTAGTATTAAAGCATATACTTACTTGTTGCTCCAACATTAAGCAGCAGCGTCCCAACATTTGTCTTTTTTGGTGTTGTCTTTATACAACATGTTCCGAGGATCATACAACTCAGTGTACTTCTCCACTTCAATTATTAATTTAATGTCATCCATGTTGAAGAACTTCTCCGCTGTTTGCTCCGTTAAATGTCGATGTCGAGGGTCAATTACGTATTCTCCACTCAAGCCTATGTGGAGAATACGTAGCCCCCCCCCTCTCTCTTTTTATCTTTATGACTGCTTGTGTGGCTGTAGTGGATGGGCAGAGGGGGACATTTAATAATGTCTTTGGTAAAATTGCTAAAATTAAAACTCCAGGACAACAGAAGGGGAATTCATAGGGAAAAAATAGATTCGACGCCGAAACGATCGCTGCAGGGGGCTAGGCAGCCTTGGCGCAGCGCGGCGCTTCAGCCTCCGGTGTGACCTGCACAAAGGTTTAACATAGGAGTGGATGGGAGCCAGCTGTTATTTAAGGCTTGGGGCTGCGCTTATGCGTCGCTTTGGCGTCGCTTCAGCGTCCGATGTGAACCCGGCGTTAAGGTGAATGCACGTACGAACAAGTTCTCCGTTTAGGATTACAATTCCACAAAAATCGTATCGCATTTGTCGGTCCTGTGGTAACACGGTTGGAACGTGACATTCCCGTGTTTAAAAAATGGACAGACGACGAAGGAGACCAGGCTCAAGAAGCGTGTTCATCTGAGGCATCAGAGAAAAGAGAATGGGGGCCCAAGCGCTCTTTGGTGACGTGGTTGATTACGTTACTGTTGATCATCTGTCCATCATCGTATAAATCCCGCACTGACAATTGATTGGTCCGAACAGCTGCTGTTCGGGCATAGTTTCTCCCCAACGGAGCGATGCCAGACCGAACTTCCCGACCTCAAATGTTGTGGGCGGGGCTAAGTTCGTCTGGCATCCAGGCTACTCCGCGTCACTAACTAGCACCTCCATGTCGGTGTCAGAAAGTTATGCTTGTAGAGGCAGATTCACGTACTCACGTTTCCAGGTGGACTGTGATTTATAAAGGGAACATTGCATTCAGGTGTGTGTGCGCACAGTTTTATAAATCAACTTTTTTTTTTGCCGCATACCCTTTCTGGCTTTTGTACACCTTCACTTTCAATATGAATCCTACGCTCTTTTTTATAAATGAGACTCCTGTCCTGCAACTCAAAACAGAGTTGCTTGCATCCTGTATCAAAACATTGATACAGGATGCAACCATTTACACAGAAAGAGACGAAACAGAATCATTAGTAGTGGCCCTGTTCACTTGCTGGGAAGAGATTTGAGGCGCAAGTTTTTTTTTCAACATCCTCTAAAAATGGTGTAAAAGTTTGTACATCGTATGTGATACATGCACTGTAGTATGATTATGAAATCCAGTTGTTATCTGATCAGTGGGGCCATGCACCTATAACTGCAAGCTCAGTGAATAGGGAGCTGCTAAAAATAGCAAACTGTTGCACTCAGAGCACACACATCTGATGATCTGCATTGCATTTTGCATTTTGGTGAGTAAAACCGAAACATTGGAATGGAAAGATCTGGGAACAAGAGTACAAAACTATAACCTTATTAATAATTGTAGACCTATCATGTGTAAAAGGTGTGTTCAAAAGAGAGTACTGCACAATGGTTTCTGCAAAATCTGTATAAATTGGAGATCAAAATGAAAATGCTTGCTTTTTGTTTATACGCCTGAATAAAATATTGATACATAAAGGGAGGGTCAGAGGTCAACAAATACTTGGTTTTCACAAATTTGATAGTGGATTTCAGACAGTGGTTATGCTTTGCTCAACATGTCTAATATGTTTTCACAGCGGTCAGTGCCTATTTTCCCTTTAGGTTTTCCCTTAACTGTTTAATTGGAAGCTGCACATCGTAGGCTAACTTCAGCGTCATGAAATGGAGTGGAGATGCCAGCGAGGCGACCGAAGCAAGAAGCTGAAAGCAAGAGGCTCCGCTGTGATGCTGTCTTACTGCTGATAGTGACTGAGGGATGGCTGGTTTCAAACAGTTCATTGTGCAGATCGTTGTCTGAATTAGGCAAGTTGATCTGCAGTAGGCCTACTGGAGCCATTATGAGTTTAGCATATGTGAGTGTGCTTTATATGTCACTTATTTTAGTCACAGTTGTGGAACACTTACTTGATTGAACGTAACTTCAAAAGAAAAGGAGGACCGGCGTTGTGTTTTCTGTTTTGCAGCGAAGAAATGTTTCATTTGATGATTTGATGTAATCATGGCTGAGAAGGATTCCCAGACAGCTCTCTCTCTCTCTCCCTCTCTCTCGCCAGTTGGAGCCGATTATTGTTAGTATTAATGTTTGAGATTGGGGAGGCTCCAACTCAGTCGGTGGCTTTAAGATAGTTTGTACCAAGTGACCTACAGTCGGGAATACCCCTACGATTGTCGGATGGGGAAAATCCGGTCTAAAATGGGCCCGATTATCCTCCAGTGATCAGAAGCCTTAGATATGATTTTTTCAGATGGATTTAATATGAATATTTGTAATTACTCCAATATTTTGTATTTTTATAAAATAAACTTGTATTTTTTTTAGCAAATATGAAAATATTATCTTATTCTCACCTCCATCCGTGTGAATCTGAGTAGCCTACCCTAACAATTCCTTTAGGGCAAATTCCCTAAGTGCAGCTCTCTGCATTTACAATTTCTCCTCTCCTCCCCTGCCACCTTTTGGTGTGACGAGGCACACACTTTTAGAAGGATGTTACCTCCCTTAGTCCTAGCTCTATGTTTCTTCCTACCTGGATGTCAAGGGTCGAGAAATAGCTGTTCAGGTGTTCAGGATCATTGATGTTTGGCTCCCAGCACACTGGACACACCATGTCCCTGATGTGTTTGTCCCTTACAGCGATAGTGAAGTGCTGCTGGAAACAACCAAAGCACACTGAACACTGGCATGATGTTAGAGACTGCATCTGAAAGGGAAGAGAGGGAGAAATGAGCGAAGATGTGCTTCTGTTTTTCAGAACTTGTAGAAACATTTACTGTATCAGTCAGTACCTTGCTGTGGGGAAAGACAGAAAGGCAGATGGGACACTCTTTAGCCAGCACTCTCCTGATAAACTCCCTGTCATGGGACTCTCGTACAGCCTGCACAACATCCTCCAGTGAGTAAGAAGCAGTATGCTCCAGAAGAAGTGACAGTGCCAGCTCACAGCGACCCCAGCTCGGAAGATCATATACAGCAAGTAGCCTACGACATATCTGCTGGAAGAGATGAAGGAATTATATAAATCTTTGACCTTAAACTAAAAAAGAATCATCAAAATGATGTAATGAAACACACTCTTGGTGTAACAATGTGATAACCAAGAGATGCGAACACAGAGAACACTAAGGAAGCCAAGTGATGAAGTAAAAATCAAGGTCTTTAATAAAAGAAGCAAAGGTCAGGCAAACAGGCTGATAACACAAGCAGACAAATCCAAAGGAAGAAGGCAAACAATCCAAAAACCAGAAAAAAGGCAAAAGTCAAACTGGTAGACTGAGTGATGTTGAGGTGCAAGTGTGTAGATTGCAGTGGTGGGGAAACAATGGGAGGAAGTGAAGCTGGAGTCCCTCTGCAGAATGTGTAAAAAACTACATGAAACAGGAAGATCCATGATAGCAAACTAAAATCCATGATAGCTAAGGAGCAGATGTTACCCTAAGTGTTTCTGACAAATTGAATTCACACTATGACCTTTGTGCCTCCTGCTGGATAGTAGGAAGGTGGTGAGGCTAAGGGTGGGGTCCTTCACCATGCTGTCTAAATTAATATGGCTGAAGATTGGACTCTCACCTGTTTGTCAGGCTGATGGATGTCTAGTGGAGGTTCGGCTTTTTCACTCCAAATACGGTTGTGGAAGGGCTCCAGCAGGGGTCTCTGCAGCAAGGCCAGTGCTCCTCTTACCTCACCACCACTCTGTTTCAAAACCTCATGGCAGTGAGACTCTTCTCTGAAGCCCAGTGCACACAGCTCCTTGATCTGAGGGAGTAGGGTAAATAAAAGTGACGTTACCATGTCTCAACAGAAAGAAGACTGACAGAATAGTCAATTGTTCAATTCGCAAAAAAAATTGAGATAATGTCACCTTGGCAAGTCTGTCTGTAAGTGCTTGTCTGGCTGCTCTCTCTGAGTCTCCGCCTGCTGTCAGCCAGGCTTGCTTAGCCTCTGCTCTGGACAGCTGGATCCCACTTTCTGTCTCTGCAGGGTTCTCCTCTCTCCAAGCATCCGCAACAGGAGCTACACTTGACCTGCTCTGTGTTAGAGGACAGTTAATCATTATCAGAAATCCCAGCTGACAGTCACAGTCTGAGGAACATAAAGGTTTAAGAAATATTCTTCTGCAGAGCCGGACAGCCCTCACCATTCCGGATGTACACATGTACGAGTCATGGACCTTTTAGATCTACGTGTGTGCCACCAGTTTGACATACGCATCCGCTGAAAACAAGGATAAACGAACTCTACTAAGGCTAACAACATTATTACATCACGTATATATAAATACCAGTGGCGTTTCTACATTAGGGGCACGTGGGGCACTGCCCCACCAGATCCAGATGGCGCTGTTGTGCAGATGACTCAATACATCTGTACTTTGTGGCAAAATATATTTTATTTTATTTTATACGCAAAGTAGCATGAATGTGTGTGTGAATAAACTTGATTCACAAGCATTATAGTCTTGTTTTGGAGTAATTTGATTCGTGTGTGTTTCTGTCTGTGTGCTTACTCTGTGAAATGCTGCTCTCCGCTATCCGTCTCTGCGCTTTGGGGCAGCGGCGCAAGCTTAAGACTGTTGCCATGGAAACACCACTGAGCGTGAACCACACAGGCCAGAGTTAACAAGCGGAGATGGGGCCCTTTCAGATGTGCCTCACGAAATCTTGCTGTTCTGGGTTTGAATGCACATAATGTAAACCGCTTTTGATAAAAGCGTCAGCTAAAAGACATGTAATGTAATGTAATTAATCTGAAAAAGCTATATGCCTATACACGTGCAGTTACACATACACACAGATATGTATATATACATATATATTGTGCTTTTTAAAGAAAACATAAACTTAAAGAGCTTTTCTTTGACTTGGATTTGGGCACAAAGATGGATTAAACAAAGATGGAAATCTGAGTGGAGATAAAGAGTGCTGCTTAAAGCTGTTCCCTATTATGCCACCAGTGTATTGTTTGGTCTGTCATAGATGCTGAAATTAAGTTTCAGTATAGATGATCTTATAATATGAATAATAGATGTTCAGTTTCCTTCTATTAGTTGGTCTGGAACTCCTTCATGTGTAGGTCTAAAACGGTGGCTCGCGCATGTGTAGGTCTAAAATGGGGCATGGGGTCTCCTGTTCTGCAGATCGATATTGCTGAGAGAAGCATACTGACTGTGTGCTGTGTTATAGTCTTGTCAGACTTAGGGGATGCCGCTACCAACATCCTGATCTGGTCTAACAGCGGAGGAAGCTCTGACTTTAACCACTTGTAGGGCAAGATGCTGCTGTCTCCTGCCACCCTCATGCTTGTGTATACCTCTTCTGGACTCATTCCTTTCTTCTCCCCATCCTGATGCACACAAAAGGAACGGATACAAATAAACAACTGAAGTGTATATCACAGGAAGGTTAAGAGGTGATGGAGGTGACTTGCTCTTATCAATTGAATCAACTGAAGCCCCTCCTCTTTCAGCAGCCTCTGTCTCCAGCAGTCCAAGTCTTCAGGGGCAGGCTCTTTGGGTTTGATTGGCAGGGCAGGGACCCGTCTGACAGGAGAGGGAGGGCGGAGCTTCACAGGCAGGGGTGCAGGCTCTGGACGAGCCAGGTCACATATGTCACACACTGTAGCAGGAGTATAGTTCAGATATGTACAGAACTGACACACCCACTTGAGAGAAAGAGAGAGGGAGAGAGAGGGAGTTATAGATTTCTGGAAGAATGTGTCATCTCTTCTGTAGGAATTACGTCAGGCTGTTGAAGTTGTACAGCAGTACAGATATCTTGGGACTGTAATGATGACAAGCTGACCTTTGAGCATCACGTTGATACTGTGTGTAGGAAAATTCATCAAAGCATTTTTTTTTTACGAAATCACTTTTACCAAAATGTCATGTTGTTTTATTGAATCAGCTCTTTCCTTTACCACTGTCCTAGAAATGTGCAATTCTCAGCAAAGCATACACCACAAACACAATAACATATATGCTGGCTGTTAGAATGCAAAACCTTGATATTTTCTGTGTGTAGATATTCACCTTGGAGATCATTAAAAGTTATAACAGACCGTAAGGGGGGGGGGGGGGGGGGTCTGTGAAGGTCCTTTGAGTCAGACCAGGAGCAGAAGAAAAAGCTTATAAGCTATTATAAATTATAAATCCTCTTGAAGTGGACATGAATGTGTGAATAGTTGTTGAGACAATTCAGCAATATCTGGTCTGATCAAACATGTGTAGACAGTAGGCATAAGCCTGCCATTGGCCACGTATTAAACACAATACTCTATTACATTTGTGTGAGAGTGACACTAACATTCCTGGAACCGAGGCTATGAACAAGTTTGATAAGCATCACACACACACACACGTACAGACAAACCTAACTGACCTGGCTGTCGGGGTCCCCAGGCATGCCCAGCACTGGTGCTGGCGGCCTAGGAGGGTTGATAGGTGGGTGTGATGGGGTCATTGGAGGTCGTGTGGCCAAACGAGGTCTTTCACACACCTCACACAGAATATTACTGGCAGAATTCACCATTGTACAGCTCTTACATTGCCAGTCTGAGAAGGATACATTGCATACAAAACACACACACCCACAAACACCAACACACACAGACACACACATTGTTAATGAAACTCAGCAAAGATGGACTGAGAGTTGGGCCAACCCAAAATGGGTACAAATGCCTAATTTCACATACATGCTACTGGTTGGACTGAAAAATGTAATAATACATACATAATCACGCAATACATAATAATGTTACACCTTCCTCCAGTGTAACAGCTGAAGTAGAGAGTGAAGGGTAGATGCCACCGATTAATATGTTCATTATTTTTCTTCATTTTGTATGTCAGGGATTAGAAAACTAGAACATAGTAGAATGAAAGGGGTGGGATCACTGCAGCAACACAAAACACTGACCGGTGATTGTTGTAGACTGAGATTCCTCTGCTTTAGAGCTGATGGATTCCAAACGAGGGCGCTCACAGTCCAAACACAGCACATCCTGGATGGAGTTGACTTTTGTGCAGTTAAGGCAACACCATGTGGAAGAACTGACACAGGGGAACAGAGAGTGAATATTATGATTTATTTACCAGCCACGTAAAAACAGTACTGGTGTTTCACTAGCATGCTAGGACAACTGATACGGACCTATGATTGCTTCTGTTTTTGGATGGTGATGCTGATGATGATGCTGATGATGATGATGATGAGGATGATGATGATGATGATGTGACAGCTGTTCGACGGTGGTGGGCTCTCTCAGTGTAGGAGTGGTATAGTCTGTCACATTCTGAGCAGAGACCCTGGAGGCAGGTGAGGCAGTGGGCAGAGATTCTGAATATTCCACAGATAGTGCAGTTCTCTGAAACAGAGTTAACAATACACTCTACCAAATTGCCACATCATTACTAATCATTATTAACAAGAAGACCCAGCATGATAGAAGTTTCTCTCCTTACCTGGGTGTTTGTTTGAGGAGGTGGAAAAGTCTTGAATGGACCTGAGACTTTGGTGGTTGGAAGACAGGGAGAGGCCACGGCTGCTCTCCCTGAGGGAGTGGTGGTGGACGGGGAAAGCTAAAGACTTGGTCTGATTATCAGAGTGGCATGATGTGGCAGAGGAGTGGTAGACTACAGCATCAGTATTAAGGCCCACATCCTAAGAGAAGATAAGAGAGGTCATCATAAATTTCAAAATAAAACAAAGTTCATTCAGTGCTATGTTATACTATAAAACATTTGGTGGCAGATAGGTGTTAGAACATGTTTGCCACTAACCAGCAGTTTGGTGGTTCCAAACCTGGCTCCTCTTGTATGCATGCCAGTGTCTTTGGGTAAGATGCTGATCCCTTAATTGACGGCCCGTGTGTGAATGATGTGTGATTAAAAAGTGCTGCATATAACAGCACTGTATGACAGACTGTGTGAATAGGTGAATATGACTTGTACAGAAAAGCACTTTGAGTGATCATTAAGACTAGAATAATGCAAGATAAATCCTCAATAGCAGGATAATAAGGGGAATATAATTATCCCGGACTGATCCCGGATTTAATAAACATTTAAAAAACAAAAGTTTATTGATAGCAGGTAATTGAAGCTAGATTTTGTTTTTATAACTAATAAAAAGGGCCATAGAGTGGTAAGTAATTGTCCTCATAGAGGACTTTATTTTATTAAACTCTGAATTGCTGATTAATTTCTATACACATTCATTAATGTGGGGGCGGCTGTGGCTGAGGGGTAGAGTGGTCATCCTCCAACCTGAAGGTCTGACCCATCTGCATGCCGAAGTGTCCTTGGGCAAGATGCTGAACCCTGAATGGCCCCCCATAGAATAACTAAGTGCTGCGAATAGATGCACTGTATGAATGTGTGTGTAAATGGGTGAATGTAAAACTGTACTAAAGCGCAGTTATCAAGAATAGAAAAGCGATATATAAATACAAAACCATTTAACATTAAAAACCATGATGAAAGAAATGCCCATTAAAACAATGGAATTAAAAATATATATATATTTAGCTTTCTCCAATAAGAAACAAAAAGTCAAATAGTATACGTCATTTTCCTGGTTCGTATGTCCACTGTGACAGCAGGAAGTCAGCCAGTTCAGAACCCAGGAAATCAGAAAACCTTTGGTATAAATGTAATGTTATAAATGTAACGAGATGACGGTATGATGATGGCATGATGGACTCTACCTTGTGTCTCAATGTAGGAATGACTCTCTCGTAGAACTCAGGGTGGGGGTGAGCCTCCTGGGAAGAAACCAAATCCGGTTATCATCTGTGCTTTTATTCATACTGTATGTGCATTCACATGAACCAGACCAGAACCACAGAAGAAAACACACCATACTGACGACAAAAAATGTTAAGATGTTATCCTGCAATGATTACAACACTGTTCACTGTTTCACAATCACACTAACATCTCTATTACTGACTGAGGGATTTGGTTTGCATCTGTCTGTAATGTCAAGGTTTCAAACAACCTTATGCCTCAGACACACACACACAGAAACACACACACGCACGGATGCACACACACACACACACACACACAAACACACCTTGATTAGCATTTCTAGTTCTGTCCTCAGACTCATGACTTCAAGTGTTACTGCAGCAACTCGGCCCACATCAGGATCAGTGACATCATCAGGGAAGCTGAGTCCATCTGCCTGCTGATTGGAGTAACCATAGAGACAGAGCACTGCCCGTCCTCCCTGGGAGTCAAAGAACAAACAGCGTATAATATCAACAAAAGCTGTTTTTATTAACTTTTCCAAATAATTGAGTACGACATGAGACTCTTGTTTTTATCTGGAAACTAATAATATGATTTTACTAAAATGTGGGAGCCACAGAGGCCTTAAAACTTGGAGGAAGACTCAGAGCAGTCTTCTTGTTTCACAGAAGATTGATCATTGCACAAAACTGGTCCATGTGTAATAAGAAAATATGTACAAAGCAAAAGAAACAAAACAATAATCAACTAAATTTAACTTCACACAACTCAACTCAAAATTAAGCGATTTATATGAACATTACATGCAAATAGCACAAAGGTTCTTTCCACTTGAAAGCAACTAAAAACCTCTTTTATTTCAATGTGACCTTCTCAGGCTCTTTACAGGCTCTCTATGAGCACAGGAAGACATTCCTCAGGATCAAGAAGAGTAATTGGGACAAGCCTGAAAAAACATTGTGGGACGTAATCGCTCAGTACACCCATCCCGGGAAATGCAAACAGTTCCTTCATCAATGTTCACTTGTGTTTGACCAGCAGCATTTAACTTACTCCACTGATATATCTAAGGTTGTTTTTATTATGAGTCTCTTGTCTGAGAAAGCTTGGCTTGGGCTGTGGTCATAACGACCAGTGATTTACCCATTTGCCATTATTTTCAGTCATTTACAGCAGAGATGCTCAAAGGTAAGGAAGCAAGTGACAGGCTACTTTCCTTACATCAAGGCTCAGGTTCCGAGTCAACATATTCAATTGATTTCCGCATTCTCACAGCTGAGAGCGATGGGATGAGAGAGAGTTACAAGGGTTTTTTCTTCGGGGTTAAGTAAAGATTTAAAGGATGAGCTAGCTGCTAGAGATGAAACCTCATTCTTAGATGAGTCAATTTCCTTGGCCGTTCATTTAGATAACAACCTCCGTAAGAGGCGCAGAGAAAGAGCAGAGTCTCCCTCCTCCCTTCTCTCAGCCCCAAGTACCCTCGCCACCCTGGAGAGTCGGCTCCTCCTCTTCCACCTGCAGGACTATCCTCCTCCAGGGTCTCTCCGCAGACAGCCTCTTCACCCCTCAGCACAGAGAAACCCATGCAGATGGGAGGATGAGGCTCACCCCTGCAGAACATCAATGCTGTTTCCTCCAGTGGCGCTGCATCTTCTGTTCTAGCCCACTGTCCTGTTCTGCCAAAAGACTATGCTCATCAGCCACAGGTGGGGCGCTGGTAAGCCATTCTTCTGTCATTTCATCCCCTTCCAATCATATTCAACTTAAAGGTACTGGGAGGTTCTTGCCCGTGTCACTCAATTTACAGTCCCAGTGTCACTACTACTTTCTGGTAACCATCACAAGACTATTTAACTTTTCATTATCCCATCACCTACTTCACCGCTAGTAGAATCTCACTAGGGTCTATTCTCCCTTTTACGCAGGTTATCCTGAGCCTTGTTGTGTCCGCAGGGTTTGGTTTTTATTTCCATGTGCTCTGCACTCGTGCTTTCCTTGGGATCCAGAATCCAAATGCAAAACAGTCAGGGCTCTGCTACCTGACTACTCTCATTTTCTGCACATACTGAAAAATATACACAATCACATTTGTGATAATAATCAGTTAAATATGGTGCAGGACTTCAAAGTCTCACTGCTATGATCATCAATCAGTCAATCCAATTTTTTTTATAGCCCGTATTCACAATTGTCTCAAAGTGCTTAACCAGGTGCAACATTCCCTGTCTTTAACTCTCAACAAGAGTTGAAAAAAATACATAGAAACTTCATTGGCATGATGATGATTTGAAAATATTTACTCAGGAGTTACATTTATTATTATCATCATTACCTCACTGTAATATCTTTTTGTTACCTGAATAGCATCAACTGTGGCTCTGAACACTGGATTGTTGTGTTTCACAGTCCTCCAGTATTTGGGCCTGTTGGGATTTGTCAAGTTGCAGCCATACTTTTCCAGGATGTTCAGTGCTGTAGACAAGCGCTGGAGAGACGCAAGGGTCTGAAAAAGCACAGAGAACAGTACATGATGTAGCCATAGGTTTAATTGTTTTAAATTTTCAAGTTACATCTGAAAAACACATCACACCATAGCTGTTTGGCTCTGTGCAGCAAATTCCACCAGGGGACATGGGATTTTGCACCAGTCAGAATGATTTATCCCAACACGCTTAATTAACGCCAGCAGGCCAGCACTTTCCCCATCCATTTATTGCCTGGAATTTTTTACGTTTCTTTGTGTCATCAAAAAAAGCATTGTTTATCATTTTAATTTTTACTTTTGTACTTAAGTAGGGGAGAGCGGGGTAATGTGAGACACCCCCTGTATCTAGGCAACGGAACACATTTTAGGTCATGTGACCATTACGTTTTCAAGCCCCTCCCATTCCCCACTTGCCATGAAGGGAAGGTTGGAGCTGGTGCTGTGGTAATTATGTTTTTTCACAAAAATGTGAAATGTTTGTTGCATGTAAAATTAAATTTTCTTGCTTTGAACTTAATCAATTGTTGTGTCAAAACAAATTGAATGAGGTAGAAAAACTTATATCATACATGTTGGTGAACTTTCAACATATAAAACCATGTGATTGATGCTAGCTGAAGATTAGCCTGAGTTGCTAAGAGATGTTGTTTTATCTAAAATGGGGGCTGTGGGGTAAAGTGGGACAAATGCTGTGGGGTAAAGTGAGACATGAAGCACAAGTTAAGTTTAGTCTTAAACATATTTTAGTGTAATATTACATGACATATGTTTTATTTTTAATGTCATAAACATTGTTGAAAAGCCAGCATGCCAAGAAACTACACCAGGAAGACAACCTGGGGCCAAACATCCCTCGCAGAGATGGAGAGTGTAGCCGCTGAGGTCATGCAAGGAAAGAAGTCCTTAAGAAAAGCTGGAAGGGATAGAAATATTGACAAGACAACCCTTAAAATATTCATAAAGAAAAAAGAGAAAGGGGAAGTAAAATCAGTAGCCTGGGGTGTAGTAGCTGAGGTAAAGAGAATATTCACAGATGAGATGGAGGAGGAGCTTGCCAAACACTTAAAACAACTAGCTGACCAGTTCCATGGCCTTGCTCCACTTAAGTGCCGTGAACTGGCATTTGAATACGCAGAGAAAAACAATATCCCTGTCCCTGCCAATTGCACAGAGAAACAATGTGCAGGTAAGCTAGTGTAGTATATTCCCTTAGCTAATAGATATCCATAGCAAAGTTACAAACCATAAATGGTATGTTAATATCCAGCTAATGAGTTTCTCTAGCATAGGTATAGATCATAATGACATGTTAATATCTTAAGGTGCCTTGAATCTTAAGTTCAAACCTTTAAGTATTATCTCCAGATGTGTTCAGTGTGTTTCTCCTTGTTTGAACTATCCTTGAACTGCCTATGGAATAATGAGAGGAGAGATGGTTTTCAGCGGGTTCTTAAATCTTAAGGTACGACATGTTCCCAAATTTAGGCAGAAGGCCCGGTTGTGTGACGTCATTATTTCTCTAGGTTTGTGGTAAACAAATCCCCTATAAAACGCCTTACCTTGCAGAGTCAAGTCAGATTTTCACTATTCGGCTTGTGTGTTATCTCCGAGTTTTCTAGAAACTCGTCCTGACCTGTAATACTCTTGTGTAATAAACATTATACTTGTAAGTACTGGGTCCACTGAGAATTTCTTCAACACCGACTTCAACAAGACACTACTGCTGGAAAGATACTACAGATTTGGCGTCACGACTGAGACAAGCTTTGGCCTGCTGCACCTCCAACAGCTTCAAGCAGTGAGGATTTTCTCATTTTGACTGAAAGCTGGCTCGTTCATTGTTGCTGTTCTATGTTTGCTGTAAGGTCGCACCGTTGAAAAACCTGTTTTTGGGGATGTGTCTTGTTGTGTTGATGTCTGAGGAAAAGATCTGTGCTAAATTTGACTTTGTTTGCGAAGTATACGTCGCAAATAAAGAGGGGGGGGGGATGTGTAACAGTTAAAAGGACTGAAATAAGGAAAAGGACATAGTTTAGAATAGCTTAAATTGTAAAGATGAGGTGGTAATCTGTGCAGAATTAAGAAAAATGGTAACTCAATTTCTTAATGGTAAATCGCGGTAATTCCATTGTGTTACAATCTAATGCTAAGGCATAGACTGGAATTGAGTTATAGAGAAAAATTGGGACAACCTGGGCCCAGGTCAATTTGAATAAATAAATACATGTAATGAACAAGGAAAATAATATTAAGGAATTGATCAATGAGCCGCAGAATCTGGATAGTCAAGCCCTCAGTGAAGGAGCTAAGTAGAATGGGCCTCAGTTTAAATAACTGGGGAAGTAGACATAAATTCGAACGCATGCTCCCACTCTGACATTTGTTGATGAACAGTGTCTGATGCAGCCTCTCATCGGATGATCTACATCTCAAAAGGTAGCAAAAATTGAGATAATGGAAATAAGGAAAAAACGGCGAAGAGCATGCTCCGTGGTATGTCTGTCTGTTGGTCTTGAGAATGTGTGTGCGTCTGTGTACAGGGGGCCTTGGAGATGTGTGTGTAAGCTGTCTGTGTGTGTGTGTGAGAAAAAAAAGGAAAAAAAAGGCAGAAGGGATATGCTGTGTAACTGTCAAGTTGTTTTTGAGATAAGTGCTGTTTGTGTTCTTGAATTAAAATTTGCAGTGTTTCTTTTGGATGTGTGTGTATTTTGTTGTGTCCCGGTCGGGAATTGAATAAATATAACTGATATATATATGAGAGGACTGATAAAATTATGAGCCTCGTAATAACACAATGAGCTCCTACTAAGGGGACTTTTGAACTAGTGGTTTAATGACACCATGAGCTGCCTTTATAGCAGACGTTATCAAATGATGAGCCTCAATCGGAGGACTTAATTTTTATATCCACATCTTTCATGAGCTGCCCTTATAGTAGACGTAAGAAAATTTGGAGCCTCATTAGGAGGACTTAATTAATTTAACCACACCTTTCATTCCCACACCGGTTTGCAGTTTTTTCCAAGTGATGTGAGAGTTGGTGTACGATTGGTCTGGGGGAGCTTGCCCTCATTGCTGTGGTGTGTGTGTGTGTGGGTCTTTGTGTCTACATGAATATCCCACTGCATCTTTCCTGTTGGAGCAAAAGTTTTTTTTATTGTGATTTACATTCTCTTGGGGGTCCATGGACAGACTCTCACATTTTAAAGAACTCTCTCTTTTTCTCGCTCATGCAATAAAGATAAAGTGTGGGGAAAGAGTTCTATGAACTCCTTTTAACAAATAATGGGAACTACATGTATGCACTTTGCAACAGAGATCTAAATAGACTCTCAAAACAGAGGAGAGATAGTTGTTTAAAGTGATTAGGCAACTTTAACATTTGTTTAAATGTTAAAGGAGCTTTGACAATTGAACGGGGAGTCCCTGAAGGGGAACAGGGACTGAGTGGAGTTTTTCCTGTTTTAAATTGGGAAGTATATGATTCTTGCTTGACTTGAAAGGGGAGTTACTGAGGGGGAGCAGGGACTGAAATGAGTTTTTCCTCGGACCTCTCCTCGGCTCCCCTGAGAGAAAGCATCTGTTCAGAAATAGGGGAGTATACATCCTCTAAGCATTAAGAGGGATTTTCAAGGTCTCCTCTCTATAATTTACAGAAAAAAGAGTTTAAAAAATAATTATTTAATGGGGTTTAAGCCAAAAAGACAATTTGTTTACTTGACTGTTTGTGGGAAAGGGAAATTGTGCAGACAGTATTACAAAAAAAAATGAAATTGCTTGCTTGATTCAGCTAGATTGAATATGTTTGTAGTTCTAAACAAAATATTTTACAGCTTGAACTGTTTGTTTCATTTGGTTTTCACTAAAATTCAACAATATTTAGTTAAGGGTTTAATTTGGGTATAAATTGGGTTTAACTTGACGTTTTCAAACTTTAAATACTAGATAATGAGAATTTTGATAGGAGGAGAGATAAGTCATAATTTTATTTTAAGGTGATAACGTGAGAAAATTGTTTGCATTGATTAGTGACTGCCGATATGTTTTTATAAAGAGTGTCCATAGTCTACACTACGGGCTGATAAAAATAAGTTTAACATGTCTGTTTTTCCTCACTGGGAGTGACACATGTGCGGTGCACAGACTGCACATGAAAATCAAACAGTTAAACTGCATTACGAAAAAACTGTTGAGTTATTAATACAGCCGTGAATAAATAATAAACTATTGAGAACTTTAAAGTTTTATTTATTTATCATGATCTGTTTCTTTTCCCTTACGATGAGTGGGAATTGAGGTGGAAAGACGAGAAGGCAACTGGCCGGTGCAACACGGACTGAGGCTTGCTGACATCTGCATGTGCAGCCCCTGTCTTCAGTTTGAACAAGGCCGGTACAGTTTTATCCACAAACTCTTTAGCAAAAACCTGAATTTTACATATTTGTATGTGTTCTCATCTATAGTTTTTATTGCTGATACACATTTTAAACTGCTTTCATTTATGTGCTATTATAAGAATATAAATTGAGCACATTCATCTGTTTACACATACATGAAAGACTACATGCTGTAGTCAGTCAAAACAAGATATGAGAATTGACAACGGACTGACCAGTTAATGCTTATTCAGAAGTAGAGCTCGGATAACCATTGTGCTATCTCTAATGTACAATGAAGCATCATCTGTCACAATGGGTTATCCAGTGACAATTCTTACATATCACAGTCTCAGAAATCTTTTGAACTATGGTAAATACACATTGACTATGCCCAGACTCAGAGACTATCACAGGCTCTTAGAGCAGGGAGATGTCACTCTAGCAAGGTGTGCTACGGTGAATCCAGCTGAGCACTTGCCAACTCCAGAAGACGGTGAGCCACACAATTGTGTTGAAGAAGCAGAGAAATACTGCTGAGAGCAGATTTGCAAGCCCTACCATTGTGTGAAGCAGACCTGGAGTATTGGACTGATGGGTCCTGTTATCGTGTGGGTGATAAATTGAGTGCTGGCTATGCAGTAGTAAAAGCCTAAGGAACTGGATTTGTTGTCGAAAAGGCTGAAGTGATACCACAGCCTGTGTCTGCACAACTTGCTGAGCTTGTGGGGCTAACTGAAGCGTGTTTGTTGGCAGAAGGTAAGCGAGTGACAATATATACCGACTCTGCATATGCACATAATGTGTGTCACTTGTTTGGATCGGTGTGGAAGAACCGAGGGTTTAAGAAAACGGATGGTTCTCCAATACAGCATCACGCCCAGATCATGAAGTTGCTACATGCTATGATGAAAACCTAAAGAAATAGCAATCGCTAAATGCGCGCATAAGAGGGATGCGTCAAAGGTTTCACAAGGGAATAAGGCGGCTGATGAAGCTGCAAAAACCGTCACAGGAGCAGATAAATTGGGCAAAGTTCTTCTGGTCACTCACGAAGTGAATTTGGAAGACAAAATTACACTTAAAGATGTGATTTTAATGCAAGAAGCTGCTCCTGACATGGATAAACAGTTGTGGCTAGACCGAGGTGCCACCCGAGATTCTACTGAACTTTGGAGAAATCATGAGGGGCTGATAATAGCACCTTCAGACTTGCTGGGTCTACTGATTCAGGAGGTGCATGGGTTAGCTCACGTTGCAAGGGGGGAAGTTAGGAGAAAAATTACAAAGGAATATGGATTTTGGGCACCATGTTTACTTGAACAGATTGATTACGTCATAGGCAGGTGCACAATCTGTCTGAAAAACAATGTCCGGAGGGGAGTGATGGTTCCTTCTGGTTACATTCCAGCTCTGAGGGGTCCTATGCGTGAACTAGTTGTGGACTATGTTGACATGATACAACCAATTGAAGGTAAAAGGTACATGCTAGTCGTCGTGGACAGATTTTCACGATGGCCTGAGGCCTGTCCAACCAAGCGAAAGGATGCTCAGTCAGTTGCCAAGTTCTTATGTAGAGAGGTCATAAGCAGGTGGGGACTTCCAGATCGAATATCCTCAGACAATGGGAAAGAGTTTGTGGATAAGACTGTGAAACTGATTTAGCAAAAAATTGGGAATCAAACAGCGTCTTGGCGCAGTCTATCATCCTCAAAGTCAAGGGATGTGCGAAAGAATGAATGGTGTTTTGAAGAATCGTATTGTTAAAATATGTCAGCACACGGGTTTGAACTGGATAGCAGCACTTCCACTGGCGCTAATGGTATGTCACTCTAGTGAACTGCGTGATTTGCATATGACACTTCATGAGTTGATTACGGGAAGACTGATGCCAACCCCTTGTTTGCGTACAAGTGGAAAGGGTCCAAGCTTGGCCCTTCTGGAAAATGAAATGCAGGCGTATGTCACATATATGGTTAATCTGCATAAAAGAATATCCACATTTGTTTCTGACAGGCAAAGAAAAGCGGAGGGGCAGGAGAAGCTCGATGAGCAAAAAAGGATCACAGTACGACCTGGAGACAAGGTATTCGTGAAGGTGTTTAGAAGAAAGTGGTATAACGAACGCCGTGAAGGACCATTCGAAGTGGTTCGTAGTACTGGAACCGCGGTCCAGGTTAAAGGATCTCCAACGTGGTATCATTTATCACATTGTGTAAAAGCACCAAGTGAAGAGATACCACACTTACAGAACCAAGATGTTGAAGGCCCAAGAGAGCCAAGAGACAATGTGGAAGAACCTCCACCAGACAGGGAGATGCATGAAAATCCCCAAAATCAGAACTCAGAAGGAGAGATTGTCCAAGTTTTGGGCAAAAATGATTATTCTGTGCACGTTTCTGATCATGTTAATAATGACATTGACCCTGCAGTTAATGGACAAGGAGAAAGATTTAGTGAAATTGTCTTTCAACATGTCCCGGACACAGCAGGACCTATTTCAGTTGCCTGCAAAGCGCCGGAGACATCCAAGGGCTGTGACCCAGCTGCAGGACAACTCAGGAATCCAGTTAGACAAAGGAGCCCAAGACCAGTTCGGAAGAGGGTTAAACCGAACCGTTACTAGAGCCAGGGTTGAAGCAACCTTGGGAGAGTCAGTTAAGCTTCCATGTCAGTGTACAGGAGAGAATAGTGGCGAAGGGAAATTAGGGTTGAGTGGAAAGATAACCATGGTAAGATTCTAGTTCTGTCGGATATATCACCATTAAAGAAGTATACGTTGATCAATGACAAAAGGAGACTGAAGGTTGAGAGAGATTGTAGTCTTTATGTACATAGGCTTCAACAGGAAGATCTAGGTGATTATACTTGCTCTTTTTATGATTCACGTGTTGGGAGTGAGCTGTCCGAGTGGGAACTTAGAGTTTACATAGTGACACTCATGTTAAAAGATTTAAGTCCAATTGGAGATGTCATGGTTACTACAGGGGTTCAGGAAAAATTTACTTCGGTAAACACTCCAAGAGTGAATAGTACACAGACGATAGGGCTGTGCTCAAAAAATCGATATGGCGATATATCGTGACGTCGTCATGCCGATGCACGCATCGATGCAGATGCTACTGTATCGATACGGCATCAAACGCTTTGACGGCCCCCTTGAAAACGAAACTTCACCTATGGTGCAGTGCACAATAATGCCAAAGGGGGCAGCATAGGCAAAAACAGCACACGTCTCAACTCAAAACAAGCAAGGAAGAAACACCGGAAAAACTGGCGGAGTTATTGCACGTGAAATGCTTTGCTCGCAGTCTGAATTTGGCCGCTCAACGTGCGCTCGAGACGCCCACTGTTTCTTACTTATTCTCCACTGAGGTGTGGAAGAATGCCAAGGAGCTGTGGACCTTAACTGAAGCGGACCTGGCCTGTGCTGAAGATGAGGCTAATGCCCTTTAGCCGCTAAAAGCTGCAACACTCGTAATGTCCGAAGGACATTATAGAACCGCTGAATGCCCAGATGTGCAACTGCGCTCATGTTCAAGCAACAGACTCGGCACTTACGAGGGAAATTAAAAACACCGTATCCGGGGATCTTGGGAGGAGATGCGTGAGCGACAGATCCATGGCATTGCCTATTTTTTTATTGGGATTAGAATGATAATTATTTTATTTTACTTTTAAGATCTTTTAATGGCCAGAATTTTAAGTATTTTGAGTGGTGCGATCCCTAAGACTTCGCCTTTGCTGTTATATGGAATAATAAAGAACAACTGTTGTAGTCAATTCTGTGCAGGACATGGTCATTATTCAAAAGCAACGTGTATCGTGATAGTATCGTATCGTGGCCTCTGTATCGTGATACGTATCATATCGTGAGGTTGTAGGCAATACCCAGCCCTAACAGACGATGGTAAAGAATGATGCAGATTCACCTGTAATAACTCAGAGAACTATTTCAGACGTAGATAATGACTTATTTGACTTTGACCGGACACCAGAACAAATGACTGACCAATGCCACACTATACAAAAGAGAGACATCAAATGGAAAGCGTTTGGGTTTGATTCTTTAGTGTTACAAATCGCAGACCCATGGGCAAGCAGGAATCTATGGTTCCAGCAACTAACTCATTCTGTAAGATCGGTTACGAATTCGAATGGTCCATGCGTGGTAAAAATTCCATCGCCAACCTCATGGTCTGCAATTTTAGAGACTGCACCAGAACCACTAACCGCTATATGCCAATCTAATGCACTATCGTGGCTGTTGTATCAGCAGCAGTCAACAACAGATGACGTGATGGCCCTATCAGTAAATCTGTTTAAGCCTAGATCCACTTGTTCTTGGTTGAAGGACCTAAAATATGTAAATTGACTTGAACGGCATGAAGATATCAAAACGGCAGTCCCTGATGTAATGGAAGTGACATCAGCAAGAGCTCAAACCTGTTTTTGTTCAAACAAAACTTACAATGGGCCGGGAATGTATATGGGGATATCAGATTGTGACAGATATATAATGGACTTGGGTGAGCATGAACATAAAATTAGCAAGGATACGTATGAAGCAACTTTTTATGTACCACATCAGAGACAAAATAGAACTTTAAGGGTACGGAACCAAAATCTGCCTGGGAATGTGACCATAGGGAATTTTAAGGATATTTGGTGGGTTTGTGGTGATAAGGCATATATATTTCTACTGTATGGTTGGACAGGATGCTGTTATATGGCAATGCTGAAACTCCCATATGAGGTTTTTTCTGTCCAGAAGGGAGTAGGGCCAGTCAACTCTAAAGTCAGTTCCGGCAGCAGGAAGAAACGGGAGCTGGCACAGTTTAACAATCTGGAATCCTACCATTGGAGGATAAGTTTAGGTGAGAAGTGGGGTTTAGGACTATTGCCATGGTATGGAGTGACATTCTTGGCTGATCACATTGACAACATTACCTACACTCTACAGGGTTTTGCAAACGAAACCATAAGAGGTTTTTAACTTTTGTCAAATACTCAGAAGAGCCACAGACTGACGTTGCTGAAACTTGACATGGCTCTCGACTACATTTTGGCCAAACCAAAACCATGTTTGGCTATGAACTTGACTGGGAATGCTTGTTATACTTTGATTCCTGATAGCTCTGATAATATGACTAGTGTCATAGATGCATTGAAGGTTATAAGAGATGTGTTTGGCCTGTCGGAGGATGCTGGATGGTCTGCAAACTCTTGGAAGCGAGAGAAATTAGGGCCAGTAGGAGCATGATTAGTTCAGATTTTGGCAGCACTCGTTATAGCGTTGCGTGTGATGTTTTGTTTTTGCACGTTGCTGTTGACCTTTGCAAAGGTTATGATAATGAGATGGGTTGGAGTGGTGATGCCCGGTGATCAAACTCAGATGCCATTACTACATGGTGCTGACACGAACGTTGATGAGAACGACGTGATAAGGGGCCCAATGGTGGAGACATATCCATTTTGAATATCTGAAGTTATTATAATCCTGACATTTTCTTCTGCTACTGTTTAGTTACCTTGTAATTTCTTATTATATTAGTGATGTGTTAGCAGGGGGAAATGGATGAATGTGACTTATAATTTCACATTTACTTATATAGTGGAAATGGATGAATGTGACTTATAATTTCAAATTTACTTATAGAGTGTTAATCTGTATTGATGTGTATCTGCTTTGTATGCAAAGATACTGGTTTTCTTTTCTTCTCTTTCATTCTAGAACATTTTGGGGGAAGACCACTATGAGAGTGTTGAATGTTCAGGGACTCCGATGTGTTGAATGGCTCGGACACTTCAAACATGAACAATACCAATGGACTGAAGGACTCTGAACAACGATACAATATCCAGATTCAACACGTCATCAATGCTACAACTGGGAGTCAATGCTGCTGAGAGACTGCATTGTTCTATATTTTGTGTTTTCTCTTAAATATATATTGCACGAGTATTATTAAAAGCGAATTATATTCTCTGTGTGTTAATTACCTGAAAAATTATATTTTCTGTTATTAGGTAAATATACTGGGACCTCAGATGTTTTCTTTTTCTCGATGGTTAGGGACAGTGGTGTAAGGCAGGAAAAGGTCCATTGGGAGGAGCGATGGGTCGACCAGCCTGACCTTGGACATTATTTTGTTTTTATTTGCTGAGAGTTCCATATGTATTTGCTTAAAGTCATTTCCTTACACAATTTGCTAAGATTCCTCATTTCAGTGGTGTAGGAATACTATGTATGGTCGCCCGAGGCAGAGAGACCGTGAGAGAATTTTCCTGTCTAAATTGTTTGATGGATATTTCAGGAAAGATAGGTGCCTGACAGGTTTTTCACTCTCATTCCTACACACAGTTTCTTTATTATTGGAATTATACACCTGTATGTTTTTGAGACTTTGTTAAGTCTCGAAGGGGGGAAATATGTAGTATATTCCCTTAGCTAATAGATATCCATAGCACAGTTACAAACCATAAATGGTATGTTAATATCCAGCTAATGAGTTTCTCTAGCATAGGTATAGATCATAATGACATGTTAATATCTTAAGGCGCCTTGAATCTTAAGTTCAAACCTTTAAGTATTATCTCCAGATGTGTTCAGTGTGTTTCTCCTTGTTTGAACTATCCTTGAACTGCCTATTGAATAATGAGAGGAGAGATGGTTTTCAGCGGGTCCTTAAATCTTAAGGTACGACATATTCCCAAATTTAGGCGAAGGCCCGGTTGTGTGACGTCATTATATCTCTAGGTTTGTGGTAAACAACTCCCCTATAAAACGCCTTACCTTGCAGAGTCAAGTCAGATTTTCACTATTCGGCTTGTGTGTTATCTCCGAGTTTTCTAGAAACTCGTCCTGACCTGTAATACTCTTGTGTAATAAACATTATACTTGTAAGTACTGGGTCCACTGAGAATTTCTTCAACACCGACTTCAACAAGACACTACTGCTGGAAAGATACTACACTAGGGTGTGCAAGAGATCACATGAATCATAATAATCATAAATGTGCTAAATTGACCAATCCCCATGATTCTGTTACTAGTCCAATAGTAGTGGTTGTCAATCTAGCTGTCAGGATTTTAACTATTACAACATATGTTGTTATGGTAGTTTTAAAGTGGAAAAAGTAAGCGGATCACTGTACCCCATTGATTTCTCTGGTCTGTCTCACTTTACCCCGTAGCTGGGGTAAAGTGAGACACAAGACCACTTTTTAAAAAACAATCATATTTTCACTGCCCTTTGTCCTGAAGACATTCTGATCATTTCCATTGCTAGGAAACATCCTGAATTAATGGGAAATGTGTACATTTTACTGATATATCATTTTAGCTCGCCTAGAGGGGAGCAAATGTCAAAAATGTCTCACATTACCCCGCTCTCCCCTACATTGCAGAGCCTTTACTTTATTACTTTTACTTTTTTTTACACAAGTGTCTGTATTGCTACTTAAGTAAAGCATGTGAGTACCTTTGCCACCTCTGAGCATTCACCTGTTCTCCCTGGAAGAGAGGAGGATGATTGGCTGTAGCAACCACACTTTCTAGGTTGTACATGTTGTGGAGACGCCAAGTGAAGCCATCAGAAGCGAGGAGAGAAGAACTGACTGAAGTAACTAAAACCACTGCGGTGCACGTGTTGTGGAAACGACGGAGAAGCCAGCCCCTTTGTGTGAGGGACCACCCAGAAGAGCATACAGCTTGTGGACTTTCACTGTCTCCTCTAGGGGCTGTGTCTAGATGACTGACCATTGACCAGTTTGATCACCCTCAACTGAGTCTGGTGTGTTTGATTCTCAACACTCAACGGCTGACGCGACATTGAGTCACGTAAATCTGATGTTAAAATATTTCAACAAGTTGGGTGCGATTTACGCCTGGGGCGATCGATGCAAATTTCACGTCAAATACGTCTTTGCATTGACTTTGTATGTAATCTGGACAAGTGAAAAACTTGTGTCATGTTCGGTGTAAACGCACCATTAGACACCAGTGACAGACCTGAATATTTTGACATTTAAACCTGTAATTATTTTAGATATCTTGAGTTAACAATGTTACAGCCTACAACCCCTGATTACTGTCATTATCAGATAGTCAACATAATACTAACCTAATAATAAAACCTAGAGATGAGCCGGATACTCGGCTGAAACGATAAAGCACTTTTGCCGAGCACGAGTATTATACGAGTAATACGAGTCAATATCTGTGCTCGGACTGAATGAAAATCCTCACACAGCGTCACAGCGCTCCTCCCCTTCACACACCGCTCTGCTCACTCACTCTAAGAACAGCTCTCTGTCTCTCAGTCACTCAGGTTCGCGGGTCTTTTCCGTTAACGTTTAGGGTTTCTTCAGCTTGAAGTTTGTTTTTATTTCAGTTTGTACTTACTTATTAACCAGTAGAGTTCGGTTAAACGTGGGTTTGTTCGGACATGGTGCTGGTAGAAAGCGACTCGCGTTGCGTCTCTGCCTGTCGGAGATTTTTTTTTTTTTAACAGTTTTTTTTTTTTTACTTTAACGGTTTAAACTTTTTTAAACCGTCAGTTGGCTCTAACCAGTTTTATTTTACTTCACGCACTGAGTGTCTGACAAGTTCTAGGTAGTAGTGGTATAAAAAATATTACAAATTAAGCTACACACACACACACACACTCCCCCTCTCTCTCTCTGTCTCTCTCTTACTCACTTACACACACACACACACACACACACACACACACACACACACACACACACACATACACACACACACACCTGGTGTGGAAATAAATTAAAAAAAATTCAAAGTTAAAAAAGAAAGTTATGTTGAGTATGAAAACACTTGTTATTACATTTCACTTCATAATTGCAACAGCATGTGTTGTATTCATTGTTACAAAACTTGTTCTGTAAATAGTTCGTTTGCTATTGTGATCAAAATCATTGATCTGAAGCTCAATGCTGATGCTGTCCTGTAATAGTTTTCTAATCAGCAATAAATATAACAATTTCTGATCAACCCATATCAATTGCATGCTTAAAATAACATACTGGTTAAAGCCCCGCCCATTTCAAGACAACCCGGCCCACTTCCGGGTTAGGCCCCGCCCACTCCGAGTACGGATACGGATACAGATAATTGATATGGTTAACAGATACAGATACAGATACAGATAATGCTGTACTCGCTCATCCCTAATAAAACCCTATCTAAATTTTTCTATTGTTTATATCTTCAGAGACTAATTGAAGAGATGAGTCCGGGGGAGCACAGGGAGTTGACCAGCCAACTTCCTGAGAAGCAGCCAGAATCAATTTTGTATGTCTTAATGAT
The DNA here is from genome assembly GCF_947347685.1 of Pleuronectes platessa. Lineage (NCBI taxonomy): Eukaryota > Metazoa > Chordata > Actinopteri > Pleuronectiformes > Pleuronectidae > Pleuronectes > Pleuronectes platessa. The sequence goes on along the minus strand of NC_070638.1, from coordinate 24,882,022 downwards.
GGGTCAGTGCAGGTGACCCACCTTTTGCTGCCCGGGGTACCATGGTGTACTTGTGGCAACTTTGAGGACATACCTACACAAGAGTAAATGCTGGGGCCAGAATCCTGAAACCTATGTCTGCCCCTACACTTCTCCCTGGACTGTCTTGAATTCTTTTTTACATATTCACAGGTAGTATCCAGAGATATTAAATATTCGTTCATGTTAGAGAGCCTGGGGATGACAAAAGGCAGTATCATTATGTAGCATAAAAACACTTAGCATTTATCTATTGGCAACATGGCTCTTTAGGCCAGATAAACCATCTTCTAATCTGAAACTGCTGTGTATTAAGGTTCTCTGATTCACAAGGACAATATGCAGGATTCATTTCTGGTCTCAGGGTTTCCTTCCAGGCCCTCTGGAATCTTCAGTACCATAAATATTTACCAATTGCATATACATCCTTGAGGCATTAAATGGGTATAATGGGGGCGGCAACAGCTGAAAGGACCCTATTGTTTTTCTCTGACTATTTATTGTCAGGCCGGGCGAAAGGCAGGACTCAGACGCAGAGCGGATGTGTTAGGAGAATGTTTTATTTATCCTCCACACAGAGTAAACTATGGTACAAAAACAAAAGCGCTCCAAAGGGAGGAAAAACAAGGCTCCATTCAATAAACCTAACTAAGACTAAACACTGAAACAAAAAAAAGGCTACAAAGAATAATCACTCTACTGAGGTAAAACTATAAGCACGAGGCTAAGCAAAACTTAGACTATGACTCTGGTATCTATGGCTCGGGCTTGAATGACGACAAAAGACGACACACTGGCAAAAGACAAAGGGAGACACAGACTATATGAACACATGGGGGAAAAGGGAACAGGTGGACACAATCAGGAATCAGGGGAGACGATCAGACCGGTGACACATGAGGAAGGGCAAGTGACCTGAAACGAGAGGAGAGTTACTTTTCAAAATAAAACCGGAAATGACGAGACAAAAAACACAAAACAAGACATGATCTCACCGCGGTGTGACATTTATCAGTAGTAGTAATAGTAGTAGTAGTAGTAGTAGGGTTAGGATTAGTTTGTTTTTAATTTCTTTTAAGGTTATTGTATTTCTATTAGTATTTTTACACATTAGTAATTGCAATTGTTTTTTGTGATTTTATATTCATGTTGTATATTATTAATATTTGTTCAGTTGTGTTTACACTTGAATGAAAAGTGTCATAATAAACAATTCATTCAACAGATTTGCTGTATTAATTTTTATACACATTATATACATTACATATACATATATACAGATTTTTTTCACACTGGTGGCTGTGCCTGATAGGCCCCATGACTCAGTTGTGCTTTCCAAGGATGCATTGTAAGCTTCCATCTGGAGCATTCCACAACACCAGCTGCATGGAATAGTGGCCCTGTTGAAAACATTTGTTTTACTCATTGACATCATATTTTACAGTTGGCTGAACCAATGCTATTACAAATATGACTTAGAGGGTTTATATGCAATAAGAAAAGCAAACAACTAATTTATCAGACCCCTCCTTGTGTCTATGCCAATTCTGATGTGGATAGATAGAATCCTTTAATAGTCCCACAGTGGGGAAATTTGAGGGTTTACAACAGCAGCGCAGGTGCAGTGCAACAAGAGAAAAAAAAATTAATAAAATAGTAAGAAACAAAAACAACAACAATGAGCAACAAAAAGTAAATAGTAAATAAATTGTAAATAATAGAACAATTAAATAATAATAATTAAATTAAATAATTAAATAAATTGCACAAATTGTGTTGTGTGTTAAATGTTAAATGGGATCACAGCTGGTTGTACAGTCTGACAGCAGCAGGAAGGAAGGACCTGCGGTACCTCTCCCTCACACACCGGGGGTGAATCAGCCGGTGGCTGAAGGAGCTGTTAAGAGCTGCCAGGGTGTCCCGCATGGGGTGGGAGGAGTTGTCCATCAGGGAGGATAGTTTAGCAACCATCCTTCTGTCTCCTACCACCTCCACCGTATCCAGTGGACACCCCAGCACACTGCTGGCCTTCCTGATGAGCTTGTTAAGTCTCTTCCTGTCGGCTGTCGAGATGCTGCTGCCCCAGCAGACCACTCCAAAGAAGATGGCTGATGCCACCACCGAGTCGAAGAAGGTCCTCAGGAGTGCTCCCTGCACACCAAAAGACCTCAGACTCCTCAGCAGATAGAGTCTGCTCTGTCCCTTCTTGTAGGTAGCCTGTGTGTGATCAGTCCAGTCCAGATTATTGTTTAGGTGAACACCCAGGTACTTATAAGATCTCACGATGTCAATGTCCGTTCCCTGGATGTTCACTGGTGTCGGAGGAGAGTGTTTACTCCGGTGGAAGTCCACCACTAGCTCCTTGGTTTTTCCAGAGTTGATCTGGAGGCAGTTCCGCTGGCACCATGATATGAAGTCATCGTTCAGTTCTCTGTACTCCCTGTCATCACCGGCAGAAATGAGGCCGACGATTGCAGAGTCATCAGAGTATTTTTGCAGGTGGCAGTTAGTGGAGTTGTATGCGAAGTCCGAGGTGTAGATGGTGAAGAGGAATGGAGCTAGAGCGGTTCCTTGTGGGGCCCCCGTGCTGCAGGACACCAGGTCAGACTCACACCCGCGTATCCGCACACACTATGGACGGTTGGTGAGATAGTCCAGGATCCATGCGGTGAGGTGGTGGTCCACTCCGGTCTGCTCCAGCTTGTCCCTCAGAAGTAGAGGCTGGATGCTGTTGAAGGCACTGGAGAAATCAAAGAACATTATCCTCACAGTGCTTCCAGCCTTTTCCAGGTGAGAAAGGCATCTGTGTAGCAAGTAGATGACAGCGTCATCCACCCCGATGCCAGACTGGTAGGCGAACTGGAGCGGGTCCAAAGATGAGCTCACCAGGGGGCGGAGATGTACAAGGACCAGCCTCTCTAGCGTCTTCATAAGGTGGGATGTTAACGCCACCGGTCTGAAGCTGCTGAAGTCCTTGGGTCGCGGGGTCTTTGGGACTGGCACCACGCAGGAAGTTTTCCACAGCTTTGGTACTCTCCCCAGCCTCAAGCTCAGGTTGAAGAGATGCGTCACTATCCCACACAGCTGGACTGCGCTGGACCTGAGGAGCCTTGAGCTGATCCCGTCTGGACCCGTGGCCTTCCTCACCTTCATCCTGCTCAGTTCTTTCCTCACCTGGGCAGTTGTGAGGGACAAGTTGGGGGATGGGGGCTGAGTGCCGTGGGTTATTGGGGGGGAGGTGGGGCGCTGATTGTGGACTGTGGTGTATGAGGAGTGGGGGAGGGAAGCCGAGTGTTGTGGGGGAGGGGGTGGGGGAGAGGGGGGGCAGTCCACAGGGGGTTGCAGCAGCAGAGAGGACTGGATGGGGGGAGGGGTGAGTGGCTGATCGAATCTGTTGAAGAACAAGTTCAGGTCATTCACCCACTTCTGGTCCCCCGTAGGCTGTTGGTTGGGCCCCTTGAAACCAGACATGGTCTTCAGGCCCTTCCAGACCCCGCTGATGTTGTTCTGCTGCAGCTGGTCCTCCATCTTAATCCTGTAGACTTTCTTCCCATCCCTTATCTTCCTCCTCAGCTCCCTCTGCACAGTCTTTAGCTCATCCCTGTTACCTGATCTAAAGACCCTCTTCTTTTCCTTGAGGAGGGCCTTTATTTCAGGGGTGATCCACGGTTTGCTGTTGGAGAAACACCGTACAGTCCTGGTGGGGACGGTGTTCTCCATACAGAAGTTTATATAGTCCGTTATGCAGGTAGTGAGACTGTCGATGTCCTCCCCATGGTCATCACTGAATACTTCCCACACAGTAGAGTCAAAGCAGTCCTTCAGAGCCTCCTCGGCTTCCTCGGACCATCTTTTTACTGTGCGAGTCACAGCTGGCTGCCTTTGCACAAGAGGTTTATACACAGGCAGGAGGTGCACCAGGTTGTGGTCAGATCTTCCCAGGGGAGGAAGAGGTGATGAAGAGTAGGCCTCCTTGGTGTTGGCATATAAGAGGTCCAGTGTCTTATTGTCTCTGGTGTGGCAGGTGACATACTGGTTGAATGTGGGTAGAGTGGAGGACGGAGAGGCATGATTAAAGTCACCAGAGAGAAGGAGGAGTGCATTGGGGTGTTGGGTCAGCAGCCTGCTTGTCGCCGAGTGGATGACGTCACAGGCCGCCTCAGCATTAGCAGAGGGGGGAACATATGCAGCCATCACAATAACATGCGAGAATTCCCGTGGTAGGTAGCTTGGCCTCATGCTAACGGCTAACAGCTCAATGTCCTTGGTACAGGTCTGCTCCTTAACAGTGATGTGCCCAGGGTTACACCATCTGTCATTAACAAACACTGCCAGACCTCCTCCTTTTCTCTTCCCGCTCTCCGTTGTCCTGTCCGCCCGTATGATGCGGAACCTGTCCAGTGTCGCATGTGTGTCCGGGGTTAGCTCCGTTAGCCATGTCTCCGTAAACAACATGAGGCTACACTCACGGTATTCCATTTGATGGCGAGTCAGCGCTGATAACTCGTCATTTTAACAGCTTTAAACGGTAAATGTTCATGCAATAGATGTAAGGCAGATGCTTTAATATACAAACTCAACAGCAACTACTGGGATGTGCAGCAGACCCTTAAGTTGTCTTGGGCTTTAAAAAAGGAAAAGCCACAATCCAGAAAACCTTTAGTGTCTCTCTCTCTCACCACCTCCACCATAGAAACACAATGCAGAGTCTCAGGGTGTGTAGAGAAAGGCCTACAGTTGGTGAGCATGCTGTGGGATTAGGTAACACATAGAAACATTGACTAAAATTGGGTGAGTATTTCAAATGCGAAAAAAGTTGCAGTCAAGAGCAGCAGGCAGCACCCCTGCCTCATAAACTGTGGGACTGAAAGTTTTAAAAAAAAGTCTGAAATCTAATTTTCAACTTTGTGAAAATGTTGCATCACTCTACTTGAATTATGTTGTCATGCAGTCTTCTCGGTCGAATAATGACGTTGATCAATAGATGGTGTTTTCATTAATGCAACACCCATTCTATTGAGGCTGAACAAAAAGATATTAAGGGGGAATATAAATAATAAATAATGTAAGTAAACAAGACTCTACACAACTGAAGCAGAGGAAAAACTCACCAATAGCCCAGCTTAGAACTGTCATCCCTCTCTTTGGCATCTTTGAATGAGAGCCAGTCAATTCTGTAATGAAAGACATATTCAGAAAACATGGCCTTTATAGAATAAAGATAATGCTAAATAGTAAAAAAATGTCATTAAGAAATACTAGGCTGTTCAAGAGGTCTTTGAAATAATTTTCTTCGATGTCCTCCGCTGCATGCTTATGTCATGTGAGCTGTGGAAAAAAACATAACATTATAGCACTGTGGCTTTTTTAGATTTTTTGCACAGATATAGCAATATAATGCATCTCAGCCCTCCTCAAATCTAGGGAAACCAGTATCATGTATGTTATGCCCAACACATGTAATACTAAGAATCCATTACAGTCTCAAGATGGCACCTTTTGAGTTTTTTCCTTTCCTTTCAGTTTCAGCACTTTATTTTCATTTTGAAAGCGACTTTCATTGCTCTTTGGAATGGAAAATCATGCATGAGGCAATGTGAGTTTAATTTATACACAGGAACCGCTGATTGCGCTGTGAACAAATGCTGCAGCCAGGCTTGATATCCCAAAGGAGCTGAGGAGGAGACACAGGGGTTGCAGAGATTGAGCTTAACTGAAGGCGAAGAAGATGAGACATTAACCCGCTGTAACAGGGATTATCATAGGGAACAAACGGTCTATGGGCAATAAGATGGATGAGCCTGCCACACTTATCAAGACCCGGAGGGAATACGGTGAGTGCAGCATCTTGTGTTTTACCGAGACATGGCTCACTTGTCTCTCGGACCACAGCGTGTCTACACCCGAAGACAGACACCTTATGCAGTGAGAAAACATATATGTTTTATGGAGGAGAATGGATGCAGAAATGGAGTACTCCCAGACATGATACTTGATATGATATGTCTCTATAGCACATTGAACCTCCATAAGTTAATGCAGGGGTGGTCCTGACATCATACACACCAACAGACGAAAAAGCCTAATGCAATCATAGTTATCACTGGGGATTTTAACCATGTAACACTAGTGACATCATTACGTAACTTTTATCAGCATCTTGATTCTCCAACTAGAAAAAATAATACATTGGACCAACTGTATGCAAATGCCAAGGAAGCATTCAGTGTCACTGCTTTTCCCTCACTCAGCAAATTTAATCACAACCTTGTCCTGCTTGTTTAGTCTGTACACACAAGAACTGTGAGAAGGTGGACTCAGGAGGCTAATAAGCCTTTGAGTCTACAGAATTGGATTTGCTCTGTGAGCCACATGGAGAGGACATCAACATTATGACAGGCTGCATAACAGAGTACATCAAATTCTGTGAAAACAGCATTTCAACCCAGATTGTACGCTGCTTCCCCAATAACCTGAAATCAATTCTGAGTAATGACCGAAGGCCTTCAAGTTGTAGGAAACACAAGACACGTAGGGTGGATCACGAACGAAAGGATAAACAAAAGGAAGCTGGAGGCCAAACTACAGCAGAACAATGAGAGGGATGTGTGGACAGAAATGAAGGAGATAACCAGGGATGAGGTGAGAGATCAGGCAGCCTGGAGAGAGCAAATAATCTGACTTTCTTCCACAGGTTCAGTTCACAGCCTTCTCCTGTGTCTTCTTCGACACTACTAGCCCCGAACAAAGTTCTGTCTGACATGGTGGTAAGTAGAAGGGGAGCTCTAAAAGGAACTGTACTGCCTCCTTTCTTGTTCACCTTGTACACCACAGACTTTCAGTACAACTTTGGGTTGGGCCTTTTGCAGAAGTTTTCTTATGACTCAGCATTGGTCGGGTGTATAGACAAACAGACCGCTCGTGGTAAATGTTGTGGACTGGGCCAAAGGAAATCACCTGCTGGTCATTAAAAAAGAAACAGAATAAAACTGTTGATAAAAAAAAAATAGAAAACCAACAATTCACTTATTTTATGCAGTGACTTGCCTGTCCGTTTCACTGGAAACTCATTGGAGTTGATGTATCGAAGTCTTTCTCATAGCTGGAAAACCCCGGAAAAGAACAGTTAGAAAGTAAGTTCTACATGTCACAGTTGTCTCTACTATGTTCTATATCCTAAGGTAGTGGAGAGTTGGCTTACATTGACAGATTCAGTATCAGAAAACTTTATTAATCCCAAAAGGGTCATTCATTTCAAAGTATGTCCCATTCACGTGTGCCCTATGATCCTGGTCATGAATAAATAACAATATGGTTAACACTTGCCAGGTATCTGTAACAACAAAAAAATTCTATCCACGTAGAGGGGTAGCTATTTGTTAAACCTTTAGGTAATAATGATCAGCAGATGCTGGAGTTGTCTTGGTTGCATTACCTTGGCTAAATTTAGAAAGATTATAATTCTGGCATTGTAAAACTGATCTACCAAACAACAAATTGAATTCATATCGGTATGGTAAATTACCTGTCCAGCAGAAAACTGGTGTCTTCAACGTTGGTCTGAAACTCTTCGTCTCTCAGCAGAGATTTCCAAATTGGAGGCAATGCTAGTGATTATCCTCATTTCTATCCTCACCTGTCCCAATTTAGTTTTGCCTCATTGCGTTGATGCGTCTTTGATGATATTGGTATACGCTCCTTTGCTTTTTATTTTACTAATGTATAAAGCCCTTTGAGACAAATTTTGATTTGTGAATATGGGCTAATCAAATAAAATTTGACTGAAAATTGATTGATTGATAAATATAATACTCCATTTAGCACAATTTCTATTACCTTACTTCTAACTAAGTTTTGATGACAACTTATTCTTCTTTTGTCTGTTGAATTCATATACAAACATGAAATGATATCTCTTGGCGAATTGTCTGTTCAACTGTAGAAACATTGGAGCCTTGCGATGACTGTGGAGCGAGGCCCATTCATAGGGCACATTCTAGGGCAACATAGAATGTGCCCTATGTTATAAGGCACATTCTAACATTAAAAACATTACAGTTTTATAATTTCATACACTATTACATAGTTATGAGAATTCCGTCAATTTAGTAAATCAATTTGGTCTTCATCAAACTAATACCTATACTGTGTTACATTATAGAGTTATTCTTTATTACATGGACATATTATTGTCACTATTATGTGAGAGCTTGACCAGTGGCCTTTAAAACTCAGAAACAGTGCCTTTGTGTCACAAATTAGTGTTTATTACACAATGTTGGTCCATTGTTACATGTGTAACAACTAGGGTTGCCAACTCTCTGAAAAATAAATAAGGAACACCTCATTGGTAGGGCTGGCCGACCTGATTGCCTTCCCCCTTCCTGGCGTGGTGAATTTTTTTAGCACCTTTTTTTGTCAGTGAACCGATTTTTTTAACTATTTGATCCTGAATTGATTTAGATGCATATTTTTTAGTGACATGAACACATGGGAAAGCATTTATTTTCCAGTAATTCCCTTTAATAATAAACTAAATTAACTGAATAAAGTACGAATCTTTCTTAAACAGAAACCTGTCTTGCTTAACTTAAAACTGTATACATTAATATAAAACAATAGATAGAAAGCAGAACATCCATCCTAAAATAGTGCATATTTTTTGTAGGGATGCACCGATATGGAAATTCTTGGCCGATACCGATACTGATATTTAAAATAACAATCTGGCCGATAGCCGATACCGATATTTGTTTATTTTCTTTTTGTTGTTATTCATTCACCCTTTTGTGCCAGAAAAATTATTAAATCATTATTTAAAAAGGACTATTTAAAAAATGTTCAGCCCTTCATCACTCTTATGTTTTAATGACACAAATTGAATCAGATTTATGAAACAATCTTTGATTTAACTAAACTTTATTTAACAGAGACATATTATGCCCATTTTTCCGCAAGTTGATATGGTTCCTTGGGATCTTAATGAAATGACTGTAACATATTTTGGTCAAAATACCACAAGGATTATTTAAAACAGCACCTTTTTACCCTGTCTAAAACAGCCCTGTTAAAGTATCATTATAGAGAACGCTCTTCTCATTGTTTTACGGTAGCAGTATTACCCGTTTATTAGAGGTGTTACGGCTGCTGTGTGTATGACGTATGTTGTCAGTTCCCTTGTTACCTGTGCATGAGACGGATGAATAGAGCCGATGCACATGAGAATAAAGTACTTAAACAGACTCTACGCTCATACTTTTTATGCCAAGTTACACTGCGTGAGTCAAGATAACTTAACAAGCCCTCCTCAGTTTTACCTGTTTTGAGTGTCGGGCATAAATCACATCGCGTCAACACCCACCGTGGCCCTTCGCGATTCTTGTTTTAATTAAACAGTTGGATTCCCCTGGTCCGCACCAGTTCTCAGTCAGCTGCTAGGCGCCAGCCGGAGGGTTCCCCCAGCGGTCGCCGTAGCTGAGGTGATCCGCGAGAAGGGCCCGACACGCGTCCAGAGTCGCCGCCGCCGACCACCATACCCGGTCCCCTCCAACGGCCCGCCTTCCGCGCCGGCGATGGACACCGCCCCGCGGTCCAAGAGAAAGAAAGCCCCCGCACCAGCGACGCCATTAGGCGCCACCGGATTAGGACCTCCCGGTGCCGCACAGAGCCTCTGGCCGCGGAGAGGAGGGCGACGGAGCGACTGCTCCCCCAGCCGCGGCACGTGTCCAGCGGTTTTACAACAAATATGAACATCGGCCAATGATATCGGTGAAAGTCAAGTTTATTACCGATAAGCCGATATCAGTAAACGAGGCGAATATCGGCCGCTACCGATGTTCGGCCAATAAAGCGGTGCATCACAAATTTTTTGTGCAATAACAAAAGTGCAAACAGAACGTGGTGGGGTGACTCAGCCCACCATGGGCAACAGAAAAAGTGCGCTCCTTGTTGACTCCTTTAAAAGCCACCTAATAATGTACCCCACTTTTTGGACCATTTCCTGGTCAAATCTCTGATGGAGTTGGTCCATCAAAGATTTTAAACAAAAAAACATCTAGCCAGAAAACCTTTATTGGCCTAGTGCTTGTTTAACCGTCTAACCCAGCTCACCTATAATTTTAGAAGTGTTTGCATTGTCCTTTGCAAGGTAGCCATGAATCAGATATATGAGAAAAAAGTTTAATGTGGTCAAATTCTGATAAACTGGTAAGGTGGTGGCGGTGTTCAAGCTGGCACTTTATCTAAATCAAAAGGAAAATAAGCTAGCAAACAGTTAAATGTTTCATGCGTAGATATAATTTTGTCTCAAAGTTGTTGCAGCATCATTCAATTTCCCAATTCAGCTAAGATGCTGCTCTAGTTGAGTTGTTATCAGGGTTCCTACTTATAAATATTTGTTCTAACTAATATAGGTCACTCTGTATTAAGAACAACCAACCATAACAACTAAACAGCATGTTAAAAATCAAATGTTAGCCAAACATTTACGTAAATACAATATGTAATTTTGCACAATTAATCAAAAGTTTCTTGCCATGAAAAAAACTTCTTCCATGTTTTTGTGTGTGACATCGCAACTTGTGTACCAAATTATTTGCCAATATTGCGAGTTGTTTTTCTATTCATTCCACCACTACATTAATGCAACTGTAAAATAACATGCAAAATGCTAACACACCTGTCTATCAGCTACAACTACTCATAGTGAAAAAAAAATGCCAATAGAGGGGTGGGTGAAGTGTTTGAATCCATAAACACTTCTGGAGTCTCAGGTGTTGCAGCCAAATCCAACCGGGGGGAAAAACCATATGGTGTGGTGTCATCCAAGTGTCCACAAGCCCTGACAGTGTTTTCTAATGGTTGAGTGTGTAGAACTAAGTGGTGAAGTTGTGTGTTGCAGCTGAATACCCCAAACATGAATGGGAACCTGTGGTAGCCTTCAGTTGTCATAAAAACTCAAAGGGTGTATTAGTTTGTCCAGTCTGGGCTACTCTAAAAAGCTCGGCAAACTCTTTAAAGAGGAGCCGCTCCAGATGTAAATATCAAGGGTTTAAATATAAAGGGCCCATTAGGGGGTAAAGAAAACAACAAATTCTATAATTTAGATAAAACACAATACTGAAAATATCCCAAGGATTTTTTATAGTCAATAGTTGCCAATAGATCCCTTTCACCTAAATCTTATACACTGGACCTTTATGCCTAAATGTCCTTTGATATCCTCCTCGGAGAGACATCAGAAAACCACACACACTGCATACAAGCTCTCAACCAAGGGAACGGGTGATGTGCACGTTCGTATCGTTACTTCCGGTAGATGACTTTTAGGCTCAAAACACAGTGGAAATGATGGTGTTTTGGGTCCAATATGAATGTCGCGGCTTGCGGACACTTGGATGACACCACACGAGCAGTGTGGAGGCATGTAATGATTTTAATGTTGTTTTATTACATCTGTAGAAGGGGTCACTTTGGCTGCATAATGAGTGAATTTTCCTTTTTAGGGGAACTATCGCTTTAAAGGTGATAATATGGTTGAAACAAACAATTAACAAGTATGGTTAAATTAGATGCACCATTGCTACTGAAAAGAGGGACTACGGACATGATGCTCACCCACTCTGTCACATGTTAATGTTATTGTGATTTAGGTAGTTCTTATCACACTTTCAGAAAAACTATAATTGGTTATGTGCCCGCCGTGTATGCAGATGGGACACAAACCAAACAAAAAATTCACAGTACAAAGTGATGTATATCATTTTAGGTAGTTCTTATCACACTGTGTGTATGGGTTGGTAGGCAAATGGGTGGGAATTTAATATTTTAATTCATTTGCCAGAGTTATCCAGATGTAACTTACAATTGTGACTGAGCTAGCTTTTGTCTCTGTCTGGATAGTTGCTATATGGGTACTTTCAGGTGGGGATACTTTATATGCACTTGTTCCCGCTCACCTCCTTTCTGTTGCTGCCAAAGCTGTTTTCAATGACCATGGACTCTGCAGCGATGTGGCGGTATTTGGAGCAGGGTGGTAAAGGCAGATTTGCCATAGCCATGACCCCAGCCCGCACCTCCACCACCCTGCCGCTGGAGTACAGACACACTTCAGTTTGACTCCGCACCTCCTGCAGCTGCTCCGACAGAGATGGCATTCTACCTACCCACACAGACCCGCGCACACACACAGACACACACAGACATACATACATACATGTCAGTTATTGCCAGGAATTTGAATGAGACCAGAACACATCAATGATCCTACATTAAGTATTTGGACGGACCACTCTGAGCATGGTTGAAAAATTATACTTATTTTTGTAGTTGTTGTTGTTGTAGTTGTTTTTTTGAGGGGTGGGGTTTAAATACTGCTTATATGTTACACCTTTGTTTTGAAAGTCAAAATGTCGAGAATGGAAAGTCCCTACTCAACACACATTCCCCCTGCTGATGTCAGGCCTGCAGAGCCACTCAGCAGCAGGGCTGGAAGCACTGGACTCATGTGAATCAATTTGGCACTTGTATCTTGTGCAACTTTACATTTAATAGCAGATTCATACTTCAGATCTCCTAATATCCGTGTGACAGCTGCAGATGTAGCTGTCTTTCCAGGTTAACATTTGAAATCCTGACAGAAGATACACTCCTGATCAAAATCTTAAATTGCATGAATTTGCATTTTGCACTGTGGATCTTAGGAAGGTTCTAAGTAGAGTTTCAAAATGCAAAAAGAAGAAATGGGAACAAGAGCCCAAAAGTTGTGAGCAGGCAATTTATTGAAAACAACAATTTAACTCAAATTGGCTGTTCATCAGCTGATCAAAAGTTTAAGACCACAGCCTTTAAAAGCCAAAATCTGTGCAAAAATGTGGATTCCATGTCATTTCCTGTCAAGTAATCACACTGTGAAGATCTCTTGATGGCAAAGGCAAAAAAGCTCACCGTCTTTGAACGTGGTAGGATTGTTGAACTGCATAAACAAGGCCTCTCACAACGTGCCATCGCTGCTGAGGTTGGACTCAGTAAGACAGTCATTTTGCATTTCTTAAAAGATCCTCAGGGTTATGGAACAAAAAAATCAAGTGGTAGACCCAAAAAAATCTCACCGGCGCTGAGCCGGAGGATCCGAATGGCTGTCCGTCAAGACACGGGACGATCCTCGTCCCAAATTAAGGCCATTACTGGTGCTGACTGCAGCCCAATAACCATCAGACGGCATCTGCGAAGGAAGGGCTTAAAAAACAAGAAACGTCTTCAAAGGCCACGTCTCCTTCAACGCCACAAAATTGCCCGTTTAGACTTTGCAAGGGAGCACCAAACATGGGACATTCAAAGGTGGAAGAAAGTTTTATCCTCTGACGAGAAAAAATTTAACCTTGATGGTCCTGATGGCTTCCAACGTTACTGGCATGACAAGGAGATGCCACCTGAGATGTTTTCTACGCGGCACAGTGGAGGGGGCGCCATCATGATCTGGGGTGCTTTTTCCTTCAATGGAACAATGGAGCTCCAGGTTGTGCAGGGTCGTCAAACAGCAGCTGGCTATGTGGAGATGTTGCAGCGGGCATCCCTCATGACTGAGGGCCCTCGTCTGTGTGGTAACGACTGGGTTTTTCAGCAGGACAACGCTCAAATTCACAATGCCTGTCTGACCAAGACCTTTTTCCAGGAGAATAACATCACTCTTTTGGACCATCCTGCGTGTTCCCCTGATCTTAATCCAATTGAGAGAACATTTGGGGATGGATGGCAAGGGAAGTTTACAAAAATGGACTTCAGTTCCAGACAGTGGATGCCCTTCGTGAAGCCATCTTCACCACTTGGCGCAACATTCGCACTAGCCTTTTGGAAAGACTTGCATCAAGCATGCCAAAACGAATTTTTGAAGTAACAATAATGGTGGAGCTACTCATTACTGAGTCAGTTTTTGACACTTTAATTTCTGTTTTAGGAGGGTTTTTTTTTTTTTAGCTGTGGTCTTAAACTTTTGACCAGCTGATGAACAGCCTACTTCAGTTAAATTGTTGTTTTCAATAAATTGCCTGCTCACAACTTTTGGGCTCTTGTTCCCATTTCTTCTTTTTGCATTTTGAAACTCTACTTAGAACCTTCCTAAGATTCAACAGTGCAAAATGCAAATTCATGCAATTTTTTAACTGGTCTTAAGATTTTGATCAGGAGTGTATGATGCTCTGTTACAGAAACAGTGTAAACAGGCACATGCAGAGACATTTTGGGGGGCAGGTGCTCAAACCCCAAAAAAGGGCACCCATCGACAAAATTATTTATGAAATTAAAAATAATAATAATAAATAAATAAAAAACACAGTAGGATATTTTCAACTTATATATTTATTTTTGTTAACAAACTAACTCAAATATCAATTTGAATAAATAAATGAATAACAGGCAAAAACAGACAAAACAAGGCCATATTGAATAACCAAATAATATGTTAGGGTTAGGGTTAGTGATGTGATGGGCTACTCTGGACCAGGTAGGGTTACTGATTCTCCCTCATCTGTTTTACAAGTTGATGGCCTGATCCAAGATAAAAGAGAGCTGCTACCCTGAGCTGCTTGCTGCAGCTTCCTGTGCTTCTGCTTTTGGAGTCTCTCTTTTCTTGGCATTATGCTGCAAATTTTGCTTTTGGTTGTCGGGGCGAAATTCTCACAAGAACTCAAATAAATGCCCCGTCAGATACCAAAACACATTTGAGGGGAATTGATGACAGAGAGAGTAATTTTTATTCTTTAATATATTGATGAATTAAGAAAAATCAGAAGGGCACTTTTCTCATCCAGGGCAAAAGGGCCAGTGCTTGAGCACCACTAGGGGGTCTATCTGTGCACGTGCCTGCAGTGTAAAAATAAGTATTGAACAGTAAATGATGCGGATGTCGTATTAACTGCAAATAATTACTATATGAGGAAGTTAAATGTCACCTATGGCCCGTTGAAACGGTCATGATGCAGCTACATCCAGCTACTCAGCCTGGGTCGTAGTGCAGAGGTCTGTGGTGCGACCGCGGCTGCGGACGCAGCTGTGGTTCTTACCTCTGCTATCGAAGAACAGCGATGCAATCCCTGGGCTGCTCCTCTCGGTGCTGCTTCACATAGTCTCCTCGTGTCACAGCAGTGATGGTGCCTCTAACTGAGACGCTTCTCGAACCGTGCGCTGTGTGATCCTGTGCGATCCCGATGAGAACACACCGCGCCGTCTCCTCAGGCTCCAGCAAACATGGACGCAGCGTCGCTGACGTCACCAGTAGGTTTTTGAATGGAAGTGTGTTATGACTCATTTGTATCCTACATTACGCACACATCTGGCCATTTAAACCAATCATTATTTGTATACCATAGGAATGACATATATTATATACATTGTACACCAAATTAAACTATCTATTTATCAGGGTTTAGATATGTTGCATATTATTTCTTGATACGTTTACTTAGATTATCACTATGGTTTTAAATTTAAGATTTTTGGGTTTCAATAAAAAAATATCTAGGCTTCAATTGCTTTAAGTCTGACAGTTTTGTAGATATTATAACCAAAATCAATAAGCTTTTAAAGGTAATTTATGTTATTGCTCCACCGTCTTTTCAGTAGACTAGACACCAACTCCATTATCATGCCAATAAATGTATATATGTAACCAGTAATATAATGCTACTTTCTCCCAAGTCCCTAAAGCCCACATATTTCCATACAAAAAACAAAGAATTCTGCATTAGTGGCAGAGCTTAAAAATGTCTCAATTGATTATTATTAAAAAAATTAAATATGACAAATTGTGTGCTATGTTTCAATTGGCTAATATGTAATGCGTATAAAGTTTTTGTCAGAATTACAAATTAATTAATTTACAGGATGTAGAGTTCTTGTCTGCCATCTGTGGGTTTGACTCCTCCTTGGATATAAAAATCTTTTCTTAATGCCTGGGATTGAGGTTTTCTTGAAGCTGGTGAAAGGAGAACTCAGGCAGCAGCTGATGTATTTTGCAGAAGATAGTAATGTAGACTTGATGAATTAAGGAGACCAGAAGGTAAAACAATATACAAACGCTAACAGAGTAACATGAGCAATTGTCAACCCAAGTCTGAAGATGTCTCCAACAGCCTCCCCATATATGTTCCTCTACTTGCATTACCCATTCTAACAGCACATGCATGAATGGCTAGAATTGCTGTCACTAGAATTCCTCAACAATACCCAAACACATATATATATATATATATATATATATAACACAGAAAAAGGCAAAAAGAAAACAAAAGAAAAAAAACACAAGCCAAAGGTAGGTCAAATGAATATATTTATTTGTTTTGCATATTGGTAACTGAAGTCCCTATAATTCACTATCATTCACTAACATTATGTTGCCTTAAAAATAATGAATGAAACTAATCATCACATAGGCTACTCTTAAACAAAGTAGATGATTGTGGAAGAAACATTAAGAAACGATAAAACGAAAAAGAGCAGAAGCAAATGTTTGGTGTCTGGTTTATATGAGTGTATGATATCTAACTGTGCAAAAGCTCAGTGATTACAAAACAAATACAAATGGAAACTGTGTGGGATTCTTTAAGTGATTGTGTGGACATGAGGTTGTGCATAGGAGAGCCAAAGCTGTGTTCAAGTCCCTGATGTACAACAGTGACAATAACCAGCACCTTTGGTAGCACAAAGCCACATATAATCTAACAAAGCAGCAAAGTTGCACTAAACATTCCCACCGAATGAGGACAGATGTCAACAGGTGTCAACCAAGAAAGGCTACACAATAACCTCCTGCACTGAATAATTTGCATCTAAGCAGAGCATCCCTGGGCTCAGTTGCTCCCAAGCTGCAGATTATAGCGATGGAAAAATCCCATTAATAACTTAAAACAATTTTTTTGTGTGTATATATTTATGTCATGACCATTTAGAATATTCTGGGAGCATTTATATACTTTTCTATAAAGACAACTGGCTTTCATCTGAGTCACTCAGTGAAGAACCTTTATCAACAGCCTTGACTGGCTGGCTTGGGATACTGGCTTTCATGAGATACTGAGAATATAATTACTGATGTGATCAGTTACAGAAGCAAAAGTTATGAGTAAGTATGATGATTTTAAACCTTTTGTGGTGGCATTAGTCTTTGTTATAGTTTACTAACACCTACTAAATGTTAGCTGTCTTTTTATTATAGTGCTGCAGTTCATATACAGGATGCTGCTGCAGCAACAAAAGTGAGCCAAGCTGAACTCGCTACTGAACCTGAAGCCACTGCATTCCACAAAAACTTCCACTTGCTGAAATAAAATGACATCCTGACACAGTGAGGTTAGAAATGTAAGCCATGATGCATGAAAACTAAATAACTGACGCTAAAGTTGATGCGAGAACAACATAATTCTGTAAATGTATGCAAACCCTGAGATATAGACCCAGATTATACACTATCACAGAAAAAAAATCAAGAGAGACAAATAAAACAAAAAATCTGGCCATACTGTACAGGTTTTTTTCCTTCTCATAAATTTTTCTATTTATGAAAAGGCACACATTTTTAAATATACTGAGATGTTAACAACACAGCTTCAAGTTTTTCTTAAATAATGCACTAAATCAGTTTTAAATCTTCATCTAGAAACAGTCGGAATACACAATCATAATACATGTTACACCTTGTGACAGGCCCCATCACCATACGCTCACTCTGTGTGTGAATAATCGGTTGTGCCCACAGCTAAATGTGGCCTCGATAGCATCAGCATGCATTCAAACTGCACAACTGATCCAAACAAAGAAGAGCCTATACATTGTACACATTACACAGAGTGCTAAAGAGACATATGTCCTTTCATTCAAGTGCCTAGAGAATGCCTGTAGAGGTCACTGTTAGACTACCTTTACATTACAATCAGCCCCATGCAAAATTAGTCACGCAGACACATGCTTTCACACTGTCTACAGTATCATACATGGACATGGACTTGTTAGAACCGCACAGTGTGTGGATTCACAGGAGCTAATGGGCCACAGTCTTCATATGTGCAGCATTTGCATGACTGAGGGCCTGTGGGGTGAACATACACCTCCTCCCTCAAAGGATATATTGTTAATAACCACTTGGTCTTATTTCAGTAGTATTGCCCATCTCTTCTTTTGGTTAGAATTACACACTTTCAAGGTGAATTGTTGAGGTCTGTGAGCATGGTGACATCACTACAACAACATTCAATATATCAACTTCAGCAAAGAGTTTGAAGATATTAATTCTTGAAAGAAAGTAGTTTAAATGCATTTACATCCGTTCAGAAATGTCACTATTGAAGGTGGGGTGAAAAAATGATGTATTTACAGTCTTAATTATAATATAATTGTAATATAATATAATGGCACGCTTTTCAGACAACCTCTCTTTGAAAACATTCAGCGTGGCACAGGGTTGTTCATAAAAATGTAACGAAGTATAAAGAATTTAAAAAAAAGAAATAGACAGAGAGGTTTAAACTTTACTATTTTCACTCCTGGCTGATCAAACTGGAAAAGTGTTTGATGCCGCTCCTGCCCCATTAAAATCAGTAAGATACTTTCTTTGATGCATACTGAGGCATTAATTATGGTGGTGGGTCTGTAATCCATGATGGATATTTGGGTAATGCTTTTGCCTTCATTATCTTCCAACATGTCCTACTGCTCGTGTCTTCTGACTTATTGCTCATCATTTCTTTGAAGTCATCATGTTCCCAGATCACAGCAAGTAACTTGAAAGTACATCATTGTTATTTCAGAATCAAATTATTGTCACAATAACAGGTAAGACCAATGTTATATTCAACCATCTTAAATAAGACACTAGTCACACAGAGACCAAAACAGATAGGGTGTTTGGGTGATTTTTGTCAAGCTGCTCAGTTGATATTCCTGAATTTAAGATGGTTGCCTATATGTCAGTCACATAAAGAGCTTGTGTTGCATTGGAGTAAGCCTCACTCACCTGGCATAATACATTCAGGACGGGCAGAGTGTGATGACTCAAACATGAGTATTCATTGAACTTCTCTGTCTTTCTGTTTTTATTTGTCTGCTCATTTCACCTGTTTCTATGTGAGACCAAGATCTCTCCTTTGGTGGACAGTGGTCTAGCATTTCATAAAAAATAACATTTTCATCACTATCCCATTCCCTTTTCAATTTCAAGAGTCTTTTTTCAGTGCAGGTTTTATAGGAAAACAAACATCCATTGTTGAAGCACTGAGACAGGCATCGGTGTACAGAAGATATTTAGTCTTGAACTGTGCAATTCTATATGTGTCACACTAAGTTATTAGAGTAGGACTTTTTGTCCTTCCTTGTTTGCTTGTGTTTGATATGTGATAATGATGAGAAATCTTTACACAGAATAATGACTGATCATAGTTTTTCAAGTCTTGCAAAATATACATTTTCCAAAGTTGATTAGACAAATATAAAAATATAATATCCCTCCAACTTCTGTCTTTCCTTGGTGCAAGTAGTCCATCAAAATAAATAGGCCTATATAGCAAGCAATACGAAACTGTTATTTATACCTGTTGAGTTGTACACAAGACCTCTCCAGGATAGTCGTAAATGTTATCATTCACAAAAGGCTTTTATGCTCACATTTGAGCCCTAAGAGATCAGTTGTCATTGTTTTCTCTTCTTGCCCATTAGTCTGGTCCTCAAAGAGCAAATCAGTAACAACTTAGGTTCTGACTAAGTCAAGCTTCTGACTTCCCTCAGTGCTTCATAAATAATCCATGTGACAACAATAAAGAGATATCAGTTTGTGGAAAGTAGTGATTTGCCAAGACAGAGGTGAGAGCCCAAAAGTTTTGGGGGATTTCCTCAACCCATCAGTTGACATCCTTGTCAGTAAACCTCTTCCGCTTTAAAGCCTACATGCTTGTTTCACAGGGTGGTGTCATGCATCCGTCCAGAGCAATGTGATTTTCTTGTTTCTCGCCACACTGTTCTGCTTCCTCCTCCGCTCCTTCCTCCCCTGCTTTCACAGTTACTAGCTGCTGGGTGCAGTTGAGGAGGCAGGCTTTTGACGACAGTGGGCTAGCACTGCTACTTGAGGCAATTACAGACCTCTCCATGTGATTCCTTCTCTGGTGGCTTAAGCCTGTGAGCTGCCCTTCACCTTCTAAGCTCCTGGCTGCTGAGCCTTCACCTCCCCCATGGGAGTAGCTTGGACTGACAGATTGCTGGGGTAGAGATGGGGATTGCAGGATCGCCAGCGGAGAATTAACTTCCAGTGTTGCAGAACTTGGAGGTGGATAAAACCTTGAGATAATGTCATCAGAAAGTAGTTGAGCAAGCTTGGTTGAGCCAGTAGAGGCTGGGGTTGCATTAGGTGTCATCACAGCTATAAGCACGTCATCTTGGGATTCAATGAAGTCAACCTTCAGGGCTCCCCCAGCCCCACTTCCTTTGGGGCAAGACACAAACTCATACAAACCCTCTTTGATGATAGTACCTGATTGGATGCTGTCAGGGCCCCTGTTTACTTCCATGGTGCTTATCTGACTTAGATCCAAAGGAGGGGGGATGCGTTGGTGTCTAGCACCAGTTTGGCTGACATCAGGTGAATTTTGCTGGACTTGTGTGGAGGTCATGGTTTTCATCTCTACCTGCTCCTCTATAATTTTTTTCCGTTGTTCCTGGGTGTTTGCTGTCTTGTTGTAAGTCTCTTCTAACCTCTTTGCACTGAGGTGTTGAGGGGTAGTTTTGTTACATGAGAGCTTGGCTCGTTCAGGAGAGCCCTGCTGAGCTACTTCCTGATAATGAGAATGTTGAGACCTAGCTGGACTAGCCCCCTCGGCATTAGTGTAGTGTTTGTGGTAGCTCCAGCGGCTGGGTGAGAGGTGATTATCCACAGGACACTTGCTGTCCTCTCTCTTTTCCACTAACACATCTGTGAGTTCCATACTGCGTGCAAAAGCATCCTTTAGGTTGATAGAGATAATGCTTCCACTGCGTTTGGCTCTTTCAAGGGCTTCCCTCCTCTTGACTGCTTTCTCCTGCCTCTTTTGCTCTCTGTAGAACTCAGAGAAGTTGTTGACAATGATTGGGATAGGAAGGGCAATGACTAACACACCTGCTATACAGCAAAGCCCTCCCACAATCTTACCCAGCAGGGTTTTAGGGTAGATATCTCCATAACCAACAGTGGTCATAGTAATTGTAGCCCACCAGAA
Source organism: Pleuronectes platessa (assembly GCF_947347685.1). Lineage (NCBI taxonomy): Eukaryota > Metazoa > Chordata > Actinopteri > Pleuronectiformes > Pleuronectidae > Pleuronectes > Pleuronectes platessa. The sequence goes on along the minus strand of NC_070638.1, from coordinate 24,860,774 downwards.
GGAGGCGGGGATACTGGTGAATTTGGTGGCATCCTCATCCTTCTCTGCAAAGAACACCAAGCTAGAGAATATCATAATGCCCATGGCTAAGAATAAGATGAGCAGACCCAACTCATTGTAGCTCCTTCGCAGAGTGAAGCCTAAAGACTGAAGCCCTGTTGAGTGCCTGGCTAGCTTCAGTATCCTCAGGATCCTCATAATTCGAAAGATCTGGACCACACGGCGCACATTCTGGAATTGCATCACATTCTTGTTAGACTCAGTTAGGCAGAGGGTCACATAGTAAGGCATTATAGCCAGCAAATCAATGATGTTTAGTGGTGCTTTGATGAAATCCCACTTGTCGGGTGCTGAGAGCAGGCGCAGCATATACTCCATGGTAAACCAGGCAATGCACACAGCCTCCACGTGGGCCAGACTGGGGTTATCATTGAACTGGCCAAATTCATCTACCACTTGCAGTTCAGGCAATGTGTTGAGAGACAATGAGATGGTGGAAATAATGATAAATAGGATGGAGATCATGGCCAGTACCTGCAAGACAAAGTTAAGATTGAAGGTTACTATATTGACATATTTATATACTGCAAAACACATTTTGTTCTTCCTCCATATCTCTATATCCCTACATGGTCAGATTAAGGGATGCAGAGCCCTGTTGTTATGTTTGGCATCCCTAGCTTAATGAATGTATTGACTGGTTTGTCAAGAACCTTAGCTTAGATTGAAATGCCTCCATAACTGTGGGTGGTTTGTCACGTTCTCTAGAGGATTAACTCTCATGACTGACTAATGATCTGACTTATCCTTAAATGGAATCATGCAGTTGACCTGTTTGGATTTGAGTAATTTATCGTCCCGACTATTGGATAGTCCCTAGAAGATGAAACTTAATGGTTTTGGTGATCAAATGTATTTACTTCATGCCGGCCTTAATGACAATCATACAAAAGGCCATGCTATTCTTTATGAAACATTAGGCATATAAAATATGAGAACATAATGGCTTTAGGTCAGATAGAATTCTTTAGTAATAAGTAATGGCCTTTTTCCTGCAAGCATAAACCCATAGAGGTAATGTGCACAGGCATTGTGATTATCCTATTCAATTGTCTGTTTTGACTATATTGGAGTCAGGCATTATTGGAAATGCCCATTTACCTAAATGGGTACCAAAATCTACTGGTCAGATAATCACAAAACGCGGTGGAGGAGTATGGAATTTTTTTTTTCACTTTTGAAACATTGCAAGATAGAGCATTTTGCTGAATTTTGTTGATTTCACATAGACTAATTATAAGATCTTGATGAAAAAAATCTGTCAGTTTTAGGACACTGATATGAGTTTTGAGCTGATCCAAATGAAAATCTAGGTCTAGTGAATTTGAAAGTGGGTTCATAAGGGGACTGTGCTGCACTGAATCATCACAATAGTTATACATTATGATACTGTGGATCTTTGCTTGAAGAAATATTCTCCATCTGGACCTCTATGAATTTCAACAGTTTACACCTGCCCTAGAGGGTTGGCCTGACAAATAAATACGCTCTTTTCTGCAACTCTTGACTCTTAGGAGCTTTTTTTAAACTTCGGATTCACCAGACAGCCTTGTCTGTGTGACAGACAAATCTTTCTCTCATACTCTCGGCTGCAAAGATGTGTCATTGCAGCCAGATGTCGTTCCAAATGTGTTTTTCTTGGATGGTACACCACCTGTTAAAAAACACCAGTGCTCAGAGTAGACAGGAGAGAATAAAAGTAAAATAAAATATAGAATTACCAGAATTATGTTCTGAATGAAGGAAGTTATTGCCTTTTTCATATTAGAACTGCACATGTCATATTTATATATAAAACATGACCATAACCAATGGGCATTTTGTGATCCACAGGATTTAAAAAATAAATGGTCAGCCTATAGTCAGAGCAACTGAATGTTGAAAAGACAAAGTCAGAGGACTGATATAAAGAATAGGGACTGTTCTCACAAAATATGATCATGATAAAATAAGCTCTACTAAAACTCTAAATTCTAAATTACATTACTAATAAGAATAACTTCTTATAAGTTTTTTTATTGTCGAGTAATTTATCCTTAACATTAAATTCTTATTACTTCAGATCAGCAATTCTCTGTTTTTGTGTACATGATATTTTCTTCAAACTGTATGAAAATGTAGTGCTGCTCGACCAGAAATAGAAAACAGATCAGTTCCATACCATTGTGGTAATGGTTACAGTATCATTTTGTATAATGAAACCAACCTTACCATGTAAAGTTCCCTGAGATAATGTATGTTGTGTTTTGGTACTATATAAATAGAACTGAATTGGATTTAAAATTGCCAACTCGGTTGCCTCTATTCATACTTAATATACATTTGTATCCCTTACTGTGCAGGCATTACTGTACTGTGCACATTTTTATAGGAAACCCCTTGATTAAATGTTTGCTAATGGGTTAAGCAGATGTTTGAGTCAGAGATCTTTGCAGAATACACTTACTGGCTGATACATCAAACGTCATGGTCCCCTAGACTGTTGAAGAACATTTGTCACTCTCAAGACAAAATGGTATTTTGGTGTCAACTCTTATGTATGGCTCGATGTATTTTGGAGGAAAATATTGGCCTGATCATTGCCACAGCAAAAAAATGTATGTATCACAGTTGGTTACTACAGGGCCCAGGAAGGGACATAGAGAAAAAACTTGTACTTTTGCAAGATCTCGCAAAGGTTTTAGGTAAGGGTTTTTCTTAAATGAAAGACAATACTCAGGCACATGCTCTGTGCAAATTAAACTTTGACCTGGCTGCCCTGCTCTAGGTGCCAGGTGAAGTTCGGTCCTCTTGAGAAGTAAATCCACTGTCTAAGACATCCTGCTTGCCTTAGTGATACTCCTCCGGGATCCTGCTCCTTCAACACCAAGCACACATCCTCTTACCTCAGGCACAGTCCATGTTCTCTGCATTTATTGTACATCCATCGGAACCCCTGAATCTGCCTATAGTAGAACTGCGGCTGGTTGCATTTAAAGTCAACCAGGACCTCAAGTTCAGAGTATGCTTTGCAGAAAGCAAGTCCCCTTGTGCCGAGTATTCTCTTAAGATGTCTTTCATTTATGGGAAACCCGTACTTAGTCCCAAGCACAGATTTTTGATCTTTATATTTGAGGCCAAGCCCAAAGTAAAGATCTACGAACCACTCCATTATTGTAGTTTCCATGTTACCGAACTGAACCGGAAGTACATTGAAAAAGTAAATAAAAAAATTGCCAGATCTTGCAAACCCTTTGTGACATTCAGTTTTTTTCAAACTATCAATTTGTTTTTCCTTTATAAAGACAGGACCGACAGTCTCAGACTTTTTCGACCCCACTGAGTGTTTTGCTGTTTTGCTTTGTGATTAACACATTAATAAACAGTATGAATATACTAGACATGGGAAGGGAATTAATCCATAATGGCAGACTTAATTAATTACTATTTATATATGACTCAGTCTGCATTTCTTTAGATTAATGCCTTAGTTCTTAATGAGTCACGCATTAACTCATGATGATCTTTCCGTTAATTAGACAATAATGAATGCATATAAGCGCACCAGTATTTTACAATTTAATCTCTTCGAACAGATCTTTTATCTGCTTTTGGTTGAACCATATAGACATCTGAAACCATTCTGGTGGTTACTTTACTACACACTTGTTACCAAAAAAAATGTATTGTGTATATTATGTATATATTATATTTATATAAATATTATACCAGCAAGATTTGGTCAAAGGGCTAGCAGATATTCAAGCATCAATATTTTATTTGTTGAGTAAAATGTGAACAAAGTGAATACATTTTTGCTCCTTAGTATTTAAGTTCAAAGATGATGGAACTGTGACCATATTCACTCACATTCCTGGATGATTATAAACTACAGTCATTTTAGTTTGCCCAGCATGGGTCACTGAAGGGATTCAACACTACTATCTACACCTCCTGTTTTAAAACGGGCTTAGTGAGGTAGCTGAAGCATGTGCAGTCTGAGTCTTCTCTCTGCAGCCCTTGCTAGGACATTTCAGGATAATTGTAATAGGATTGTGTTGCTATCTATAGAAAGGATAGAAAGAGGTTAGAAGTGGTTACTCATTCTTTCCTCCTCCAACAGGAAGACTAAGGCAACAGTTGGTCCACAAGTAAAGTGTTATATAATTAGATGAATAAATACAGATATAATAACAATAATAATATATTGAAGGTCAAAACAGACTGATAAAAACACCTGTATCTGATAGATGCTTAAAGGAATGACAGTTGAGGGATTCTATAAAGGTTATCTAAATGGTGAAAGTAAATACCTCCTAATTTTGTTAGTATCCATCTGAGTGCATACAGAAGATATCATAAATGAAGTCTGAATTCTGAGTGGTTATCAGAGTGGTGCTGAGCGTGTACACCTCTGAGGTCAAATTCTAAAGTCAATATATAGGGCGGCTGTGGGGTAGAGTGGTCGTCTTCCAACCTGAAGGTCGGCGGTACGATCCCCAGTCTGACCCATCTGCATGCCGAAGTGTCCTTGGGCAAGATGCTGAACCCCGAATGGCCCCCCATAGAATAACAAAGTGCTCAGAATAGATGCACTGTATGAATGTGTGTGTGAATGGGTGAATGTAAAAGGAAAACATATGTCCTATGTCAAAGAATTAGGACGTATCTACATAATGTTACTGTGATACAGAGTTTCTGTAACAAGAATCCACTTTGTAACTACGATTAATGATTCATATGGCATAGCTTCTCTTTTTGCATAGGGATATACACACCCCTTTCGATTTTATAATAGGCTACCAATAAGTCCAAAGCTAGAGGAATAATTAAAGTCTTTCAGTATTTCATTAGAAACATTCTATATCTTCTGTCTTTAAATTAAATGGTTTATGGTACTACTCATTTTGATGAATTAACAATAATAAAAGATTTTAAGGAAAACTTGTTTTTTAATGTTTTTGTTTCTCACGATATTCTTTGATAATACTAGTTCTATGTTTTAGGTCATTTAATGATTATTTCAATGTAAAGAGGGATGTCTTTACTTAAAAACATGTATTAGGAGTATATTGGCTTAAGATGAAAGTAATGCCATTCATAACCAATTCAATTCACTGAAAGAATAAAACAAATTAATAAAGAAGTGTAGGATAATATGTCACCCCAAGAACTGAAACTGTGGCCTGGCATGCACATAATGATCTGTTAAGGGGCATTATTTTTCTTTTTATCTGTTTTTTAATACTTGTCCCTGTGACAATTCCAGTGAAATCACGAGAGGGGAGGATTGTCTCTGCCATTTCTGACAAGAGATTGTATGGCATCTCACAGTCATGTTAAATGTCCCTAATCATCATGAGTGATAATCATCATCCATAGAGTGACTTTGTTCAAAGCCCGGGGAAAAAACTGAGACACAGAGAAAGATAAGAGAGAAGTTATAAACCAATGCGAGACAGGACAGGAAAGTAAAGAGAGCGGGTATATCAAAGTGTGTCCACGCTTCAGCGTCTTAATGGCTTAATGGCTGCCAAATGCTGTGACCTTGGCACCCAGGTCAGATTTAAAGCAGTTCTAGGAATACACAAGCTGCTTTGGAACCTGCAGTGCAGGAAGAATTAATACAGGTTCCCAATTTAAAATTCAGCTGATCAATAACACTTTGAGAACATTTAACATTGATCCACCAACAAAGAACTCTGAACAATATGACCCAGGTCTTATCTATATTAACATGCCTCTCTGGTGATGCCGTCATAAGTAAACAGTTCTGCGCTCATCAGTTTATGACACTATAATGTGTCTTCAGTGACCACATGTCATCTCACTCCCCTGCATTATATGCAAATAGACACAGGTCCAAATAATCTTATTTCTGGCCAGTATGAGACTGTGTGGTTGTGTTTGAGAGAGAGAGAGAGAGAGAGAGAGAGAGAGTTTCATGGTCCCTATGGGATGAATCATAATATTTTGAAAACTATTACATTGTATATATATATATGCATATTTATTTCATTCTTATTTATTCAATGTATTAACTCTTCTATGTATCAACTCTTTATTGTACCCTCGGCACCATTGAAAATGAGGGTCTTATCCCTCAATGTGTTTTCCGAGGTCTAAAAAAAATATTCAAACATTATAAATTATTATGTCACTAATAGGGCTGGATAGTGGTTGATTGCATGCAATTTACATGATGTAATATATTTCAAAAAAGGTAATTAAAATCAGCAAAGATTACTATCACATAAATGTATAGATAAATATATATCACGTACATGATCACGTTTTGATTATATTTTAATAACATTGAATGTTGTAAAATGGAATGAAAATGCAATGGTTTTAAATTGGAATTTGCTTGTTTTGCTTTTTTTGAGGGGGGATTTATAAAAAATGTACTAATTCAATGTGCTTAATTTTAGTCTGTCTGCCACATAGTAGCAATGACTTAGATCATTAGCTCCAGCAATACCATGCAAATTACAGATCTTGAATCCCGAAAATATGGATGAGTGTTCAAACAGATGACTTTGAAGTTATCCAAAATGTTAGCTCTAAAAGCCAGTACCATATCCAATGGAAAAGTTAATGTTATTGTTATGCTCAATATATGTGCAGCGTTTTTAGGAGCCAACATTTACAACACACCTTGAATCAGGCACAATCTGTTTGTACTAGACTGCAATATTTCTTAAGTGAACAATCCAGCATTTATTCTAACAGAGATTCTCAACCAAGAATGGCCTCAAACATGCTGATACCTGCCCCACACTATTGAAGAGAAAGCAGCTGTAAAAGATGAGGCCATGGAGACCTCTGGGGGAAATCTGGGGATCTGATGTGCAATGAGGGAGACTTCAAGGATCTGGATGAAACAAATTTGCTGCATTGGGTGGTGTCGGTGGTCAGAGTGAGAAATACAGTAATTATTCCAAGAGAAGCCTCTGCTGGTATGCACTAAGCTTTATTTGATTGTTCAGTCGTCACGTGTGATAACTGTTTCCTTGTCCAAGCTAAGATACCACAGTCCTGTTTCCCTCGTAATTGTGGATCTCTCCGATGGTGGAATTGATTAAATATGATGCAAAACAATTATTTTCTTTTAGCAGCTTATGGGAATGTTTGGCTAGCTAGACTTAGCAGGGCAGTACAGAAGCAATAAGTGTGAGGACCAAACTCAATTAGAATAAAGGAGTCAAGTCAACCTGCTCAGCGGGAAAAAAAATTCATTGGTTCTGTGACCTGAAGGTTTGAACCCAGGTATTGTCATAACACTTAGCAAGAAGATTTGCATAATATGTGTTATTATTTATCCAGGCACAGCAATTACTACAACTACAATGAACCACAATGATGGCTTCTCCATTGTGAGGCTATTGGCTTAGGTCATTCTTAGGAATTTTTTGTTAATGTGTCACATAGACAATTAAAAAAATATATTTGAAAAGACGATATTCAAAAGACGAATCTAACTATGCTGAGCGATGGAGGATGGTGCCACTGACACAGTCAATTCTGTGATTAAGATCTGTTTAATCTCAAGCCAACAGGAAAAACTAAAAGTAGCACATCTACTGTGCAAATGTCTTAACAAGGACACAATATACAGCCAGAGGTGAAACCGCGGATGGTGACTTCACCTTAAATTCACACTTCCCACATAAAAAAAAGTTCAATTGCTGTACAGATAAAGACTTAAAATGTAACCACTATCGTGTTCTAAGGGTGGAAAGTTTATTTTATGTGGCTCAGGAGGGAGAGAGGGTAATTTACTACCCAGGGATATGTGGCACAATCCAAGGCCTCTAAAGTCTGCTTTCCGAAGTGTCCTACTTGATAGAAAAAGTATTGCATATATGGTGGTGGTGAATAGGTGAGTCACAAAATTGTGGGGACTGTTGGGTTTCTCTATAAATATTAAGGTCTCGACATTAATATGTTATGATTTGGTGCTTAAAATTCAACTGAATCAACTATCTTTTATTTTGGTTCATTCTTTTTTGCAAGGGATTTTTATAAACCATTTGTAACATTGTTTAGATAAGTGTGATACAAATAAGGTTATTATAATTATTATTATTTTTATTATTATTATTTATGAATGTAAAGTGCTTTGAATGGTATAAAAAGATATTTTCCCATTATCATAGCATACAATTTGTCATTATAACAGAATATACGATCATCCTTGGGCAAGATACTGAACCCTAAATTGCCCCTAATAGCAGTGCTCATAGAGGCACTGCACTGAATGTGTGTGTGAATGGGTGAATGGCAATAGACTAGTACTGTAAAGTTCTTTGAGTGGTCATCAGGACTAGAAAAGCGTTATATACATACAGACCTTTTACCAATTAACATTATTGATTGTGAAATGATTCACAGCATAACCAGGCATATTCGCCACTATTGTTATAATGTGACTCTGAGGGCACTTTGTGGAGAGCAGATAAATTGAGGAATATTGCTCAGTTACATGATATAATTCAGTTCTTCTTCATGCTTGGTTTGAGGTTGGAGGAGAACCATAAAAAAATCCAGAAAGTTTTAGCAGCTCTGTCTTTATTACACCTCTGTGTTACTGTCATATGCATATGAGAGCGTGATGTGTGCGTATAACAGGATTAGTCTCACTGGTCAATCATAGCCAATTTACAACTCTAACGTAAAGACCCAATCCAAGCATCCAAAAATTCAAATGGAACACATAAACAACCCAGAAAGACAGCCAGCTGCCAGGCTGTCTTTCTGGACAGTTTTGGACCACTCACAGAGGAACACTAACTAATTAACAGTGGAAAGGATGAACAAACTACTTTGCATCAGCCTCTATCTGCTGGAATGATAAATCAATGTATTCTGAATTAGCCTTCAATACCAACAGGCTTAAGTACATAAGTGAATCCACATAATTTTGTGGCTCCTCCTACAGTAAAGTGTGGACCTGGGGAGCAACTTACCGTCTTACAACACACAAGCAATGACTCATTTAGATTTAGAATGAAATCAAAAAAGAGATGAAGTTTAAACAGCTTATTAACAATATGGTACCATGAAGAGGTACTGCTTATATTTGACTGGCAGCTCATGGCTATGCTTCTTATGAAAAGTAACTCATTCAGTTTTAAGTGTCTTCACCTTTTTATGTTATTTTTCCTGCAACCCAGAGCTTGTTGTGGATTGTTACCTGTAAATATAGCACAATGTGAGAAAGGATGCACAGGGCTGCATATCTGGATAAACTAACTGCACAACAGGAAAGATAGGCCAATACACATAACACAAACTGTGTGCACAAAAATACAGCCATGAATTTTATATATTTATAGAAATTAATTTACAGCAGTTTAATAAGCAACTGTGTCAGGCAGTGACATTAATAAATAATAAACTACTCCATCGGGAACAAACAAATGCGCTTAATAATTTTGTTGTGATCATCCACTATAGCCTACATATAAAATATTTAAAGGTAATGCTGGAGGAAGCTTTGCAAAACCTAATGAGGCTCAGCATAAGTTCAGTCTGGAAGACTTTCTGACTGTGGTCGTTTCTAAATGGTCAATCAGAGTCTTCCATAGTTTTAAGGCCTATAATGCGGATGTGGTCAAATTTAAAATCACTTCTCCTCTCTTCCGCAGTCAGCTGTTATTCAGTGATGCGCATATCCCACCTCCGACCCAATATCCTCCCGTCTTCATCAGAATCCTTCTACTCATCTGGATCCTCAACTGAACGTGATTGTATTGGGCATCCAGTGTAGTGTTGGCAGCTGATGGGGGATCACGACAATGGATCCCAATAGTGTCAGTGGATTAGTGGGAGAGGGATCCCTCACATGTGGCTCTCTCGGAGGTTTCTACGTTCAATAATTTTTTTCTGTTGATAGGGCTTTTTGCTAGATTTACTCCTGTTGAGGGTTCAATACTTAAGCCCTTTGAGACCATTATTCATGAATATGGGCCATACAAGCAAATTTGATTGAGCGATTTACGCCCCCCGCTCTCTAGACCCCGGGAGTATTCCTGTACAACATTGTGCTCCACCCCCTCTTAATCCCGATGACGACACATAGAGGTCTAATATGCCAAAGACTATAACTTTCACATCACTTCCTGTGTGTTAAAAGGTTGAATCAAAGTCTCTCCTGATTGAAATGGATGTTTTTATAAGTAAAACAACAATAACTTAAAATTGCCTTCACTTTCACTCTCATCTACACCTGCACATAATAATTAGAATAATTAGAATAATAATGCAATTATATTTTTTATTTAAATAGAAAAATAAAACACTGAACTGTAAATATACCTTGTTTTCAACAACCATGCGAAGAAGCAAGAATCTAGTAAACCAACATTCAACAAAAATGCCTTGTAAAAAGACTTCTGTTTATAAGCTGCAGAGAAGCGTTCATCACTGACACAGAGCAGTCCACAGGGTAAAAAAAGAAACAATATTTTAAAAGCATAGAGTCAGAGGTGGAGGGCCAGCTATGGACCAATGATTCATCAAACCCTCTGTGTGTTTGTTTGTGTGTTGTGAGTAAATTAATGATTTAATGCCTAATTACTGTTAATTGGTATATAAGAAATACTTACAAGGAATAAAGACCGAAGGTGTCTGGCATAGATATTTTGAAATAATTAATTTGCGTCAAAGTTCAAATCCTACTTTCAGTATTGTCCGGTTAAAATGTTTAGATTATGATTGACCATCCTGACCGACTCACTGTCTTTCATCTTGTTACTCTCCTACTCCATCCACCTGCAACCCCCACCCCCTCTCAGACAGGTCAAACAGTGGACAGAGCAGACGATCCAAACCTGCCAACAGTTTGTCTATTTGCAGCAGCAGCAGTCTTGGTAAAAGCTCCAAAGGAGATTAAGCCATACTCCTAAATCATACTGTGTGTGTGTGTGTGTTGTGCGTGTATGTGTGAGGTGACTACTCAGTTGGACTTAATATTGAGATCCAGGGTTTGAAGGAGGACTGTGAAATTTTTCTCAACTTTGTGCATGTGGGTGTGTATCTGTATGAAGTACTGACATATTGTACAGTGCTCACTTTCTGACCCATCTTCAAAGAGCTTTTAAAAAGTTGGATCAGAATCCAGTTTCAAGTTAAGATTAGAGAAATTTAGATGTTATGGCATTTAGTCTCAAAGAGTTCAGGGAATGCATTATGTCAGTGAGTATCTTGAGAAAGTAAGTGGGCAAACAATTGAGTGTATATGTGTTTGTGTGTGTCTCACTACAACATATAGAGCCAAGGAAACATGTCAAGAAATATAGTCAAATTCAAAACTAGAACATTACACAGACTGTGAAAAGTGTATGACACTATTCTTTATTATTGGAACATTTAATACTATATATTATTCAATAAAACTAAACTATCATAGATTGTTGTCCTTCTGGAATCTGAGTCAATTTACAGCAGTTTAATAAGCAACTGTGTCAGGCAGTGACATTAATAAATAATAAACTACTCCATCGGGAACAAACAAATGCGCTTAATAATTTTGTTGTGATCATCCACTATAGCCTACATATAAAATATTTAAAGGAGGAAGCTTTGCAAAACCTAATGAGGCTCAGCATAAGTTCAGTCTGGAAGACTTTCTGACTGTGGTCGTTTCTAAATGGTCAATCAGAGTCTTCCATAGTTTTAAGGCCTATAATGCGGATGTGGTCAAATTTAAAATCACTTCTCCTCTCTTCCGCAGTCAGCTGTTATTCAGTGATGCGCATATCCCACCTCCGACCCAATATCCTCCCGTCTTCATCAGAATCCTTCTACTCATCTGGATCCTCAACTGAACGTGATTGTATTGGGCATCCAGTATAGTGTTGGCTGCTGATGGGGGATCACGACAATGGATCCCAATAGTGTCAGTGGATTATGATGATGGATTATGAATTATGGTGACATCTGATCATGGTGGCAGCTGATCGCAGACCAATTTCAACAAGAATGCTGGATGAGCAATATGCATACTCATATAAAGTCTTCTACCATAACTGACAATAAGTCCTCCATTCTTTTAATTTTCATTGTGTTACAAACTGTTTATCTAATAAATTTCATAAATACTTGCAAAAGTATTTTGATGATGTTCTCCTTTACACGTATTATCTACTGCACTTCTGTTTGTCCTGGGAGAGGGATCCCTCACATGTGGCTCTCTCGGATGTTTCTACGTTCAATAATTTTTTTCTGTTGATAGGGCTTTTTGCTAGATTTACTCCTGTTGAGGGTTCAATACTTAAGCCCTTTGAGACCATTATTCATGAATATGGGCCATACAAGCAAATTTGATTGAGCGATTTACGCCCCCCGCTCTCTAGACCCCGGGAGTATTCCTGTACAACATTGTGCTCCACCCTCTCTTAATCCCGATGACGACACATAGAGGTCTAATATGCCAAAGACTATAACTTTCACATCACTTCCTGTGTGTTAAAAGGTTGAATCAAAGTCTCTCCTGATTGAAATGGATGTTTTTATACGTAAAACAACAATAACTTAAAATTGCCTTCACTTTCACTCTCATCTACACCTGCACATAATAATTAGAATAATTAGAATAATAATACAATTATATTTTTTATTTAAATAGAAAAATAAAACACTGAACTGTAAATATACCTTGTTTTCAACAACCATGCGAAGAAGCAAGAATCTAGTAAACCAACATTCAACAAAAATGCCTTGTAAAAAGACTTCTGTTTATAAGCTGCAGAGAAGCGTTCATCACTGACACAGAGCAGTCCACAGGGTAAAAAAAGAAACAATATTTTAAAAGCATAGAGTCAGAGGTGGAGGGCCAGCTATGGACCAATGATTCATCAAACCCTCTGTGTGTTTGTTTGTGTGTTGTGAGTAAATTAATGATTTAATGCCTAATTACTGTTAATTGGTATATAAGAAATACTTACAAGGAATAAAGACCGAAGGTGTCTGGCATAGATATTTTGAAATAATTAATTTGCGTCAAAGTTCAAATCCTACTTTCAGTATTGTCCGGTTAAAATGTTTAGATTATGATTGACCATCCTGACCGACTCACTGTCTTTCATCTTGTTACTCTCCTACTCCATCCACCTGCAACCCCCACCCCCTCTCAGACAGGTCAAACAGTGGACAGAACAGACGATCCAAACCTGCCAACAGTTTGTCTATTTGCAGCAGCAGCAGTCTTGGTAAAAGCTCCAAAGGAGATTAAGCCATACTCCTAAGTCATACTGTGTGTGTGTGTGTTGTGCGTGTATGTGTGAGGTGACTACTCAGTTGGACTTAATATTGAGATCCAGGGTTTGAAGGAGGACTGTGAAATTTTTCTCAACTGTGTGCATGTGGGTGTGTATCTGTATGAAGTACGGACATATTGTACAGTGCTCACTTTCTGACCCATCTTCAAAGAGCTTTTAAAAAGTTGGATCAGAATCCAGTTTCAAGTTAAGATTAGAGAAATTTAGATGCTATGGCATTTAGTCTAAAAGAGTTCAGGGAATGCATCATGTCAGTGAGTATCTTGACAAAGTAAGTGGGCAAACAATTGAGTGTATATGTGTTTGTGTGTGTCTCACTACAACATATAGAGCAAAGGAAACATGTCAAGAAATATAGTCAAATTCAAAACTAGAACATTACTGACTGTGAAAAGTGTATGACACTATTCTTTATTATTGGAACATTTAATACTATATATTATTCAATAAAACTAAACTATTATAGATTGTTGTCCTTCTGGAATCTGAGCTAAAGTTGTGTCGGTGTGTGTATGTGTGTGTTTGTGTGTCTTCCAAATGACCAGGTAATGCTTCTATTCTAATCAGAAGTAGCACCGAGCTGCACACGTCACAAGGAAGGGGCCCTCCTCTTGGTTAAGAGCTGAGCTGCATCACTTCTGCCAAACACAGCGGCTCTCAGCACAGAGCAGCCTAAGCATTATCCCTCCTGCTGACACTACACCTACAACATGGTCACATTGACCTGTGAAAGCTGTGAAAAGACATTTTTTAGTCTGATCCATTTTTTTAATGTCGCTGTTGTTAACAGCTGAATCGCATATTGAAATGGCCGGGTGGGGTGGGGTCATTACATGCTTAACAAAATTTCTATACGAAGGAAAGAGCATCAAAATATGGGTTGTCAACATGGTTCACAGCTGTTCACTGCAGGAGCAAAACAACCAAACACCTACAGTGTCTCCAGAGCCACAAGCTGCTTCTCCTACTCTCAGCATACACACACAAGTGTACACCCAAAAACCACTCTATCAGGCAGGGTCTGCAGTCTTGCACAAATCCAGTCACGGCCTCATCAGCCCTGCCTTGTTTCTCTGTGATCAAAGCATACGACATGACAAAAAACACGGTGTGTCTTCAAATATATGTTGGCTGGAAATATTACCCTTCCAGTATTCCTACTACTTGTTGTCGACACATCTTTTGATTTGTAGTATCCTGCCAAAATGAGCAACCAAGTTTTTCCAACTGTACCCATACGTGTACCTTCCCCTTTGTCTTCTCAATTATATCCCTCTCAAATGTTATGAAGAGCACAAATGCTGATTTTATGTGGGGACGGTTTTGATTATATAAGCAGCAATAAGTCAACCCAGTTGTTGAAGTGAAGAACTTCAACATCCTCTTCTTATTCACATTAGAAGAGGATGTCTCATAATCAGGGTCCTCCTCAACATTCTCCTCCAAATCGGACATATTGTCCTCTATGTCACTCTCAATGGCAAATGGCTGCGACAAACCTTCACTGGCAGAAAAGATTTTCTTAGATATTAAACAACCAAACCTATATACTTACATATATCAGTGTAATACCAACAACCCTAAATGACAGAAACTATCTGTGATAAAGTTATGTACTTGAAATGAACTTAGATGTTTGATTCTGGTCCATGTCCCATTTCTTCTTTTGCTACTGCAGCTTCCCCTGAAACCCCAACCTCCTCCCAATGTGCAATACTTTGGTATTTTGGCTGCACAAAGTTCTATGACAGAATACACTTGTGTCAAACAGATATCTTTCTTCCATGTTGGGTATACATATGTGAGTTTGAGTTTGATCCAAAGTGAGCACTTCCACTGAAACCTGTTCACTGTGTTTTTAGATCATCCAGAGTAACAGGGACACTGCCTCTGGGGGAATGGTAATTTTTCAATGTGAGATCTGAATAGCATTCATGTCCTCACAATGGGGTTAAGGCGACAATGTAAGAGACAGACACTTGAAAACATGAACAGATAAAACCCAGCCTGTCCACTTGCATAAATACTACTATAGCCAAGTTTGGTGAATTAACTCTTTAAACACCAAGCCCTTTTCATTGGTGAGGACTATAATACAGTCAAACGATGCTAAAATGACAGAGTGCAGGATGGCGCACTTAAGACAGACAGCTCTCTAATGGCCCCTGATGTTTCTACATGAATCTACAGGATGCTGCTTATCACAGAGCAGGAGTTTAATGGGTGTACCAGACTCATTTTGAAGAATAACTGGGGCTGAATACAATTATTGAGTATTACGGAGTGAGTTCAACAGAGAGCAAATAATAAACTCCTCTTTATTGGTGGGAAATCATCAAGATTGTGTTGTAATGGAACTTGGACATGGATTTAATTCAATCACAGTTATAAAGGAGCCTAATTATTCCGGCCACTGTGTCATCTTTTGTCCAATGATAAAATGCATAAAAGGGTTTACTTTGTGAACCTACAGAGTACAACTGAAATTATGATGTATTGATGCATTAAAATTTATTAAAAATGTTATTAAAAGTAAACTTAATATAAGTTTTCCTCATGACATGAATGGGTACCTGCTTCCTCACATCGTTACTGTGTTGAGAAATGGTGAGTGATTTAGTTTAGCAGTTAAATGAAGGGTCTAACAAGATACAGTTAAAGAAGGTATTGTCATATCTTTTAGGTGTGTAGGCTATGAATGACCACATATAAAAATGTCATAACTGTTTGTTCAAGTTGAGCTGAGGAGTCTGGCTTTGTCCATTTGACCTCATATTTCACATTTTCTTTGTACCATCAACATAAATGAAAAACCTTGAAAAGAAATTGTTCAAATCAATGCTATCGGTGTGACATCTGAATCCAACATCCACCCTATTGGAATTCCTTTTATTATTTGTATTCTTATTATTCAAGCCATTTTGAGCGCCTAATTATGCTAAAAAAACTCATGAAACTTCATTGAAAATTCTAAAGTAATGGAAAAGTGATCGTTTCACCGATCTTTATGAAGATCAGTTTCGTGCTGTCCATGCCCTGTCGTTGCCCCCGTAATATTGTTGTTTTCACAAGCTAAAGAAGACTATCCTTCTAATTTTGATGTGTAACATGAGGAACAGGCCCAATTACTCTGTTGAACCCTAAAATGATTTCAACCTCAGCCTCTGGGCTTCAGGCATCAAGTAGTGTTTACAGCTGTTGTTACCTTTGCAGCCACAGATGAGCTGGGTTTCTCCAGCAGATCCCAGAGCTTCTGTCTTTTGTCGGCCCAACAGCCATGCTCCTCCTCTTCCCCATCATTCTCCCTTAGCGCATCTGCCTCCCTCCTCAGCTCCTCATTCATCTGCTCCTTTTTCTGGTGGTACCGTGCCTGGCAGCAGGACTCCAGGTAGATTTCATCAATACCCCAGTAGTCCAGCTCTTGGCCAAAGGACAGGGCACACATCTCCTCCATCATGTGCAGCTTCCCTGTTCGGTAGAAGTTCAAGATGGAGGAGAAAGCCACCGGGTGCCGGTCAAAAAAGTACTCGTTCTCATCGAGGCTGTAGTCATCGCAAATCTCCAGCAATGACTCATGGGTATTGCAGTCTCTCAGTCGTCCCAGACGGGTTCTGGGCAACCGGTCTAGCGTTCGCCATAGGACTTCATGTGTGAGGCCTCCAACATTGAGCCTGACCCGTCGGGAGCGGGCCTTGATCCGAATGATGTCGATCGGCTCAGGTGGGAGCACAGGGGGTGCGTTGGGTCGGAGGTTTGCTTTGGATGTGCCATAACCTCTGTCTGTCATGTCTGCTGAGTGGGTGTTGTTGTCTTACTAGGGAGGTCGAGTGTGTGAAGGTCTGTCACTTATACAATTATGGTAAGGTGGTGGTTGGTCTAGAAAAAGTTGTGCAGGCCCACCAAACTGGCTATGCTCAGACCACTAAGCTCTTGGTTAGATCCATGCCTGCAAAAACAAAACATAAAATATGATGCATGTTTGACCAGAGTAAACTATAAACCCATTACCTGCAACATTTAAACCCATTGCTGGGTCTAATATTGTGTCTGATCAATGTATGATATATTGTCAATTAAACATCTCAGTGTCACTATGGCTTAAATCACTGGGTTAAATGAATCATGCACGTCTAAAATAAAACGAGGGCTTCTATGCTGAGGAGTTCTGTGCTACATTTATTATGTTTTGCATATGCAATATATAAACACAAAAATTAAATAACAATGGTTTTCTACTTGATTGAAGCCTTTTTCCAGTTGATCCATAAAGGCTTATGCTGTCGTTTGAAGTCCTCTGACTGTGGGACCTTTATCCGATTGTGTAATGGAGTTCCAATAAATCCCAGTAGTGGCATTAGGCTTCGTCTCCCCTGGCTCAAGTCTGCCTTAGTTAATTATAGACTGTCTAAATCCTCCTGGGACACTCGTAGGACACACGGCTACATCAGGAACCAAGCTGTCAGCGGTAAAAAAATAAATCAATCTTGTCTAGTTCTTTCTTTCTAAAATAAATTACATTTCATTTAATTTATTTTGACAAATCAACTCAGTGCACAGTTTATATCAGAGGGAACATTAAACCAAGGATGACTTATTTACCTTTAATAGTTGAGTAACATATTAATTAGGGTCTTATAGTTTACACAGCTGACTGATTTTCCTTATCAAACCAGACCAAATCAGTCAATTTCGGTTGAATGGTGGAGATAGAATCCAGAATTAGAGTCTGACGGGACAGCGTTCATTTCTAATTCATTGTCAAGAGATTAAAAGGACTCAGGCTTAACCCATGATTAGTCCACAGTAAGTCTAACAGCTACAAGGTGGACTGGGTAGAAAGTGGATATAAAGTATATGTGGACCAATAGAAAACAGGCTAGGGTCTGTTTCTCTAGCCCATCACCACAATTCCACCAGAGTATGTTAAGTAAAATAATGTACAGGTAGCTCACCTCTATGCAAACTGCAGAAATTTTGGAGCGCCGAACTCTTGTACTTCCAGGAGGTCCCACCATAGCACTCGCTAGGTTATCTCAGCTGCTTCACCTCCCCTTCGACCGCTGATTCATGAAGCCCCTCGATAGCACTCAGACCACTGGAGATCCACATTTCGGCAATAAGCAAAATCTAACAGCGCAGGAGAAGAAATTCCCCAGGCTGTACCTCAGCAATGAGCGCCATGAGGAGACACACACTCAGTGAGCACAGCGAGAGAAGTGTGAACCGGCTTTGGCCTGGAGGAATAAAGAGAGTGAGAGAGAGGTGGTGGGGAGGGGAGGGGGGTGAGAGAGAGATAGAGAGAGAGAGAGAGAGAGAGAGAGAGAGAGAGAAGACCCTCTCCGAGCGCCCCCCCCACCCCCGAAAAAAATAATCAATGCACACAATTCTGCACAACACAGTATAAGTTACAAATGCCCAAAAAAATTCAAAATAAAAGTGAATGCAATACGCTTCCATATTCTTCTGTTGATTTTTTTTTTTTATCTTGCCATTGAAAAGGCCATCACTTCTCTATATGACTTTAATGCTGTATCTAGACCCACATACATAAATCGATTTTGTCCTGTATTGTTAAATGTTAGAATATCAAATTTTATCAAAAGGCTGTTATGTGGGGTGGAACTTCTAGCTCTAGGAGGTCCAACCCTCCTCCTTTGATGTGCGCCGCAGGATGATGTGGATGAAGTGCGCCGCAGGATGATGATGTGTGCCGCAGGACGATGTGAGCCGCAGGACGAAGTGTGCCGATGTGCGCCCTAGGATGAAGTGCGCCACAGGACGATGCGCGCCGCACGATGATGTGAGCCGCAGGACGATGTGCGCAATGATCCTCCTGGGGGCACATCATCACCCGTGCCCTGCGCACATCATCCTGCAGTGCACTTCCTCTTGCGGAGCACATCATTGTGCGGCGCACATCATCCTGTGGCATATCATCTACACCGCACATCATCGTGCGTTGCACATCATCACCGCACATCATCGTGCGGCACATCATCATGCGGCAGACATCATTCTGCGGCGCACATCATCATGTGGTGCACATCATCCTGCGGCGCACATCATCCTGCAGTGCGTATCATCATCACCGCACATCATTGTGCAGCGCACATCATCCTGCGGCGCCAATCATCCTGCGGGGCACATCATCCTGCGGCGCACATCATCCTGCAGTGCACATCATCACCGCACATCATCATGCCGCGCACAGAGGTGAACTGTCCCCCGCGCCCCCTCCCCTTCCCCTTTCTCACAGAGCATCAAGCGGGGGCGCTGCAGTTGCAGGGGGCGCCAATTTGCCAATTCCACACACAGTGATATGATAGATAATAGAAAACTGCTTCGTGGGCCAGATGACTTTTTATTTTATTTTGTGCCGCCCCCCACATGACATGAGAAGGTGCCGGGTTCGCCATTGAGAGAGAATGAGAGAGAGAGAGAGAGAGAGAGAGAGAGAGAGAGAGAGAGAGAGAGTGTGGATTGGAG
Organism: Pleuronectes platessa; assembly: GCF_947347685.1. Classification (NCBI taxonomy): domain Eukaryota; kingdom Metazoa; phylum Chordata; class Actinopteri; order Pleuronectiformes; family Pleuronectidae; genus Pleuronectes; species Pleuronectes platessa. The sequence goes on along the minus strand of NC_070638.1, from coordinate 24,840,966 downwards.
TTCAGCACCAAGGACAGCTCCACAATTGTCTCCATCTGGATTCCTCTTTTCTTTTCTCTTTAACTTGGCAGAGACCACGGATACTCGTGAACTATGCACTCAGCCACTTCCATTTAATGCAATTAGGAGCATAACGCCGGGTTCACACCGGACGCGGAAGCGACGCCGAAGCGCAGCGCCAAGCCTTAAAAGCAAGCTGGCTCCCATCCACGCCCTTGTTAAACCTTTGTGCTGTTCACACCGGACGCTGATTACGCGTCACTTCGGAGTCGTTTCCGCATCCGGTGTGAACCCGGCGTTAGCTGATCATTACATTTCTCCTCCAGACAATATTACTGATGCTTCTGCACCATAAGATTTTCACTTTTAAAGGATACCTTTGTTCCTTTTCAGTTTGTTTTAACTTTATTGTAATATATGTCACATACAGTACATTTGTCCTGATTGAAATGGTTCTTAGCCTATGACAGTAAGATTTAGATCCCTCGAAAGATGGAGGGGTGGTTGAGGGGTTCCTCCAATCAAGGAGCCAGAGCATAAAAAAAGAAGCCAGGAAATATCTTAATTACATAAAGAGAGAACATTAATAGAATGATAATATTTAGATGTGTGGCATTGCATTCTTTGCAAAAAGTTTCTGTTTAGAAATCATTATGCATTGATGACTTCATATTATAATGATTTCTTATTCAGGACCCCTGGTTGCAGCAGAGCCCAAAACAAAAAATAAGTTCAACTTTACTTTTTAAATAACTTAATTTTTTTTGTCACAGAGAAATCTTCTATACATATACAAAAAATGTGGAAATCAACATCGTAGAAAGTCCTCATGATCAATAAAAGACGAAAAATACATTACAATACATAAGGTCAATGCCAGGGTTTAAGTGTTTTGTTTTATGCAAAATTATTACATTTTTTTAAGTTCAGTTATCTTTTTGAGCACCATCTTTACATAAGGCCATCGTTGTTTTCTGAAGTGTGCGCCAGCTTTGATTATTTATGCAAAGTAAACTTTCACGACACAAACAACGCGAAGTGAGTTGAGTTGTGAGAGTTGAGTAACATGTTAACATGTTGAACATATTTAATTTCAAAACACAAGGTGCCCTTGAATGCAAGCTAAAGTGTTGCACAAATTCATCTCTCTTGTTTCTAACTCTGGGGTCTCAGATGAGGTCATGTTACACAGATGTGATTCAAAGGAGCTGTTTACCTGTGAGCACTGCAGCTCAGTGACTTTGTTAATTCACAGTCACATTTGTTATATTGATTTGTTTTGGGTAAAATCATGAACAATCATGTTAATTTTGAGAAAGTGAAGTGAAATCGAACTGTGAGCACTGACAATTTGGTTATAAACCAATGCAAGTTGAAGGTCAGACCATAGATTGTTGGTGAATTCACTTACTAACAGAGCAGAGAGCATGATGTCAGTGTCCTGAAACAGTCTGAAACTGAGATTTATTGGTTTACAAAGTACACAAAATTCCTTCTGTATTCATATATCATTTATAGAATGCTTTCCATTATTTGTGCATCATAATGCAGCTTTAACATTAAGACTCAACATCAACAGGTGTACATGCATAATTAAATAAACAAAAAACCACAATGGTATTATAACATATAAAATTGCATAACTCATCCTACCATCATTGTATTTTAATTAAAAAATAATTAGTACTAAGAAAAGGGTTAGACAAGCAGTAAACACAGACAGGGGAGATGCTTTAATTAATTACTAGATCCACTGTGGAAAACCAAATTCAACTTTTTTTATACATTAAGATGAAAAAACAAAGTTGTCTTTCTGAACACAGCATTTGTGCTATTGGCAAATAGACAGACGCCAGTGGAGTGCATACACAAAGTACTGGAAGGGGGGAGGGGCTGTTCATATAAGCCATTTTCAGACATGAACTCTGGAGGATGTCCGTAGAATTGGGTCCGGACTTTCTTCGGAAGTTGCCTTTCATAAAGACAACGCAGCTAAGATTCTTGGCTCAGACGTGTTCACAACAACACACAAATCTCCAGAGTGTTCAGGTGAGGGGTGTGCAGCAGGCAGAGGCAGGACATAACAGACTCATTCCGCTACAGAGATCTTGTGTATTTGTTTACAGCACATCAACACCGGCCCTCATCACCAAAAATTCTCTTGACATCTTGTGTATGGCACCACTTTTTCATCTACAGATTTTTCTTTCTTATTTCTGCTTCTGTCGTGTGACCAACTTACTTGTAGTGAATGATGCAGGGGACTTGTAGTGAATGATGCAGGGGATCTTCTGCTGGGTTCTTACATCCGCTCCTTTGGACATTCTGCTGAGTTTTTACAAGGGGACTGGCCGGAGAAACTTTAGGTCCGGAGGCTCTCATTCTGACATTTGCATTCTCAAATATAGCCCCTCCGAAGAATGTCCGCATGTTCTGGGTAGCTCAGTGCATGTCTGAAAGCAGCTATACAGTACAACTAAACAATACTGTGGTCCCAAACACTAAAACAATAACACCAACCTGAGCTAAAATATAATGACAGCTCCAATTCATAAATGCATTAACAAAATGCATAGAAATGTCTGCATCCAAATCCTCTGATCTGAATTGTTGTTAACAAAGGAGAGTCAGCAGGGAGAGGACATGAGGGGAAATAAACACAAACTAAATATGTACATCCAAACAATAGTAGAGCACTATCATTACATTGTTTTGTTGCTTTTTTTCCTCCAGTTGAAGCTCAAGTTTATTGGTTTGTTTGTGCTGAGGTAACACTTCTGCAGCAGAGGGTGTTAGGGTCTTTAGTTGTGTTCCAGTCGCAGTGGCTGCTCCATACCATTAATGGTTAATGACCGCAAGTGCCCGTCCTCCTCCACCTCCACCCGCTCCTGACCATTCTCCACAATTCTGTAGGAGGCAGAAACCACAAGAAGTAAAGGGTAAGGAAAAGGAGAGGAAGTACATAGGTTTAAACCAGACTTGGGTGATAAAATTACACAATTGAACCAAACGGAGATCGCAGCTGAGATGTAACTTAACTCAAACAACTGGCTTCATTCATCTAATAAAAAGGTTTTTACTTCACTGAGCAAATTTCACATAATAACTTTATTTAAACACATAACTCTTTAAAACACCTACAAGCTTTTAACTGGTTATTGTGGCCTCTTTATGACCTACAACAGCAAATGAAACAATCAGGGATCAAATTTGCATTTTCTATGCACTATTCTCAATATATGCGGTAGGGCTGGATTATCCGCAAAGTCAAAGCAACGATATACAGCGTAAAGGAAAAATGTTGGCAGAGATAGGAAACAGAGGTGGGGGAAATGACTAGCTAAATGCTAGGCTAAAGGCTAACTAGTACAGACCACCCTCCCGGTTCTGTTTCTCGCCAACTCCAGGTCAAGATGGATGAGATCCAAATGAGAATCATGATACAATTCGTCATCATCGCCAAAACACAGCTTTGATATTCAAGCCAACTTTAAGCCCCTTAAAATTGACTTGGTATTGTCTGAGGCAGGATGTTCCGTTTGCCCACACAATTATCCTTATGTATGGATTTGTCATACCTGTATACATTTAGTCCACAGAGACACCACAATCAGCCAAAAGGCTTGGATGGTGTGTTTAATTTCGTCTCCAGAAGGAGTGCTGGAGCCACATCCCAAAGAAACAAAAACCCCAGAACTTCAAATACTTTTGAAATGGTAACGATACCTGAACGGTGCCAGAACTTATACTTTCTTTAAAAAGAGCACAAAAGGATCATGGACAATAAGGACAGCTTTTTTTTTTAAATTGCTATGTTAAAAGTTGCTAATTGAATGTTGAATATATATTAACTATCAACAGTTTAAAATATATTTAACTTACATGTACAAGTAGAGTGTAAAACGCTTAACAAATTTACATAACAAAATAAATAAAATCTAACCCCACAACCGTAATTAAACACTAAATAACTGTTTCAGTTCTTATCACATTAAGATACTCAGCTCAGCTCCAAACTCATCACCAACTATTTCCCCCACTGGCAGGGCCGGGGACACCCACACTGTCAGGTGAGGGGCTTGGCATAGGGTCATGCAGGAAGTCAAACATGATGCATATCCTTTTTTCAAATGCATCTTTGCGCCACAAGGTGACAAATTAAGTTTTTTGTGTTCCTCCTTGTACATAGGACTCTCAAAAATTTGCTGCACGTCCTGGTATCAGAATCCTTTCACATAAAATACAACCAGACTTTCAATCATTTAGCTGTGGGAATTTTGTAACAGTTGGTCAGGGTCTATCTACCTTTTAGTAGTGATCTTCCTGCCATTGATGATCTTGGAGGAAGTGGACACAGAGCGGAAGTTGCCCATCCCTCCTCCACCTCCTCCTCCCCCAAAGGATGTGGAGGAAAAAGAGGCGAAGCCTCCACCTCCCAGACTGCCCATTGGTGACATGTGACCCATGTGACCCATATGACCCATGGTGCCCATGGTGCCCATGGTGCCAAAAGAACCAAAGCCTGAGGTGAAAAGGAAAAAGAATGAGACTCATTCGAACAAATGACAGTGATTTGTGACAATGTGTTCATTCCTGAGCTTTCGGTAATAAAATCTTTTAGTAAATTTTCTCTTTTGGTGCACACCCTACCCGGGTCAAAATGTGAAAAGCCAGCACCAAAGGGTGGAAAACCAACAAAGCCTCCAAAAAATGAGCCACCTGTCCTATGGCGATTTGCCCGACCTTGGTGCTGCCGGCTGCTCCCAAAAAAAGGATCCTCACTGAAAGGATCTGCACCTGAAAGAACAGGTAGGAAAAGAAAGGAGGTTATGCTTCAGGTTGAAACTCCTCAAAACTGCATTTTGACAAAAACAGATTTAGTGATGACAGTTGGAACAACTTACCAAAAAAGTTAGCAAATGGGTCCCTGCCACCGAAGAATTCCCTGAAGACATCTTCTGGGTTGCGGAATGTGAATTGATCATGGAAATGATCTCCATTGTGGAAATGACCCCCTGAAATACATGTTTATGAAATCTCATGTAAATCGTGGAAATCTGGATACAGCCGGCAAAATAACTAAAGAAATTTAATGTTGCTTTTAGGTTCAGGAAAAAACTGGAAATGCTTTGGTTATTGGTTAGTTTTATCCAAGGTTATTAAAGGAGCCTGTACCTCTTCCTCCATTAGTCCCCGTCAGTCCCTCTTTGCCATATTGATCATATATGCTCCTCTTGTTTACTGGAAGAGGAAAGTGAAACATCTCCAAGTTTTAATAGCAAAAAACAAATTCAACAAATAATTCAGAACCAGTAGGATCCCTGAAGAGGAAACGGAATTGTGTGCTTCATTAAAACAGCTATACTGCCCTCAGACTGATGCTACTAGCTTCACTCCATTAACTGTGCAGTGTGTCCCCTGGTATCTGTTGTTCATTTGCAGACTTGTACAGACACTTGTTTTACCAACCATCTGACAAGACTTCGTACGCCTCCGACAGCTCCTTGAACTTCTTTTCAGCGTCCTCCTTGTTCTCTGGGTTTTTATCAGGGTGCCACCTCAGGGCCAACTTCCTGTACCTTCACACGGACAGAAGAAAGACGATGGCTATAAAATAACACATGACTGAAAAAGTTCAATACTGTACTCAGGAATGTTTCATTTGCTTTCTTTATCTCCTTGTACTGTTTTCTTGTTTTAAGATGTTATTATTGTTAAATGTTGTTTCTCTAATCAATGTTGTAAATATTGGTACTGTGTAGAGGTGTTCAGCTAAGTCTATTGCACTTCTGTCCGTCCTGGGAGAGGGATCCCTCACATGTGACTATCTGGGGTTTCTACGTTTTTTCCCCCGTTAATCAGTTTTCTTGGTAGTTTTTCCTCACCCTTGTCGTTGGTCAAGGACAGAAGATGTAGCACCTTGTTAAGCCATATGTGACATTTTGTGACTTGTGAACATGGGCTACACAAATGAACCTTGATTAAAATGTATGATATCAAACATTTTAATTCTACTGACATTTGTGTTTTTCTTTTTCTTTTAAAGATCCTAATGTTTGTCATTATAGTAAACCTGTTTCATATTCTATATACCAGCTGCTTCAGCTGTAGCTAAAAAACTGCAGGCTTTATATTAAAGGACACAGAGCAGCATGCACTCCAGCATTACTGTGCGTTACTTTATCTCAGTGTTACAGAGGCCTCACTGATCACTTATCACTCCCTACAGGTGTATAACATTACTGCTACAGAAACATGGGGAAGGAAATGCAATGAATATTCCAGACGGTAAGAGTTTTAGCACAATTGTCAGTAGGTGACTCTTGAATATGGCTAGGGGGATCAATCAGTGAGTTGTAAAAAGAAGAGCAGCCACATCCGCACTCATGTCTAAAGTAATAATAGATGACCCAGTGCAGTTTGTTCTGCTCTTAGAGATTGACGATAGAGCATAGAGAGGTGTGAGCACAGAGAAGGGGCAAGGAGAGGAGGAGGGAAAATGACAAAGACAGATCAGACAAAAAATAAAATCTCCAATCAGAGACATCTGAATGGGACCCATATTGAGCTAATATTACAGGATTCAATGTGTGCTCAACTGTTCCAGAGCGCCACAGCTGAGATATCTTTATCAACTCACGCTTTCTTTATGTCATCCGCAGACGCTTCCCTCCGTACTCCTAACACCTGGTAGTATTCCACCATGATGAGGGGATGAAAGGAGAAACCTGGAAACAAAGAAAGCTGCTGACAAATATTACACATACAGTGGCCTTAAATGGCTTCAGTCAGCAGAATGCCAACACAGCACTGACGCGACTGTCAGTGCTAAACCACTGGTAAGTGTCCAGGGTCTTGTAACACTATGTTAACCAGATGTGACCATATTGCCATTGTGATTCATTCAACCTATATACAGTATACCATGGAAATGACATGCTCTCCCTGTTTGACTTTGCCCTGGGTACTCCAACTTCCTGCCACAGTAGAGAGACATGCAGGTTAACTGGAGACTCTAAAAACCCTGTAGATGAATGTGAGCATGAATAGTTGTGTAAAATGAGAGGTGGGTGACCTGTACCCCACCTCTCATTCAATGTCACTTGAGACTGGCTCCATCCCCCCAACAACCCTCAAAGGATTTGCTGTAATGCATGTGCTATGAAAAGGAAAGTTATTATAAAAGCAAATACATATTTTCAGTATTACAAAAGCGTGACACCTAAGATGTCGTGCAATGCTGCTTACAGCATTCACATGCATTTTCTGCAGGAACCTCTTGTTATTCGAGGTCTACAGCAGCTTTTCTAGGTGAGGAGTCTCCACACTGGATTGTGCCAAAAACGATAATGGCACTGATGTGCAGTTATGAAAAGGTGTCTTTGTCCTGATTTGACTCTACTTCAATCAACTGAAATCGTCAACGTGTCAAATGTATGATTCACCTATCAATACAAACGACAACTGACGGACTTATACACCGACCTCTGCTTTCAAACCTCCCGAGTGGAGCTTGCTTGTTTACCTGTGACCCTGAATGGCTGCTGCTGAATGGCTAACGTTGGTGAATAGAAAGAGCGACGAAGTGCATGGTTACCTGGGGTTTATCAACAGCACAGCGTCGAAATACAGTGTATTCAGTTATTCCTATTGGAGAAAATAAGCACATTCAAACCCTTTCGTTCGTAGCGCTGCCCGCTGATATTAGCAAATCAAACACAAGCTGGTTAGAGCGTTAGCTTAGCAGTAAACATCATTAGCCACATTAGCTGTGCTATCAAATACTTACCCAATTAGAGTGTAGTTGTCTGTGACCTCAGCAAAAATATAGGAAAGAGACACAGGGTGTTACATCTGGTAAGACATGAGCTAAATAGGTTTATTCATGGTGGGCAGTGAATGGTCCTCAAATAACATCTATGGATCAGATGATGCGTTGTTTCTCAATTCTTCTTCCCTCTCTGCTTGTTCGTCGGCGGTGATTAAAGTAGGTAGGCGCGATACTGCCACCAACTGGAAACAGCAGGAACGGGAGACAAAATAGTAAGGTAAGGAACCATCATCCCCAATCTCATTGTGCCTCCTCAGCATATACTGATCAACATGATTAACCTTAATCTCAGGAGTAGTCTCCACATCCGTGGCTGTGCCACGATCAGCAGCTTGGGCAGTAATTGTTACACAGTCATTTACTGACTTGACCTCACTGCAGTGGTAAAGGCAAAATAAATGATGATATGGGCGGCTGTGGCTGAGGGGTAGAGTGGTCGTCCTCCAACCTGAAGGTCGGTGGTTCGATCCCCAGTCTGACCCATCTGCATGCCGAAGTGTCCTTGGGCAAGATGCTGAACCCCAGATGGCCCCCCCCATAGAATAATAAAGTGCTGCGAATAGATGCACTGTATGAATGTCTGTGTGAATGGGTGAATGTAAAACCGTACTGTAAAGCGCTTTGAGTGTTCATCAAGACTAGAAAAGCACTATATAAATACAAAACCATTTACAGCAAAGTACAGCCATCATTAAGAATTTACAATAATCTAAATGAACTGCTCTGTTCTTATTAACTATTTGTATTAACTGGATGCAATGACCAGTGCAAAATCTGCTTTGATAATTAGTCACTGTTTGAGATTATTTGATACGGACCATTGAAAATGTAAATAAGTCACAGGTAAAGATGCACAGTATTGAGTGACAGGCCTTATATAGAGCCACTTTGATACCAGAAAAGCAATTAAGACAAGGAAGAAGAGAAGCAAATGTAGGGAACCACTTCCTGTGAAGCTTTGATCTCTAATAAGGAGTCATGTAAATCAGTTTTAACAAGTACTATTTAATTTTTTTGTTGAAACTGGCATGGGTTTAGAATGGAAAGAAAAGCACCAACTGCAAGACAGCAAATTGTGTTTAATAGGGATAACAGTGGCTGGATGGACAAAGAGAAATGTGCTTATGTTATTGTGTCTGACGGTGGTTAGGCAGGAGAAACGTTCATGTTTATTAGTTTTATTTGAGCAGCTTTGCAGTTGCCATGGAGGTCATGGTATTCATTGTCGTCATCGTCATGGTGGGCACGGTTATGTCTTTGAAGATGGGCTGTGTGACACCAGAGTAGGACACTTTGTTCTCACTCAGAGTCCCAATGATCATCTGGCGCATCTCCCTGCTGGCATCACCACGCACTGCCAGCAATGCCTGGATGTGCTCCTCCCTATGGAGTGTAGGAGAGAAAAAAAGTTCAAGACAACATAGCAAAACCTGTTAACGGCCCAATTACTGACCAATCAGTTAATTAATGCTGAATTAATTAAGAGCAGCTGATTTTTGTTATAGATTAGGGGAATCATTTAGCTTTTCCAAATTGTCCCTGTGTCTATTACAACAGATCTGCCAACATGTGACATAGTTTATCACACTGAATAAATATTTAATGACTATTATATATTCATTTTAATTTAGCAAAGATAGTTTATATCCTCACATTTTACCTGACAGCTGCAGCACATATTGATTTTAAGAGCAGCTTATTTTTTCATACAACCAAGTGTATGGGTGTGCATGAGAATATTAAAAAAAAAACATGAGAAACTCTGAGAATTGATGAAGGCTGAGGGGTAGAGCGGTCCTCCTCATCAAGACTAGATAAGCGTTATGTAAATAAGACCATTTACCATTACTATAAAGTTTATTGTTAGGGCTGACTAAGGTGAGACCTGAACCACCACTTAGTAATGCTGCTATAGGCCTACACTGCCCATCTCTTTCTCTGCCTCTCCCCTCTCTTTCATCTTCCCTCTTTCCACCCACCTCTCCTCACTCCCCAGTTTTCTCTTATCTCCAAGCAACCGAGGCACAGGTTTCTTCCTGTTGTTAACGAATTTGTTTTCCCTCCACAGTGGCCAGAGTGCTTGCTTTCTGTATAATTTAAAGGTTAAATACTACCTTACTATGTTAAGTGCCCAAATGCTGCAGCACGTGTCCTGACAAGAATCAGGAAAAGAGACCACATTTCTCCTGTATTAGCTTCACTACACTTCTACACTTCTTTTTACCCTGTTTAGTAGTTTTTCCTCACTCTTGTTGAGGTTAAGGGCAGAGGATGACACACATGAGGATGATTTGTAAATATGGTCTTCAAAATAAAATTTGATTGATGGATTTGACTATAAAAATGAAATTTAATTGAAGTAAATGACAAAACAAAATGTTTCTGGAATATATTGTGTGTGTATATACAGTGCCTTGCATAAGTATTCACCCCCTTTACTGTGAAACCCCGAACAAAGATCTGGTGCGACCAATTGCATTCACAAGTCACATTTGCAAGTCACATAATTAGTAAATAGGGTCCACCTGTCTGCAATTTAATCTCAGTATAAATACACCTGTTCTATGACGGACTCAGAGTTTGTTGGAGATCATTACTGAACAAACAGCATCATGAAGACCAAGGAGCTCACCAAACAGGTCAGGGATAAAGTTGTGGAGAAATATGAAGCAGGGTTAGTATATAAAAAAAGATCCAGAGCTTTGAACATCTCTCTGAGCACCATAAAATCCATCATAAGAAAATGGAAAGAATATGGCACAACCGCAAACCTACCAAGAGGAGGCCGTCCACCCAAACTGAAGAGTCGGACAAGGAGAAAATTAATCAGAGAAGCAACCAGGAGGCCCATGGTTACTCTGGAGGAGTTGCAGAGATCCACAGCTGAGGTGGGAGAATCTGTCCACAGGACAACTATTAGTCGTCTACTCCACAAATCTGGCCTTTATGGAAGAGTGGCAAGAAGAAAGCCATTGTTGAAAGGGATCCATAAAAAAAATCCCGTTTGGAGTTTGCCAGAAGCCATGTGGGAGACACAGCACACATGTGGAAGAAAGTGCTCTGGTCAGATGAGACCAAAATTGAACTTTTTGGCCTCAATGCAAAACGCTATGTGTGGCGAAAACCCAACACTGCCCATCACCCTGAGCACACCATCCCAACAGTGAAACATGGTGGTGGTAGCATCATGCTGTGGGGATGCTTCTCTTCAGCAGGTACAGGGAAACTGGTCAGAATAGAGGGAAAGATGGATGGAGCCAAATACAGGGAAATCCTTGAAGAAAATCTGATGCAGTCTGCAAAAGACTTGAGACTGGGGCGGAGGTTCATCTTCCAGCAGGACAATGACCCTAAACATACAGCCAGAGCTACAAAGGAATGGTTTGGATTAAAGAATGTTAATGTCTTAAAATGTCCCAGTCAAAGCCCAGACCTCAATCCAATAGAGAATCTATGGCAAGACTTGAAGATTGCGGTTCACAGACGGTCTCCCTCCAATCTGACTGAGCTTCATCTTTTTTGCCAAGAAGAATGGACAAACCTTTCCATCTCTAGATGTGCAAAGCTGGTAGAGACATACCCCAAAAGACTTGCAGCTGTAATTGCAGCGAAAGGGGGTTCTACCAAGTATTGACACAGGGGGGTGAATACTTATGCACCCAACAGATGTCAACTTTTTTGTTCTCATTATTGTTTGTGTCACAATAAAATTTATTTTGCACCTCCAAAGTACTATGCATGTTTTGTTGATCAAACGGGAAAACGTTTATTTAAGTCTATTTGAATTCCAGTTAGTAACAGTACATAATGGGAAAAAGTCCAAGGGGGGTGAATACTTGCAAGGCACTGTGTGTGTGTGTGTGTGTGTACCTGATATCAGGATATTTGGATAAGAGAGTGGTAACTTCAAGGTACAGTAGTGTGGGGTCAGTCAGCTTAAAAACTTCTGCAATGGCACTGATGGCCCCGCAAAGACGGTCTGTGTCTTCACCCTACAAATGAAAATCAACCAAGGTTAAGCAAGGTTACATTGGCTAAACAGAGAAAGCAGCAGAACAGCCATCATTGTGCACACTGGATCTGTTCAGCTACGATACACCAGTATACTGATTCACTGTACAGTCAAGGACAGACAGACAGGGTTTACCTGGCTGGTCCCTGTGGTTATTAGATATCAACCAGCAAATTTAATAATTATTCGATCTCAAACAGGTTGTCTTATTCAGAACATGGCAGTAGTTTATAAGCCACTTAACATGCCAGTTTTCTCTAACATTACATAGGCTCAGGGATTAAAACAAAAATAATATTTCTGATGGAAATGTCCAAAGGGGTTGATTAAATACACTTAATGTTGTGCAATTAATTTGCATTACCCTAGTTTAATGATATTGTGCATTTATTTGGTTGTGAGAGGTCAGTGAGACCAGTCCTGAAAAACATACCCAGCTTGATGTAATGTAGTCCTCTGACCCACTGAATGCCCAGTGGGACAAATAAAAGATAATTTAAATAGAAACATTGTACCACCACTGCATGTACACATTGCTCTACACTGCATTGTCTATCGCTCATTATAAGTTCAGACTATGAGCCACACTCTGTACTTATAGTCTATTTTGTAAGTGTTCGTTATTGTGAACAATCACATTCTCTGGTATGTAGCAAAGTGTTTGCAATGTTACTTTTAAAAAAATCTTTAAGGCCTAGAAGTAAGTATTTTCTGATGCCTCTAAGAAATATCTTTAAAATAATTAAATCATTATTCTAACTTTGCAACAACTAATCGACTAATTGACTGATGTCCTCAACTAATGAATACCAGTCGTCTACTATAATCAAGCCTACAAAGTAGTTAATTGTTAAAATAATTATAATGCCTGAATAATGTTGCAATGACACAATCCATTATATGTAAACTCACAGCAGCCAGTTTTCTGAAGAGGAATTTGAACTGATCAGCCTCTTTGATCATCCTCTCTGCTCCTTCCCTCCTCTCGTCAGCGTTTTTAAAGGTGATCCTCTTCTGCATCACTGCTTTAATGTACTCCATCACTACCCTGCGCAGGGCCTCACTTGTCATCTCCTGCGCACACCACAGCCAAAACGACATTAGATCTTATGAATAATCTCTATTTAAAACACAAGATGGCACTCACAACTCTCTCACAGCTGTGGATCTGTGACAATATATCACATCCACATGTTGAATGCTTTTCAAATCAGTCAGCTCCACACTGACAAACACTTTTATCAAACAAACTAACATTAGAATTGTATGAAGACACCCGTCTAAGTGCCTCAGGTCAGTGCCATTCCTACCTGATTGAAGGGTTTCTTTATCTTGTTGAAGTCATTAAAGTAGTCCTCCACTGTCACACAGATAGTGTCCACGGCATGCGAGCCCATCAGCCACTTCCTGGTCAGAAGCTCATTCAGGTGATTCTGGTAAATGCATAGTCAAAATGAAACCAACTTAATGCATTATTACTGCAAAGGCACTGCAGTAACCTTATGTGAAAGGCTGATTTTGTACCTTAATTTTACTCTCAATTAAGATGCAATGCAAAAGGTGCTTTAATTGTCTTAAGCAAATTTATGCATTGGTTAGTGAACACGTGGTACCTTTGACAAAACAAGGGTCATCAACATAACTACCTTCTGTGAAGGCACTGCAAAGATTTCTAACTGTAAACAATTACTTTTAATTTGTTAACTACTTGTAAATCAGGATTTTTATGTGAGTTGTTTTACTTTGACTGTGAAAAAACTGATGAGGTAGGATTTTATTTTAATAGTATTTTAGTTAAGCTTACACCAATTCAAAAGTATGGAATAAAATACCAAATAATCCTTGCGCTCACTACCAATCTGTCTTCTATCCTGCTCAAGACAGAAAAAGCCTGAGCTTTAAATTGTTCTGTATAATAGAACAAAGACTTTGCTACAATAGAACAAACACCTTTCATATAAACAATAAATACAGTACAGCTGAAATGTCCTTACGTCAAGGTCTAGAAAGACTTCGTCCAATAGGAACTGACACCCCTCCTTAGCCACCTCATTGAGCGTCCTCTCTATAGCAGCATCACTGTCAGTGGCTTCTGATGACTGAGAGTACTTCCTCTTCAGACTGTTGATGGACTCCCTGAGGAGCACACAAACAATTAATGAATTATAATATGGTACACAGTAAACTACAGTATAATAAATACATTTGAAATACAGTGGTATAAAATATCTTTGGGTTTATTATAAAGGCAGGACAAATCAGAAAATGGCAGGCTTTATTAGGCACACCTGTTCAATTGCTTGTTAACACAAATCGCTAATCAGCTAATCACATGGCAGCAACTCAATGCATTTAGGCATCTAGACGTGGTGAAGACGACTTGCTGAAGTTCAAACCGAGCATCACAATCAGTGTTGCCATCAGGGTTTCCAAACCCTCATGGCGACTTTTTTTGTCAAAAGCTACTAGCGACAAATCTCGTGTCTTTTTTTGATGATATTGGAAACTTTCTGGTGTTTTGGAGACTGACGTGAAAGCACGTATCGTTCTGCACAAACTGTCTTCAACGAGCAGCGGGTCAGTCTCCCAGTAGCCTTGCACAGGAGTCCTGCAGTCAGAGCAGAGAGGAGACCCACACTCCGCGTCCTCCAGACTGCAAATGAATCGCGCGTGCGCAAAGCCACCGCTGATCTGTCAATTCCGCCCCACTTAACAGCCTTTTGATTAAATTTGATATTCTTACATTTAACAATACAGGACAAAATAGATTTATGTATGTGGGTCTAGATGTAGCATTAAAGTCATGAAGTCATTTTGAAAAGTGATGGCCTATTTCAATTGCAAGATAAAAAATAAAAAACAAGAATCAACAGAAGAATACGGAAGCGTATTGTAGTCACTTGAAAACAAAAGTTATGGTTTTTTAATTTATTGAGAAATTATCTCGGAATGTTTTGTACGTCCTACAGCGACCATTACATTATGCAAATTAGACGATGACATCATTCAGCGACTTCTAGCGACTTTGAGGACAGCCAATAGCTACTTTCCTTACTGAGGAGTTGGCAACACTGATCAGAATAGGGAAGAGAGGAGATGACTTTGAACGTGGCATGGTTGTTGGTGCCAGACGGGCTGGTCTGAGTATTTCAACAACTTCTGATCTAATGGGATTTTCACGCACAACCCTCTCTAGGGTTTAAAGAGAATGGTCTGAAAAAGAGAAAATATCCAGTGAGCGGCAGTTGTGTGGACGAAAATGCATTATTGATGTCAGAGGTCAGAGGAGAATGGGCAGAGTGGTTCGAGATGATAGAAAGGCAACAGTAAATCAAATCACCACCAGTTACAACCAAGGTATGCAGAATACCATCTCTAAATGCACAACACGACAAACTTTGAAGCAGATGGGCTACAGCAGCAGAAGACCACACCAGATGCCACTATTGTCAGCTAAGAACAGGAAACTTAGGCTATAATTCCCATTCACAAAAATTGGACAATAGGAGATTGGAAAAATGTTGCCTGGTCTGATGAGTCTCGATTTCAGCTGTGACATTCAGATGGTAGGGTCAGAATTTGGCGTAAACAACATGAAAGCATGGATCCCTCCTGCCTTTTATCAACGGTTCCTGGTGGTGGTGGTGGTAATGGTGTGGGGGATATTTTCTTGGCACACATTGGGCCCCTTAGTACCAATTGATCTTCGTTTAAACGCCACGCCAAGGCAAAAGGGGGTCCAACCCGGTACTAGCAAGGTCTACCTAATACAGTGGACGGTGAGTGTATATTTTTCTTCATTTAAATTAGGGTTCAAGCCCTAAAAGCAAGAACCAGTTTTAGAAAATGCCATGCCTTGAAATTTGACACACAAGTTCCGCTCAATGAGCTCGACAAAGAAGCCGCTTAGAAAATAAAAGTTAGCCATGATGGATATTCACAAATTTTTGATTCTCTGAGAATATCTCATAGACCAGGAATTAGGTGCAATATATATTGAAAGATTAATCAACAATCAATCAACAACTGACAAATCAACTAAAGAATATTGCATCACCTTTTATAAAGATAAAGCTTTTTGAATTGCATCTTTAAAAAGTGCTTATATTTGAAAATGAATAAAAAGTGTAAATTAAGTTTGCCTTTTTCTTATTATCAGGCTATTATACTGACTGCTAACCTGGTAGGTTATGCCTAATATTCAAGTATGTATCGTGTAATTTAAGTTAGTAATTTGTTGTCCTTTTAAACGATGCGACTCACCTCGCGTTAATGCCTGTAGCTTTCACGGAGCGGACCGATATAACAAACACACAAAATCCCTCGCTTCCGATCCGAGCCTGATATAAAACTCCTGCCGTGCAGCTGCCTCTGATGATGGTAGCTGCGGCAACGACAGGACACCAGCTGTATGGCGATTCCCTATTTTACAGACGTATTATTCCTCGTTTAACACCCCTCGGCGAGCGGAATGAGGTAGGAAGCAGGTTTTTATTACCTTTGCTACAGGTAGCACGGCGTGGGAGTCGCTATGTCACATTTACCTGTCAAACTTGTCCCACATGGTTATTTCTTTGTTTAGCTGATGTTTATGTATTTTAACGGTTGTATTTGTCTTTATTAAATGATTATGGTGTACTTGTTGTCTTTCTAGTTTTACGGTGTTTTTACAGTGCCATGGAGAAATGTTGAGTAAAGAGCCGTGACCATCAGTTTGGAACTCTCTGCATCTTGCTTTGCCAGCCAGGGGCTGTTACAGGTTATGTTCACTTAAATGGTAAAATGGTAAATGGTCTGTATTTATATAGTGATGGTCCCGATGAGCACTCAAAGTGCTTTACAGTACAGTCTAACATTCAAACACATTCATACAGTGCATCTATTTGAAGCACTTATTCTATGAGAAGGGGCAATTTGGGGTAAGTATCTTGCATATGCGCACTAGGGAAGACTGGGATCAAACTGCCAACCTTCTGGTTAGAGGACGATTGCTCTAACCCCTGAGCCACGGCCTCCCTTAGCAGTCTCAGACAATTTTCGGATGATTTCTTAACCCCTTAATTGGACAGTTTTTGAATATTCCACTTATAACCCAACTTGACTTTTCTTGTTCAGAGAAAAAAGTGCACTGTAGTTTGTCCTTTCAGTATTTAAAATCTAGGCTGGAATGGTGAAGTGCTGTTTCAAATTGCTGCTTTTAACAATTGCCACAGTCTCAGAGTATAATATGAGACACAGTTTTTTTTTTTTTTTTTTAATTAACATTTTAACAGTCTTGATTTCACATTCTACCTTTCTCTTCTTAAAGCCCGTCATTTAAATATACTTTTCTCTAACTCACTTATCACTGTTTATGCATCCTCCTCTCGGCTGCTCATTCAACACCTCCAGTTGGAAAGGGTTAGAATGCTTATCAGAATTCAAAGATTTTATAGGCTGAAGGGCATCACTTTAGATGATTTACAATGCATGCAATTGTTTCTTGGGCTGCTAAAGCAGTACAGAGACGCATTTTTCCCTCAACATCAAACATTTGACTTACGGTTCTGGCTTTATTACAGGCTGTTTTGTGAGAAGTCTCAATTATAAACTGTCTTGGCTACAAACTTAATACCTCAAGTTCGACTTGGCCCCTCAGACAGCTATTGTCCTCCCCTTACATTTTTCTGTATTCATTTAAATTTATCACATGTGTGGCTATAGCAAGCTAAAAAGCCGAATTGTTGTCCCCTCCTTCCACTATCTTCTAGAGTGCAACCCAAACTGGAAACTTGGTAATTTACATATCATCCTTCCTGTTCTAGCACACAATTCTTTACATGATCCAGGTTGACAACTCTGTGCCAGAACCGAATTGCAAAGAGTGTTTGTACGTTTTGTAAATGCTGATGGTAAATCACTTTTCAAAGTCTTATCGACCACGCCAAGTTCTTGACAGTAAAAGTCAGATTGGCCCATTCATGCACAGCTTGTATACAAAAGGCTTTTTCTACATCACACCATTTATACATTGTGGGTACCGCCATCAGGGGAAATTCAGGTTCAACATCTTGCCTGAGGAGGCTTCAGGATGCAGACTGGAGGAGACCGGGATCGAACACTCCGACATTCTGGTTAGTGGATCACCCTCTCTATCTCTTAAGTAGCAACCTCATGAAACAGCTTAAATTCCCCCAAAATAATAACCTTAGGTTATGACGAACAAACTCAACTGAAATTGACATGAATCAAACATTTTGACATTCTGACAGGAATGTAAAAAAAGTGTAAACACTAGAGCATGGACAAAATCAATTCTTACTTGAATGTCTGGCAGTTGTTGATGATGGCTATCATGTACTGAACGTAACACTGAGGCAACTTTCTGTCTCTCAAGTGGTCTTCTTTGTAGGCCACTGCCTCTTCTCTGTACCTACATACAACACAAACATCTGTGAGGTTCACACTAACAATTATAATTATTGCAGGCATTCATTCAATTCATCACTTTTTACATAGGAACAATATTATAAATATTATTATTCTACCCATGTTTCCATTTTATCCATGTAATTTTGTAAAAATTTTAATCAATCTAAATTGAATCTGACACCTTCCTTTGCTGACGAAATGGTAATTTTTGCTTGCTTGCTTTCCATTAGGTGCTATAGCCAGAACAGAAACTACTGTCGGTTACCTAAAGTTCTTTACGTTAACTTTTAATAACTTTTTTAAACTGAAGCCGTGCATCTCCGGCAAATATTTCAGAATAAAAGCTTTTAAAAAGTAAACTAATTCAGTCAACAGAAACACTGGAGAGCTTTTATTTTGAAACAGGTACAGGAAGTGTTGCAAACATTTGTCTTTGGCACAACAACTGGGAGAAAAAAGTTAAGAAGCTTAAAATGTAAACAATCTAAATAAATTGATCTTTAACAGCTATGTTTAAATAAAATAACACCACATCGAAATCAGGAAACCTTAAATAGCAGGTCAATCTAACTACCCTTTTCAAATATTTGAAAAGGGTAGTTAGATTATCACCCCTGGCTGTTTGTTGATCGTGAATAAATCCCATGATTCTAAAATGATGTTTAAAAGATTTTAGTGAGAAAGTCAAAAATACCTGATGAGGAAAGTGTTCATCTGTTTCAGACACAGCTTCAGAACTTGCTCTTTGAAATCCCCATCAATCTGTGCAGCAACTTGAAGGTTCTGCTCAAACATCTGACAAAGAGTGACGTGAAAACCATAGTTCACAATGGCACAATGTCCAAATTTACATAAAAAATGTACTGTAGCTCATTTGTATCGATTTTGTTATAGCGAACACTGCAAAATGATTGTATGCATGCACCATTTAAATAGCAGAGACCCTGATATACATAAAGACAATTTAATGAAGTAGGCTAACTTTTACATCTTAAGACTATTACATCCGCAAGGCCTTACTTAGTGAGTCAGTCTTCAACTGAAGTTGGAATTTCTAGGAGGATGTTGGTACACAAGAGCAGAATGAAGTTGCTTTGATGTTGCAGCGGCCTAGAGCAAAAATAATTATATAAAGAAGACTGGAGGGGACCCTCCTCCACAAAAGTACACTCCTGCAGAGCAGCGGGCAATAATGATGCTTAAAAACAACCCATTTGTTTGTTCTGAATCTGGTTAAAACCTGTACGATTCATCATCTTGGGCTTGTACTACGAAGCAAATTTACTAGCTTATCAGGGTAGTTCAGGGTTGACATTGTTACATTGGGAGTAGCTTCAAGGTTAACTGGTGCATTGAAAGGAGGTTGGGTTTAACCCAAGATATGCTGCCACGGCCACTTAGGCTGCAACTTAAAACTGCTATCAACAGTTTTTGTTCATGGTTAACGTGGTATTGCCCTATTTAAGCTGTCCCCTACACATTTCAAAGAAAATCATTAGTTTCACAAGGAACTCCATATGAGACAGATGTATGAACTACATTTTGGCACAAACTATGATGCAGTAACAACTTATCACAGCATTAACTGTATTTCTAGATGATTATACAGGAGATATAACCATACTGCACTTCTTACACCATTTTAAATGCTATGTTGAAATAGATTTTTTAAAAGTCAAATTCATTTGAATCTCGGGTCTTGTGTCCATGAGCAGTATTTGACATGTGAGACCTTCTAGACAAGACACCACCTTACCCACCAGCCCCCTACATCCAGCAAAAAAAAAACAGTTATCAAATCGGTCCCTTTCAACAACCCAGCTGAGACATGAGCTCAAGGCAAGAAGTAGTGGGACCTGATGGCATCCTCTCAAGGGCTCCCCAAGTCCTGCACAGCTTGTCCGTGCAGGACTTGGAGAGCACCTACCGCATTACTTTCTTAACTCGCCTCACACAACTGTGCCAGCATTATCTGGTCAGATGCAATTTCAGCTTGGTCTCTGTTGCCCCTCTGTGGTCAGTGTCACTGAGTTAGCCTGTTTGTGTTGTGAAGTTAACTCGGTTAGAAGCAGATCAGCTTAGTGCAGCATTCAACTAGCCTGACGTTGTCAGACTCACAATTCTAGTCAGAATGTGAGTCTGAGACCGCTCCATTGGGCTGTGATTATGGGGCGTGTTTCAACTGACCAGGAAGTAAAATTCTTCTTCGCTCAATTGGATAGACCTACAACCAATCAGAGCAACGTAGTATGTGACGTATGCTAAGCAACGCATTGTGAGTTATTTACTAACGCCGGGTTCACACCGGACGCTTCAGTGCAGCGCCAAGCCTTAAATAACAGCTGGCTCCCATCCACTCCCATGTTAAAACTTTGTGCCGGTCACACTGGAGGCTGAAGCACCGCGAGGCAGCCTTGGCGCAGCACGGTGCTTCAGCCTCCGGTGTGACTGGCACAAAGCCGTGCAGCGATCTACTGGATCAACGGGTGATATTATTAGCGCTGCCCGGCGGTTCAGCGTCGCTTCAGTGTCCGTTGTGAACAGCCAAGCGCCGGGGCGATAGGGATTAGCGCGGTGCTTTGGCGTCGCCTCCACGTTCTGTGTTCCTCTTTCAAAATGAATGCGCTGTCGATGTCTTCTAAAACAGACTCAATGGCAGCATCTGCACATCTCAGCTCGCCAGCGGCAGGCATGTTTGTTGAAAACGAATTCAACCCGAGGGCACTGTGATGACGTGGTTGATTACGTTACCGTTGATCATCTGTCAATCATCGTATAAAGCCCGCCCTGACAATCTGATTGGCCCGGTCGGGCATAATTTTTTCCCAACGGAGCGACTCCAGACCGAACTGCCCGACCAAAAATGTTGTGGGCGGGGCTAAGTTCGTCTGGCATCCAGGCTAGCATTCAACACTTTTGATCATCAAATTCTATCAAGTTCCTCTCCCGTGCAATCATCTCCCACTTTCAGTGCGGGAGGCACACAGGGTTTCTGCCTCCCTACATTTAAGATTAGTCTTAAAACCTTCCTTTATGAAAGAGCGTATAGTTAGAGCTGGTTCAGGTTTGTCTTGTACCTGCTCATAGCTATGCTGCTATAGGTCTAGAATGTCAGGGGACACATGGAGCTTCTCTTTCCTCTTCTCCCTCTTTATCATATTAAAGATATGAATGTCTCATCGATACATATAACTGACTTGACTTCTTCCCGGAGACCTTTTGTCTGAACATTAGCAGATTCAGGTCGAAAGCTGCACGCAGATCATGAAATATGATGGTGGATCACGAATTAGATATCGTGACCGAAATGGTGGATCCTGTATCATGCCGGAGGATTGTGATCGTATTGGAAGATCCAGTATCGTATGGCAGTTGATTGTGGATAGTGGTGGTGGACCATGATCGAAGTGGCAGCTAATGGTGGATCCTTATGGCCGCAGTGGATCATGACGATGGATTGTGAATTATGGTGACATCTGATTGTGGTTGTGGATCCTAATTGTGGACTATTATTTAAAACAAGACTGCTTGATATACGATATGTCTACTCAGATACTCTACCATTACTAACAATAATCAATCAATTAATTTACTTTCCATTATGTTACTTTTTCATAGTTTTGCCCTGCTCTTGTTGAGGGTTAAGAGCAGAGGATGTCGAACCTTATTAAAGCCCTATGAGACAAATTGCGATTTGTAAATATGGGCTATACATATAAAATTTGTTTGATTGATTATTCTGGGTCAGGAATACAGCATGGTGTGAAATGAATTGAGAGTGTGCTTGTGTGGGGGGTACCTGAAATGCAATGGCAGGAAGTGTGGTCTGGTAGTATCCGTCTTGGTCAGCCTCAGGCTCCGTTTCTTTCTGCCAGTCTTTTTTATCTGTTTCCAGGGCCTTCCTCAGCCAGCCTGTTATATTTGACTGAAACATGGACAATCACACTTAGCAAAAACACCCAAACCACTGTGACCCTAATGACTCAGACAATAGCAGAGTGGATATACGATTTACAGGTATCAACAAGCCATTCGCACCTTGACTGGAACGAACCCCAGCAACCCACTAACTAGTGGGGGTTTCACTGACCTTCCTGCTTAACATTATATCTTTCAACAAAGGTATAGACACACAGAGGTTTATAACCTAAAAACCTCCCATTAGTTGGTAAGAACTGAAGAAAACTCTTGGATGAGTGATGAAAAGAAATAAGCAAGTCCAGTTGACCATGTGCACTTTTCTGTGGTAACCAAAAGGATAATTTTCTAACATTGTTCCGATTGAAATATAGGCAAGTATGATGTGTACTGTATAAAGGCACCAAACTTGATGACTAATTTAGTCAATGTGTATTCACTTCCCTCTTGGTGTGTGGTGCTTACTGTAAAAGTCTGGACATATTTGCTGAGCAGGTCATTCACCACATCCTGAGGCAGCAGAGGTTCCAGCTGGTTGATGTCACACTCTGAATGAAGCTCTGGATGGCCCATCATCTCCACACTGAAACATACACAAGAACACACTTTGACTAATTACTATTTCCATCTGCAGGTGCCTCTTGGATTCTATAAGCTTGTGATAACACATATTTAGTTGATACATATTTCACATATATTAACTGTTGGATATTTTGGTAAATATGATTTGTGAATGTATTATAACAGCATTATCAGTAATACTGTATCAGACTGTAATTTAGGCTCTAGATGTGAAGGGAAATCAGACAAACAATTAGGGATGCATGATATATATCAGTCCAATATAATATCAGCTCGATAATGGGAATTTTATATTATTATATGAACAGAACCCCTTGTTTTTCTATGTGCTTACTAACTAATAAAGTTCTGTCTTTTAACTGGTGAAAGTACAAAATTATTTAACTAATTCACATACAGCTAGTTTAAGTATTTATAATTATTTGTGCACCTCTTGTATGTGTTGAGAACCCAGGTTAACATGGACACGATCTCATTTGCCTCCAAGTCCTCAGCAGCCAGTTCTTTGACACGAGTGGACACAGCATTGTGGTAGAGACTGAAAAACCTGAGACACACGTATACAAAATTGCACATGTTAATGTTTAAATGGTACACACACACACAAATTATTTAAGTTAAAAATCTTTACTGATGTACAATGCATAATTTGTTAAGAACAAAATAACATAACAATGGTCAATAAAAACCAGCTATTAGTGGTGTAACGGTACATGTATCTGAACCGAAAACAAAAAGGAGTGTGCAGACTCTCCCTCATCATTTAAGGCCCAATCCCATTTCCCCCCTTGGCCCTACCACTTAGCCCTTCCCCGTTTGTTTTGCGTGTTCACTTGTAGGGGTAGACTATGATACCTGTTGGGACGGAGGGGTAGGGCTAAGGCGTAGGGCTTTATAGCTGGCCTTACATTTTTCAGACCATCACTTCGAATGTAGGGGTACCCAGAATGTCTTAATGTAGTATTTTCTCAATTAATACGGATTAAAGATTACCATAAAATTATGAAATGGTTGTAAGACCTTAGTTTAAGATCATTAGAATGTGGTGTGGTCACGTTTTTCACAACAACCTTAAAACAAAAGATTTTGACCTTGTGTAGCATGCTAGCAATATTTTTGTTTGCACGATGGTCCCGTATTTTCACAGAATTTCATTTCGAACCCCCCCGCTTTGAAGACACACAATCCACTTGATTGAGCCTGTTTATAGCAACGATGTTGCTGAACTTAACTGCTCCTGTAATTACAAAGCATCCTGGCAGTGTGCATACAGACCACTGCTAGCAGCCTGTGTGCGTTTGATACATACATGAAATAATGCTTTTCCAATGTCATTGATTCACCTGCACTAGCACAGATGTTATTTGGATATTATAGGTTTGTCACTTTAGTAACTGCAAACAATAGCATTGGTTTCTTTAAGATCTCATGTTCCACTGACCTAAATCGAATGGGCCACCTATTGGAAGGTATGAATCAGTTTATCTGACGTTTCATTGAAACCCCAAATGTGATGGGGAGAATCATTGAATAGGCTTGGTTTAACGGACTGACTGAAATTCCTTTTCACTATAAATGTTGCAATATAGGGCCCCTATAAAATGGTCAGCTGCTGAGCCAGTGAAAATATACACAGGACCAACAAAAGTGGACAAGTGAGGGAATGTGTCTGAAACCTGTTCCATGTTGAAAGAAAAACTAAGTGATTCACACTTCGAATTGTGTATCCATTACCTGTTGGAAGTGTTGTAGTGTGGGGGAAAGCACTGCACCATGAGGTTCTTGACAACAATGAGGTCATCCAGAACATATTTCCTGGTTATTTCGAGAAGACGAACCAGCCACATTTTATCTTCGTCTCTCGTCACCGACTGGGAGCCCTCAATGCGAGTGCTGACTGTTCCCTCCAACACCTACAACAGATACACAGGGATGAGTGAGCATGGCTCTGTCTGAGGTTTATTCCACAACAAATCCAAAAGACCAAGATGAGCCAGATGAGGATGAAGGGATCAAAGAAGAGAAGGATGAATTCTCATCAGAAGTAGATGAAGAGTTGAGTGAAGAAAAACAACTAGACGCAGGGAGCAAACTGAGTACAAAGGAAAAATAAACTTCAATCCAACTGCCACACTCATATTCTCCATAAATGAATAAAATGATTACTCTGATCCCTCTTCCTACCTCAAACATCTTGTCCTTCCATTGTTTGGGTCGCCCAGGTGGGATGAACCCAGACTGCTTTTTACGGTCAACCATACGCCGATCGATCTTCTCCTCCCTCTCAATGACACGAACCACTGACACCAGCATAGTAGGGTCACGGCGAACTGTTACCATGGACCTCTGCAGTACCATCCATAACTGTTTTGCAAGCTCATCTGACAAGCCCTGAACCTGGAAAAGAACAGAGGCTATAATCTAACAACCTTAAATATTTAACTTAACATAAATAAAACAAACACATTTATTCAAAAGTGAAATGAACTGTCTGTAGTTTAAGACTAAATCTACTAACTCTTCTACAATGAGGGTCATTGTTTGCAAATTAATTGATATTTCTAAATAGGAAGATTGGTTTAAACTTGTATGTTATTGATGTCTCCTGCAGCAAGAATATGCTGTTCACTACAAAGTCTTCCTACAACAAAGATGTCTCTGAACTCAGTGAAAGGGAAAATGGTCTACACACTATTCTTTTAAAGATAAATCTTTGTATTAAAAAAGACATGATGGTGTATCTGCACTCATGTCAGGATACAGGGGGGGGAAAGTATCTGAGGTGGGAGTAGCATGAACCCAGTTGAGTTATCTGCCTGGAGTTGTCCTTCCTGCTCCAGCAAAAGACTAGGGCTGAGGGTGGAGCCTAGTTTAATGCAAAGGCTCAAGCAAAATTGGCCTCTTTTAAAAGGGACCTAAAACTCTGCTGATTTGTAAGATATCAGGAAAACATGTTTTATATATATTGAACGCAATCTTTTTTTAAACTTTAAACTTGTATTTTGTGCCTCGACTGCTGCTTGGTTCAAGGCAGCAATCTACCTCAAATTGCTAGAGGGTACCGCTATTTATGTTCATAGGGAATACATATTTTGGGTATTGAAATAATCTGATCTCTTAGATGGTAAAGTCAACATTATGTACTTTTCACAGCATTGATTTCATCATTAAAACAGGGATAAGGCATGCTAGCAATGCTCCTGAAATAATTTTCTTTAAAAATACTTTTACTTTTGGATCCTTACTGGAGCAATGGATAAGAGATTAATCAAGGAGAATGTGTGCTGTTTGGATCACATTGATAATACTTTATCAAGGCGTGCGAACACACACACACACACACACACACACACACACACACACACACACACACACACACACACACACACACACACACACACACACACACACACACACACACACACACACACACACACACACACACACACACACACACACACACACACACAAACAAACACACCTCTTGATCTTATCTTGAACTTGGATAATGACTAGTCAGAATTAAATTGTAGCTATCTATACCTGAAATTATCATCTTAATTAAGTTGCAGAAATCTGTAATACATTTAGAAACAGCCTTGTACAAGAAGATGAGGTTGCTTTTGGAACAATCTGCTGGAAAGAGTAAAGTGTAGCTTTTGTCGTTTTTTCCAATGAATTGAAAAAAGGTATCAACAGATAAATTGGGTTAGGGTTCTCTGGTGTTTCAGTTAAGTTACTTACATCTTCAAAGTAGATCGAGATGAGGTTCATGTCACTGGTGTTCCTGCTGTCCATACGATACTGCTCATACATGAGGTCATCCCGTGAACACTCCAGCTCTATCAGCTTCCTATGGGCTTGCAGCAGGTCTGCCTGCTCTATCAGTTGCTGCGTCTCAGCAACAATTTCCGGTACTGTAAATACAGCAAGGTGACAGACAGATTGCTTAAGAGATAGCAGGAGAAAAGTTAATCTATAACAGGGTCAAGACAATAACTTCTTGTTTCCATTATGAGACAGAGTCAGAATTCATGGTTCCCTTGTTGCCTGAAACCTATCGAAGGCCCAGGATGTTTCAGCAATAATAGTGTCCTCTCTAGAGCAGGAGTCTCCAGTTTGACTGGACAATTGATGGATCCATAACCTGACCACTTGGTTAGACAAGTGTGAAGCCCAATTCAAGCTTCTGAGTCTAAGTACGGACATGGCCTACGCACAGGGCCATGCATTCATAATTCTAGGCTTGTGTTAAGTGTCTTCCGGTTTCTGGTTTGCTTATTTACAAATTCTCTGGCGTCTCTGTTTATTTCAGAACAATAGCTAGTGATACTAAGCGTATTGTGTTGGAGTTGGAGCTGATTGATGTTGAAGAGCAATTGCTATTCCCTAAAAAAGTGCAGCACAGAAAAGAAAGATGTCATACATGTGTGTTCCTTCAATTCAATATGGCGCAGAATCTGCTGGAAATACTATGCTACTAAGCAGACCAATCACAGCATTTTCGGTCTACATGGCCTCGAAGCATGGCGGCGAGACATTTTTGGGCAGGTGCACATCATATAAGAACAAGCACTTAAATTAGTGCACTCAATGCACCGTGGCTTATCTAGTTCTGGACATAATGAGCAGATTTTTTTCTCTGTGACCAATTGATTGTTGATAATGCCTGAGATTTGTAACACGAGTCACATCTTTTGTGTGGGCTTGAAATGAACTTACCAGAGAAAATGTTTTTAAGGTTTTCCACAGCGGAGGCCAGCTGACTGTGTTGAACTACAGCATCTTTGACATCTTTCAGGTTCTCAATGGTATTGATGCTCTGCCTCCAATCCTTACTCACATCAGCCAATGAGCTCTGGATATCTTTGACATCCAGCAGGGCACTGTGCAGCTGGGTCAGACCAGTGCGAACGCCATCCAACTGGGACTGGATGGCTGCCTGATGCACGTTAGGGGTGGTCAAGAAACAGACATCATCGTTACTTCAATTTGCCTTTTCTTTGGAACAAGGAGGCCAGAGGAATAGGTCAATGTGACCTCACATAACCACTCTTTGCCTCGTCAAAGCATTATCTTAAGGACACCTAAGAAATATTTTCAAAATTTGCACAAGTGTTCACTTAGACTTGCAGATTAACAGACTCAATTTTTGGTTTTGAAATGCCAAGGGTGGCCTAAAATATATATTTTTGTCCTCATAAACATTAGGATATCTAAATATTGCTTTAATTTAGTTACATTTTGAACACTTAGATTAAGGATTAATTGATTAGGTTTCAATCGTCAAAAGTCATGGGGTCCTCATATGAATTACAAAAACACAATTATGTAAACTGACACTGCAATGGTTGATGGAGGCATACAACTGCAGTTTGGTATTTCTAGTTATCAGTTTGGTTCTATTGTATCAATTACAAACAACCAACTTGATTTCTTACTATAGTCAAAAATGAACATTCCAATATTCTGGAAATGTTTCAAAGGTCGCCTTCCGGAGGATATCAAGAAAGCAGCAGTTCAAAACAACAACTGGCAAGGGGTGGTGCCTGGCGGAGCAAGCTAGGGGAGGACATTTTTTTTTATTCTGCTGTGGAGATCACATGCATTTGTTTGCAGCACATCTCTGCCCTTACCAAAAGCTCTCAAATCTTGCTGTTGTCAAATTTTTGCAGGTGAGTAAGATCTAATGCATTGTTATCTCTTGTTTGAATTTGTAATTGCCCCTTTTCTATCTGGAGAGCACTAAACATATTTACAACCAAATAATGCAAAAGCCCTGTAACATATACAAATCCAAAGTTGGTAGACGTTTTAAAGGTCGGTAGACTAGGGGGGGGCGCTTCTCTAGTCTTGATGACCACTCAAAGCGCTTTACAGTACAGTTTTACATTCACCCATTCACACACACATTCATAAAGTGCATCTATTCGCAGCACTTTGTTATTCTATGGTTTCAGCATCTTTCCCAAGGACACTTCGGCATGCAGATGGGTCAGACTGGGGATCGAACTGCCGACCTTCAGGTTGGAGAAGGACTACTCTACCCCTCAGCCACAGCCGAATGACTACATCAGATGAAAGTGTGTCCTTTATTACACCCTGCTGTCTGTTAACACATCACCTTCAGCCTGGCTTCCACTGAGGCCTTTTTGCGAGCCTCTCTTCGTCTGTACTGCTCCACTTTGTCCAGCTGATCAGATCTCTGCAGCATTCCTGCCACCCGCTGCACTGCGGTGGCAACCGCCTCCCGACTTGTCTCTTCCATAGTATTTCTCTATATCGTATCTGAGGGCTTCATGTAAATGCTCCGAGGCTTTAAGAGAAACACAGTGTTACACACACCAACAATTACTTCCTTTGTAAGGTTATGGGGACATGGTAAAAAATGACCAGGAAGCACAGAAGGACAGTTATGCCACATCCTTTGTCACATCTTCTTCTCAGAGCTGTTCAGTTGATGCACTGTTAAATGGCCTAACTGGTTCAATGTAGCACCGAGTAACGATAAAACATTATATGGCAAGCAGATAACGACTAAGCAGTTACCTAAAGTAGCATATCGTTTACTCTAACAGAAGGATATACTATTTACTGTGACATACAAAGTGTCCTTTAAAACATTAGCTCAGCCTATAGATTAAATGTAATGTTTCAGTTTAATACACTTGACAGTATAAGCTAAGCTAACAACAAACCGAAAGAGGCTAGCACTATCTTACCGCCTGTGAAACAAGCTCATTATACAATCCCAGTAAATGCCTACCAGAGGGATTTAAAGCATAAACATGATGAAGATGAAATCCATGTCTACAAATATAAAGATAAATTTTAAGTACGTGTTTGCGCTGTTAAGGTTCCACTTCCTCCTTACAGCTGCTTCTTCTTTTTCTTTAGGCTTTTATCGGCGGTTGGCAAACAACGATTTGGAGCATTACCGCCACCAGCTGATATGGAGTGTGGTTTAAGATCGTACGTAGTGTCCGTGACGTCAACCCTTGGTTTCTGAAGATTGAAAATCTTAATCTTCTTCTTCTTCTTCTTCTTCTTCTTCTTCTTGTAGTGTTTATTGGCGGTTGGCAAACCATTTTATAGGTGCATTACCGCCACCTTTTGGGCTGGAGTGTGGATCAGTAGATTAACAGTAAACAAACAAACACAAATAAATAAAAACAAACAAACACAAAACCGGAGAAACAAACACAAAAGAACCTAAAATGTAAGTATTTCCTTAAGTCCTGTTTCTCTTAAATAGTTGTTTCGAAGATTAAGTATATTATTTGGAGTCTTTCCTAACAAATTTTTCAAGGAGATATTTTCGTCTTTTAATCCTTTTATTAATTCCTTTCTTTGTTCATTATATTTATTACATTCTATCAGTACATGAGTGACAGTTTCCGGTTGTTAACATTATTCACAGAGTCCGGTTGGGTGCTTGCCTATTTTATGAAGTGTATCATTTAATCCTGTATGACTTTCTCTCTTCTAAAGATAAAGATAAAGTGACTTTATTGTCAATTTCTTAACATGTTCAGAACATACAAGGAATTTCCTAATACTAAGTAAACAGTAAAAACAGATTTTTTAGTACAGCAGCATAAGGTTCTCTAAAGTGTAAACGTAGTGATTAAAGTGATAAAGTGCAAACAGTACAAGAGACAGTTTGTTGCAGAAGTAACATACTTCAGGGTTTCAGCTTCCAGTCAGACTAGAGGATATGGCTGGGGGAGTGAGGGGAGAGAATTTAGCTTCCTGACAGCTTGGTGTATGAAACTATTTCCGAGTCTGGTGGTGCGGCCAGGGAGGCTCCTGTACCTTCTTCCAGAGGGTAGGAGGCTGAACAGACCGTGTGCGGGGTGGCTGGTGTCACCCACGATCGAGGTGGCTTTCCAGGTGAGGCGTGTGGTGTAAGTGTCTTGTAAGGAAGGGAGTGGGGCACCAATGATCTTACCAGCTATGTTGACTATGCGTTGCAGTCTTTTCCTGCTGTGTGCAGTGCAGCTACTGCCCCACACAGTGATGCAGCTGGACAGGATGCTTTCAATGGTGCCCTGGTAGAATGTTTTCAGGATGGGTATGGGAGCTCTCGCTCTCTTGAGTTTGCGGAGGGAGTAGAGGCGCCGCTGGGCTTTCTTCGCCAGTGATGCAGAGTTGGTGGCCCAGGAGAGGTCCTCGCTGATGTGCACTCCCAGGAATTTGGTGCTGCTCACTCGTTCGACAGCAGCACCATCGATGGTCTGTGGTGGGTGCTCAGTGTGGCATTTCCTTAAGTCAACCACCATCTCCTTTGTTTTGCTGACATTCAGCAGGAGGTTGTTGTCTCTGCACCAGGTGGTCAAGAGGTTTACCTCCTTCCTGTAGTGGGTCTCATCGTTCTTGGTGATGAGACCCACCAGAGTTGTGTCGTCTGCAAACTTCAACATGTGATTGGTGCTGTAGGTTTATGTGCAGTCGTGAGTCAGCAGGGTGAAGAGCAGGGGACTGAGCACACAGCCTTGTGGGGCCCCTGTGCTGAGTGTGATGCTGCTCGAGGTGTTGTTGCCGACCCGTACTGCTTGTGGCCTCTCACTGAGGAAGTCCAGAATCCAATTGCAAAGGGAGGTGTTGAGCCCCAGCTGGTCCAGTTTACAGATGAGTTGTTGTGGGATTATGGTGTTAAACGCTGAACTAAAGTCTATGAAAAGCATTCTCACATGTGAGTCTGCTTTTTCCAGGTGGGTGAGGGCTGGGTGGAGAGCAGAGCAGATTGCGTCCTCTGTGGAACGTTTAGCCTGATATGCGAACTGAAAGGGGTCCAGGGTGCTCCTCTCACCAGTGCTTAGATGTTTTCGAATTTTGTACAAATGTCTTCCTGTGTTGTTTAAATCCTAGTATTCTTGCCATGTTTTGTGAGTGTATTCGTTAATGACTGTTTTAATTTCTGCCTGGCTTAGTGGTACCTGATTGTCGGTTGTTGTTTGTTTTAATGACTGTTTTGCTGATATGGCTGACTTTTCGTTACCTTCCACTCCCACCTGAACTGGAACCCATATGAAGGAGGTATTAAGTCCTATCTGATTTAATTTGGGGATCATATGAAAAATGTCTGGCTCAGCAACATGTTAGCCTGTTGTCCTGTTCGGTGTGGAGGGATGGTGGTGGTGGTGATGTGGAGTGGGCGATTCGATGATGACATCAGCCGGAGTGGAAAAGCAAGGTTTCAATAACGTATTACTTAGAATGGACTGAGTTGATAAGTCTGCGGAGTGACAGTTGACATACTTTGAGGGTCCCTACTGTTCCCCTTCAAGTAATTAGGGATAGTAAAAGCCCAGAAAATGTATTATACACAATATGGGCCCTTCTAAGTGGGTTTCTTTAAACTTTGAGCAGATTGGCCATTTCATAAATTCCGAGTGTAGTTTTCCTAAGAAAGCTAAAGTTTTCCTCTCTGGAACCTGAACATGCACTCCTCTATTATATTCATGGAACAATTTGTCCTTAAAGCCTATTTTATGCATCTTTTATTAAACTTTTTATCTTTTAAATTAAGATAATTAATCATAATAGTCTATAATCTCCCAGCAGCGATTCGGTTTTGACCAGGGTCAAAGGTCAGCCACTGCTGAGCTTCTACGAATCAAAGATCATCTTATTGATGTGGAAAAGAAAAATGCCTCCTTTCAAACAGAGACCACTCTGTTGAAGGAGCAGCTTAAACAGCTGGAGAACCAGAACAATTCTCTTAACAACCAGATAGTGGCGCTGCAGCGACATATCACCACACTGCAGGAACAGAACTCATCCCTACACACACAGACTGCATTAACCCGCGACCCGACCCCGGATAAGCGGATGACGATGAGTGAGTGATGAATCATAATAGTTGGCTAAATGGATTTAACGCATTACTGAATTTTTAATCAACTGAAATGAATCTGTTCATCTGATATCAAATATACCTAATACGTGTAGGGGAGAGATAAAGGTAATGACGGGGGAAAGTCACATTTGAAATCCCTTCAGCTTTAGATAGAAAAACTGGTAAAAACAAACGCTAAAGATTTCTTAATATCTGTAACCCGGTTCAAAAATCTTACATCCTCTCTTCCAGGGGCCAGCCCTGGCAATATTGGAGCCCTAGGCGAGATTTCAGATTGGTGCCCCGCCAACATATACACGCAAGTTGTCATGCATCCCCAATAACCCTTGGACTGGGTACAGATGCACACAAAGGCAGACAAAATTGTAGGCTATAAGAATAAGTAATAAAATATATAAAGAGTCTGAAATCTGCTGTACTGACAGCTAGCTATATTCATGTCGACAAAAATAAATATTAATAATGTTCACAATCATGGTGATTCTTACCTCTATATTGTTCTTTCTTCTCCTCCTCTACTTTGCGGGGCTTTCTGAATTGCACCCGATAATTTAATCATTTTTGACCCAACTTTGACTGTACCCGCAGTCTAACCCCGCAGCATGAACGTCGGGAACACAACGGAGGCAGAAGCGCAAATTCTCGTGCCAGCAGCCGCTAACATTGTTTAATATCGATTATCAGTGTTTTTTTTGGCAAGATTCACTTGCGGCAAGCGGCTCTTCTCTGTGTTTTGCTGCCGGTGTGAACAGCCCAATTGATTAATATGGGCGCGGAGAGGAGGCTGACAGCTTTTCGTCACGCTTCGCACTGCTTCTGCCTCCGGTGTGTTCCCGGGGTTACAGGATGATGGTGTGACGTTAAGTATTGGTTAACATTGCATGTATCACGTCATGATAAATCAGCCTCTTGTGCCTCCCTCTCTGCATTTTGCGCCATAGGCAACCGCACATACCAGGAGTCCTGCTCCTCCTAATGAGTGGTCTCTCGAGGAGGAGCTTGTTCTGTTAACTTAAATGTTCCACACAAAATAAACACTATTCAAAGTGCACACAAATAGAATAAAATAACTAAATGAACAGAATAAATGATGACATTCACACTGACGTGGTTTTGAGGTGACCAGACGAACAAATCATATCAAACTATACACAAACAGCACATACTAAATGTTGAAATAGTCATAATCTGCTTTCAGACATGCACTGAACGCCAGAGATCCTGCAGACAAACGAGAAAAATAAAGAGTAAATGTCCTTTAAATGTGGGGATTTGTAACCCCAAAAGTGCAGTTTCTGCCTCCTTGTGTATGTGATCAATATTATGTTCCCTGCTACACAGGTAGGCTTTGTGTGTGTATCTGCTTATGTGTCATCAACTGACATCAAGCAAGTCATCAAGCAAGTCATGTTTACTGTAAAAATGAAATATGATCAGCCATTTTTGAATATTGGCTCTATTTATTAGTTTTGTTTCTAATAATTGCTATATTCTAAGCAATTCGGGGCTTGAATGTTGGAGCCAATTCATTGTGTTTATTATGATATTTATTCTCACGAGATTAATTTGTTTATTGTAATTAATCAGTTAATGCTCAGCTGTGATAGAAGGAAGGAGGGAGGGGACAGAGGCTTGTTTTCCTCTCAGCATAGCTGGAGGAAATGTTTGTACAACGGGGCATCAGGACAGTCTTTGACTTCACTCTGAAATTAGACATGTTTTGTTTCTCTTTAAACAAGGTAACAATTATCGAAAGACAGCAGAATCGGCGATTGCAGCATTATGATTTTGACTTTGCCTTAATGTGTGAGTCAAGAAGCGGAGTCCCGCTACAGTGGCACAGAATAAAAATCAAATAATAGGCCACCACACCAGAATCAGGCAGTTGAAGGTTATGAGACAGAGTTTTTCTTCATGTTGGAAATGAAAACGTAAATAAGTAACTCGGAATATTGATAAATCAGAACCTAGGGTGTAATGTGTAAGATAGTTTTTTGGAGTCTCTCAGGAGTTGGGGTAAGCCAAGTGGTCAGAACACTAGTTTAGTTTAAGAATGGAATATAAAACAACATGGTGATGCAGCAGCATAAAAATGTACAACACCAACATACAACATGAACACAAGGAAATAGATGAGCCAGTCCGAGGGTCCAAGAGGACTGACCCAACCATTTCCATTTAAGTCCTGTAATTAGTTCTGTATATTAACACCCTTTAGTTTGTCTTTGTCTGTTAAACGTGGAGGTTGTTCAACTTAATGGCTCTGTTGCTTTGTTAGCTACTGCATCTCAGTGTGTGGTGGAGGTGGATCGACCCACGTCACGTCCCATCACTGCAGTAGAAAGACACAGCAACCTGAACACTGCCAACACTTTTCCAAACTATGAGAACTACATATACAGTACATGCTTCTGTTTGTGTCATGTATATACAGTATACATCACAAATCCAATGGTTGATTTCACCATAGCAGTAAAAAGTAACATTACATTTTTGTGTCAAGCTCTTTCATGAAATCAGTTTGTGTGGACACTGTTGGGGCTGAGTTCATTCCACTTTATAACTGCTGTTGTGGCTGCTGCTGTGGTCATGGACAGGGTTTATTTCACGACTGAGTCTTGGTGGTGGCCTCTTCCAATTCCATTTTACATGAATCTTCCCCCACAAGTGCTACTGCTGCAGGAAGGCGTGGTCTAATCTTACCAGCCTGGTTGGATTTCTGGGTTTAAATGTGAGTCTAATTCTTTAGACATTATTCAGAAATCATTTAAAAACCTCTGGT
The DNA here is from genome assembly GCF_947347685.1 of Pleuronectes platessa. Lineage (NCBI taxonomy): Eukaryota > Metazoa > Chordata > Actinopteri > Pleuronectiformes > Pleuronectidae > Pleuronectes > Pleuronectes platessa. Next base: position 24,805,568 of record NC_070638.1, on the reverse strand, counting down.
TATTTGTTGCCCCTTTACAAACTTGTGAGTAAGAAAACCAACGATTAGTTTATAAAGTGTCAATAACAGTTTTAATGATGATGGTCAGACTCTTCTACAGGATGCATTGTTGGAGATAAAAAGTCTAATACTGGGCTAATACTTTCCAACCCGTCTCATCTCATCTCATCTCATCGTCATCCGCTTATCCGGGGTCGGGTCGCGGGGGGAGCAGCTCAAGCAGGGGGCCCCAGACTTCCCTTTCCCGGGCCACATTGACCAGCTCTGACGGGGGGATCCCGAGGCGTTCCCAGGCCAGTGTTGAGATATAATCTCTCCACCTAGTCCTGGGTCTTCCCCGAGGTCTCCTCCCCACTGGACGTGCCTGAAACACCTCCCAAGGGAGGCGCCCAGTGGGCATCCTTACCAGATGCCCGAACCACCTCAGCTGACTCCTTTCTAAGTAAAGGAGCAGCGGCTCTAATCCGAGTCCCTCACGGATGACTGAGCTTCTCACCCTATCTCTAAGGGAGACGCCAGCCACCCTTCTGAGAAAACTCATCTCGGCCGCTTGTACCCGCAATCTCGTCCTTTCGGTCATCACCCAGCCCTCATGACCATAGGTGAGGATAGGAACGAAGATCGACCGGTAGATCGAGAGCTTTGCCTTGCGGCTCAGCTCTCTTTTCGTTACAACGGTGCGGTAAAGCGAACGCAATACCGCCCCTGCTGCTCCGATTCTCCGGCCAATCTCACGCTCCATAGTACCCTCACTCGCGAACAAGACCCCGAGGTACTTAAACTCCTTCACTTGGGCTAAGGACTCATTTCCTACCCGGAGTAAGCAATCCATCGGTTTCCTGCTAAGAGTCATGGCCTCAGATTTAGCGGTGCTGATCCTCATCCCAGCCGCTTCACACTCGGCCGCCAGCCGATCCAGTGAGTGCTGAAGGTCACAAGCCGATGATCCAATGAGGACCACATCATCCGCAAAAAGCAGTGACGAGATCCTCAGACCACCGAACTGCAACCCCTCCCCACCACGACTACGCCTCGATATCCTGTCCATGTATATCACAAACAGGATTGGTGACAAGGCGCAGCCCTGGCGGAGACCAGCACCCACTGAGAACGAAATTGACTGGCTGCCGAGGACCCGAACACAGCTCTCGCTTTGGGAGTACAGGGATTGGATGGCCCTGAGGAGAGACCCCCTTAACCCATACTCCCGCAGCACCTCCCACAGTTTCTCCCGGGGGACCCGGTCATACGCCTTCTCCAGATCCACAAAACACAAGTGGACCGGATGGGCATACTCCCAGGCCCCCTCCAGGATCCTTGCGAGAGTGAAGAGCTGGTCCGTAGTTCCACGTCCGGGGCGAAAACCGCATTGTTCCTCTTCAATCTGAGGTTCGACGATCGGCCGAACCCTCCTTTCCAGCACCTTGGAGTAGACTTTACCAGGGAGGCTGAGAAGTGTGATACCCCGATAATTGGTACACACTCTCTGGTCCCCCTTTTTGAACAGGGGAACCACCACCCCGGTTTGCCACTCCTTTGGCACTGTACCCGACTCCCACGCGATGTTGAATAGGCGTGTCAACCATGACATCCCCTCAACACCCAGAGCCTTTAGCATTTCTGGCTGGATCTCATCAATCCCTGGGGCTTTGCCACTGCGGAGATGTTTGACTACCTCAGTGACCTCCACCAGGGAAATTGACGACGAAACACCATCAACCTCGAGCTCTGCCTCCAACATAGAGGGCGTGTTATTCGGATTCAGGAGTTCCTCAAAGTGTTCCTTCCAACGTCCGACGACCTCCTCAGTTGAGGTCAACATAGTCCCATCCTTACTGTACACAGCTTGGATGGTTCCCCGTTTCCCCCTCCTGAGGTGCCGGATAGTCTTCCAGAAACACTTTGGTGCCGACCGAAAGTCCTTCTCCATGACCTCTCCGAACTTCTCCCACACCCGCTGCTTAGCCTCCGACACGGCAGCAGCTGCAGCCCTTCGGGCCTGTCGGTACCCTGCAACCGAGTCAGGAGTCCTCCAGGATATCATATCCCGGAAGGCCTCCTTCTTCAATCGGACGGCTTCCCTGACCACCGGTGTCCACCACGGTGTCCGAGGGTTACCGCCCCTTGAGGAACCTAAGACCCTGAGGCCACAGCTAGCCGCCGCAGCTTCAGCAATGGAGGCTTTGAACACCGCCCACTCCGGCTCAATGTCCCCAACCTCCACAGGAATGCCAGAAAAACTCCGCCGGAGGTGTGAGTTGAAGATACCTAGGACGGGGGCCTCCTCCAGACGTTCCCAGTTCACCCGCACTACTCGTTTGGGCTTACCAGGTCTATCCGGAAATTTCCCCCATTCCCTGATCCAACTCACAACCAGATGGTGGTCGGTTGACAGTTCCGCCCCTCTCTTTACCCGAGTGTCCAAAACATGCGGCCTCAGATCAGATGACACGATCACAAAATCGATCATTGATCTTCGGCCTAGGGTACTCTGGTACCAGGTACACTTATGAGCACCCTTATGTTCGAACATGGTGTTTGTTATGGATAATCCATGACTAGCACAGAAGTCCAATAACAAACGACCGCTCGGGTTCAGATCAGGGAGGCCGTTCCTCCCCACCACGCCTCTCCAGGTATCTCCATCGTTGCCCACGTGGGCGTTGAAGTCACCCAGCAGAACTACGGAGTCCCCTACTGGAGCCCCATGCAGGACTCCATTCAGGGTCTCCAAGAAGGCCGAGTACTCTGAGCTGCTGTTTGGTGCATACGCACAAACAACAGTCAGAGTTTTCCCCCCTACAACCCTTAGGCGCAGGGAGGCGACCCTCTCGTCTACCGGGGTAAACTCCAACACCGCGGCGCTCAGCCGGGGATTTATGAGTATCCCCACAACCGCCCGGCGCCTCACGCCCTTGGCAACTCCGGAGAAGAATAGAGTCCAACCCTTATCCAGGAGTACGGTACCAGAGCCGAGACTGTGCGTGGAGGTAAGCCCCACCAGATCTAACTGGTAGCGCTCCACCTCCCTCACAAGCTCCGGTTCCTTTCCCCACAGCGAGGTGACGTTCCACGTCCCCAGAGCCAGCTTCTGCCGCCCGGGTCTGGTCCGTCGAGACCCCTGACCTTCGCTGCCACCCATGTGGCTGCGCACCCGACCCCAACGGGTCTTCCCACAGGTGGTGGGCCCATGAGATGAAGAGAGGGGGGGTGCCACGTAGTTTGTTCGGGCTGTGCCCGACCGGGCTCCGTGGCAAACCCGGCCACCAGGCGCTCGCCATCGAGCCCTCCGTCTGGGCCTAGCTCCAGACGGGGGCCCCGGGCTTCCTCCGGGCTGGGTCCCATCTCCTCTTGTATCGATATTCATTGAGGGTTTTTGAACCATTCTTAGTCTGGCCCCTCACCTGAGACCACTCTGCCATGAGAGACCCTACCAGGAGCACAAGGCTCCAGACAACACAGCCCTCAGGTTCACAGGGACACGCAAACCTCTCCACCACGATAAGGTGACGGTTCCAGGAGAGGACTTTCCAACCCGTATACTTTGCTATTACTCGAGTCGCAATAGTTAAAATAATTCTCTGGAGATGGTCAGAGTTCAATGCTGTAGAGTTTATTTTATTTATAAGTTGTAAATCCGAGCTGGCTCCGGAACCCAACTGAAGACTGAGCTTCAAACCCTCTGCTTATTTGCTAACCCTCGGCTCTGCTGTTTCCCGTTCAACCAATCGGTTAGTTACAAAAATTCTGATTTGTCCCGAACCTAATGGTGTCATACTTTTCCAAGTTGACTTTGTCTCCCCCTACAGTTACGTCAGGGGTAGATTCTAATGATGTATTAAAGTAGTGGTTGTTGGTCCGACTTTGACACCATTAAAAATCTTGGAGTTTTGGAGGCCTCTGTTTCAGGCCTTACTCGATTTAGAAGGTCCTGTCTCCAGACTCCATTAGATTCGGGTGATGTCTATCTGCATTTTTTTAATTATTATTACATTTCCACACACTTAATATAGGTTAACAAACAATCATTCCAGTAAGGGCGCATACACAATTACATTTCTTTATGCTGGATATATGGTGCTGTCTTATGAATGCGACTACTGTTTTACATGGGCTTGACCTGTGGTGTGGGTCCTTGGCATTCCCTTAGTATAAGACATAATCAGCTGTAACATTATTAACCTCCATAGCAACTAATTACATTTCCTTCCGATGGAGACCCTCCCTGTGTCTGTTGTTAATTAGACATTCTTCCAGGGCTGCGTAAATTTCCTGATGCCTCTTTATACACAGACACACAGTTTAAGCATATAAGCACACAAAGGCTAGCTTTTCTACAACAGCATTCATTGGTATGGTTTAACTGCGTACAGTGATATAGGTGTGTACACGTGCAGACATAAAACATAAGCACATGCAATAAAAGTTGAATTCAAATATCAAAGCTCAGTCTTTCTTTTCTTGTCGGAACCTTTTTCCTCCTTGTGGAAAACTTTCCCATCAGCCTGTTCTTTCCATTTCAAAGTAACGCCACTCAGTCCTTTCTCCTTCAATCTTTCCCGGAGCTGAAAATGGCGATGTTTGAAATACTTTTAACAGATTCCTTTAGTCTCTCTATGACAAACAGCTATGTGTTTTAGTATACATCATCCAAGGCACTTTACATAGAACGGCAAGACTTTAAAATGTATAGAGAAATCCAACAGTTCCCACAACGGGCAGAACTTTGGAGACTGTGGAGAGAAAAACTCCCTCATTAACTGGAAGAAATCTCTCGAACCAGAGTCACATAGCAATCATGCCAAAATCAGGATTTGTGTTTCCTGGTCTCAAATAAAAAACTGCAGATCTACATTAGCAATACCTGGAAGAAGAATCTGTCAAAACTAATGAAAGCAGTCAACATGATAATAACTCTTCTTTCCATTGTTGTCGCTGCTTTGCATTGTAGAACATCTGTGACTGGAGTTTTTTTACATTCACTCGTCTACTTCATGTTTTTTTTATGTTGTCAAACTCTGTAATACATCTGTCCAGGGTGAATGAGTCTGTGAATGAGTTAATGTTTCAGGGTGTATTTTCGAGGCTCCACCCTCACCTTCACCAACGTCATTACTGCTGCTTAGACAAAGAACGAGAAGAAAAACAAAAAACACACGTTTAATGTGTTGTATAGTTTTGTGAAACCTACAGTTATTCCTGAGGAGATATAACTACTCAGATCTTTGGTTTAAAACAGAGAGTGAGGTAATTTTTTACAAATTGTTGTTTTCTTTACCCATTGTATTTAAATACTTAATATTGGAGCAGGTGCACATGAATGTCCCTTCATGTTTGGAATCAGAATCAGAATCAGGTTTATTGGCCAAGTAAGTTTGCACAAACAGGGAATTTGACTCGGTAAAGTGGCTCTCAGTTGCTTACAAAGAATACACATCACAAAACAAACATAACAAAACAAAACAAAGCAAAGCAAAGCAAAACAAAACAAAACAAAACAATACAAACAGTCCGAACAGTGCGACGGTCTAAGAAAGAAGTGCAGGTGTGCATATTACAATTATCCAGTGAGGATGAAATAAGTAAACATAATTAAATATAATTATAATATATATTATATATAATATAATATAATTTCGGGAGTAACTGTACAGTGGTTATTATAAGAATCCAGAGTTATTGCACAGTGCCACAGTGGGTTGGCTGTTCAGAAGTGAGACGGCGAGGGGGAAGAAACTGTTTTTGTGTCTGGTGGTTTTGGTGAACAGAGATCTGTAGCGCCTACCAGAGGGGAGGAGTTTGAAAAGGTTGTGTCCAGGGTGAGAGGGGTCTGCAGTAATTTTTCCTGCCCGTTTCCTGACTCTGGATGTGTACAGGTCCTGGATGGTGGGCAGATTGGCACCGATGATCTTTCCTGCAGACCTGACTGTCCGTTGGAGTCTATTTTTATCCAATTCGGTGGCCGATCCAAACCAGACAGTAATGGATGTGCAGAGAACAGACTCGATGACTGCAGTGTAGAACAGGATCAGCAGCTCCTGAGGCAGGTTGTGCTTCCTAAGCTGGCGCAGGAAGTACAACCTCTGCTGGGCCTTCTTGAGAATTGTGTTGATGTTGGGTTCCCACTTCAGGTTCCTGGAGATTGTGGATCCCAGAAACTTGAACGATTCCACAGCCAACACAGTACTGTTGAGTATGGTGAGGGGGTGCAGTGCTGGGGGGCTCCTCTTGAAGTCCACTGTCATCTCCACGGTTTTAAGTGTGTTAAGCTCTAGGTTGTTGCGACCGCACCACAGGACCAGCTGTTCGACCTCCCGCCTATATGCAGACTCATTATTATCCTGGATGAGGCCGATAACTGATGTGTCGTGGGGAGAGCACGCATCCCTGAGGTGCACCAGTGCTGACTGAGCGGGTGCTGGATGTTATTTCACCCAGCCTCACCTGCTGCTTCCTGTCTATCAGGACGTTTTTGATCCACTGACGGGTGGAGGCAGCCACAGTGAGCTGGATGAGTTTGGTGAGGAGGACTTCTGGGATGATGGTGTTGAACGCCGAGCTGAAGTCCAGGAACAGCATCCTTGCATAGGTCCCTGGGGAGTCGAGGTGTTGCAGGATGAAGTGCAGCCCCATGTTGACAGCATCATCCACTGACCTGTTTGCCCGGTAGGCAAACTGCATGGGGTCCAGCAGGGGGCCTGTGATGTCCTTCAGATGGGTCAACACCAGTCTTTCAAAGGATTTCATGACCACAGACGTCAGGGCGACGGGTCTGTAGTCATTCAGTCCGGTGATGTAATGTTTCTTAGGGACTGGGATGATGGTGGAGCGTGTTATTGACATACACCAAACACCAAACACATAACACATACACATATTGACATACACTAAACACATAATACATACTCATATTGATACACCACATATATTCCTTAAACCATACTCATAGTCAACACTTTATATCACACATCCCAGCTCCCTGATTCAGTTCGCACAGAGACAGTGAGTAGACCTTGGGCCACAATCTCTCCCCCAGACAGCACACTAACGCAGCTGCACTGATACAGCAACATTATCACCTCTGGTGTGCACGTACGACATCGTCATCATGCGATATTCCAAGAGGATATGATCTATGTGCGCACTCTGTTTAAGCGTCTTTCTTCCTGTGCAGCCTCCTGCGTAGAACTAGAGACCCATGCATGTTCAATTGCTGGACACCGCGTTTTCCTGACCTGTGACCTCTGAATAAACTTGCTTAACTTCAACTTGAGAACGACGACTCCTCTCCTTTGATTTCCACCCGCAACAAATGGTAGCAGAGGATGGTTTTAGACGATTGAAAGAGCGGAGTGGAAAAACAACCAGTCGGGGAGGAGGTCGTCTCTCGGACGGGAAAGAACCGCCCTGCGTGGCTTGTCTCTCCTCGGGAACCTGATCAAACAGCTGTACTACTAAAAAAGGTAAGCAGAGCCTATTTAATTGAAATCTGCATATTGTCGTGATAGGAAATAAAACTAAATTTTTGATCAGTAGTACTGAGGGTGAGTACAAGTTGCCTATGCTAAATTTAGAATAGTAATTGCAAAGGTCTGAAAACGCTGTGTATTTAGCAATTGTGTTTTTCTATATTTAATAAAGAGATACCGGCCGAGAGAAAGAGATACCGGCAGCTTACACTGTAAAATATGACTAAATGAGTTGGTGTAAGAGTAGCCGAGAGAAAGAGATACCGGCAGCTTACACTGTAAAATATGACTAAATGAGTTGGTGTAAGAGTAGCCGAGAGAAAGAGATACCGGCAGCTTACACTGTAAAATATGTCTAAATGAGTTGGTGTAAGAGTAGCTGAGAAGAAAAAAAAAAAAGGAGTTAAAATTCAGCCAGACCCATGTTGTAAAATAGCTCCACGACGGTGGTTGATGTGGGGGTTGGCGTGACGACACACACTGTAAAACAAAGCACCTTAACGGGTTTGTGTGTGGGACTATCGCTACGGATTTAACTCACAGGCCCTCCAAATCTCGCAAAAAAGGGAATGGAAGGGCCTAACAATTGGACTATCAAATATTATAATTAGAAAAGTGACTGTGGGGGAGACTTCTGAGGAGCAGCCCTTTTGCGGTCTCTGCCCGTGTGTTAGCATTCCTACACACTGATAGCAAAGCGCACACACATCCCCTCTCACTGACGGAGCAACACACACACAATTTCATAGACTGACTGAAAAAAAAAAAAAATGGAGGATTTTGGGGAATATGTGACCGCACAAGTGAGAAATATGACCGCTCCTAAGGAGTGGAAGAGTAGGGAGGAAGTGTGGAGCAAGATTCGGCCCCAACCCGGAAGGTGATTGGAAGTATGAGAGCCGCACTGCTCTTAGCAGTGGACGAGGCGGAATCAGCAGAGAAAGCAGCTAAATGCACTCTGTTCACCAACCACCATGTTAAAACTAAAATGGCTAAATTGGAATTGGAGATAGGCTCACAGGCTCTGGATGTTTGCTTGCGGGTTGTGTTCGGTATGCCGAAATTCGGAGAAGGGACTGATGGCTTGGGAGTGAATGTCAAAACTCCCAGTGGGGACAAGGAGCAACTGCAGGAAACAGCCAACGCCCTTGCAGTGCCAACCCCGGCCGCTGTGCCATCCCTATATCCCCAAATGCCCCCTCCTTACGGTGTCAACGCAGGTGTAATACCTCTGTCTCCCCAGAAGAGGGAGACAAAGAGGGCTCCAACTGAACTTCCACCAAATGCCTACACGATGGCGCCAGTGCGCGTAGTAGAGGGAGGAGTGCTTCATGGAGTCATGCAGTTGACAGGAGGACAACTTACGGTGAAAGATGATTCACTTTCGGAGGCAACACAGATCCTTACAGGAGCAGTAGAAACAGTCCAAGGTGAAATCAGACTGCTGAGAGAGGAAATGGCTGCAATGACTGCAGCGGGAACAACTGAAGGAGACCAAGATGGAGGGCACGAGGGTCACAGAAGCAGAAGAGAGACACCATCGTGCTCCGCCAGTGGATCGGTGAAATCGCATCGCTCACCGTAACCAGATGGGGCTAGAGGAGGGCCGGCCTCTGCCCACGCATTTAAAGGGAGGATCAGAGAAAGGAGGTCCAGCCTTGGAGACCACACTCCATGGGGAAAGGGGTACACCTGGTCAAGGTCAAAACAACATTCCACCATGACACGCACTCTGTTGCCCCCAGAGCGATGGGACCTCTCTCGTCCACCTAAAAAGGGGGCGCCGGCTCTCCATCAATCAGATGACGAGTCGGAGAAAGAAACACAAGATTGGGGCAAGCACCAGCATAGGTCGGGCCACTCAGAAGAGGAAGGCGAAAAGGGGGAGGAGAAAGAGGGAGTCCACGTAATTAACGGCATCTTACATGGCAGTGCCACACCTATGAGGACGAGAGGGCATCATGAAAGGATGAGGGAGGCCCAGAAGAGGGAAGAAGCAAGACAGGAGGAGAGGCCTGCATACTCGCTCCCCTTAAGACAGGCACCTGGACAGTCACCTGGCATGTGTGATTTCCACCCATGGGGATTTGCTGATATGACGGGCCTAATTGAAGGATTGCCCCCTCTCACGTCAGGAGCCACTCCCTGGATTGAGGCGTTTGAAACCCTCACCATGGGGAACAATCTGGCCGCTGGGGACCTCCGCCCGGTATTAGCTCGCTGCACAGATCCACATCGTGCGGCTAAGCTGCTCCAGGAAGGAGGAATCACTGCATTGGTCCCCAACCATGCATCCTTCAACCCCTACCGGAACCCCCTGTGGACCGCCTTAAGGCGTAAGTACCCAACCCCACTAAACAAAGGTGCTCTAAAAGCCTGTAAGTGGGATGGGAAGATGTCCCCTGCAGAGTTCATTAGACAAACACAGGCGGCCTGGAGGAAGGCCCACCTTGGACCCCATGACTCCTCCGACCTTACCATCTCCATGTGGAGAACAGCCACCATTCAAGGACTTCCACCATCAGTTCAGACTAAGCTGGAGGATTGCGTGGGCCTGGACGAAATGGCTGGAACCGAGTGGCAGGCTCAAGTCACTCACCACATGAACAAGCACACTGAAGCCCAAGACAAATATGATGATGAGATGAAAGTGCTGCAGAGAAGGCTCATGGTGGCTCAGGTCTCCGAACATGAAGGCACCAAGGCTGAGAGGAAAACAGCAGCAGCTGCCAAAATAGTGAAACATCCCACGGCTGAAGAAGTAGCGGACCTGGTGGTTAAGCAGATGACAGCGATACAGCCTCTCCCTACGCCTCAGCCCCTGATGCAGGTTCCTCCCCTCTGCTATGGCCCACAACAACAGCAGCAGTATGGCCAGTATCAGCAACCACAAGGCCCGTATCAGCACCAACCCCAAGGAGGAAGAGGAGGTTGGGCACCAGGAGGAAGAGGAGGTTGGGCACCAAGAGGCAGAGGACGTGGCACAGGAAACACCACGTATTTCTGCTATAACTGTGGAGGACCAGGGCATATAGCCAGAAACTGCAGGCTGGAACCCCAGCAAAAGGGGCCCCCACGTGGTCAAGGCTGTGACCAACCCAGAGAACCACCTTACCAACCACCCCCTCAGAGACAAGCCAACATGCCTTACCCAGTCCCATATGATGTGGACCCAGCCACCCAGACCCCCCTGAGGGAGTGGAGGAACGAATGAGGATGCCCGCCACCAGAAGGGGGACTGATGCGACACTTTGGACTCAACACCGAACCACTTGTGTCATGTGACATCGATGGTGTCCCTCATCTCATGCTGGCAGACACTGGAGCAACATACTCCTGTCTGCGAACCACACAGCCACTTTCAGAAAACTCCACTATGGTGGTGGGAGTTACGGGGTCCCCAATTAGACAGTCCTTCACCCAACCCCTCCGTGTGACGCTGGGAAGCCACACAGTTTCTCATGCATTCCTCTCTGCCCCAACATGCCCAGCCAACTTATTAGGACGTGACTTGATGTGCAAACTCAAGTTGAAGATTTATCTCGATGAAAAGGGGGTCCAAATCTCCTCTGAAGTCCCAGAAACCACAAGACAGCATCCAATTCGTATCCTATTCACTGGAGAAACACCCCAACCGCAGGATCAAGAAGTGTTTTGGCTCAGATTGATGCCCACTGGCCCCTCAACACCACGCATCCAGTTCCTGTTCAATACATACAAACCTAAAATCTATGCCTTACACCCATACAAAACTCCCCTCTCACACATACACTGCACTCTTAATGTCACCTCGAACCCTGATGAACAATATGAGGAAGACTGGGACGAAAACATGGCTCATCTACAACCCAAGATCACATGTTCAAGTATAGTGTGTGGCAAGGAAGGAGTCGCTGCAGAGGTTAAACTGGATGACTTTGCTGAAGAATGGTACCAGCTCACAGAATCTGCTCCACATGTAACACTAACTGTGGGATTTGGCTATGAAGCTCGCAGTCTAGGCCCCATGATGAAGAGAGCACAAGGTTTGACCTGGATTGCCACTACAGACCCAGAAGTTCTCAAGGCCGCCACTGAAGACATGTGGAAGTTCAACATCCCTGCCACCATGGAAACCACACTCCCAGAACACCTGCCCATACCAAGACATCACGGTTTGTCCTGCACCGATCACCCAGACACAACTCGGATGCTCAGCGCTGTCCCCACCAGGATTTGGACCACTTCTGCTTATGATGTGGGAAGACTCCACACCGAGCCCATCATGGTCAGACTCTGTAACCCCCATGACCCACCGCTGTACAGACCCCAATACAGACTCAAACCTGACCAATTGGAAGGAATCGCCTCCACAATCCAAGGGCTCCTGGAAACTGGAGTGATCTACCCCACCTCTTCTCCCTACAACACCCCCATCTTGCCAGTACCTAAAGCTGGAGGGAAAGGCTGGAGGATGGTGCAAGACTTCAGACCAATCAATCAGATAACGATATCAGATGTGCACCCAGTTCCCGACCCACATGTCTCGCTCAACAACCTGGACCCAAGTCTCAACTACTTCACAGTAATAGATCTGGCAAATGCCTTCTTCAGCATTCCAGTACACCCGACCTGCCAACAGTTCTTCGCATTCACGTACAACAACCAACAGTACACTTACAGCTGCCTGCCACAAGGCTACAGATGTTCCCCTGGCCTTTTCAACAAGGCGCTGAAAAATCACCTGCAACAGCTTGAGCTCCCAGAAGGAGTAGTGCTGATCCAGTATGTAGATGACTTGCTGTTGGCCGCCACATCGGCCACAATCTGTCTAGATGCCACCCATGCTCTTCTCACCCTGCTGGCCGAGAAAGGCTACAAGGTAAAGAAGGAGAAAGTGCAGTGCACAAGACGAGAAGTGACGTTTCTGGGAAGACAGATCTCAAAAGAAGGACTTGGAGTGTCCACTGCCCACAGACAGACTATACTGCACCATCCTAAGCCAATGATTGTTTCTCAAATGTTGTCCTTCCTTGGACTCACAGGATACAGCAGGACTCACATACCAGACTACACGGGACTCACTGCCCCTCTCAGGGATTTGCTGAGGGAAGCAGGAAACAGAAACCTCACAGCCCCACTAGTATGGAACATAGAGGCAGACACAGCATTCTCAAACCTCAAACAGGCCATGGCCCAGGCTGCTGCTCTGGCCACACCAGACTACACCAAGCCATTTCATCTTGATGTTTCAGAGATGGGTGGTGTTGTGAATGCAGTATTATTCCAAAGGCGTTCAACAGACCGATGTGTCCTCATTTACCATTCCTCCAAACTCGACACGGTCGAGACAGGACAAAGTTCGTGTGCCCGATACGTTGCAGCTGTAGCGAAAGCCATTGACAAAACCAGCCATGTCGTCATGGGACATCCAACTCAGATTCACACCCCGCATGGAGTTGCAGCTTTCCTCCAGAGCAAAGAGTTCACCTTCAGTGCAGCCCGGAAGACTAAACTTCAGGTCCAGTGCACTCAGTCACACATAACCTTTGTTCCAAGCATCAACAACATGGCCTCCAACATTGCCAGTGGGACACCCCATGTGTGTGGAGAACTTGCGATCAAGGAAAACAAGCTCAGACCAGACCTGAGTGCAGATCCCATTCTGAATGCTGATGCCTGGCTGTACACGGACGGTTGCTGCTACAAAGGAGAAGACGGCAATGTGGCTGCCTATGCTGTAGTGCAGCAACACCCAGATGGAAGTCACACCACCTTGGAAGCTGGAATCATTCCCCAGCCAGCTTCAGCTCAGTTAGCTGAAGTCACAGCCCTCACAAGAGCCCTAGAGTTGGGGCAAGGGCAAATTGTAAATGTCTACACTGACTCTGCATACGCACATGGTGCCGTTCAGCTTGATGGCCCGTCCTGGATGAGACGAGGCTTCCTGACTACCGGTGATCAACCGATCAGACATCAAGTTCCAATGAGACGCCTCCTGAATGCAGTTCTGTTGCCCAGACGCCTGGCTGTCATGAAGTGCAAAGGACACGACACCAACCAAACCAGAATCAGTGCTGGAAATAATGCAGCGGACCAAGCTGCCAAGGAGGCAGGAGGTTACACGCCGCCTCAGATGGTCATGGCATCCCCCAGCCCAGCTCAGTTCACGGAACTCACTGAAGACACGCTCATCCAAATTCAGGAAAAAGCTGGACCGTATGAATGGTCCACATGGAGACAAAAGGGGGCCTTGAAGTCTAAAGAAGGCCTCTGGAGGTCCCATGATGGACGCATCGTTGCCTCGGCAGAACTTTGTGCCATGTTGCTCAAAGAAGCACATGGCCTTACCCATGAAGGAAAACTCAGAACCTTCCAGAGAATTTCAGCCCTATGGTGGCATCCACATCTCGAGAGCATCTCCAATCTATTCTGTGACGAATGTTCCATTTGTGGGAACCACAATCCTAGAAAACCTTTCCAAACACCCATGGGTTCATATCCCGTTCCTGCAGCCTGTTTCCAAGACATCAGTATAGATTATACAGATATGGGTGCAGACATGAGAGTGCAGGGAATGAGATACATGTTGGTAATGGTATGTAGGTTTTCTAGATGGATTGAAGCCATCCCCACCAGAAGGGAGGATGCAAAGTCAGTGGTCAAGTGGCTGCAGAAGGACTTGATCCCCGTTATAGGGTTCCACGGTTCATCCGCTCAGACAATGGTACACACTTTAACAACACACACCTAAGAGAGGTAGAGGCTGCCTTGGGCATTCAACACAAGTTTGGCTCAGTGTATCATCCACAGTCACAAGGCCTTGTAGAAAGAGCCAATCAAACGTTGAAAGCCAAAATTGCGAAGGTTTGTGCAGACACTAAAATGACATGGGTTGAAGCCCTGCCATTGGTGTTGATGACAATGAGGTCGTCCCCAGGCGGTAAGACACACCTGTCGCCACATGAACTGTTGACAGGCAGAGTTATGCCTGGTCCACCCAGGGATGGAGGTCACGTGCCACCCCTGGATGTACATGAAATTGAAATGTCGAGTTATATGAAGGCACTAACTGCTCTCACTGTAGCTCTCTCCAATCAGGTCTCCAGGGCCCTGGCGACTGATCCGGAGGAAGCTGCAGGACCAAAGGTAAAAGTTGGTGACTGGGTAAGAGTTAAGGTTCACAAAAGAAAGTGGCCAGAACCCAGGTGGACTGGACCGTACGAGGTGAAGGAAATTACTTCACACTCGGCCCAGGTCAAAGGTAAATCAGGCGCTCCTTGGCACCACCTGACACATTGTACCCCAGCACCTTCACCTTCACGCCCATTGGCTGACATAAGAACTCATTTGAAAGATGGAGCGGGAGATACGGAGATGCCTGCGTAGATGCCTTGGCGATCCTGATCGCCTACCGAATGGCCGCCAACCTGTTCCATTCTTATGGGAGCGGGTGGGGGTCACTAACAAGCGACTAGTGTTCATTACCATAGCACTCGTTCTAACAGGGGGCCTGCTAGTTTGGGGTTTAGAAGCGATACAACAGCATAACAGGAGAGAAAAGGAGAAGCATGCGCAGTCCCCGCCACTTGACCACGGTTGTTCCCCTTTCAAAATCTTAACGGCCATCCCACATGCAGAATCCTGCAACCTAACCAACACCTATCTCAATACCACAGTAGGAAAAGCTAGGGCCAAAAGAAGCAGTCCTCTGCATTCCCCTATACACAGCAGAGCTTGCAACGCCCCTCTAATCCTCAATTACACCCGTGGGTCAACCACCTCTTTCACTTTTGATTTGGCCGCCATTTTTAATCTTAACAACCAGAACTCCTCATGGAGAGAGAATAACTTGTACTTGTGTTACTCCTGGACTGACATGGAATCCTGTGCTTCTACTGGTCATAAAAATACTCCCGAGGGTAGTCAGTGCCCACGCTGGTCTGATGTAGTTAAATACACTGGCACATGGAGGCCCTATGGCAATATAGTCACAGGCCTCTCCAATCCCGACGGGGAGCCGTGGGGCGCTCCCTTTTGGGACAGAATATCTTTCCAACGTGATTTTAGCCCTTCCCAAAATCCCATTACCCTCTCCTTAGACCGTCTTAATCTCACCCGCGATCGCCTCATCGTAGTCGTAGGTATTGACATCATAGGTACGGACAGACATCAGGTCATTCAGGTCAACTTCTTTGACCCACCTGCCCCTAATTATACCGCACCACCTGTCCCTCCCCCTCTCCCTGTTATTACACAGGACTTCTCCCAACTGTCCCCACTAGATGTAATAAGACTCTCCACAGGCTATGGAACTGACAATATGTGGTTGAAATGGATGGCTGCCACAGCCTGTGACCAAAATATGTCCTCCTGTATTGCTTGCGCTGGAGCCCGCCCCCACCTTGTCACCGACCCTGCCCCTTTGTATCCTGTATCTGATCCCAGAGGCTATGCCTGTATGCTAGCTCTTACCACTGAGGCCACTCCTCCAAATTGCACCGATCTGGCGTCAGTGTTTCCCCCTAGCTCGAATGATACCGGTGCAGGTACCTTCTCCCCCTACAAAGGTGCTCCTCGTAGATATTCTTGTTTTAAATTCACTGCCCCCTCCCCTACTGTCAACGTTGGCATTCTTCCCTCTGACTGGTGTAACACCACAGTCGGCGCCGCCTACGTGGGTCCTTGGGCTCGTTCTGGTCTTTTCTGGTATTGCGGAGACCGACTTTTAGCCAGGATCGTCCCCAAAACCACAATAGGTGTGTGTGCTTTAGTTAGACTCACAGCCCCTCTCACGCTCATTGGCAACAGGCTCAACCGCGCTGAACTTCCCCATACACTCACCACCCGCCGCCGCCGCAGACACATGCTTGCCAAACAATCACCAGCTTCCCCATTTGATTTACTTTCAGGTCCCACGTATATGGACGCGATTGGGATCCCCAGGGGAGTCCCTGACGAATACAAACTAGCCAATCAAATTGCTGCTGGTTTCGAAAACCTTCCCATAATCTCTGCCCTATTTCCAATAACCCCTTCTAAGAACGTGGACCGCATCAATTACATCCACTACAATATACAGAGGCTTGCTAATCTCACCCGCGATGCCGTAGAAGGTGTCTCACAGCAACTAGCCCCCACCTCCCTTATGTCCGTACAGAACAGACTGGCTGTTGATTTCCTGCTAGCAGAACGAGGAGGTGTATGCTCCATGTTCGGTGACATGTGTTGCACTGTCATCCCCAACAACACTGCTCCTGACGGCTCCGTTTCTCGTGCCCTTGCCAGCCTCCGTGCCCTTTCGGTCGAAATGAAGGAGGCCTCTGGTGTAGATCGCTCCTTAAATGATTGGATGGACAACGTCTTTGGCAAATGGAAAACGCTTATTATGTCAGGGGCAGTGTCTTTGGCTGTTTTTATCGGCATACTCGTCACTTGTGGCTGTTGCTGTATTCCCTGCATGCGCACCCTAGTGAATCGTCTCATCACCACTGCCTTAACCAAAGAGATTCGCCCTACCCCATATGCTCAGTTCCCCACATTCCCCTTTACCATTGACCAAGATGATGACGCGGAGGTGTGTCCCTTGCTAGACTCTGCCCCTGCTGCCTCCACCACAATTGGTCTGTAGTGCCATTCCCCCCAAAAAAAAAAAAAAAATTAAATTAAATTAAAATAAAGAATGAACTCTTAATCAAGTTATCTGCCATTGCAACTTAAAAAAAAAAAAAAAAAAAGAAGCACCAGCTGTGATGTAGGTTGGGTGTTTGGTGTCAGTTTTGAGTTTTTGATTGCTGTGACTCCTTTAATCACAGCCATGTTTAGACAATTTTAAGCAGGAGGGGACTTTACACAGCTCCAGAGATCTGTTGAAGATCCGTGTGAAGATGGGGGCCAGCTGATCTGCGCAGGCTTTCAGACAGGAGGGTGATATACCGTCTGGGCCTGATGCCTTCCTTGTATTTTGTCTCTGAAAGAGCTGGCACACATCCTCTTCAAGGACCGTCAGTGCTGGTGGGGAGTCAGGGGGCAGGGGGGAGATGGTAACAGGGGGTGCAGATGGTTGTGTGAAGTCTGGGATGGAGCGGTTGAGAGGTGTTAATGTGGGGTGATCAAACCTGCAGTAGAACACATTCAGATCCTCAGCCAGTTTAGGGTTCTCCATGGGGCGGGGGGAGGTTTTCTTGTAGTCAGTGATGTCCTGCAGGCCTCTCCACACTGATGCAGGGTCGTTAGCTGAAAACCTGTTTTTCAGCCTTTCAGAGTAGTTCGTCTTTGCCACTCTGATCTCCTTAGTCAGTGTGTTTCTGGTCTGATTGAACAGGATCCGGTCCCCACTCCTGAAGGCCTCCTCTTTGGCTCGACGAAGCCGCTTGAGCTTTGCTGAGAACCACGGTTTATTGTTATTAAAGATGCAGTACGTTTTGGTGGGTACGCACATGGGGTACACACAGGGGTTAACCGCTGCAACATGCAACCTCACCACTATATTTCACTATATTCTACACACTGAATCATTAAGGACTAAGTTTGTATACACAGCGATGAAAAAGATCAATCTCAGCATCATTACAGCAGCAAACCTGCGGGACAGTGTGGCCTAGGGGGTATAGTGGTCGTTCTCCAACTAGAAGGTTGCAGGTTCAATCCCCACTCTTCCCCATCTGCATGCCGAAGCGTCCTTGGCAAGATACTGAACCCCTGAATGGCCCCTCATAAATGTTGAGTGTACTAATTTTAAGTTGCTTATGTAATGTAATGTAAAAAACCTGCAGCTGAACTAGATGAGTTGTAAACACAAATACTCTTAAATGGAAATAAATCCCTTCTGTGTGAGTTTAAGCACCAAATATGAAACTTTCACTCAACCACATTCTGACAGAGACAATATTATACAATTATACATTTATGCATCAATTTTTTAAGAATCACTAGGAGCAGAAATAATGTCAAAAATCCAGTTCCCACAATAACTGTTTTACTAATGTCAGGCACTCACTTGGGATGCTGTAGCAGACAAATGGTTTTCTTTCTTCACAGGACCATAACCTCCATTTTCTTATCTGCAACACCACATGCGACTTTCCTCGATCCAGCAGCTGAATGAAGAGCCATTCCCGTCGGACCAGTTGATCTGAGGATCTCTGTACAAGCCGAACCATACCAATGGGACACCTAGCAGCAATTTCTGTATCTTGAGGTGCTCAGTGTTGTTCCTCACAGTGGCCAGATCTGTGTAGTGTTCTCTGCAGTGCCTCTGAGCCTCAGAATCCTCTAATGTTAAGTATAAAAACACAAATTACTAACAAACGTAATAACTAAACAAAGGTGTGAGTGTGTGTGTGTGACTATGTAAATCAGGGTGCTTGCCAAAAGAGTTACACCTTCCTGTGGCCCTCTAAGATGGTCGCTGACTCCTAAAGATAGCAGCCCCCCCCCTTTTCTTCCGAAGTTGGGGAGGAGATAACTAGCTGTAGAGTATCCACTTTGTGGACGCAGCCGCGGCCCTGGATCTGCGGACGATAAGCGAAAGGGACTCCGACAACCTGGACGTGTTCATGGAGACACAATTTGCACCACATGTCTCAGATTCAGTCCTTCTAGGTCCAGGCACCAACTCATCCCCAGCATGTTGTGTGTTTCCTAATCTCAACCAAAAACAGCAGCTCTACAGCAGCAATGCCTGGAAGAATTATTCAACATCCTAAAATAATTCAAAGGAGTCAACATGATAACTCTTCTTTCCATTGTTCAGGCTGCTTTGCATTGTAATTCCACTCCGGCAGGAATACTTTGTATTCACTCATCTGCCTTGGGGTTATTTGATGTCATCAAACTGTGATTGGAAAATTCCACTGACCAGTGTCTAAGGTAGTTGAATTCCACTGACTAGGTGTCTCACTGCTGTGACTGTCTACCTGACAGGATGGAACCCTTATTTGGTAATGTTTTTCTAACAACTGCTACCGTGGACGGACAGAGCAGATAAGACACAGATGATGATCTGATGTCTTATTTTTTTCATATTATGCCTTATATAATGCCTCTTTGTATAAGTTATGGCTTTTCTGAACTTGCGGCCACCTCCACTTTGAGCACTTGTGCTTGTTTTGTAACCTCTGCAGAACTTACTATTATAAAGTCTTAAAGGCAACTCCAGTCTGAGAATTTCATTATTTCAAATCTCAAGATGAATTTCCATCACAAAACTCTGTATTATATCTGTCCTGGGTCTATGAATGTGTTTTTCAGGGTGAATTTTGGAAACTTGCTGATTTCAGAACCTCTGCTTTCACAGCAGGGTCATTCAGGTCCAGAGGAGTACTGCAGCTTCACTTCAAGACCAAGGACAGAAAGAAAACAAAGTTAGTGGTACTAACTTTGTGAAGAAGTACTTGGATCTTTTAACACAGTGAAGAACCTCTGGTCTCCAGGCTGCCTGTCGCCCACAAGACAGTTGATCAGGTCTGTCTGACAATTTACAAAAACAGAAGCACAGAAATAAACTTTCGCACTATGGTTGTTTGCAATCTTCAACCCTGACCTTTGACCACTGAAATCGAATCTGTTCAAAATGTGAGGAAATGATCGAACCACAGACTTGAAATATCCTGTTCAAGAGGCCAAACATGTTTTATAAGTTAACGACCACCAACTGAAATTGAATATGTTAGTCTATGGCTGTGTTCCAAATCCCTCAATAATGTTAGGGTTTGTGGTGGTGTTCGGACCCCAAAGCAGACACGGAGGAGCAGGTAGGGAAAAAACAAGGTAACAGTTTATTTGACTGTAGGCAGGTACAGGCTGGAGCAGTAGGGTGCAGGCTGGCTGGAGGATCAGCGGAGAGGCGAGGATGATAGCCGAGCGACGAGGCACACGGAGGTTCTGCATGGAGCAAGCAAGAGAAAGGAATTAGTCCACGATATAACACAAGACGTGACGGTTGAGAGCATCAGCAAGACAACTACCCAGATCTAAGGAATAATCTGGCGCCGGCCTGTTGAGCGGACCAGATCTTTATAGAGGGGATGATTGGGATTGAATGCAGGTGCGCCTCGTCCGCTGCAGGGAACCAGCCACGCCCCTAGCGCTCACAGCACCTGCCAAGGGAAACAGAGAAGGGGAGGAGGAGAGACGAAAACAACAAACAAACAACTACACAAATCCTCATAGTACCCCCCCCCCCTCAAGGAACGCCTCCTGGCGGCCTACCCGGTCTATCCGGGAACTGGGCGTAAAAGTCTCGGAGGATGGAGGGATCAAGGATCAATGACCGGGAAATCCACTGTCTCTCCTCCGGCCCATACCCCTCCCAATCCACCAGATATTGGAATCCTCGGCCTCGCCGACGTACATCCAAAATCTTATTAACCGTGTAAGCCGGGTGGTCGTCAATGTTCAGGGTGGGAGGAGGAGGCTCGGCTGGAGGGCACAGAGGACTTGAGGACACTGGCTTGAGGAGGGAAACGTGAAATGTAGGGTGAATTTTTAGAGAAGGGGGAAGCTTAAGTTTAACTGCACAAGGATTAATGATCTGATCTTTAACAAACGGTCCAATGAATCTGGGGTCAATTTACGGGACTCTGTCTGTAGAGGCAGATCACGAGAGGACAACCAAACCTTCTGCCCTGGCCGGTAATCCGGAGCAGGTGTGCGATGGCGGTCGGCGATACGTTGATTGCGGGCAGAGGTCCGGATGAGGGCTGCCCGGGCTTCGCGCCAAACCCGACGAGCGCGTCGAAGATGTTCCTTGACGGAAGGCACTGCCACGTCAGTCTCCTGGGAGGGAAAGAGCGGAGGCTGATACCCATTAATAGCCATAAACGGGGACATACCTGTGGCGGAGCAGATCAGGGAGTTGTGTGCATATTCGATCCAGGGAAGGTGTGTGGACCACGAAGCCGGGTGTTTCGCTGTCACACAGCGTAGGGCTGCCCCCAGATCCTGGTTAGCCCGTTCTGTCTGGCCATTAGTCTGAGGGTGGTACCCAGAGGAAAGGCTGGCCGACGCCCCCAAAGCCTGGCAGAACGCCTTCCAAGTCCTGGCGGCGAACTGCGGACCCCTGTCAGAGACAATGTCAACTGGGATTCCATGAAGGCGAAAAACGTGAACAACAAGAAGGTTGGCGGTCTCGAGGGCGGACGGCAACTTCACAAGGGGAATGAAATGAGCCGCCTTCGAGAACCGGTCTACGATGGTAAGCACCACTGTCTTTCCTTCGGAGGGAGGAAGGCCCGTGATGAAGTCCACAGCAATGTGTGACCACGGTCGGTGCGGGATGGGTAGGGGGCGCAGCAACCCTGCAGGAGCCTGGTGCGAAGCCTTGCTTCTGGCGCAGACAGAACAGGCTGCGACGAAATCCCTAGTATCAGCAGCCATGGAGGGCCACCAAAAACGCTGTTGGAGGAGGCCCAAGGTCCGACGACAACCAGGATGGCAGGCGATCCGGGAAGAGTGTCCCCACTGAAGGACTGGGGACCTGACCGCCTGGGGAACAAACAGCCGGTTTGGTGGAACTCCTGGTGGAGCTGGCTGATCCCTCAGGGCCCCCTGGACCACACCTTCGATCTCCCATCCTGCTGCTCCCACCACACAGGCGGATGGCAAAATGGTGCTCCCGGATGTGTCCTCCACAGGAGATGCAAACTGACGTGACAGCGCATCCGGCTTAATGTTTTTCGACCCCGGTCGGTAAGTGAGCGTAAAGTTGAATCGCCCCAGGAACAACGCCCATCGAGCCTGGCGCGAGTTAAGCCTGCGGGCAGAACGGAGGTAAGACAAATTTTTGTGATCAGACCAAACTATGAATGGGTGAGTGGAACCCTCAAGCCAGTGTCTCCATTCCTGTAGCGCCAGCACGACCGCCAGCAGCTCCCGATTACCCACATCATAATTCTTCTCCGCAGGGGAGAGTTGGCGGGAGAAGAAGGCACAAGGGTGTTGCTTCTGGTCAGAGACGGTGCGTTGGGAGAGCACAGCCCCCACCCCGGAGTCAGAGGCATCCACCTCCACCACGAACGAAACACTAGGGTCAGGATGAATTAACACAGGTGCAGAGGAAAATAATAATTTAAGACGATCAAAAGCCCCCTCAGCAGCCGGTGACCAAATAAACGGCATCTTAACCGAAGTCAGCTGGGTAAGCGGTGTGGCAACTCGGCTATAGTCCCGGATAAACCTGCGGTAAAAATTGGCAAACCCGAGAAATCGCTGAAGTTGCTTTCTTGTTGTCGGAGTGGGCCATTCGGCCACTGCCTTAACCTTGGCAGGGTCGGCCTTGATCTGCCCCTTCTCCACAATAAACCCCAGAAAACTAACCGAGGAGACATGAAAATCACATTTTTCCGCCTTAACATAGAGTCTATTCTCCAGGAGCCTCTTTAACACAATATTTACATGTTGTTCGTGCTCCTGGAGGTCACGGGGAAAAAATCAAAATGTCATCCAGATAAACAAATACAAAACAATTTAACATATCCCTTAACACATCATTTATAAGTGTTTGGAACACAGCTGGGGCATTTGTGAGGCCAAAGGGCATGACCATGTATTTGAAGTGACCCAGGGGAGTGTTAAACCCTGTCTTCCACTCGTCCCCCTCCCTAATCCTCACCAAATGATATGCGTTGCGGAGGTCCAATTTGGTAAAGATAGTTGCTTTGTGAAGGGGACCAAAGCAGAGTCAATGAGTGGAAGGGGGTATTTGTTCTTTACAGTGATGTCATTAAGACCCCTAAAATCGATGCAGGGGCGAAGTGACTTGTCCTTCTTCTCAACAAAAAAAAATCCTGCCCCTAAAGGTGAAGAAGAGGGGCGAATGAGTCCGGTGGCCAAAGAATCCGTAATATATTTTTCCATGGCATCTCTTTCCGGTTTGGACAAATTGTACAGTTTACTGGATGGGTAGGGGGCGCCAGAGATCAAGTCAATGCCGCAGTCATACGGTCTGTGGGGCGGAAGAGACAGAGCTCGATCTTTACAGAATACTTCCCGGAGGTGGTGATAAACAGAAGGAACGAGACTGAGATCAACTGGTTTAGGAGGGGAAGGTGTGGTGGCTAATGTGGAAGGAATGGCAGAACGTAAGCAGTGTGAATGACAAAATAAACTCCAATTCGTAATAGAGACGGTAATCCAGTCTATGTGGGGATTATGCAGTTTTAACCACGGGAGACCCAACACAACTGGGGAACTTGGAGAAGGGATAAAAAAAAAAGAAATAGCCTCATGATGGTTACCGGAAAGTTGCAAAGAAACGGGAATAGTGTGATGAGTGACATGGGCAAGCAGCCTACCATCCAGTGCAAACACCTTCCTTGGGTGAGGAAGGAGCTGAGAGGGGATTCCTGACTGGGCAGCAAAATCAGAGTCAATGAAACTATCATCTGCCCCAGAGTCAACTAAAATAGAAATAGGCAGGGAGGTCTGAGCCCATGAAATGTTACCTTTAAGGATAAGGCGGGGAGGAGACGAAACAACAGCTGAATGGCTCACCAATGCTCCTCCCGTGGTTGGTGAGCCCCCCCTTTTGGTAGGGACGGGCAGTGTTCCAGCAGGTGTCCGTCCTGCCTACAGTAGACACAGAGTCCGCTGAGACGACGACGTTGACGTTCTCTCGGAGTGAGTCTTGTCCTCCCCAGCTGCATGGGCTCCTCCGTGCTTAGGGGGGGAAGATCGATCCGCGGGGGAATCCTGCTGGAGCCTGCCTGAGGCAGCGGAGAGGGCGCAAACCCCCGATAAAGGGGGTTCATTGTCCGAGTCACGGGAGGGGCGTGGCCAACCCTCCCGGATCTCTCCCTGCGCCGCTCGTGAAGACGATTATCTAATCTTATAGATAAAGAAATAAGATCGTCCAGCGAGGTGGTCTCATCACGAGCGGCCAGTTCATCCCTCACTTCATCTCTGAGCCCCCTGAGAAAAAACCCCTGCAGTGCCTTCTCGTCCCACCCGCTCACTATAGCGAGAATGCGGAAGTCTACTGAGTGCGCCGCCACGGAGTTATTCCCCTGGCGAAGAGACAGGAGCCGGCTACTGGCCTCCCTGCTGCGCAGCGGGTTGTCAAAAATCTTAAGGAATTCCTCAGAGAAGGAGGAAAAAGAAAGACAAGCTGGAGAATTACTGTGGGCGATGGCAACGGCCCAAGCCGCGGCTTTCTCTGACAGGAGACTCATTACAAAAGCAATCCGCGACTTGTCCGTGGAGTAGGTGAACGGCTGTTGATCAAAAAACAAGATTGCACTGATAAATAAATTCCCTGCCAGAACCTAACTGTCCCGAAAACCTGGCGGGCGTGGGGATGAATGGCTCCCGGGACTGTGTGGAAAGAGCGCCCGCGGACGCAGCAGGTGGAGGTGTTGGAGCGGGATCCGGAGCTGGAGCAGGAGCGGGAGCTGGGACCGTCAGCGTGGTGAGGTGAGTAGTCAGCTGTTCCATGCGACCCCCGATCTG
This sequence comes from Pleuronectes platessa, assembly GCF_947347685.1. NCBI lineage: Eukaryota > Metazoa > Chordata > Actinopteri > Pleuronectiformes > Pleuronectidae > Pleuronectes > Pleuronectes platessa. The sequence continues at coordinate 24,780,672 of NC_070638.1, read as the reverse complement.
CGCCACGTTGGAGGTGAGGGTTTGGAGAGTTTCCATCACCTCGTGCAAAGCCTTCTCGTGTATTCCCACACGGGTTCCTTGGGACGTGAGAGCTTGTCGGAACTTCTCCGCGTCTGCGAGGTCCATTTTCTTGGCCAGATTATTCTGTTTGGGTTTGTGGTGGTGTTCGGACCCCAAAGCAGACACGGAGGAGCAGGTAGTGAAAAAACAAGGTAACAGTTTATTTGACTGTAGGCAGGTACAGGCTGGAGCGGTAGGGTGCAGGCTGGCTGGAGGATCAGCGGAGAGGCGAGGATGATAGCCGAGCGACGAGGCACACGGAGGTTCTGCATGGAGCAAGCAAGAGAAAGGAATTAGTCCACGATATAACACAAGACGTGACGGTTGAGAGCATCAGCAAGACAACTATCCAGATCTAAGGAATAATCTGGCGCCGGCCTGTTGAGCGGACCAGATCTTTATAGAGGGGATGATTGGGATTGAATGCAGGTGCGCCTCGTCCGCTGCAGGGAACCAGCCACGCCCCTAGCGCTCACAGCACCTGCCAAGGGAAACAGAGAAGGGGAGGAGGAGAGACGAAAACAACAAACAAACAACTACACAAATCCTCACAACTAATCACTGCACTATATGCTAAGTTTGCCATTTTTTAGTGGTGTCCAAATGTTTATACATTTTTTCTATACCCTATGTAATTGACTCATTGTTTCCCACAATTCATCATGAAAAGTATTGTACAACCAATGGTCACTAGCAAAACAATATATAGCATCATGCATTGCACTCGTGGTGAAGAGACGAGAGGAACGAGGGCAGCAGGAACAGCCCGACATGTCGTTTTAATGTAAATAGAAGCAAAGAACAGCAAAAACTCTGGTCTGAGTACTTTTAGAATTGTTTTTCTCGTTCAAGCACATTGTGTTCCTCCAAAAATCTTGGAAAATAAAAAGTTTTCAGTTTATCTAGACCAGGGGTAGGCAACCTTTACTATAAAAAGAGCCAATTTTAGATTAGATTCAGATTAGATTCAACTTTATTGTCATTGCACAGTACAGGTACATATACAACGAAATGCGGTTTAGCATCTAACCAGAAGTGCCAAAAAATGGCAGGTTTAAAGTGCAGAGATGGAATATGTAAATAAAAATGAAGTAGGGGAGAGCGTGGTAATGTGGGACATTTTTTACATTTGCTCCCCTCTAGGTGAGCTAAAATGATATATCAGTAAAATTGACATATTTCCCATTAATTCAGGATGTTTTCTAGAAATTGAAATGATCAGAATGTCTTCAGGACAAAGGGCAGTGAAAATATGATTGTTTTAAAAAAAATTGGTCTTGTGTCCCACTTTACCCCAGCTACGGGGTAAAGTGGGACACTTACTTTTCCACTTTAAAACTACCATAACAACACATGTTGTAATAGTTAAAATCCCGACAGCTAGATTGACAACCTCTAATATCGGACTAGTAACAGAATCATGGGGATTGGTAAATTAAGCACATTTATGATTATTATGATTCATGTGATCTCTTGCACACCCTAGCTTACCTGCACATTGTTTATCTGTCCAATTGGCAGGGACAAGGATATTGTTTTTCTCTGCGTATTCAAATGCCAGTTCACGGCACATAACTGGAGCAAGGCCATGGAACTGGTCAGCTAGTTGTTTCAAGTGTTTGGCAAGCTCCTCCTCCATCTCATCTGTGAATATTCTCTTTGCCTCAGCTACTGCACCCCAGACTACTGATTTTACTTTCCCTTTCTCTTTTTTCTTTATGAATCTTACAAGTCTTGTCAATATTTCTATCCCTTCCAGCTTTTCTTTAGGACTTCTTTACTTGCATGACCTCAGCGGCTGCACTCTCCATCTCTGCGAGGGGTGTTTGGCCCCAGGTTGTCTTCCTGGTGTATAGTTTCTTGGCATGATGGCTTTTCTACAATGTTTATGACATTAAAAATAAAACATATGTAATGTAATATAACACAAGAATATGTTTAAGACCAAACTTAACTTGTGCTTCATGGTAGGGTAAAGTGAGACACTGTCCCATTTTACCCCACAGCATTTGTCCCACTTTACCCCGAAGCCACAATTTTAGAAAAACAACATCTCTTAGCAATTCAGGCTAATCTTCAGCTAGCATCAATCACATGGTTTTATATGTTGGAAGTTCACCAACATGTATGATATAAGTTTTTTACCTGATTCAATTTGTTTTGACAAAACAGTTGATTAAGTTCAAAGCAAGAAAATTTACTTTTACATGCAAAAAACACATTTTTGTGAAAAAACTACTACTACTACTAATACTAATACTTTCCACAGCACCTGCACCAACTTATCCCTCATTGCAAGGGGGGAATGGGAGGGGCTAGAAAACATAATGGTCAAATGACCACAAATGTGTTCTGTTGCCTAGATACAGGGGGTATATCACATTACCCGATGTCACACATTACCCCGCTCTCCCCTACAGTTAGAAATATACATGGAATATAAATGGAAATATAAATGGAATATGAACAGTATTACAGTTTTTCTCAGTTGTTAACACACAAATAGCGAAAATCCGGCACAATTTGCACAACCTTCACTTCATGTACCAATCACTCGACCAAATTTGGCACTACTTCACACTCCCTTATCTGCATTAGACTCTGACTTTCATTCTTTACACTCTGATGTCAATTACACATCACCTTGTTGTCAAAACACTACACACAATGTTCAGTTGTTGCACACAATTCTCAAGTAAAATCTCAAAGCATCAACCTACAACACACAAATACTCAAATCTCTAAACATTCAGGTCTGTTGAGAAATTTCACTGCATTTACACATCCGAACAGGAGACTGAAGATGTAGATATGGTTCGTGAGATCAATGCTATCACACTCAGACAAATAAAAACTAGGATCCTGGCTGACCATGCTACATTTAGAAACGTCCAGACCATCAGCCTCTCTACATTGGACCGTATTCTTCATAGGAATGCCATGTGGATGAAACAAGTGTTCAGGGTCCCATTTGAACGAAACACAGGCATGAAGGAGTTACGGCGAGAGTTTGTGCTTGTAAGTACCATACATTCAGCACTGACACATGCATGTATTGTACCTTTTCTACAGTGTCTCACTGTAGCCCACTGTGTTGACCTCTCTGTGTCCATACTGTAACTTGCATTCTCATGCTGTCTGTGTCAGCGGATCCAGGAACATGACACAGCTCATGTGATGTACCAGTACATCTTTATTGATGAGGTAGGATTCAACCTGGTGAAGAGGAGGCGACGGGGCAGAAACCTCATTGGCCAGCTGGCCATTGTTGAGGTCCCCGGCCAGTGTGGTGGGAACATCACACTGTGTGCTGCAATGAATCACCAAGGGATCTTGCACCGTCATGCCCACCTAGGGGCCTATAACGCTGCCCGTCTCCTCGTCTTCCTGGATGGCCTGCATGACCTGCTGGTACCACCTGGCCAGATAGATGACCCACAGCGGATTGATCACGTTGTCATCTGGGACAATGTGAGCTTCCACCGGGCTGCTCAATTGCGTGAGTGGTTCCAGGACCACCCACATTTTCCCGTTCTATACCTTCCATTTTATTCTCCTTTCCTGAATCCTATTGAGGAATTATTTTCAGCTTGGAGGTGGAAGGTATATGAACGGAACCCACAGGACTGGGTCCCACTGCTCCAGGCCTGTCAGCATTTTGTGTGTGAGGTTTTTAGTTTTCTGTGTGCAGTTTTGAGAAAGCCGTTATTGTTTTGAAAAACGTGTGTTAACAATTGTGAAAAACTGTAATTTTTGTGAGGGGGGGGTTGAGCAGGCCGGTTTACAGTACTGTACTGTTCTTTGTGTGTACCGAAATAAACCTTTTTATGCTGCATATTTGTGTGCTGTTTTATGTTTGACTATGAAAAAAGTAGGCCTACACTGAGACATTTTACAAAAGGAGAAATTGCTCATTCTCCAGAGTCATTGTCATTCATATGGTGTGTTCCATTTTGATGATTGTGTTTTCAATTTTGCACTTCAGTGTGCTGTAAATGCTTGGTAGTGTGCAAGCAAATGCTTAGTTGTGTATACTCAATGAATGGTATGTGTGTGTCATTTGAAAATATGGCTGTGTGTACCAAATGAAAACACGAGTTCCATTTTTTGAACAGTTAAGAGATTTGATGGCAAAGAGTCATCTTGCAAAGGGAGTGTCAGGTTTAGCATTTTGTGTGTGAGGTTTTCAGTTGTCTGTGTGCGGTTTTGAGAAAGCCGTTATTGTTTTGAAAAACGTGTGTTAACAATTGTGAAAAACTGTAAGAGGTAAGGTATAATATAAGAATGATGAATACACTAAGAGCAAGATAAATATATAAAATTATGAATACACTAGAGGTATTTCAGCAGGGTGACAGCCGCAGGGATGAAGCTGTTCCTGAACCTGCTGGTTCGGGAACGGAGGACCCTGTAGCGCTTCCCAGAAGGGAGGAGGGCAAACAGGCTGTGGCTGAGGTGTAAGCTGTCCTTGACGATGCTGCGCGCTCTCCGCAGACATCTTTTGCTCTGGGCAGCTGCAATGGTGGGGAGTGAGGAACCGTTGATGCGTTGGGCAGTTTTCACCAACCTCTGCAGTGATTTGCGGTCCGCAACTGAGCAGCTGCCATACCACACTGAGATGCAGTTGGTGAGGATGCTCTCGATGGTGCAGTGGTAGAAATTCACCAGAATCTGAGGAGACAGATGGGCCATCCTCAGGGCTGGTGACACGCTCGACCTCCGTCACGTTGATATGGATGGGGGTGTGTGTGCCGCCTTTCTTCCTGTAGTCCACGATGAGCTCTTTGGTCTTCTTGGTGTTGAGAGCCAGGTTGTTGTCAGTGCACCACGCCGCCAGGTGCTGGACCTCTTCTCTGTAGGCCGACTCATCGTTGTTGCTGATGAGGCCAATCCACGTAGTATTGTATGCAAATTTGACAAAAGTATTAGTTACATGTACAGGTATGCAGTCAGACGTGAATAGTGAGTAGAGGAGAGGACTTAGCACACACCCCTGTGGCACGCCGGTGTTCAGGATGAGGGTTGAGGAGGTGTGGTTCTCTAACCTAACAGACTTGGGTCTGTTGGATAGGGAAGAGTTGATGCCGAGGGAAGAGTTGATGCCTAGGTCGCCAAGTTTTGTGATCAGTTTGGAGGGGATGATCGTGTTGAAAGCTGAACGGAAGTCTATGAACAGCATTATTACAAAAGAGTTGTTATTGTCCAGGTGAGAAAGTGCGGAGTGTAGTGCCGTGGAGATGGCATCCTCCGTACTCCTGTTCTGGCGGTAGGCGAATTGGAAGGGGTCCAGTGTGGGTGGTAAACAGGTTTTGAGGTGAGCCAGGACCATCCTCTCGAAGCACTTCATTAATGGTGGGGGTGAGTGCAACAGGGCGGAAGTCATTGAGGCTCGCTGCAGTGGAGTGTTTAGGCACCGGCACGATGGAGGTGGTTTTAAAGCAGGTGGGGGCAGCTCCTTGGGCCAGTGACAGGTTGAATATGTCAGTCAAGATCTCAGCTAGCTGCCCAGCACAGGCCCTGAGCACGCGTCCGGGGATGCCATCAGGGCCAGCAGCCTTACGTGCATTGATCTTGCTCAGTGCAGCACACACGTCGATGGAGGAGAGTGTGAGGGGCTGGTGGTCTTTAGTGAGCACAGCCTTGATGGTCGCCTCCTGGTTGTCCCTGTCGAAGCGAGCATAAAAGCTGTTAAACTCATCAGGGATGGAGGCATTGCTGTTTTGGGGGTGATGTTGGTGGGTTTGTAGTCAGTTAAAGCCTGGATGCCTTGCCACATACGTCTGGGGTCGGAGTTGTTCTTGAAGTGCTCCTCAATCCTTAGCGTGTGGCAGTGCTTGGCCTTCTTGATGCCCCTCTTCAGGTCAGCCCTGGATGAACTGTAGGCCAGAGCATCAATCAATCAATCAATCAATCAATCACATTTTATTTGTATAGCCCATATTCACAAATTACAATTCGTCTCATAGGGCTTTAACAGGGTGTGACATCATCTGTCCTTAACCCTCAGCAAGAGTAAGGAAAAACTACTAAAAACCCTTTTAACAGGGTAAAAATACATAGAAACCTCACAGAGAGCCACAAGTGAGGGATCCCTCTCCCAGGACGGACAGAAGTGCAATAGATGCCAAGTGCAGGAAAACATCATCAAGATTAAAGTCTCTAGCAGCATTTGATGAGGGTAAACATCCCGAAGGACAACCCCAACATGACATGCCAAGCAGTCCCGCTGCGATCACAGTCCATGGTCAGCAACCAGCAGGACCACGATCCACCATCCAGACCAGAACGCCACTCCAGTCCTCAGTCACCGTCCACTGCCACCCACCACGAGCCGCCGCCGCGGTCCTGGTCCAATGCCCGTACCTGATGCCAAAGCGACACAGGGTCCGCCACCACCACCACTATCAGCCCACACAACACAGAATCCGCCACACTGGGTCCATCACCACGACCCCCGGTGCGCGATCAACAAACCGCAATCCATGGTGCGGCCACAGAGGCCCTGGATCTGCGGGTGATAAAGCAAAGGGATTCCGGGGAAGGGGGATAGGGATGGAGAAGAGGAAGGAGAAGCTGGGAAAAGAAGCTCTGTGTGTCATGTGTCATAAAATAGAACAAGTAACGTTCTGCCGCACTAATTAGCTCTAACTATAAGCTTTATCAAAAAGGAAGGTTTTGAGCCTACTCTTAAACGAACAGATGGTGTCTGCCTCCCGAACTGAAAGTGGTAGTTTATTCCACAGCAGAGGAGCTTGATGGCTAAAAGCTCTGGCTCCTACTCTACTTTTAGAGACTTTAGGGACGACAAGTAGGCCTAAATTCTGGGAGCGGAGTGCTCTAGTGGGTACTAACAGCTCTTTAAGGTAAAAAGACGCTGTATTATTAAGGGCCTTGAAGGTGAGGAGGAGAATTTTAAATTCTATTCTAGATTTAACTGGAAGCCAGTGTAGCGATGCTAATACTGGAGAAATGTGCTCTCTTCTCTTTGTTCTCGTCAGGACACGTGCTGCGGCATTTTGGACAAGCTGTAGAGTCTTTAACGACTTACTGCTGGAGCCTGATAGTAATGAATTACAATAGTCCAGTCTCGATGTAACAAAGGCATGGACTAGTTTTTCTGCATCTTTTTGCGAAAGGACATGTCTGATTTTTGAGATATTACGCAAGTGGAAAAAGGCGGTTCTAGAAATTTGTTTTAAGTGACTATTAAAGGATAAATCAGAATCGAAGATCACTCCCAAGTTCCTGACTGTTTTGTTGGAAGCAAGGGCAATGTCGTCAGATCACCTGATCTGAAAGCGGTGTCTCGTGCCTTCAGCAGTAGACGAACCTCTCTGTTCATCCATGGCTTCTGGTTAGGGAATGTAGTAATTTGTTTGAGGGTGGTGACACTGTTGATGTTGGTGTTGATGTGGTCCAGAACGGAAGAGGCATATGAGTCGATCTCCATGTGGGAGTCCAGTTTGGCCTGAACGGCAAACGCCCTCCAGTCTGTGTGTTCGAAAAGGAGCTGGAGTTCAGTGTCTGCTCCCTCTGGCCACACTTTAACTATCCTCACTGTGGGTTTCACACGTTTGATGAGTGGTGTGTATTTGGGAGTAGAAACAAGGAGAGGTGGTCAGACTGTCCTAGATGGGGGAGGGGGACGGCTTTTTAAGCACCAGCCATGCTGGTGTAAACATGGTCCAAAGTCTTGACTCCTCTCGTTGCACAGGAGACATGTTGGTGGAATTTGGGGAGTACAGTCTTCCGGCTGGAGTGGTTGAAGTCACCCGCAACAATAAAGGCTGCCTCTGGGTGTGAAGCCTGTCGTTTGCTAATGGCAGCATGCAGTTCTTTCATTGCCAGCTTAGCATTAGCATCGGGGGGATGTAGGCTGCAGTCACAACAGTTGATGTAAACTCTCTGGGCTGATAAAACGGTCTGCACTTAACCATGAGATATTTCAGGTTAGGAGAGCAGTGACTCTCAATGATGACAGTGTCCATGCACCAAGCTTTGTTCACATAGATGCACAGTCCCCCACCTCTGGTCTTACCGGAGTCATCAGCTGTTCTGTCCGCCCCAAGGAGGTAGTGCCCCGTTAGCTCGACGGCGCTATCGGGAACGCTGCTGTTGAGCCATGTTTCTGTGAAAATCATGATGTTGCAGTCCATAATCCATTTGTGTGTGGTGATCCACAGCCGCAGCTCATCCATTTTGTTTGCCAGAGACCGAACATTGGTGCGGAAAAGGCTCGGTAGAGATAGCCGGTGAGGAGTTAGCTTTAGCTTAGCCCTTAGCCCACCTCTCTTCCCCTGTCTTTGTTTACGATCTCAACGCCGCCTGTGAGCACTTCCTGTCGGCGACGCCGGGTTGGTAGCCTCGGTAGCTCTGACGATCTCGGGAATGAGCCTTGGACCATCGAAAAAGTGGTTAGATGAACAAGATTCGATGTCTAAAAGATCCTGTCGGCTGTAGACAGTATTCGCAAGACTGTTCTGAGTGAACAGACTTGAAACGAGTAGGCAGATAATAACTATTTTGCTAAATCTGGAGAGACGCTGAGCCTCGCGTTGTGCACGCGCCGCCATCTTGGTAATTTTGTCCCCTCTTCCCCCAAATCAAAATTTTCTGGAGTCGCAAAGCATATTTGATAACGGAGCTTATAATGTTGTATATACCGTTGTACTATCTATCTATATATATATGTATAAATTGTATGTAATTTGTTGCATTTATGAAATTATAACACAATAATAAAGAAAACTGTTGACATTTTATTGCTATTTTTACCTGTTATAACAAAAGAAAACACCAAACTCTTATGAAAAGGAGAAAAAATACACAGGCAAGTGTAGGCCTACTCTGAACATTTTTTAACACATAACTATGCAGGACTATTTGAGTCCTCCCCACATTTGTGGGAAATCTATGAAATAAGAACATATAGCTGCAACCTAATAGCTTGAAAGATATATTTTAGTTGTTACGGTTTGGTGGAGGAGATGGACCCAGGATGCAGAGGTTATAAAAAAAACGGGATTTAATATACAAAAAAAAAAACATTAACACTCACAGGTAAACTCTGGTGACAAGGCGCACAGAGAACAAGGAAGCAGGAGAAGCTGGTCGAGACAGCATGAATAAACAAACCTAAAGAAGACTACGTGTAGAACGAGTAGCACAACAACGAGTAGAAAATAACGAGTACGAACCGACAGGGGACAAAGGGAAACACAGAGGCTTAAATACAAAGGAAAGGAAGGGGCAATTACGCACAGGTGAAACACATGAGGACTGGGAAGACAATCACCGAAAGGAAGTGACACACCCGAGAAGCTGGAAACACACAAGGAAGGAGAGACTACAAAATAAAACAGGAAACAGAACACAAGGAGAAACAGAGTGCACACATGAAAACAGAGATCCAGCAGTTAACAGAAAACACTACAAGTTGACGATATATGAAAACAAAAAGTGAGAGCATGTCAGACTGGAGACGGACACAGAAACTGAAGCTCGGTACAAACAAACTGCAGCTTCTGCTCTGATCAAGAAGATGCGGCGCTGATCTCTGAGCAGCTGCGACCAGAGAAACTCTGTGTTTTAACTGTTTCCACTGAAAAGAACCAGCAGGTAAGTCACTGACCGGCAGTGGTGGGAAGTATAAAAAAGTAGAAATACTTCGTTATACTTCGTTACTGTACTTAAGTAGATTTTTCACATATCTGTCCTTTACGTGAGTATTTCTTTTTCTGACGACTTTTTACTTTTACTCGCTACATTCGAACACAAATATCTGTACCTTCTACTTCTTACATTCTCAAATCTGGCTTGTTACTTGAGCAGCGGAGGTTGGCGAAACGCGCGCCTCTACGCACGGCGCACCTCTCTCTCGCTCACTCGCGTGCCCGCTGCAGGTCCGGCGGCGTGTTTGCCGTCAAGGGGGCTGCGCGAGACCGGAGGTTGGTCGGGCTGTCTTGGTCGACCAGGGTCGAAAAGGCTGTACCGGTAATGATCCCTCCTCAGGTTCACCTTCAGTAACTTTGTTAAAAGTTATATTTCCTCTAGAAACTAGATCATATTGCTCTCAGCGCTCCGCCAGGGCCGTGACCGACTCTGGCGGAGCCGATCCGAGGACCTCACTAAACCATCCACTGGGTAGTAGCGATATGTACAAAGGGCAGGGACGTGATCAACAGATGCACATTCCCCATCAATATATTCCTGTACTCATGCAGGAGCTCGGTTCGGTCTTAATTATTCGGTCTGAAATTTGGCAGCAAAACTAGACTGTGTCCAGTGATTTTTTTCCTTCTCTGTACCTGCACTGTGCAGGCTGTTAACAAAAGAGAAACCATCTTATTTTGTGTGCCTAGTTTCCCTTTGCTGAGTTATCAGGGGAATTGTGTATCATCCCTGCTACTGATGAAAGGTCCATGTTAAGTGATATTTACAGAATTTTTTTAGTGGTTATACTGTGGTCTATTATTGTTCTGATAGACACAAGAGGCACTTCTTTATTCTGTTGTGTTGATTCTTTGTTTTCCCAGTAGTTCAGATTTGAACCTCAGCATCTGGGGTATGCATTTTTTATTTTGGTACATGTACTTTTACTCAAGTATGGCTTTCAAGTACTTTATACACCACTGCTGACCGGCTGCTTTACGTGACGATATCTGATCTCACTGCGTGTGTCTCTCTGAGCATGTGAGCGGGGGCGGGGGGCGAAGCCCCGGGTCCACAGCACACAAACTCGCCCGCTCCTGGTATTTCATGATGGCCTGATACGATGATGATTTAATGATGAATGTGAGTGAAAGTGACGTTCACGTTTATTATATGAAAACTGATTCATTAAGTTCACCGACATGCACAACAGTGTACAGGGAGCCGGAAGAGCCGTTGAAGAGGAACATGAGCTATTGTCACCCCAAGTCTGAAGAAGTCTCCGACAGCTTCCCCATAAATCTCCCTGTACTTGCTTCACCCTTTCTAACAGCACATCAATGAAAGGCTAAAATTGCTGTCACTTTCTATATGTTAAATGTAGGTGTTTGCATCCTATTGGATAGTTCATCCCAAGTAAGAAAAGAGTTGGAGTTTGGTGCTTCTCTCTCTGAGGCAACTGAATTGGGTAAGAAAGTCCTTCAACGTAGACACTACAATGTACTGTTGGTTGGCCCCTAATCTATAACCTGACCTTGGGTATTGCTGGAAGATAAAGGAGTATGGATCTAGACAGGATCTATTCTCTGTTCAGCAGAGAAATGACAAAATGACAAAAGCTGTACAATACAATGGATAAAACCAGTGGAGTTTCTATATTAGGGGCACGGGGGGCACTGCCCCACCAGATCCAGATGGCGCTGTTGTGCAGAAAGCTCAATACATCTGTACTTTGTGACAAAATATATTTTATTTAATTTTATATGCAAAGTAGCGTGAATGTGTGTGTGAATAGCTTGACTCACAAGCATTATAGTCTTGTTTTGGAGTAATTAGATTCATGTGTGTTTCTGTCTGTGTGCTTGCCCTATGAAATGCTGCTCCGCTGTCCCTCTCTGCTCTTTGGGGCAACGGCCCAAGCTCAAGACTGTTGTCATGGAAACACCAATGAGCATGAACCACACAGGCCAAAGTTAACATTGGGAGATGGGGCACTTTCAGTTTATAAAAGAGGGATGTCGAAGGCAAACATCTCTCTGCCAATTTGACTAAGAGCTCTGCAGCAACCAATTAGTCCTGCTTATTTTTAAGATGTTATTCAGAGAATATATGATAACATAATAATCATAACAAGGACAACAGAACAATTCTTGAGTCAAAACAATCCGATTACATGAACCTAAATGTTAATCAAAGAGGCAAATTGTAATCATAACAGCAGGATTTCTTCTGTCTTCTTCCATCGTCAGAGCGAGCAAGTGAGTTTGAAAACCACCAGGGTTGCCCTTTGTTAATTATCCTCTTTTCTTCTCAGCTCCAGAAAGATCATCAACGATAAGTACTCATTATTTATTAAGTCCAGTGATACATAAAGGGAACTACTACGTATATTGAAAGATACATATATATCAACATACATCAACTTTCACACCTTCAGTCAGCTCATAACATTGTCATTTTCTGTTATTTTGTTTTTCATGTACTAATTCTCATGTAATTTCAGAATTCCGCCACTTCCCCCGAAATCAGCCACTCCCGACGGATCTCATTACCTGCTCCACCCCCAGACTCACCTGCTTTCCATCAGTCATCAGTCACCTAGTGTATTTATACCGGCCCATTTCCTGTGTTCTTTGCCAGATCGTCTAGTGAGTTTGTTCCTAGCTTTCCAGCGTTATCCCTTGTTTCACTCTTCTGCCTGATCTCTGCTCTGACCTGCCTTCTGGACCCTGGACTCCCTTTTGCCTGCCGGATTTGTTTGATATCTCTGACTGTCTGCCTGGCTTTTGAACCCTGATCATTCCATTAAACCAGAACTCTTGTTATTCCCTACAACTGCTCAGGTGTCTTGCTTTTGGGTTCACGTTTGCCATTTTGCGCATTCTGACATCAATATTTCAAACCCAAAATCACATTCAAACCTTTATTATTCAGTTCCATTTGAATAGCACCAAATATTACCTCTAATTCAGGAATGTGGACCCTTTTTTTTCATTAAGAGCCATTCAAATGTTTATAACATCCATTGAGGGCTTTACTAAGTATATGTTTATTATATTAATCAATTACAATTCACAAGGTCTTGATGGAATTTGATTAAATATATATTCAGTTAAGGATACATCATTGTACAATCAAAATTTTGCTTGAATATGTGTAACTGTTGTAATAGACAAATTAACTAAGTATGGTTAACAAAGTATTTTGTATTTGGAAAGTAAGTTTCTGCAGCCTTGTCAAGATACTTTTATGACTTGTATTTACATACACCAAATGTTTTATGACTTGAGTTGTTTTATGGTCTGAACTGTTTGTGAATACAGTGAGACCTTTTGCGACTTAACTACCCATCAAAAGAAGGAGTGTATGTCTTCTTATCACCTAAGGAAACACATGTGAATCAGCTGCTAATGTTTAGATTCGTCTCCTTCCCCACTAATGGAACCAGTCTGGATTGGTTCAGAGAGACAGCCCTAAGTCCTCCTATATAAGATCTTTGTTTTTGACTGTTCTGCATCATCACTCTGAGATCCTTGTGACTCCCTGTGTTGATCTTTTCTGCAGAAAGCCCCTTAATAAAAACACGTAGATAACTTAGCTGTTTCCAGCCTCTTGTATCTCTAGATTTCCGTCAGACTGTGCAAGGAAACCTCTAACTTGGAGCATTATGAATCAATATTATAGTAGGCCTATATAATGTCCCAGGAATTATTGCTATAAATTATATTATTGTCATATCTTTAAACTCATTTTAAACCACTGACAAGATTCTCTGGCCCTGTTGACAAAAAATTGCTTTTGAATAAATATTAACATTTGCAACAGGATATATGTTACCAGTGAAGAAAACGTTGATGGGATGTTTAGAGTTAGTATTCCAGCTTTCCTCTATTGTGTGTGTGTGTGTCTGTGTGTTTGTGTATGTTTATGAATTGCCTCGTGTGTCTGATGAAATATCCTTGTATTCCCAACCCCTGCTCTAATTGAATTGATAAAATCCAAACACATATATTTTATAATTACAATTACCAACTGACCAAGAGCTTTAGACCCTCGAATCCTTGGGATATTAACAGTTTAATAATCAAATAGGAACATGACAAGTTCAAAAATAAAGTGAATTTGGAATGTCTTAATTATCTAAGGAGTTAAAGCAACAGAGGCACACTTATAAGACCCAAAAATTCACTGTCTGATTATAGAAATCAGACTTGTAACTGAAATTATGGAAAGCATTAGGGATTTATCTACAGATAGAAACAAAAATGGATGGCCCCACCTACAGGGGTGAAGTCATGCAGGAATTTCTCTATCGTCTTCTCAGGAAGATCAATTCAATTTTACTGTTTGCTACTCAAACAGACAAGCATCAAAATAACAAACAAACAAAATACACAGGCAAGTGTCGGCCTACTTTGAAATAAATTAAACACAGAACTTTGTAGGGCTATTTGATTTCTCCCCATATTTGTGAAAAATTTATGAAATAAGAAGTACCCTATTTTGAAATAAATAAAAACTTATAGCTGCAGCCTAATAGCTTAAAACTATATAATTTAGTTGGCGAAATATTAAAACAAAAAGCGAGAGCAGGTCAGACTGGAGGTGAACACAGATACTGAAGCTCTATGTTTTCACTGTTTCCATAGATAAGAAGCAGTCAGTCACTGAGCGGCTGCTTCATGTGACCGAGCTCTGATCTCACATTCAGATTTTTAAAACCGAACAAAATTTTCGCTTTATAAATCACAGTCCACCTGGAAACGTTTGTACGTAGATCTGCCTCTAAATCTGCCCTCCACACGCCCACTTTCAACCATAAATGGTCAATGCAAATTCTGCAATTCTGCTTCAGCCTTAGGGCTGTTCTGGTTTTAACACCACTTGGAACGGGCCTTTCCACCTATACGAGATAGAGACCCTTTTCCAGATATGATTAGTACACAATCTCCTACATGAAGGGGATGAATGTGTTCACTGACAGCTGTAAATGAGAGCAGACTTTTTATCTAGTTTTTAACCAGTTTTAGGCCACATTTTTACGAACCACTTTTAGATCCTGGTCTTTTTAACCAAACATTTGAACTGGATTAAGGATTATATTAAAGTTATTTTAAGAACTGGTCTTCCCAATTGGAAGCTCTCACGGAAGAGCGAGAACTTATGTCCGAGAACACCTTTAAAAAAATGTATTCATTTACCGATCATGGGATTACTTTTGTCTTATCGTTTTAAGTTTACCATTTAAAGATTGTGTTTTTTGAGTTATGCCTGGAATAAATAGAACTATAGGGGCTCTGTGTTTGGACTGCAAACGCTAGTACTCACAGTTAAGGGAAGACATCTACCCCTAAAATCTGAACAACGGAAAAAAGGATATGTTGATTGAAGGCCTTGTTTCCCTTAGCTGCTGCCCAGTCAAAGCACATTGCATCGATGCAATCCATAAGTCTTGCTGTCTAGGCGCCCGATCGCCCTCATTCCTTGTGTCCCGGATGGTCTAGGCGTCTGCAGCCACCCTTCCTTGTCTGGCCTCGATGGACACTGGCATTGTGCCAGCTCGCCCAAAGGATCCAGCAGCCGCGGTAGCTGATCTACAGTGCCTTGCATAAGTATTCACCCCCCTTGGACTTTTTCCCATTATGTACTGTTACTAACTGGAATTCAAATAGACTTAAATAAACTTTTTGCCGTTTGATCAACAAAACATGCATAGTACTTTGGAGGTGCAAAATACATTTTATTGTGACACAAACAATAATGAGAACAAAAAAGTTGACATCTGTTGGGTGCATAAGTATTCACCCCCCTGTGTCAATACTTGGTAGAACCCCCTTTCGCTGCAATTACAGCTGCAAGTCTTTTGGGGTATGTCTCTACCAGCTTTGCACATCTAGAGATGGAAAGGTTTGTCCATTCTTCTTGGCAAAAAAGATGAAGCTCAGTCAGATTGGATGGAGACCGTCTGTGAACCGCAATCTTCAAGTCTTGCCATAGATTCTCTATTGGATTGAGGTCTGGGCTTTGACTGGGCCATTTTAAGACATTAACATTCTTTAATCCAAACCATTCCTTTGTAGCTCTGGCTGTATGTTTAGGGTCATTGTCCTGCTGGAAGATGAACCTCCGCCCCAGTCTCAAGTCTTTTGCAGACTGCATCAGATTTTCTTCAAGGATTTCCCTGTATTTGGCTCCATCCATCTTTCCCTCTATTCTGACCAGTTTCCCTGTACCTGCTGAAGAGAAGCATCCCCACAGCATGATGCTACCACCACCATGTTTCACTGTTGGGATGGTGTGCTCAGGGTGATGGGCAGTGTTGGGTTTTCGCCACACATAGCGTTTTGCATTGAGGCCAAAAAGTTCAATTTTGGTCTCATCTGACCAGAGCACCTTCTTCCACATGTTTGCTGTGTCTCCCACATGGCTTCTGGCAAACTCCAAACGGGATTTTTTATGGATCCCTTTCAACAATGGCTTTCTTCTTGCCACTCTTCCATAAAGGCCAGATTTGTGGAGTACACGACTAATAGTTGTCCTGTGGACAGATTCTCCCACCTCAGCTGTGGATCTCTGCAACTCCTCCAGAGTAACCATGGGCCTCCTGGTTGCTTCTCTGATTCATTTTCTCCTTGTCCGACTCTTCAGTTTGGGTGGACGGCCTCCTCTTGGTAGGTTTGCGGTTGTGCCATATTCTTTCCATTTTCTTATGATGGATTTTATGGTGCTCAGAGAGATGTTCAAAGCTCTGGATATTTTTTTATAACCTAACCCTGCTTCATATTTCTCCACAACTTTATCCCTGACCTGTTTGGTGAGCTCCTTGGTCTTCATGATGCTGTTTGTTCAGTAATGATCTCCAACAAACTCTGAGTCCGTCACAGAACAGGTGTATTTATACTGAGATTAAATTGCAGACAGGTGGACCCTATTTACTAATTATGTGACTTGCAAATGTGACTTGTGAATGCAATTGGTCGCACCAGATCTTTGTTAGGGGTTTCACAGTAAAGGGGGTGAATACATATGCACTCAACACTTTTCAGATTTTTATTTGTAAATAATTGTGAAATCCATGTAATATTTCCCCCCACTTCCAAATGATGCACTATTTTGAGTTGGTCCATTACATAAACTCATGATGAAATACATTTTAATCTGTGGGTATACCATGACAAAATGTAGAAAAGTCCAAAGGGGGTGAATACTTATGCAAGGCACTGTATATGAGAGCTGGGTGCAAGGGGTTCACAGCCTCCTTTAACCCTCTCCAAATGCTACTCGCTCCTGGCAGACGAGCCTCCCGCCATCCTGGCAATGCCTCCTCAGTCCCGGCTCCTATGGCTTCTCCCCTCGCCGCTGCTTCTTCTCCACCTGTGGCTAGGGCCGATCGGGCACCCGTCATTCTGAATAAACCCGTTCATCTACTGCCATCACTCCCCACCTCCATTAAAAGAATCATGTTGGAAAAAACGACACAACCCAACAAGAATCCGAGTGCACTAAAAAAACTGTGAAAAGTCTGTCTTTTTATCAGGTCCTATCCCCTTTTTCAATCGCGGAGCTGGCCATTTGAGCAAACTGCTCAGCCTCCACACCTGGAGTTTCTTCAGGAAAGTAATGTATAAGAAAACTTTCAGTCGGGGTTTAGAGCTAATCACAGAGACAGGCTCGGCAAACGTCACTAATGACCTTCTAATAGCTTCAGATCAGAGATTTGTGTCTTTCCTCGTTCTGTTAGATCTTAGTGCAGCATTCAACACAATTGATCATCACATTTTATTCAAGAGACTGGAACAGTTAATTAACATTAAAGGAACCGCCCTAAACTGGTTTAAATCCTACTTTTCAGATCAATTCAGATTTGTGAAGATTAATGATGAGTCATCTGTGCGCACCAAAGTTAACCACAGTGTTCCTCAGGGTGCTGTGCTAGGCCCAATTTTATTCTCATTATATATGCTTCCACAAGGAAACATTATCAGGACACATTCAGTTATAGTCAATAAAACCCGAACAGTGTAATCAATTAACTAAACTTCAAGCAATTTTCTCTTATTAAACTCAGAAAAAAAAAGAGGTTCTAATACTTGGCCCTAAACACATGGTAAAGGTTCTTAAGACAACATTGCCCCAAAAACAGTAAAATATTCTGGAGTGTCTTCGCTACCGATTTCTCCTTTAATTCCCATTAAAAACAAATTTCTAAGGCCGTCTTCTTTCCTATCTTATATGTCCTACAGTGCCTTGCATAAGTATTCACCCCCTTTGGACTTTTCTACATTTTGTCATGGTATAACCACAGATTAAAATTTATTTCATCGTGAGTTTATGTAATGGACCAACACAAAATAGTGCATCATTTGGAAGTGGGGGGAAATATTACATGGATTTCACAATTATTTACAAATAAAAATCTGAAAAGTGTTGAGTGCATATGTATTCACCCCCTTTACTGTGAAACCCCTAACAAAGATCTGGTGCGACCAATTGCATTCACAAGTCACATTTGCAAGTCACATAATTAGTAAATAGGGTCCACCTGTCTGCAATTTAATCTCAGTATAAATACACCTGTTCTGTGACAGACTCAGAGTTAGTTGGAGATCATTACTGAACAAACAGCATCATGAAGACCAAGGAGCTCACCAAACAGGTCAGGGATAAAGTTGTGGAGAAATATGAAGCAGGGTTAGGTTATAAAAAAGTATCCAGAGCTTTGAACATCTCTCTGAGCACCATAAAATCCATCATAAGAAAATGGAAAGAATATGGCACAACCGCAAACCTACCAAGAGGAGGCCGTCCACCCAAACTGAAGAGTCGGACAAGGAGAAAATTAATCAGAGAAGCAACCAGGAGGCCCATGGTTACTCTGGAGGAGTTGCAGAGATCCACAGCTGAGGTGGGAGAATCTGTCCACAGGACAACTATTAGTCGTCTACCCCACAAATCTGGCCTTTATGGAAGAGTGGCAAGAAGAAAGCCATTGTTGAAAGGGATCCATAAAAAATCCCGTTTGGAGTTTGCCAGAAGCCATGTGGGAGACACAGCAAACATGTGGAAGAAGGTGCTCTGGTCAGATGAGACCAAAATTGAACTTTTTGGCCTCAATGCAAAACGCTATGTGTGGTGAAAACCCAACACTGCCCATCACCCTGAGCACACCATCCCAACAGTGAAACATGTTGGTGGTAGCATCATGCTGTGGGGATGCTTCTCTTCAGCAGGTACAGGGAAACTGGTCAGAATAGAGGGAAAGATGGATGGAGCCGAATACAGGGAAATCCTTGAAGAAAATCTGATGCAGTCTGCAAAAGACTTGAGACTGGGGCGGAGGTTCATCTTCCAGCAGGACAATGACCCTAAACATACAGCCAGAGCTACAAAGGAATGGTTTGGATTAAAGAATGTTAATGTCTTAAAATGGCCCAGTCAAAGCCCAGACCTCAATCCAATAGAGAATCTATGGCAAGACTTGAGGATTGCGGTTCACAGACGGTCTCCATCCAATCTGACTGAGCTTCATCTTTTTTGCCAAGAAGAATGGACAAACCTTTCCATCTCTAGATGTGCAAAGCTGGTAGAGACATACCCCAAAAGACTTGCAGCTGTAATTGCAGCGAAAGGGGGTTCTACCAAGTATTGACACAGGGGGGTGAATACTTATGCACCCAACAGATGTCAACTTTTTTGTTCTCATTATTGTTTGTGTCACAATAAAATTTATTTTGCACCTCCAAAGTACTATGCATGTTTTGTTGATCAAACGGGAAAAAGTTTATTTAAGTCTATTTGAATTCCAGTTAGTAACAGTACATAATGGGAAAAAGTCCAAGGGGGGTGAATACTTATGCAAGGCACTGTATCTCAGAGAGATGCAGAATTTGTCCAAGCGTTTGTTAGATCCAGACTTGATTAATGTAATTCCTTATTATCAGGCTCCAGCAGTAAATCGTTAAAGACTCTGCAGCTTGTCCAAAATGCTGCAGCACGTGTCCTGACAAGAACCAGGAAAATAAATATCTCATCAATACATGTTACTGACTTGACTTACTTCCCGGACTCCCTTTGCCTTATCGTCCACAGATCCAGGAGCAGGGCTGCGGTCACATCATGGATAATGATGGTGGATCACGAATCAAGGATAATCCTGTATCGTGCTGGCTGATTGTAGTAATTATAGATCCTGGATTGTGTTGACATCTGATCGTGGATAATGGTGATGGACCATGATTGAGGGATAGTGGACTATGGTTGCGTCCGATAGTGATGGTGGAACCTGATCTTGGTGGCTGCTGACCGTGGACTATGATTACAACAAGACTGCTTGATATACAAGATGTCTACACACACACTCTTCCATTACTGACAATAATCCATCAATTAATTTACCTTCCATTATGCTACAGACTGTTTATTCTAATCAATGCTGAAAATGGTATTATCTTTCTGATGTTATCCATTACATGAGGTATCTATTGCTCTTTTATCTGTCCTGGGGGAGGGATCCCTCACATGTGGCTCTCTCTGAGGTTTCTACGTTATTTTTACCCTGTTAAAAGTTGTTTTATTAGTTTTTCCTTACTCTTGTTGTGGGTTAAGGGCAGAGGATGTCACACCTTGTTAAAATCCTATGAGACAAATTGTGATTTGTGAATATGGACTATATGTTAAAAATGTGATTGATTGATTGAAATGGTGTCAACAAACAAAGATGGTTGCTCATGGCTGCTGTTTTTTCCATTATTGCTTTAT
This sequence comes from Pleuronectes platessa, assembly GCF_947347685.1. Classification (NCBI taxonomy): domain Eukaryota; kingdom Metazoa; phylum Chordata; class Actinopteri; order Pleuronectiformes; family Pleuronectidae; genus Pleuronectes; species Pleuronectes platessa. The sequence continues at coordinate 24,760,203 of NC_070638.1, read as the reverse complement.
TTTTTCTTCTTAAGGAAAGGCAAGCAAATGTTAACCAATAATCGGAGAAGCCTTCTGACTAGCCTCATAACATGTTTAGCTGTGTACCCCTGAGCAGAGCAGTAGCTGACTCTGAGCCAAGCAGACTGAGGTGGTTGAGGTGTTCCTCTATTGGGCAGGTGTTCTTATGTTTCCAAGTACCGGGACCAGATATCCAAATATGCACTTCCTTGTAATAGAGTAACAAGAAAAGCAAAGATTACTAACAAGGCATAAAACAAACAGCAAGATCAAATATTCCAAGTAGAAAATGCACATGACTGAGCACGAGAGCACAGAACCAATGACTGGATGAAACAAATTAAGATCTGGGGTCTCCGCATGGACTTGATAAGGTAAATGTGATTCAGGTGAGTCCACCAAAACACACAGACAAAACATGGAGACAAGGGAGGGGACAGGAAAATACTGAGGCCGTGGCGAACCGTGATATTAACAGGACTGAGAGATGCTGTGAAACCAAACCTCAGTCAAAAGATGAGAAAAGAATGCCAACATTTTAAAGTATAATAATAATATATTAAATATCCAAACGTTCTTGACATTGCAACGCAGATGATCTTTCCTTTTAACTTGTATATTTGTAAATAAATCAGTTAAATGTTTTTTTTTTTCCTTTGCTGCAGACGGAACGTGTGTGTGCTTTTATTCTTTAAAGTGACAATCACCTGTTTTCCGGTACCATCCGAACTAATTGCGTTTAACTTGCATCGAGCATCACTTGATTCCCCACATCCACATGCTCGTGTGCGCCTGCTCTCTCTCTCTCTCGCTCTCTCTCTCTCGCTCTCTCTCGCTCTCTCTCAGACACATACCCACCCACACACACTAACACACACACATGCATTCCACCAGTGACTCTCTTTCGTTAGTGCCTCTCTTCCAAGAACGGACGTGCATTTGGATGTGGATGCCGGTGGCCCCGTCAAGAGATGATGTGAGGATCCGCTACTGGTAAGACGAGCATTATACTGCGAGCTGGTAGATTTAGGTTCAGTGCGTGACCGCTACCTCTCTGCCTATGACGCACACCGGGAAAGAGGTGTATATTTGAATGTTGCACACTGGTGGTGCTCTCAGCTGAATTGCCGTTAACGGCGGTTGAAGCCCAGTGAGACGCTGCTGTCGCCCGTTCCATCTTTGCCAGTTTCATGTAGCCTCGTTATTGTTTCCAAATGTAATGTCATACAATGCCTCATACGACATGGAGAAGACTGCGCTCACTCTCATCGCGCCATTCATTAAAATACAAATCAAAGTTTGGATGGATGAACGCTGAGACATATGTGTATAGCGGAACCAACGGGGCTTCTTGTCTTCAACACTCGCCCAAGATACTCGTTTGTGACCGTAGCTTTGAGGTGTGATAAATGGTATGTGGTATGTCCAGGGCTCGCCGCCACACGGGAGTACCACAGCTGGATGAAGGAAACACAAACATACACAACTGTCAATAATTTATCAGCGTGGAAGGTTTGCATGGTGTCCTCGGTCATCGATGCTGCGTGGCGCAGTCATGTCTGCAGGGATGTGGGTGCTAATTTTTCGCCTAAATGAGAAGTTGTGCGGCCCAGAGCAGCTCATGTCGGCGGTGGCCCGTGGCTGAGGATGAGAGGACACGTAGACCCCGCATGTTTATAATTCAAGACCAAATGGCGATGGAAGGAGATGAGCAGTTTTTATATTCTATTTTATATTCTCTCTCAGCATGGAAAGCTAGATCAATTATAGGCAACGGTACATCACTTTGATTTAAGCTAGTTTCTTTCATATGAATGGATGGAACTAGCATCAGTGAGTCACCTATAAAGCCCCATACCTTTGTGTCTACATTCAACATGGCAGAATATTGTATTATCATCCTAATATGCTTTTCTCTATGAAATAATTAGTCACAGACAAAGCTAAATCCTGTTTAGGTTTGTGGTGCTCAATGAAGTCAAATCATTTTTCATTCATATTTATAAAACAGCGATAGCTACACTTTGAATATCTGTAGTCAGTAAACCTCACCCCCTCCCATTCCACTTTTCTCGCTTAGTTTTGTAGAGGAAGTTGTAGCGGAACTCAGAAATTTGGTTGCTCTCTCTTAGGCTAACTTCTGTTGTGAAAAGTGCATTGAGTGGTCATCAAGTCTAGAAAAAAACTATCTAAAAACAGAACACATATATGAAGTGAGCCATTTTACCCATAGTTGCTTCCTGTTATTTAATTTCAACAGTTAAATCAATCATTCAATCAATTACTGAGTCAAATTACATTGTGGAGCCAGAAATAATCTCAAAACCTCATCAGAAAAAAGAAAAATTGTCTTAGTGTGTGTACTGTGTATGAAAAAATATTATTTGGGCTGAAATTACCTTTTAATAAGTTAGTTGTTCATTAAGGATTGCTTGTTCTGTGCCCGTTCTAAACATGTCTGTTTGGAGTGGGCTGCTTGGCCAATGGAAATGCCCCAGAGTCTACTTCAGAATTAATCCTTGTCACTAGTGAGTCTTCCTCAAACAGTTCGACAATATAGTAGGTTGTAACGATTATCAACCAAAACTGCAACACATCTCCCTGCCCAACCCCAGAGGCTGCCACAACAGCAGGTGCAGTCTGTTTGAGTGTGTGTTCTTATGTGTGTCAATCACAGCCCAATAGAATCACAACCCTGCCTAATCTGAACAATCACACAGAAGTGACCAGTAGCTTCCGGCTGGTGTGTGAGTTGTAAAGTCTATGTTGTCGCCAGTGTTCGAATTACGTGGGAGCCAGAGGGAGCCGAGCTCCCAGAGAGTGAGGACTAGCTCCCATGAAAGCAACAAAGTCAAAAATCTGAGGGGGTCTCTCATATCTGAAGGTGTCTGCCATACCTAAAGTGTAAAGATGCTAATTAAATAACTGTTGATAAAGCAAGGGGATATGGTTGGGCAATCATATGTCTACATAGTTTCAGTAATAAGTTAAAAAAGTAAAATAGGTAGAGTGTAGTCAATCTAACATGCTAGTTAGGTGAAATGGTCAGCAGTTGGTGGTAATGACCATCACTCAAGAATAGTGACTCCCTATTGGTTGAGAGGCGGGATCAAAACAAACACACGGGAGAGCACAGAGAGAAAAAGAGGTGAGAAAGGAGACCGACTGAGTTGAAGTAACAGTGAAGTAAAAGAGGGACATTAATAAGGATGCTACAGCAGTATTAAGAAGGTGACGCCACTTTCAGTTTAGTACCTAAGAGTTTTTTGTTTTCATTCAGCTCGCGAAAGGGCACAGTATTTTATGTTCCGTTTTGGAGTTATCTAGCTGGCTCAGTATTGTGCAGGTATACAGTGCTAGCTGATTTAGCGGAGGTGTACCGCCGTCATCTAGCAAGATAACGTGCTGCTCAAATAGCACCCGAGCAACCCGGACGCTCGTGGTTCCTTTGAGGAAGCTACGCCACTTAATAGCGCCGCTAGCTACCGGGAACGCTAGCGGTTCCATTCAGCTACTTGGGACGACCAGTTGGCCAGGAACGATTGCCGGTTAGCTGGCAATATTATCGGTGCACGCGCCACAAACCAGGTGGTCGTGAGTAGCCCTTATTGGGCGCCAAAGAACCCAGTTAACAGGCCTGCAATGGGGGGTTGAACTGATAGTTTTATTTTTGCCTTTTCAGTGCCGGCTTTTGTATTTTCTTTTATACCTGTATGATGTTCCTGTTTGTAACAGGTGACTGTAATTTCATGTGAACACAAAGTTTATGTTATACCAGGGAGAGTTTTGTGAGAGTTACCATTCTGTGTGGCCTATTATTAGCTCCCATATTGATGATTCAGTTTTAAATGTGAAGTGCTGTTTTATGCAGTTAATTGATAAGGGAGTTTGCTATTGTCATTATTGGCCTAGTGCCCATATCCATTGAGTTTGTTATACAGGGACTAAATATAGTTTAAATAGCCTAAACATAACTACATCTTATTTCCGGTAACGAATCATTATTATTTCAGCTACATGACTGCTTTGGTTAAATCAATTATTTGTAAATAGTTGACAATGTGTTATGGACTCCACTCATTTCCATTAGTAGACTATATTCAGGTGGTTTAAAGTGAACTCAGGTAAAAGCCGAGTCCTAACAGGGAATTGACTATAGGGCTACATATATATGGACTATTACAATCAATAATATATTGAAATTAATTAAAATAAATCAATTTCTGTACAAAAATGTGTCTGTCTGTTGTGTGCGTGTGTCAAGTTATATACAGCCTATGCCTACCGTGCGCAAAAGCGCTGCTCGCGCCTAGGCTATTTCATTGTATAGCCTTGGTAGGCTATGTGCGTGGTGCGCCAACTTTTTTATGAGATAGAGACCCCCTTAGAGACAAAAAGATAATTCGAACCCTGGTTGTCGCTGATTTGGAGTCTGGATCAGGATGAAATTAGGTATCACAGTCAGGTGGATTGTTTATTCGCTAAAGAGTTTCCCTGGAGCTTCTGGCCGGTTTATACCCCACTGAATGACCGAGCTTGACCATCGACAGTACCATGAATGCCCTGTACATGTTGAATATTGGAACTTTGTTGTTATTGAAGTAGGGCTGAACGATTTGGGAAAATAATCTAATTGCGATTTTTCCCCAAAATATTGCGATTGCGATTTAATATGCGATTTTTTTATTTTATCCGCTTTCCCCCCCCAAAAAAACCCCCGTAATGAATGATTTAAATATGACCAACACAATATTAGATACATTTACTGTACAATATTCTTTCCCACATTTTTATTTAACTTCTCATTACAGAAACAAGAACAACAAATCGGTGTGCATTTAAGTAATTTAATCAAAGTCATTATAAGTATAAACACAAGCCATGTACTTTTTAAAACCTGTGTGCAAAATTTACCATCTTGACAAAAACTTTTTTTTAATTATAGGTGTGTTACTGCTCCCAAGTCAGTAACATTGCCAGTGTTGGGAAGGATACTTTCAAAACGTATTCCGTTACAGAATATAGAATACATGCCTAAAATGTAATCTGTAACGTATTCCGTTACATTAACTAATCTGAGTAACATATTCTGAATTCTTGGATTACTTCCACATTGAATTGCATTTTATAAGTGTAGGAATGCGGCATTGTTATAGTCAGTTGAGCAGCAGCAGTTTAAGCTCTGTGCCAGCTGGATGCGCTGGAAGGGCAGCTTGCGGATCAGTAGCTCCGTAGATTCCCGTTCATGTCCGGGTGGTCGTGCAGCAATATAGAGGCGCCGGGCCTCAGCAGGAACACCCCCATGCTGAACACCTCCGTCTCGCAGATGTACATGTAGGTGACCGGGGGGCTCTGGAGCCGCGCCGCCCCGGTGCTCGGCTTGCTTTTCCGGGGAGCGATTTTCAGGTCCGCCGCCCGCACCGTGGTCACCGGCGAGATGAGCTCGCTCTGTGTGTCCGACAGGTCGGCCGAAGACTTTGGGACCCTTTAGGTGATGCAGGCTTGCTTCGCTATCTTCTGGATCTGAGGAGTTTTGTGGTCCCGCAGCATTCCAGTGCATTCTTGCTGCGGGTGAGGAGAGCATCCCAGAGCCCTACTCTCTTTCGCACGTTTTAATCGCGCACGTTGCGATTAGAAAATCGCGTTTTATCATATCGCGATTTTATCGCAAATGCAATTAATCGTTCAGCCCTATATTGAAGCGACACGGACGCTTCTCTTTCTGTTTACTTTCCTGAACAAACAATTTTTTTTTGCATCTGTAGTTTGCATCTGTTTCTCTTTGAACTGGATTGATCTGAGCTGTGGGGGAGAATGAAACAGACTTTATATATTTGACAGATTGAACCCTGGACGTTGAGACTGGGAGACACGCACACATACAACCTCTTTACTATTCTTTGGTTAGTTTTGTTTAGTTGATTTCATGTGAAGTTCTATAGTGTTCTTGTCTTTACTGTTCCAAATTTTGGTGTTTAAATAAAACCCACAGTTTATGTGAACAGTATGTTTAACACATGTACCTTACATGATTAAACTGTGCTGGGTTCCATTGGCTTGCCTGGTTTTGGCACACTTACCCTTTTTTTCCCTTATAATAAATCAATCACAACACTTTGGTGAATTAATGTTTTCATTGTCATTGAATTTGATGTGTCATGAGACACAAAGTATTTACTCAAATATCTTAATTGTAAATGATTGATTACATTAAAACTAAAATGTAAGAGGCCTGTGATTCACTCGTCCATCAAAGTGTTCTTGTATGATTACAACACTGTGAATGTTATTGTTACTTCATATCAGATGTTCTTCGTGAAATCAGGAGTAGTAACGCCGGGTTCACACTGGACGCGTAAGCGACGCGTAAGCGCAGTGCCAAGCCTTAAAAGCCAGCTGGCTCCCATCCACCCCCATGTTAAACCTTTGTGATGTTCACACCAGACGCTGAAGCACTGCGCCACGCCAAGGGTGCCTAGTGCCGTGAAGTGATCGTTTCGGCGTCGAGTCTATTTTTTCGCTCGCCACGAGCGTATAGTTCCAAGAAACACACTGAAAAATGATATTAAATGATATTGATGACATATTTTACCAATTTTACCAATGATATTATTAAATGTACCCCTTTGCCCATCCACTACAGCCACACAAGCAGTCATAAAGATAAAAAGAGAGAGGGGGGGCTACGTATTCTCCACATAGGCTTGAGTGGAGAATACGTAATTTAACCTTGACACCCGACATTGAACGGAGCAAACAGCGGAGAAGTTCTTCAACATGGATGACATTAAATTAATAGTTTAAGTGGAGAAGTACAGTGAGTTGTATGATCCTCAGCACATGTTGTATAAAGACAACACCAAAAAGACACATGTTGGGACGCTGTTGCAGTGAATGTTGGAGCAACAAGTAAGTATATGCTTGAAAAAAATTATTAAATGCTGTTTTTACTGTAGGCTGACAACAGCAAAAGTATGTGATATTACTCATAATGCGTGGCGCTTCGGCGTCGCTACCGCGTCCGGTGTGAACAGCCAAGCGACGGAGCGCTAGGGATTAGCGCTTCCGCTTCACTTCCGCGTCGCTTCCGCGTCCGGTGTGAACCCGGCGTTAACCTTCATAGATATCTTTATTTCACTTTTGACTACATCAATAATTTACATTTAAACAAAAAATGAGATACAGTAGTGGATCGAGGTAAACATGATCTTAACCCTCAAAATATTAATCTCAAGTGCTTCAACTTAAGTGAGTATGAATTAGAGTAGAAATGTTGAAATTCAGAAAGCTAAATTGTTACTTTCAATGGAGATTTGGACCCATAATGCCGCACAGACAAGTGGTAGAGTGGCAGCGAGGGATCCAGTCACCTCAGCAGGCGAGAAAGAGGGAATAGTGAAGATGGCTGGCAGCGGACAGGTTAGCTGGTGGTTTTGATCAGGAGCTGGCCGGCTGGTATTGTTCTGTACAAAAGGAAACAAGAAGTTAGGTACGAGCACAGGGAAGGTAACATACAACAAATGTCAGACATAGAGACAACAGGGATGGGGACACAGAGAGACTGGAGGAGAGGTGGAGATCATTACTGTAGGATAGGAGCCTCCGGAATATAAAACTCCCTAATCATGGTTGGATTCATGATGAGCAAGCAGGGGACCCCGGAGTGTTCTTCCTGACAATATACTTCCCAATCCACCAGATATTTGAGACACCGGCTCGGGTGACCCAATTCAAGCGCATGTCTGACCGTGCAGGCCAGATGGTTTAAGAGAATCCAGCTGAGAGGAGGGGTCTGGAAGGAGGGCACAATGCGCTGGAGTTTACAGGCTTGAGCAGAGAGACATGAAAAGATGGGTGAATCCTGATGGTCTTCGCCAGTTTAAGTCTGATAGCTGTTAGGTTTAATCATTTCAATCTCAAACGGGCCAATGCAACTTGGTGAAAGTTTCTTAGACTCTGTCTTAAGTGGAATGTCTTTGTAGGATAACCAAACTTTCTGTCCTGGGATGTAGTTGGGGGCAAGGGCCCGATGGCGATGCATCTGTTGAGGAATGCAGTTCTAAGCAGGGCTGCTTGTGGCCCCCTGAAAACTTTGTGGCAGCATCGGTGATGGGACTGGTCAGAAGTTACTGCAATTTCTCTCTCCTGAGTTGTACAAAGTGGTGGTTGGTAGCCCAATACATTACATTACATTACATTTTCATTTAGCTGACGCTTTTATCCAAAGCGACCTACAATAACTTACAATAAGTGCATTCAACCCCGAGGGTACAGACCCACGACAACAAGAATCAAGAAAGTACAATTTCTTCAAAATAAAGCAAAACTACAAAGTGCTATAAATAAGTGCCATTTAAGTGCTACCTTTTTTTTCCACTTTCTTTTCAAGTTAAAGTCTGAAGAGGTAATCTTTTAATTTGTGGCGGAAGATGTGTAAACTTTCTGATGTCCGGATGTCAATGGGGAGCTAGTTCCACCATTTAGGAGCCAGGACAGTAGACAGTCGTGATTTTGATGAGTGTTTAGCTCGCAGTGAGGGAACAACGAGCCGATTGGCCGAAGCAAAGCAAAGTGAACGTGTTGGGGTGTAACGTTTGACCATGTCCTGACCAGAGCCTGGACCAGAACCTGCACCGCCTTCTGAGTGAGAAGGTGGCGTATTCTCCGAATGTTGTACAGCATGAATCTACAGGAATGTGTTGTTGCAGTAATGTTGGCAGTAAGGGAGAGTTGGCTATCGAGTGTCACACCCAGGTTCCTAGCAGTCTGAGTGGGGGTTAACACGGAGTTGTCAAAGTTAATAGTCAGGTCGTGGGTAGGAGAGTCTTTCCCATGAAGGAAAAGAAGTTCAGTCTTGTCAAGGTGGTGTGCAGACATCCACTGAGAGATGTCAGTCAGACAGGCAGAGATTTGTGCTGCCACCTGTGTTTCAGATCAGGGAAAAGACAGGATTAGTTGGGTGTCATCAGCATAGCTATGGTAGGAAAAGCCATGTGAGTGAATGACAGAGCCGAGAGAGTTGTTGTACAAAGAGAAGAGGAGAGGACCCAGGACAGAACCTTGAGGGACCTCAGTAGTGAGAGGACAAGGTTCAGACACAGATCCTCTCCATGTTATCCGATAAGTGCGTTCATTGAGGTAGGAAGAGAGCAGAGAGAGAGCAGAGCCTGAGACACCCAGGTCCTGAAGGGGGGAAATAAGGATCTGGTGGTTCACTGGGTCAAATGCAGCAGAGAGGTCTAGAAGGATAAGGACAGAGGAGAGAGAAGCTGCTCTAGCAGCGTGAAGTTTCTCAGAGACAGCAAGGAGGGCAGTCTCAGTTGAATGACCTGTCTTGAAACCAGACTGGCGAGGGTCAAGAAGCTTATTGTGGTTAAGATAGGAGGAGAGTTGATTAAAGATAGAGCGCTCGAGAGTTTTGGAAACAAAGGGAAGAAGAGAGACAGGTCTGTAGTTATTTACTTCAGACGGGTCGAGGGTGAGTTTCTTCAGGAGATGATTTACTCTTGCCTCTTTCAGAGAATTAGTGAAACAGCCAGTTGACAGGGAAGTGTTGATAAGATAGGTAAGAAAAGGAAGAAGGTCAGGAGCAATAGACTGGAGAATGTGAGAAGTGATGGGGTCAAGGGGGCAGGTGGTATGGCAGGCGGAGGTTACCAAGGTCAGAACTTGATTGGGAGACAGGGGGGTGAAAGAGGAAAGCGAAGGTGATGAAGATGAAGTTGATGGAAGTGTAGTTATAGAGGGAGAATCAGAAAAGGAAGAGCGTATGTCAGGGGTCACTAACAGGCGGACTGCGGTCCGGGTCCAGACCCAGAAGCCATCACATACGGACCCGGACCTACAGCCAAAACAGAAGGCTGTAATTTAAAACCTGACGGGGCGCTTCTATTTTTAACCGGCGCATCTTTTGTAGTCATTACGGTAGTGGTTTAGCGGATGAGGAAACGCATTCACCAATTGCATGCAAGTTAAGCCATCCCACGTGATACTACTCAGCCAATCAAGTCTGTGCATTCCAGGCGGTAAACATTGCGACTCTACAGTGCAGACAGTTGAGAGAGTTAGAGGCAAGTTAAACACGAAAAGACGGTAGAAAGAAAAAGAAAGATAGTGATACAGGTAGAGAAAACATAGGGAGAGATACAGAGGAGTTTGACGGAGAAAGGGAGAGAAACAGAGGAGTGAGATGGAGGAGTGAGCCGGAGAAAAGGAGAAAAACAGGAGTGAGCCGGCGAAAAGGAGAGACAGGAGTGAGCCGGCGAAAAGGAGAGAAACAGGAGTGAGACGGAGAAAAGGAGAGAAACAAGAGTGAGACGGAGAAAGGGAGAGAAACAGGAGTGAGCCGGAGAAAAGGAGAGAAACGTAAGGCACAAATGGCGCTCTCCAAAAAAAGAAAAGTGGACAGCGAAAATAGAGCATTTAATCCGGAATGGACAGATTTTTGTTCATACTTCCCACTGGGAGCACTAAACCTGTTTGTCTCATATGTTCAGAAACTGTGGCACTTATTAAAAGTGCCAATGTGAAACACCATTGTGAGACAAAGCTTAACGGTTTTGAACAAACATACCCACTTAAATCTGAAGTGAGATCACAGAAAATAAGTGGTCTCAGAGCCAAATATGATCAGTCCACCAGGATCCTGAGCCACTCATTCACTGCCCAACAACGTGTTCATGAGTGTTCCCTCAGAGTTGCTTGGATTTTGGGTCAACACAAAAAGCAATTTACTGATGGAGGGGTTGTCAAAGAATGCATGAGTGCAGTTGCTGAAACACTTCCTGAGGGAAAACAAAAACAAGAGCTTTGTGATAAAATAAAGCAAATACCCATGTCAGCATCATCTGCCACAAAGAGAAGTGAACTTTTAACGGAGGATGTGCTAACCCAGCTAGATGAAGCCATGCATAAGGCACCATGTGAAGGCTTAACGATGAGTACATTGACGTGTGTGACAGTGCTCAGCTGTTAGTGTATGTCAGGTTTTTCAGCACAGACCAGAAAGTGTTCTGTGAAGACCTGTTAGGTGTCACTACCCTTCAGACCAGTACAAGAGGAGAAGACATCTACCTGGCTGTTAAGGAGATGTTAACAAAGAGAGGAATAGAGCCCAAAAAGTGGTTTCAATAACCACAGATGGAGCCCCTGCTATGATAGGGAGAGAGAAATGGGGCGGTGTGGCCTAGGGGGTAGAGTGGTCGTTCTCCAACAAGAGGTTGCCGGTTCTGCATGCCGAAGTGTCCTTGGCAAGATATTGAACCCCTAAATGGCCCCTCATAAATGTTGAGTATACTAATTGTAAGTCGCTTTGGACAAAAGCGTCAGCCAAATGACATGTGATGTAAAGAGAAAGGAGCTGTAGCAAGACTGAAAGAGGACAGTCCTCAGTTCATAGCTTAAAATTGCATCATTCATCAATCTGTCCTCTGCGCGTCCCTGTCAAATGAGCATGCTGAGGTGATGAATACAATGATGAAAATGATCAATTTTCTCAGGGCATCCTTTTCCTACCAGCATCGCATGCTTAGGGAATTCCTCAGAAAAGTTGATGCCGATGCTGATGATGTTTTGCTGCACAACAATGTGAGATAGCTCAGTAAAGGCAGGGTGTTAGAGCGCTTTTGGTCCATCAGGAGGGAAGTAGCAGCTTTCTTGGCAGAGCTAAGAAGTCTGAAGGCAACACAGTTTTCTCTCTTTTTAGAAAATGACAAACAGATGGATAATGTGGCCTTTTTGGTTGATATCACTTCACATCTGAAGGAACTGAATTTGAGGCTACAGGGCTAGGACAATTCAATTTTTGAACTGATGACAGCTGTCCGCTCCTTTCAGAGGAAACTTGAGGTGTTCAAGGCAGACCTGCAGGGAGATTATGCACACTTCCCAGCAGTGCAGGAACAGGTTCAGGGACAGAGAGATTTGTTTGCTTTTGTTGACTTTATTGATAAGCTGATTGTAAACTTCAGCAACAGTTTTGACAGCTTCAGCCTTGGGCAGCCGCTCACCATGTTCATTCAGAACCCATTTCTCATCACAGATGTCAGGTGGTTCTCAAAGGATGTCACACAGCACTTTAAATGGGTAAACGCTGGGCCTCTCCAGATGCAATTGGTTGATATCCAAGCAGATGTGGCCCTGAAAGAGCAGTTTGCAAGAACTGACCCTTCCACTTACTGGCTCCAAATGGTCTCTGAGACAGCTTTCTCAGGTCTGAGGAAAGTAGCCCTGTACATCTTGACCATGTTTGGCTCAACATACAACTGCGAGGCAGCTTTCTCCACAATGAACATGATCAAAACTAAATATCGTTCAAGGATCACTAATGAGCACCTCCACATGTGTATAAGAATGGCCCTGACTCCATTCCGGCCCAGATTTAAAATCCTGGCAGGACAAGCTAGAGCTCATTTCTCTCACTGAGCAAAAAAAGTGGGGGAGCCGCACCATGGATTACGATTTGTGGATCGTGCATCAGAGGTCGCAATGGTGGATCCAGTTTGGCGGATTCTATATCGTGCTGGCTCATCATAGTGGGAATGACGGATCCTTTGTCGCGTTGGAGTGATATAATGGTGGTGGACCACGGCCGAGGCGGGGCCTGATGATGGATCTTAATAAGCGGCAGTGGACAATGACTGTGGACTATAGTGGATCCGACCAGGATGATGGATCATTATCTATCTGGCTGCTGACCATGGACTATGATTGCAGCTTGACTACTTCACATATCTTATTGAAGTTATCCTTTAAGATGTTTACCCTCATCAATGCTGCTAAAAAACTTTAATCTTGATGATGTTTTCCTACACCTGACATCTATTGCACGTCTGTCCGTCCTGGGAGAGGGATCCCTCACACGTGGCTCTCTCTGAGGTTTCTATGTATTTTTACCCTGTTAACAGGGTTTTTAGTAGTTTTTCTTTACTCTTGCTGAGGGTTAAGGACAGAGGATCTCTCACCATGTTAAAGCCTTATGAGACGAATTGTAATTTGTGAATATGGGCTATACAAATAAAATTTGATTGATTGATTGATAAGAGGGGAAGAAAGTCATTCTAAAACTGTTCAATTGTTATTATCTGTGAAATTGGTTGAGACTGTTAAGTCAAGTTGTGAAACAGAAAAAGGGAAATTCAAGCTTTTGTTCCTTTATTACATTTTTCTGAAGCACTTTATTTTCACATTTCATTTATTTTGTCTTATTTTGAAATGCAGTCCTACTTTTATTTAGTTAATGAGAGAACATTATGCATATCTGCAATCATATATATTAGAGCTGTGAAAAATAACGCGTTATGATTAAATTACAGGATTAATTCGTTTTTTTTTTTTAACGCATTTAACGCATGCGCAGAAGGACCTTCCAATTCCGCCGCCTCTGCACTAGTTGCCGCTCTAACGCCGGGTTCACACCGGACGCGGAAGCGACGCCGAAGCGAGGCGTAAGCGCAGCGCCAATCCTCTGGCTCCCATCCACTCCCATGTTAAACCGCAGCGCTGAACACACCGGAGGCTGAAGCGTAGCGTTGTGCCGCGGCTGCCTAGCGCCGTGAAGCGATCGTTTCGGCGTCGAGTCTATTTTTTCCGCTTGACGCGAGCTTATCGCGACAGGAAACACACTGAAAAATGATTTTAAACGATATAGATGACGTATTTTATATGATATAAATGATCAAATATGCATCCCATACTTTGTATTCACGTTCTGTTGTCTTGGAGTTTTAATTTTACCACTTTTACCAACCACATTATTTAATGTCCCCCTCTGCCCATCCACTACAGCCACACAAGCAGTCATAAAGATAAAAAAGAGAGGGGGGGGGCTATGTATTCTCCACATAGGCTTGAGTGGAGAATACGTAATTTACCCTCGACACCCGACATTTACCGGAGCTAACATTGGAGAAGTTCTTCAACATTGATGACATTAAATTAATCATTGAAGTGGAGAAGTAACTTGAGTTGTTGATTCTCAGCATATGTTGTATAAAGACAACACCAAAAAAGACACATGTTGGGATGCTGTTGCAGTTAATGTTGGAGCAACAAGTAAGTATATGCTTGAAAAAAATGATTTAATGCCGTTTTTACTGCAGGCTGATAGCAGCAGAAGTATGTGATATTATTAGTAATGCGCGGCGCTTCGGCGTCGCTACCGCGTCCGGTGTGACCAGCCAAGCGCGGCGCGCCAGGGATTAGTGCTTACGCCACGCTTCGGCGTCGCTTCCACGTCCGGTGTGAACCCGGCGTAATGCAGTCAGACGGCAGCTGCCATTCAAACAAACAAACAACATGGATAATTCTGATGAACCTGAGGACCTTCTGGACGGGAAGATCGTGTTCCAAAAAAACAAAGATCGAACATTCAGTAAAACCAAGGTGATATGCACACTCTGCGAGAAGTTATCGTTTCACCGTAGCAATACCCGCCTAACCACCGCCATGCGAAGCATGTGTTGGTCGGCGAGGGGCGTTCAAGTGGAATGCGCCAAACCAGACTCACTCGCAGGACACATTGTGCAAAAGAAGCGGTCAGCTTTACTGTCAGAGAATTTGAACAAGTTAGTTTGCCTCACCAACTGGCTAAAGAACGAGTAGCTAAGAGGGCCTTTAGAGGCATTAGATTGTATCATGGTGTGGTTAATGGTTGTGTGACAAAAAATATAAAAAATGTCAACCATCCTATGGCTAAGAAGCTCAAATAATTTCTGTTTGATTTAAAAAAAAAAAGTTTTATTCAACCACACAATGGCTAAGGAGCCCGAATATTGTTTAGGATGAAGATTATATTAATGTTCCATATGGAAAAGCAATGATAACTGCTGAAGAACTGCTGAGTTGCAGCACAAAAGAAAAGTTAAATGTCATAAATCTTGTTTTCACAAAAATATTCCGAGAAAATCGGTAATGTGATTAATCATGATTAATCCATAGAAACCTGTGATTAATTTGATTAAAAATTTTAATCATTTCACAGCCCTAATATATATATATATATATATATATATATATATATATATATATGTTCAGTTCTATGTTACGTGACAATAAAAATTGTCAAAATGTTTTGGAATCGAACTGAATTAATTGAATTAATCAGTCAGGTATTGACTACATGCAGTTGCTGATACAACTACTAGGCTACTTAAATATATATCGCACTAAATAGTTAGAAATTATGATCTCCTGGACCTTTGCTTCAAGAAATTTTCTCAAACTGGACCTCTTTAAATTTTTGTTGAATACCCCTGGCGCATGTCATCTATCTTTTTTGTAAAGTAGTTGACAAAGTGGCTTGGTAGAAGGGAGGAAGGAGGATGGGGACTGGAAGGGGTCAAGGAGGTTGGAAAAGATGGAGAAGAGTTTTTGGGGGTTAGAAAATGAGGATTGAATTGTAGTTTGCTAGAAAGTGCTTTTGGCTGTGGAAAAAGAGGAGAGAAGAGACTGATAAGCGAGCAGGTCGTCCAGGTGTTTAGATTTCCGCCATTTCCTTTCTGATGCTCGCATAGTGGCTCTGTCGGCACAAACCGAGTCAGACAACCACGGAGCTGGGGAGGACTTGCAGACCTGTCGTGACGTAAGAGGACAGAGAGAATCAAGAGAGGAGGACAGAGTAGAAAGGAGAATCTCTGTGGCAGAGTTGGATGCATGAGTGAGAAAGAGTCAGTGGAAAGGAGGGCTGATAAAACAGAGGAGGCTAGAGAGGCAGGAGAGAGGGAGCGAATGTTGCGACGGACAGGTACAGACTCTGTTGATGTGGTAGGGTTGTTGGTTTGAGTGGGAGAGAGTAAGAGATAAAGAAGTGGCTGGAGACATGAAGTGGGGTTACAGTGAGGTTAGATGTTGAACAGTTTCTGGTGAAAATATAGTCAAGGTGGTTACCGGCTTTGTGAGTCGAAGGGGTAGGACTGAGTGAGAGAGCAAAAGAAGACAGTAAAAGTTTGCGAGCAGAGGAACAAATGGGCGGCCTCAGAGAACCAATCAACAATGGTTAGAATGACTGTGTTAGCTTCTGAGAGAGGGAGTCCAGTAACAAAGTCCAGAGCTATATGTGACCAAGGACCTCTAGGGATGGGAAGAGAGTGGAGCAACCCCGCATGAGGGCTATGAGAGGCCTTGCTCCTGACAAACACGGTACAGGCACGGACAAAAGCTTGCTTGTTGGTCTCCATAGTAGGTCAGCAGAAATGTCCCTTATGGAAGAGGGTTTGACTAATGCCATGGTGGCAGGAGAAGTGTAAGGCATGGCTCCACTGGAGGACTGAAGAACGGGTCGAACTGGGGACAACCAGGGTCCAGCTCACTGAGTTGGGCATCTCTGACTGTGGCCTCTACCTTCCAGGTGAGCACACCAACCACATATGGTGGGGGCACAATGGTGTCAGAGCTGGTAGGAGACTCCTCACCCAAATGGTGTTGCGGCACAATGTGTAATATTACGATGGGCGAAGGTGAATTGACATCACATATTGTGGCACATGTTTTTTATCCATAACAGTGAGGGTAGTCTCTATTATGGATATGATACAATTGTATTAATTGTGCATTAATTATGCTAATTTGCCATCCTTGTACACGCTCAAAGAGAAACTGTCCCAGTTTTCAAGGAGTAAAACATCAGCCGTCACTTTGCTGCGAAGCATGCCAACTATGCTAGCAAGCAGTCAACGCAAGAACGGGCAGCTACAGCTCAGAGGTTGGCGGCTAATTTACAGACTCAGTAAAAACAAATTCACCGACAAACTGCGATTCAAGAGTCAACTACCAAGGCAAGTTTTTTGGTGGCATTAGAAATAGCAAAGACGAGTTTTTGTTAAATTGCCTTACAATAAATTGATGGGTTATTGTCAGTAATGGTCGAGTATCGGAGTAGACATATCAAGCAGTTTTGCCACCACGATCATGATCCATCATCAAGATCAGATGCCACGATAATCCACAGTCATTGTCCACTGCCGCCATCAGGATCCACCATCAGCTGCCACCTCAATCGTGGTTCATCACCACTATCAGATGACAACACGATACAGGATCCGCCAGTATTATCACGATCAGCCAGCATGATACAGAATCCGCCATTACGATCTAAATCTCTGATATGCGATCAATCATCATATATCACGATGTGGCCGCAGCCATGGTCCTGGACCTGCGGACGATAAGGCAAAGGGACTCTGGGGAAGAAGTCAAGTCAGTATCATGTATTGATGAGATATTTATTTCTTTGATGTGATAAGGATGGAGAAAAGGAAGGAGAAGCTTGGAGGAGAAGCTCCATGTGTCATGTGTCCCCCGACATTCTAGACCTATAGCAGCATAACTAAGAGCAGGTCTAAGACAAGCCTGGACCGGCTCTAACTTTAAGCTTTATCGTAAAAGAAGGTTTTAAGCCGATTCTTAAACGTACAGATGCTGTTTGCCTTCGAACTGAAAATGGAAGATGATTCCACAGGAGAGGAGCTTGATAGCTGAGGGTTCTGGCTCACACTCTACATTTAAAGACTTTAGGGACGACAAGAATTCTGGGAGTGCAGTGCACATATATGACAATATGACAGATAACACTTACGATGGATTTCAAACACAGTTCGACCGTAGTTAAAGTGTTAAAAGTCACTTTGATCATTTACAGAACAATCAATGTGAGCCAGACTTTCAGGAATGATTTTTTGTCAATAAGAAAGTTATATTTATTTTATTTATAAGTTTTAAGTTGGAATTTACTGTGGTAATTCGGTTGCATGTCCTTCCTAGTGTGTGTTGGGTTCCTCTCACAGAGAGCAGACCTGCATGTCACTGAAGGTGGTGTTTCCCAGTTGGCAGTACAGAATGTAAAACATTGTGTGTAGCATCTTTAATATTCAATTCAATATAAACCCCTTATTATTTCATAATAAAAAACCCAGGCATTTTACTGCTCTTATATGAAACTTCTTACTTGTCACAGTGAAAGTATGACTAATGAAAGTGACATCACTGATATGTTAAAGGGGACATATTATGAAAGTTCCACTTTTGTAGTGCTTCTACACATTAGTTTGGGTATCTGGCATGTCTACCGTCCCAAAAACTCTGGAAAAAAATCACTCCCGCGATTTGTTGTGGTTCCTCTATTTCAGAAACTATGTGCTAAAGTGCGTCCAATGGAATTTCCCCCGAAATAGACGTCATAGTCGAAAAATGCCCATTTAGTACATTCCCCCATAGCTCTATGCACTCCCCCACTACCACTCGACCCACCCCTAGATGGACCCTCCCACTTTATAGAAGCTCGGTCCACCGGTGTCCGCCATTTCATTCTTGCAAGCCTTGGAAACACTTGGATTAGCTAACTAGCAGCATGAATCGGTGGTCGGCTGCAAACATGTCTTCATGTGACTCCAGCTTCAGAAGACACAAGATTGAGATGGATTGAGTTCATATATGATGGCAACGTTCCTGCCACCACTTTGAATCGGACTGTTTTATCAACCTGGGCCAATATAACGCTGGATTCTCTAAAAGGTTGTTATTGAAAGAGGGGTCGGTGCCATCTTTCCATGGCAATACTGAAGACGAGTGAAATGTAAGTATTTTTTTTTTATAATTCTGGTATTTGCTTCTTTTAGACATTTTGTGTGGAGGCTAGTGCCGTTTGCATGTTGTGCCGTGTGTGTGAGGGGGTGGGGGGATTTAGAGAATAAAAGGTGACACACAAATATAAAGTGTTCCTTTGTTTACAGTATAGCTGCTGATGGCACAAATTGTATTTTTGTAATGAATGTATTTATTATACTTGGTATTTTTTTGTATTTATTACCTCTGTCCCAGCCAGTACATTTAATAACTATGATTAAAAAGCTCTGTGGCAATCTTTCTAGCAATCTTTCTGACAATAAAAGTTTATAGAAACAGTTGTGCTTTTAATGTTTGATATGTAACATGTCAACAATTGACACGTGTAAGATGAGCAGTTAGCAAAGTAATACAGAGGGAAGAGTGTAATTTATGTATTTTATTCCTCAGTCATAATTTTATTGCAGAAATGACTGATATCTCATGCATAAAAAAAAAAAAAAACTTACTGCTCTATTCCTTTTAGACATAAAGGCCCATAATCTGCCCTATAGATGTTGAAGAACACATTCAAACGTTATGTCCTACACCTCCATGAGAGGGGGGAGGGGTGAGAAGGAGGAGGGATGAGAGGGGTGAAAGGGGGTGGGGTAAGATGGGGGCGGGGTGAGAGGGGGGCGGGGCCCTCAAAACGGGTCGATCTGAGGAGGGCTGTTTTAGACAGAGTAAAAAGGTGCTGTTTTAAATTATCCTTGTGGTATTTTTACCAAAAAATGTTACAGACATTTCATTAAGACCCCAAGGAACCATATCAACTGTGGTGAAATGGGCATAATATGTCCCCTTTAAGTTAATTGTGGATAATCACACTGAACACACTAAATGTTGAAACTACTTGTCCTGCTGAACATGCCTGAGAGAGAGATATGTCTGTGACTCATAGCAGACCAGCTGTACTCAGCTGAATTCATATCTGAATTTAATTAATACTTAGCGATAACCATCAGTAAACTGAGAGACGAAGATGAGGAAGAAGCAGAAGCCTCCAACTTGTTTTCATGTCTTCTCGGAAGACTTGTTCTCACACCTTTATCGACTTGTCTCCGCTGTATCCTAAGTGTCGGTCATCTCCACCGATTTTCAAACGTTTACTCTTGAGAGGAGACGGCGTTGTCACGTGAGCTACACAAGGCACCAGATTGGCTGGTTAACTGCCCACGCCCTATGAACACACTTTAGGAGATGCTGCCACAGTTAGTGTTGGGTATTATAACAGACACAAACTAATCTATTAACTATTTTTATAATCGATTATTATCGATTAATTTGATTAGTTGTTGGAGCCCTATAAACACATAACCCTGATAATTGAAATGGTGTGTTTGGCTTTGGTGTTGAGGGTTTTTTGTTTTATTATTAAGTTATGTTCTTTTACTCACCCATACCCAACACTTTAACATAGTGTACTTTACTTTACATACACTTTACTATTAATATTTTAACAACAAGATAAGATAACTAAATTGACAAACTTAAGAACTTAGTGGGAGGGGGAGTAAATCGAAAAGTCAGGCCAAGCTTTAAGTTCCCAAAAAATACAGCCTAAAAGTGGATAATTAGTCTGTCGTCTCTGTTATCAAAGCAGATAATCATGAAAATAATGTGGAAGATTTCCAGAGACATTGTTCCTCGGAAAAGTTCTCTGCCAGTTTATGCATCCCACAGGGATTCTGTGGATTCCCCTGTGGATTTGAAAATTCCAGCAAGGTTAAGAACTCCAAAGTATGAAAATAAATGGGTTTGGTCCATCTCATTCCACCTCTCTAATAAAACGCTGTCCATCCAAATTAGTGCAATCCAGAATGATTTTCTGGAGGGAATCTGGGATTAAAAGTTCAAAAGAAGACCTGATGTCCTGTACATGAGTGACCGCTATCTGTGTTGGCACTGGTTGCATGCAGGGCGGTTCAGTTCTTTGGGCAAAAGACCATTCAACTTCTTTTGACATCCATATTTCTCCACTTGCTGGCTGCAGACAGGCTTTTCTTGAAGCTGGTTGATTGTCATTCTCATCCTCTTTTTTCAATCTCACTTTCAGACTCTTAATTGACAGAAATATGATCTTCATGTTCTCAAAACTCTTCCTCTTTATTGTCTTCCAAAGCTTCTCTCTCTTCAAAAATCATTTCTAAGGCCCTCTGAGCAGAGAATTTTTTCGCCATCTCCATGGATTGGACATTAATAGGAAATTGTTTTATTCTGCTCAAAATAGAAGCAATATGTGATGAAAATTGTAAGTTCCTGAACATATTTAGTGTTTACCCAGGGTCACTCCATGCTTGCGAAGTTCTAAAAAAGAATAGCCCTTTGTATTTCATTAGACTGACTGAAGGATGTTGTAATTTAGGGCAGGGCAAGGTCAAGCTTCTTAATGGCCTTTTACCTTTTATTGCAACTAACAAGTGTAGTTGTTGTCACCCCGAGTTAATATCACTTCACCTGGTACACTGTGTCCATCATTGTATCCGCTTTGATACCGTTTGTGCAAGAGTCAAGTCGTGTGTCAGCATTTGTGTGTGTGTTTGTGTGTGTGTGTGTGTGTGTGTGTGTGTGTGTGTCTGTGTGTGTTAGTGTGTTTGTGTGTGTGCATCCCGCCTCAGGAGGAGACAGAGAATCAGAGCAAACAGGGAATGGGTCAAAATGAGGCTGTATGTAACAACCCAACTCACTCATCACTTTCAGGGAGCAAGTGAGAACTGCACTTGTGGCAAGGTAAACTGGCATCATGCAAAGACCAATGTGGTTGATAGGGCATTCAGCATTATGGAGTCCAGGTGGCAAGCAATAGTTTTGAACTCTCTAGAAGTAGACCCTGTTTTAGAAATTTACGTAGCTGCTTGTTTTGCCATTTGGTAAATTGTTCGCCTCAGAGATAGATACACTTGAACGCTGTGGAAGAGGCACTGGGGCAAGACGATGGAGGTGCTGAGCTTCAGCTAGACTTGCAGGAAGAGGTACAGCTGCGTGGGCAATACGTCTGCTTCTCTTTCGCCACCAAACACCCCTCCTCCAGCACTCCAGGACCATTATATTATATATTTATTTAATTACGTGAGGTTTAGTGGTTTAACAATATAAGCTATCACATCATGATGCGTGTTATTTTATACCATGATTCTGATCCATGTTTTCTTTTTTCTGCTGTGGCAACAATACGCTTTGGTATTACTGCGACTGAAACATTGAGTTGAATTTATTGTCAATCAATAGAGATTCAGCAACCACTTCTGCAGTTCTTTCCTTCAACTTATATTTTGTTAATGAAAGGGGCAGTTTGTAAGATTTCTAAGGCTCTCTAAGGCTGTCTTTGCCAAAAACAGGTTATAATCCTCATATCTAAGTTATATTAATTGTGTTGTGTTTTTCAATTCAGGATTGTTTTTCGATAGAATGAGCCTTATGAATTCATAGATACCTCAATGATCGCTGGTCCCCCAGCGCCATGTTCGATCCCTGTATTGATATAGATGCACAGAGCGGACAAAACGGTCAGAGTATATGTACTGAAGAAGCGGCATGAATTAAGGGCGAAAAGAAGAAGAAGAATCACATGGAAGGGCTTCAGGAAGTTTGCGAACAGCAAAGACGTTGAATGAAGGAACATACTTATAATATGTCATTAACAGAGTAGTTTTATATCACCCTTTGTAAAAAATAAAAATAAAGTTTATGTAGATAATATTTTTATAAAATAAACACTGTAAATCTGTTTAATGTCTTTTTTATTATTGCACTTTTCATTTCAGTGAAATTAACAAATATTTATGGGGGCAATATGAATATATTTATTGAAAAATAAATAATTGCAATGCAAATAAAGTAGTGAAAAAAAATTACATCAAAAAGATACAACAGAAGTAATAATGATAACAATAATAGACCTGATTAGAGACTTGATGACGTATATGCAGGTGTGTGATTACTTGG
This sequence comes from Pleuronectes platessa, assembly GCF_947347685.1. Classification (NCBI taxonomy): domain Eukaryota; kingdom Metazoa; phylum Chordata; class Actinopteri; order Pleuronectiformes; family Pleuronectidae; genus Pleuronectes; species Pleuronectes platessa. The sequence continues at coordinate 24,737,658 of NC_070638.1, read as the reverse complement.
GTCACTGTATGAAGCTTCCGGAGAGACTAGAAGGAAACTCTGAATCCATGTATGCAACCTTTGTACTGTTTGTACTATTTGTAGGATCAAGGACAAGTGTCATGACTTTGGACTCTTATATAAAGAGTTGTTGGTTTTTGTTGGACGCTTCTCTTTGTGGACATTTTGCTTGTGTTTTATTTATTGACTGTTACCTGTATTTCCATTGTTTTCAATTGTTTTTCCCCTGAGTTCTATGTTCCCTTTTTTATTCAGAAATGTTGCAACTTGGGTTTATGTCACTTTTTTTCCTGCCTTTGTCCTGTGATTGTCTGCACCTGTTCCTCATGTGTTTAACCTGTGTTAAATTATCCCTGCCTCCCCTGTGTATATAAGTCTTTGTGCTTCCCTTTGTCTCTTTGTCAGTTCGTCATCATTCACCTTCACAACTCATTCATTCCTCGTGTTTCCTTGTTCTTTTCTGGTTCCCAGTGATTTTCTATTTTGTGTATTTTTTGCACCCTTTTTGTATCCTTTGCATTTAATTAAATTACACTTTTGTATTGTTACTTAATTTGCTTCTGCAGTTTTGGGTCCTCACGCAACCCACAACACACCAAATCATGGACCCAGCAGAGCAAAAAAAAATGTCAGTTAACTTCATAACATGCAGGGCAGTATTTTTTTCAGTTTGCACTATGGGCTACTAATTAATCCGTACTTTGGGACCTGTCTGGCTTCTGGAGGACCCCGCAGCCTCAACCAAGTAACGGCCCTTGTGGCAGACAAGATCTGCCTTCTCCAGAGACCCCTGTTCTCCCGCAGCTGCCTTCTCCAGAAACTTTAGTGAATAAACTTCAATGAATCAATGTACACAACACATGCAGTATTAAGAAATAGTAAGTAAAACTCTGTCTAATCTGACCCTATCTGACGAAAAAATTAATATACACACTTGTTCCCCAGTTCCGGCCCGTAACTGCTTTGATTCTGCTGGTTGACAGTGAGTTCCAATGACACCGTCCACTTCTGAGTACACAGCCTGGACGCGGTCCGTATTTGGAACGGGGCCGTAAAACAGTTGTGACTGTAACACAGATCTGCCAGTCTGTAAGGCCGAGAGTCAGCTGCTATCTTGGTAGGATCATTGTATGGGAGGAGCTCTGTGTGTGGCTGGCCTATCAAGGAATAGTGTGGACACAGCTATCAATAGAGGATTATCATTCATCACGATTACGGATATTGACACATTTTACTCGGATGGTATTCGTGCTCGTAAAAGTACATTATCTGTACTGGATACTCGTTTTATCCGAGTATTCAGCTCAACTAAAATATCTTAAGTTGGGTTAGTTGAGTTAAGATTTGCGTAACCACAAATACCCAACTTGGAATTTTCTGCAGAATGGAGGCAAATTCCAATGCCGGTCTCATTTTTAGGGGGTAGTATAGCTTGAGGCTCTTCTCCATTGGCCATTAGCCACAGAGGTGGCTGCTTGGCGTGTAGACACACACCAACAGTGGGTACTTAATTGTCTACAAATAAGCAGTTTCTAGTTTCTGTATTTCAGATTTGTTAACCATCGGAGATTTGTCCCACAGCTAATGATGGCAAAGGACACCCAGGGGCCTGATTAAGATTCCTTTTTTTCTCTGGTAGAAACCTGATGAAATTGTTGCCTGGAAACCGGCTCACAGAAATGTGCAGCTTGAGTGGCAGATGTGTTCAGCCTATATTCGGTGTGATAAAAGGATCAGACAGCTATTGCACTTCATACTGCTGACTGTTAGCAAGCTACACCACACAGAGCTTATTTATTGCATCTATTGCACTTCTGTCCGTCCTGGGAGAGGGATCCCTCACATGTGGCTCTCTCTGAGGTTTCTACGTATTTTTACCCTGTTAAAAGGGTTTTTAGTAGTTTTTCCTTACTCTTGCTGAGGGTTAAGGAAAGAGGATGTCACACCCTGTTAAAGCCCTATGAGACGAATTGTAATTTGTGAATATGGGCTATACAAATGAAAATTTGATTGATTGATTGATTTAAATATTAAAGCCATGCTTTGCTTTTGAAAAATATAGCGGTGTTTTTTCTTAAGCTTTTAGACACAGCAGTCGAACAAATGAAACATGAGACCTTTCTTAGTAAAAGCACAACATTTTGAACTAGTCCTGTGCACCGGCATAAATCTCATTGCACAGTATGAACAGGGTTCGTATGGTCATGGAAAACCTGGAAAAGTCATGGAATTTTAATGTGTTTTTCCAGGCCTGGAAACTATTGCATGTTCGCTATGTGGCAGGAGGTCGGAATGTCCGCGTTGACTTGAACACAGCACAGCTAGGATGTTAGCAGCTGGAGGAAGCAGCCTGAAGCCAGCCTCCGCTGCTCGCTCGGCTTCATGTCCGCACACGGACCGTCAGTCCACGGGAAAGGGAACCCGGACAGACCTGGGTCTGGGTGAGGGGTTCCAGGAGCGAGGGCGTGACAACAACCGGACTGGGAGGTCGAGAACCGTCAAATCCAGCTAGCTCTCAGCGGCTAGCTGCTCTCAGCGGGGCTTAAGAGTACAGCAGCGCATATTTTCATGTGTAACCATTGAACTGATCCCGTTTAACTTCCACAAGAGTTGTTCATCTTGTAATAAAGATCTCAATGAGGAAACACGCTGTGTTTTTTCTATTTTCACTTCATTTTAATATAGCCTATAAATAGTGAATTCTAATATAAAAATATTAATGATTAATCGAAAATCGATCGTTAATTCTCCCGACGATCGATTAAGACAATTTAATCAAATGCCCATCCTTTTACTCATTTACGCTGAGTTTTAAACAATTCATATGCTTTTAAAGAAATATGCTCAAAATATAAGCAGGCATACTTGGGTTTGTGTCATTTAAGGTATACTGTATGCCTTGGAATTCTAATTGTTAGTTTAAATACTACATTTCGTCACTTTTCCGCGTATACATCGAGATTTCACAAAATGTTCGGTCATGGAAATTTGGTTTAAAGTTATTGAAAAGTCATGGAAATCCATTGGTCAAAATGTGTATGAACCCTGATGATTTTTTCACAAATTTTTTAACGTAACACAATCGTGGAAACAGCTGTAATGTTCTAATAGGCAGCATATATATTTGTCACCGTGAAAAGTATGCATAGGGTATTGAAAGTGGATTGCTATTATGCTTATGTCTTTTACTAATATAGTTAGGTGGTGGACTAGTGGCAGAAAAGGTCTCTGGTTCGTCTCTGGTTCGACTCCACGGAGAAAAAACAAAAAGACGAACCTGGATTGATATGTCCAAAAATCAAAGAGGATTCTCCCTACCCTGTCTAGTGCCCCTGAGCAAGGCACCTTACTCCCCCAACATCTGCTCCCTGGGCGCCGTACATGGTTGCTCACTGCTCTGTGTGTCCTGCACCAGATGGGTTAAAAGCAGAGGTTAAATTTCCCTAAATTTGCATGAGTGTGCTTGTGCATGTCTGTGCATGTGTTTGGAATAAATAAATGTATCTTAATCTTAATAACTTTATATCCTAACATTAATTTCTCTTCAACAGAGTGAAATAGCTAATTTGAACTGTATTGTCCAGGACTACTATTTAAATTTTCTGCTGATTATTTCTTTAGCTGATTTACAGGATCCAAAGCGAAGAGCAATTCTTTTATCGCCATTTTGCCGGGGCCTAATTTCTCTTAGTTCCTGGTTAATCCTAAAATGGTCAAAGGCGTGTGGTACGATTCAAACTGAGGTGGGCAGAGTGAAAACTGACTGCTTAGCCACGCCCACAGTGCTCGATGATACCTGGTTAGCTGCGGCTAAGGAGCTAGGCTAGATGATACCCAGTGTTGCTAATCGGCTTCTGCAGGCCTGTTTCCCCGGGATGGTATTGCGGAAGTACCTAGAAGTAAGTTAAACTGAAAGTATACAACAAAAATCTGTTGTCATAACCACACTACATATGCTTGAATGCTTTAAGACATTATTTTTATTTATCATTGTGGTAATTTACAGTATGTGTAAGTTTTATGTTTTAGTGTAAAGTTTATTTAATACATTTCTGATGAACAATTTGAAGCAAGTCACCTTGGTTGACGGTTTAGTTATGATTTTAATCTCCACACTGCTTTTGTAAATAGTGCTAATATTTATATTTATTTCAGTACATCATCACTTTCTGAGGTCATCTGTGAGCTGCTTGACTTTACATAGCTGATGTAACATACTCTGTGTCAAAAGGTCATAAAATTATTTGAAGATTGTCCATCTATAATCTGATGTGTTGCTCCTTCTTTCCATGTTATTTTACCGATGTGACATAACAGTGATTTCAGCATAAGCATGAACTTTTTTTCATTACATTAAGCATTTATCAAACATTTATTTTTTCTTCTCCTACTTCACAGTTTGGATTGCTGTGATGATGGTGCCTATAGAGTGGTGTTTTGCACATTTGTGTTTGTTGGTTTGTCAGTGCGGGATTGTAGTGGAAAGGTTTTCCTTCCCTCTTTTCCTACTCTCTGTGAGGATGAGCAGCACCTGATGTCCTCAACATCCACTGTGGCAGCAACAACATTAGGGTAATCGTCAGCTCCAGGCTGGTTTAACATGAGTATGACCAGCACACGCTTAATATGCACCACACTATCTATAACTAACCTAAACTTTCATGCCGTTAGCATTTTTCAAAGAGATGTGTTATGTCTCGCACCCATCATTCAATGTATTTCCGTGCCAACACTTTGAAACAGCAAACAGGGGAAGCAATAAAAATACATTTCTTACCTCATATATGGTCAGCCAACTCTGTTTGTCATAACAATCAATTGCTGCTAAATCTGTAAATGGGGTCGATCCGGACCAAGCTCATTTGTCCTCTTTCTTTCTTGTTGGGGTGTTGTTGTAAAGAAGCAGTTCCACTTGAAGTCACAACATCTTTGTCTTTTTTACAGGCTTTTTTGTCTCAGGATGTTGGAGGAGAGCGGCACGCCGTACTGACAAGCCGTCACTGTTTGATACACTTGAGATAAAAGTCCAATGTTTCTTTTTCTTCTTTGCCATAAGAGAGAGAACACGGTCAGCACGGAGGTGTCACGCACACTTGTTCGTCCCTAATACAATGATAGGAAACATGATGTGGTCTTTTTCTGTTGTAGATCATCCACTTTAAGGTTAACATTTTTATTCTGAGATGCTTTGGGGCTCACTTCAGTTGTAAAGGGTGATTATTTGAGTTAAAATTGCTCTACCATAGCTCCAACCAGTCTGGCAATTCTCCTTTGAACTCAGCCAATTTACTAAGTTGGAAGTGGATGTTTTTTTATTTTTGGAAACAGAGCCTGCAGTCGGGATAAGTTAGAGCCACAGCCCCCTCCTCAGCTCGGGCTCGCTGGGTGATGTCCGCTGGCTGCTGGCTCCATGTCAGCGGCTCGCTTCTGGTGGACGTGTTGGTGTTTTTTCCGGGGACGTGTCGGTGTTTGTTTACAGGTAGCAGCAGCGAGCTAACGCTAGCTTCTGTGTGTGTGTGTGTTTTGCCCCGGTAGAAGCAGCATGTAGGGGAGAGCGGGGTAATGTGGGACACCGGGTGATGTGAAACACCCCCTGTATCTAGGCAACGGAACACATTTGTGGTCATGTGTCTATTATGTTTTCAAGCCCCTCCCATTCCCCCCTTGCAATGAAGGATAAGGTGGTGCAGGTGCTGTGGAAAGTATGTTTTTTTCACAAAAATGTGTTTTTTGCATGTAAAAGTAAATTTTCTTGCTCTGAACTTAATCAACGGTTGTGTCAAAACAAATTTATTCAGGTAGAACAAATTATAGCATACATGTTGATGAACTTCCAACATATAAAACCATGTGACTGATGCTAGCTGAAGATTAGCCTGAATTGATAGGAGATTTTTTCTAAAATTGTGGCTTCGGGGTAAAGTGGGACAAATGCTGTCACTGTCCCACTTTACCCCACCATGAAGCACAAGTTAAGTTTAGTCTTAAACATATTCTAGTGTTATATTACATTATATATGTTTTATTTTTAATGTCATAAACATTGTAGAAAAGCCATCATGCCAAGAAACTACACCAGGAAGACAACCTGGGGCCAAACACCCCTCGCAGAGATGGAGAGTGCAGCCACTGAGGTCATGCAATGAAAGAAGTCCTTAAGAAAAATTGGAAGGGATAGAAATATTGATAAGACAACCCTCAAAAGATTCATAAAGAAAAAAGAGAAAGGAAAAACAAAATCAGTAGCCTGGGGTGCAGTAGCTGAGGTAAAGAGATTATTCACAGATGAGATGGAGGAGGAGCTTGCAAAACACTTGAAACAACTAGCTGACCAGTTCTATGGCCATGCTCCAGTTAAGTGCTGTGAACTGGCATTTGAATACGCAGAGAAAAACAATATCCCTGTCCCTGCCAATTGAACAGAGAAACAATGTGCAGGTAAGCTAGAGATCACATGAATCATAACAATCATAAATGTGCTTAATTGACCAATCCCCATGATACTGTTACTAGTCCGATATTAGTCGTTGTCAATCTAGCTGTCAGGATTTTAACTATTACAACATGTGTTGTAATGGTAGTTTTTAAAGTGGAAAACCGTAGCGTGTTCCAGGACCCCCCCCCCGGTCTCCGGCTGCATTGTAACCGTGCTTGGGCGCTCGCTCAGCGGAAAGACTCTCCTGTGATGCCCGGGCGGCGAAGCGGAGGAGGAGGAGGGGGGGAGAGTGCTGCACCTTATAAGTTTTGTGGCTCCACGCACCCCGAGCTGCACGAACCGGTGCCGGTCACCAGCAACTCGTTGCCGCCTCCGTCGCTCTCTTTAAAATAGACTCATACCCGGGGTTTTAAGTGCATTTCGCTGCAAAAGTTGCAGCAGTGTTAGCCTCCAAAGCTGTAGCCCCCCACGACCCCTTTGTCTGTGTGTGTGTGTGTGCGCGCATGCTCAGTATATATGCCCTGTATGAATAAATATACACATACAATTCTATACTGTATACACACATATCTAATGCATGTATTTAAATAATGTACATCTTTATCAGAAGGTGTAGTAGTTTGAGAATTGTAGCTTCAATGAAGAAACTCAACAAACGGATATAAGAAATATATGTGTAGGACAGTGACTTAAAATGATTTTAACAACCTTAAATATGCTAAGGGGAGATATCAGACGTGAAACTGGATGTGTGTGTGAGTGACAGGGGGGAGGGGCGGTGAGAGGGGGGGGGGGGGGGGGGGGGGCAGTGCACTCAAAATAGGTCAGGTCAGGGTAAAAAGGGTGCTGTTTTAAATTTTCCTTGTGGTATTTTGACCAAAACATTTTACAGATATTTTATTAAGACCCCAAGGAACCATATCAATTGTGGTAAAATGGGCATAATATGTCCCCTTAAAGGAGGATTCACCATTCTGATCTGAACATTAACTGAAGATTCTGACTTGTAACTAAAGGATATTCAAGACAGCACTGCCGTTTGCATAAATACATGAATGAGTAGGTGTACAGTCATCCTCAATAACAGTGCTCTGTAAGAGTATGTTTAAATACTGGATAATATGTGAATATGGCTTGTTGAGATATGCAGTGAACATTAGTAAAGTTTATTCAGTATCTGCAAACATAATGTTTCATTCACACATAACAATGTATAGCTGTTTAAGTTATAATTTTCAATCACAACAAAAAAAACCAAAGTGATTGTTGAGGTTTGTGGAAGTGACACAAAACCCTTGCAGGCAACACAGTAGAGATAAGCCAGGGTTAAAATGTGCAGCATGCTTTACACTTAGGTGACATTGATCAGACAGAGGACTTTAGATCACACGACAGTTGTAATGAAGATTAATATTTCATTCATGTAACTTCTGTAACTTTGCGTCTTTGTCTTTATCTGTTGTTTGTATGTGACCATATGTTTGCTCATTGTCTTGTCCTAGGCGACTGATGTGAGGCCAGCTACACAGAGATGTCAATCAATTGACAACTCTTTGGCAATGGGGATCTAAAGGAGGTAAGTAAATATGGACTTAATCACACTATTAATATCTTGTACTTCACTACTTTTTAATTCAATTATGCTACTTTCCCGAAGATTTTAGTTAATTCGTACAAAATACACTTAAAAATTTCCTGCATTTCACTTTTTGTTTAGAAATCAGATAGAAAGATAAATCAACCTTGTGAGTTCTCCAGCAGTCGGTACCAGAAGAGGTACTTAGCAGCTTGGAGTAGTACAGTTATCTTTACTATTAGCAGCTCTTATAAGCCTTGATAGGGTTTTTATGCTTTCATTTTTAACATAACATTTTTAATCAGACCCAGCCAACAAAACCTTGCTTGCTGCAGTTAATAGGTTGTCTTCAGTCCTCTATTATAAAAATATTTCACAGTATGACTAAAGTCGGTTTGAGATCCTTGACAGTAGATGGACAGCTAGAGGGTTGGTTCAAGCCATGGGTCTGCAGTGAGGTCAAGCCAGACTTATAATTGATGAAGTCCAAAAACAGCCTTATCACTTAGGGATATAAAGAAGATAGGCGCTAAAGATATGACTCACGGTTCTTTTGCAGTCAGCTGGTCATTTTGGTCCCCACCTCCTCAACACATCCGACAACTGAGCTGTTGCCCTCTGTCTCTGTCTATTGCGGGCTTCTTAAGCAGGCACATACACAGCATTGCATTTCTGAATATAAGAGAGCAGGTTTTCAGCTCTGTTTAGACTACTAGCATGTACCGAGATAGATAGATCGAGACAAGGAGAAGCAGGTTAAGGGATAGTCCACTGAAAATGTTTATTTCACTCATTATCTACTCACCACTATTCCGATGGAGGGTTGGGTGAAGTGTCTGAGTAAATTATTATTTATTTTAATAATTGTTGTTATCTTGCAGCTCTTGAGTCAGAGCTAGCTGCAACGGGAGAGAGAAAGAGAGACTAAGGGATGAAAAAATACACATAGTAAGTGACATGTATTAAGATAAATAAATGAATGGGGGGGAGGCAGAGACTGTATTTAAATATATATAGTGCTAATGATTTTAGTGCTTCTATTACAATAGTGCTATAGTAAGCATGTTATGATTTATTATATCTGCTATCCTGTTAAACATTCAAAATGTTAAATTTATTCAGATAATACAACTTGCATGCTTGCATTGCTTATTGTCTGACACATCAGCCAACACAAACTGATCTTTCGGTGAGGTTTCAGTGGTCTCTATGTTGTATGAAATGCAAAAATATCATATTTATTCTCTTCAGAAAAGGTATATGTACCTCCTGGGAACTTTTCAAATTACCTAAGGATTAGTGGACTACCACCCTCTGAGCCACAGCTACTTCAGAATGTTATACACCAATAATACAATCTGCAGTTCTTCAAAAATGTATTTCGTGTAGTGTGACCCATCCAGAGACATACATTTATTAAATTGTTAAATGTTCAAACCATATCTATTTCCCTTGGAATAAAAGTTTGCTTGGCAAAGTATAAGTTTAACTGAAATTTATCAGCATGTTTTGCATCACTTTCTTAGTGCAAATAAAAGGGTGCATACATGTTTCATTCTTACTAACACTTAGGCCAAATCCCATTTCACCCCTTCTCCTTACCCCTACCCTTTGTTTTCGAGGAAACGGAGTCACAGGGGTACGTCATCAGTAGTTGTCGATGTAAACAGACGAGACAAAAAGTTTTGCCTGGGATGTCATTGTAATAACATTTTGAAATTGAAAAGCTTGGATGCTCTGCATTATCTCACATACAAATCAAAAGCACACAGCTTCCGGCTACTAGCAGTGGTCTGTAAGCAACCCTGCATTGATGCTTTGTTATTAGAGGAGCAGTTAGGTTCAGTAGCATCGCTGCTTTACACTGGTTAAATCAAGTACATGCAAAATTAAATAAAGTGAAAATATGTGATATATCATGCAGAAAAAGGCACTATTAGAAAATTATGACAATAATACATCGAAACAATATTAAACTACAATATTACAATTGTTATCGTAATTTTTAAATCCTTAATTAATTTAAGAAGATACTACATTTATGTCTCTCTCTCCCAGCTTCCTGGTGATTCGCAAGGCATGCTGGGAAATAACCATAGTCCTCAGTTTGTGGGTCTGCAAAAATTCTGTTTCGAGGGCAGAACAGCCCTTACTCTTGGCCCTCTTCCTCCATCCCAACAAGTACACCCTTCAGGGGAACGCGCAAAACAAAGGGGAAGGGCTAGGGGCTAGGGCTAAGGGGTGAAATGGGATTCGGCCTTACAGTACTCTACTACACATTATCTATCAATCAATCAATCCCTCAAATTTTATTTGTACAGCATATATTATCAAATCACAATTATTATGTGGCATAGATTTGGAACACAGGCTGTAATGTATTAATTCTCCTTTTTAGATTACCTATTTTTGTTTACAGCATATAGACAAAATTGGCCCTTATCACCATTTGCTCTCTTGGCGTCTTTGTCAGTATCGTCTACGTGTATGGCACCGCTTTTCCATCCAGATAATAAAAAAATGTACATTTTTGCATCTTTTCATGTGATACAAATGTCATCAACATGCCCCATAACATACTCCCAGTGAATCCTGCAGAGGATCTCTTGCTGTAGTCTCACATCGGCTCCTTCAGACTTTCTGCTGACTTTATGTAGGGGACTGGCCTGAGAAGGTCTGCAGAAAGAGTTCAGTGCATGTCCAAAAGCAGATTCAATAACCTTTTGGTGTAAATGTGAGTGTGAAGGTTGTTTTTCTCCGTATGTTGACACTGTGATGTACTGGTGACCTGTCCAGAAAATATTCCACCTCTCACCCAATGTCAGCTGGGATTGGATCCAATCCTCGAAGGATAAGACGTATAGCTAATGCATGAATGGTAGATACTATACATGATACATGAACATCTGTTATAGTGAATGATATTTTTTGTTTTATTTCACTAGCGTCTATCACACACAGCTGTGGTTGCTATGGTGACACATCCTTTCTATTTTTAAAAGCAAGGAGAGACAGAAAGAGTGATAAAGAAAAAAAAATACACACACACACATGCACACACACACACACACACTCCCATAGTCCCTTTGCACAATGCATCTCCTACCCTTTAACCTTAGCTCTCAAAACTAAATGCTTCAACCTGACCTAAACCTAACTCAAAACCAAGAAGCAAGTCTCAACCCTCAGCCTTTTGAAAAAGGTAAGAGTGGCCTAAATGTTCTCACTTTCCCAAAATGTCGTCACTTCGTAAGGTCTATGCACAAAAAGCTCCACAAACATTTAAGTACAAGTACACACTCTTTAGAGTTCACATGCAGAGTGCTTGTTAGCATATGCTACGTGTTGGTTAAATGTTTCCTTCCCCACTGGAAAGTCACATCATAACTGAACTCTTATTTATCTAGCTATTTAATTAATTTTTGATGTAGAAAATTCTGACATAGTTATTGTAGCTATCTTGCTTGAAATAATACTGGACATCCACAATAAAAACACTCTTGACACAAAGACACAAAATATGAATTTTTATAGAATTTAATATTGAGGTAAATCTCTTGTATGAGGAAGTAAATGTCCATTGGACCACAGTAAAAGAGTATGCTGTCTGCCTCCGTTGCTGCTATCAACCTTTAGAGGGTGACTCAAAGGCTTTTTGTTCACCAGCCTCCATTTAGCCCTAAATAACTTGATCTCAGCCCTATTTTCATTTCTCCTTCCTCCTACACACACAGCATCCACCCAGCCTGCCTGCCACATATGGCTCTTTGAAAGATATAGCAGGAGATGGTAAAATTCTTCTCTCACGTCACCTCCTGGAGATTAGCATTTAAGTGTCAGATGTAGAATTAGCTTATTTCCAGTGCAGAGAATAATGTGCTCTTGCTCTCCATTCAGTCAGGAAACAAAAGCGAGTATAACAAGCAAATTTTGGTGACACCAGTAGACACTGGACTATTTCATATTAAGGGTTTTGGTTTTCTTCTTTCTGCAGCTCATTTTGTTGCATTATTTTCACATGACACTATCCTTCTCCAACTTACCACCTGCCAAAGCTGCAAAATGTGTTACAAATTTAACATGGGTTTCTATGGGCAACACTGCACACTACATCTAGCTTTTTTCTTTAAATCAAATCACTGAACTACAGTACTGAATTACTGAAGAACTAAAGTAATTTGTACTCCTGATTTGGAATAAAATATCAAAGAGTCATATGAGCTATCATTCTGTGTTAAGTACAGAGCTGGAGTCTCTTGGAGCAGGGAAAACAGGTCCACTGACTATGTTCAAAGTTTAGTATTACAACTGCAGCACTTTTGAAACAGTCTGATAACAAGATCTGTTTTGTTTAATTAGTCTGGATTTAATTATTTATTTAACTTTAATTGTCTAAATCACTATTTGTTTTGTTTAGTGTGAACTTATGTGCTGATATTATTTCATGAACAGTAGTGTATCCTCTGCTTAGTACCTCCATGCATTGTTTTTGGTTTTCATCAATCAATCAATCAATCAAATTTTATTTGTATAGCCCATATTCACAAATTACAATACGTCTCATAGGGCTTTAACAGGGTGTGACATCCTCTGTCCTTAACCCTCAACAAGAGTAAGGAAAAACTACTAAAAACCCTTTTAACAGGGTAAAAATACGTAGAAACCTCAGAGAGAGCCACATGTGAAGGATCCCTCTCCCAGGACGGACAGAAGTGCAATAGATGCCACGTGTAGGAAAACATCATCCAGATTAAAGTTTTTAGCAGCATTGATGAGGGTGAACATCCCGAAGGACAACCCCAACATGACATGCCAAGCAGTCCCGCTGCAATCACAGTCCATGGTCAGCAACCAGTAGGACCACGATCCACCATCCAGACCAGACGCCACTCCAGACCTCAGTCACCGTCCACCACGAGCCACCAACGCGGTCCTGGTCCACCGCCCGTACCCAATGCCAACGCGACACAGGGTCCGCCACCAGCACCACGATCAGCCCACATGACACAGAATCCGCCACACTGGATCCACCACCGCGACCCCCGGTGTGCGATCCACAAACCGCAATCCATGGTGCGGCCACAGAGGCCCTGGATCTGCGGGTGATAAAGCAAAGGGATTCCGGGGAAGGGGAATAGGCATCATCTGGCATGCATGGCCCATGCATCTTACGCTTTCAGAAAAATTTACACAAAATGTTTCCCAAATGGTCTCTTTAAAGCTTCTAAATCTGGCAGGACATAAACTGCAACAATTCATCTCATCCAAATGTGATTATTTTTTCCCACTTCTTTTCAACTTCTGAGTGCACTGCAACACAAATAAGCCAGCAATCTTTTAGATGAATATCAACAATATAAACAAAAGGAGCAGTGTATAATTAAAAGACATAATTTCATTACACAAAGGCTAGGCAATAGGAATTCGTTTTCAGAAGTTTTTTTAAGGAATCAAAAGATTTAGCTGATCTGATTATTTACTGTTCCATAAGGATGGAGCTGAAGGCACAGTCTCCTCTGCCTTTGCAGAGGGAGCAGGGAACAGTTAAAAGACATTGGTTGGTTGATCTGAGGGGTCTGGAGGTTGAGTATGGCTCTAGGAGATCTAATATATATGAGGAGGAATAATGATGTAGTGCCTTGTATAAAATATAAGCAATGTTTTGAGGTCAATTCTGAATTTAATGGGAGCCAGTGAAGGGATGTGAGAACTGGAATAAAATGGGATCTATGGCTGGTGTTGGCAAGTTATCCAGCTGCTGCATTTTGAATGATTGAAGGTGGGAGAGAGATACCTGATTAAGACAGGAGAAAAGGGCGTTACAGTAATCTATATGGATTAGGACTTCAAGATAAGCACAGGTTTGATTTTGGACAGGTTTCTAAGTTAAAAAAAATCACGTCTGTGAAGGTTTGATCATACAGTGGTCAGGTTTGAGGTTTTGTGTATTAATATTTATATTAAATATTAAATCAAGGTTTTTCTGACTGAGGGTTTTGATGTTGGAAAACAAAGGTCTGACTGTGGTGAACTTATTAGGGCCAATTTGGAGGACCTCAATTTTCTCTGGGTTCAGCTGAAGGAAATTGCAAGACATCACGTTCTTTATCTCATCGTGTTGAACACTGCATAGTAAAGGAGCTTTAGAGGATAGAGTGTTGAAAGTATCTGTTTGAGAGGTAGGACTGCTTAAAGCAAAGTCTGAGATACCAGCCAACTTATGAAGGCAATCAAGCAGGATGGAATGTCCAATGTAAACAATTGCGGTTAGGTCAAGCAGGATCAGGATGGACTGTTCACCTTTTTCTGTGCGCATAAGGATGCTGTTTATGACTCTAACCAGTTCTGTTTCAGTGCTGTCATCTAGATCTACACTGTTGTGATAGTGTGCTTTCCTATAGTCAAACACAATCAATTTAAAGAGACATTGGACATTTTTTTGACCAAACAAGAGATAGTTGCCATTTGGTTCATCGGGAAATCTTGTGAATTATGGTTGTACATTTTTCACTGCGAAGAAGAAAGTTGTAACCCTTGGCACCCCCACCAAACAGATTCCTGCAAGACAGTAACTCAGATTTCGTTTGTGCTCCAGTGCTAAGACGATTGTCGCGCATTTGCATCAAACTGTTTCTGGTCTTAAGGCCGCGGAAGTGGGGTTTGTATCCCACTAATGCCTGTTGATGCAAATATTACACATACCAAGGAAGGTATTGGATGCACTCTGACGCCATCTAGTGGTGGAGTGGAAAATACATCCGGTGGATGTACCCAGAATTGCGGCTCGGCAGACTGTATGGATTTTGGCTGCTTAATTTGGGGAATTATCCAAATTTGAGGTAGTTGTGCAAAGATAACAAATACATACCAGCTTATTGGTTGCTTCTAGAGCTAATATATATATCGGAATATACTACATGTGATGGAAATTTATGATGTGATTAGCAGATTTCGGTTTGTCGCGTATTTGCGATATCAGCCACCAAGGGCTGCAAATGTATAAAATCGTATTATGTGCAATATCGTATAAATTGAAATCCTGTGCATATAAATGTTTTGAAGTATATAAGTATACGTATTAGGGGTGTCAGGATACCCAAAATTCATGCTATCAATTCATGACATCAATACCAGTAAAATTTCGATACCACGGTAAAAAAAAGGATTTTCTAAGATACCATCTTCTTGAATTTGAAACATGAACTTAAACTGAAAAATAGAAAAATGTCATAAGACATACAAAACATGTGCAATAGAGCCTAGCACAACATAATAAAGTGCAATTAATGCTCAAAGTGCAACAACTAGTGTCCCCAGACACATTCCAGACTTCTAGGCATCTTTTCAAAAGGTACTGTGCAAAAACAACAACAATGCAAAACAAAACAGTGGATATAACAGTGCAGCCATTCATATGTTGAACGTGAGTGAAAGTCAGGTTCACGTTCATTTTTTAAATCATCATCGTATCAGGCCATAATGAAATACCAGGAGCTGGGGAATGTGTAACAAGTAGTGTGTGTTTGCGAGCGCTCCCAGATAGCGGACACACACAGGCCCCGGGGCTCCACCCCCCGCCCCTCTCACATGCTCAGAGACTCACACAGTGAGATCAGAGCTCGTTCACGTGAAGCAGCCGCTCGCTGACTGACCGGCAGCTTCTTATCAGTGGAAACAGTGAAAACACAGAGTTTCTCTGGTCTCAGCTGCTCAGAGATCAGCGCCGCAGCTCCAGAAGCGGCGCAGCACTGATGCTAACAGCTGGCATCGGTGCTCACGGTGCTTACGATGCTTCAAAAAAGTGGGCATCGTCTTTGATTTGTTATTTTAGTATCGAAAGGTATCGTAGGTATCGGTTCTCGTGACATCTCTAATAAGTATCCTTATATGATTGTAAATCTGACGTTTAGTTCATTGGATATATATAATATATATAATAATGTATAATACCCAGGAACTACAGATAAAAATAGATTATAGCTAAGGCTGATACTGCTAAGGAGCTGTGTATTGTCCCTATCAAATTAAATAAATATAACTATGCAGAAATACAGACTATGTACAACTGTATGTGCAGAGTTAGTGTGCAACATTGAATTATGTGCAAAACAGAATAAAAATATAGTGGTGGGATATAAATGCAAATTCTGCCCTTTAATGTTTGGCAGAACTAAATGGACGCATCAACTTTCTACGGGAAGTGAGCCGGTGGACTTCAAACCAGGGTTCCACCTGTCGAAAGTTATGACAGCTGTCTCAGTGACAGTGAAAATTGCGATGAATTATGCCTAATTATGCCTGTCGCTAATTTGCCTCATACCTAAATTTGTATCTATTGTATGTTCTATATTGACATTAACAATTGCCACATAATTTAGCATCTACATGACAGCAAAAAACACAAATAATATTTTTTCCATATAATTTTAAATAAATTCAGGCAATAAGTGGTTAAAAAGGGAGGAAACCTCCACACCAAGGTTTTCTAGCAGTATCTCTGAGGTGCTAATACATACATTCCGGATAAATGGTCTGTATTTATATAGCTCTTTTCTACGGTGGCCCTGAGAGCTCAACGAACAGCAACTTCAGAAAACACACGCAAGTTAAGAAAACAAGTGCAATTTGACAAAACACAAGCAAAATAAGAAAACATCTTCATCAAGTTCACAACACAACACATTACAGAAACACGCAGCAAATAGACAAACGCGCTGCAGATAGACAAACGCGCTGCAAATAGTGAAGCGCGCTGCAAATAGAGAAGAAACGACAACGGAAGTGTTTCCAGAGGACAGCTAAAAGTGATGGACACTGCTGCCACAGCAGACACAAAAACGTCCAATACACCATACAAATTCGGTTCCACACAGGGGTCTGCCACCGGCGGCTCTGGAGCCGAGTTGCTGTTCGTTGAGCTCTCAGGGCCACCGTACTTTTCTAATCCTGAGGACTATCAAAGCACTTTAAAGTAAAATTTTCCATTCACCCATTCACACACAAATTCATACAGTGCATCTATGTGCAGCATTCTCTATGAGGCGAGGCAATTTTGGGTTTAGTATCTTTACTGACATTAGGCATAATTCATCGCAAGTTGATAGACCTGCAAACCTTCTCATCTTCTGGTGAAGTGGACGGCTGCTCTAACCCCTGGAATAACTATATACAGCACCAGTCAAAAGTGTGGACACACCTTCTCATTCAATGGTTTTTCTTTATTTATATTTCTTTGTGTGGTAAACCAAAAAATGCTCAAAAAAACAGAATATGTTTTATATTTAAGATTCTTCAAAGTAGTCACCTTTTCTTCGATGACAGCTTTGCACACTCTTGGCATTCTTTCAACCAGCTTAACCTGTAATGGTTTTCCAACAGTCTTGATGTGTTCCCAGAGGTGCTGAGCACTTGTTCGTTGCTTTGGGGGAGTGCCGCCGGGGAGTCGCTGAGCGAAGGTGCGATCTAATTAGCTGGTGAGAACTTCTTACGATTCACAATTGAATGAAACCACAGACCTTTGAAACGAAAAGTCACTTGTGATTGGCTGGTAGATCTGCTGCTATTGGTCACCCTGGGTCATTATAATACACACGTGGGTAAAACCCTCCCACACCATATTAATAATAGTAATTAATATATAGTTGTTACCAATAATTTATATATCAATATATATTATTATTTATTAGTGAGCCTTTACCAAAAGCAATGCAGTTAATGAAGATTATAAATTCATTCATGTGATGCTTAATGTTATATGTTTAACATATTGTACAGGGAAATAACATGAATAAGGTATATGTTGAGTCAAAGCTTTATTTACATACAGCACAAATATTGTACAAACACAACTAGCCTAGCCAGTGAAAAACTAATCAGGTAAAGCTTGAAATGTTTCTTTGCCGTCTTTGTGTCATAAGTTCTCTGTGGGCCTCTGTCCGAATCTGCCCCAGTGTGTAGACGTCTGTGATGTTTAGCTGTGAGATCCAGCGTAGCTTCTAGTCTTATTTGAAGTGTCGCACACAGGTCGGTGAGCTCCTGGCTGTGGAAGGATGGATCCATGTCATCTGTCCCGCTTCAATCAGCTGTAAACACAATCAGTACAATTAGCCCAGTTCCATGACAACATACACCTATACATGTAACTGAAAAATGATCTAATGAATCTAACCTTACCCTCTTTCTTCTCAGTCGACTCCTGAACTTCTCAATGCTGCTGCAAGAGCTGCAAGGTCCGGTTGGATGTACTGGAAGCTCCTTCATACCGGCTCATAGTGGGTCTTAGAACGTGATAGTACAAACAGCTGGAAAGCAACATGAGTAACATGAGTTGCTATTAATAGACGGAAATAGCCTCGCTACATCACCGTTGAAAGATCCACAGCAAAAAAACAAAATTCCTAAACAGTTACTTACATACAATGGCGTCATTTTCTGCACTGCAAATCCGGACTTGCAGCTAGAGTCTCGGCCTAATGTGCAGTGACTGCCTCATTGTGTTGGCTCAGGCTATGAAAACACAATGATGAAATGGATCAGATAAAGTAAACCTGGAGAATGTATTTTAAACAGCCAAGCGCGTCTCTTCTTTAATCTTAACCTCCCTTATTGTAAGTTGCTTTGGATAAAAGTGTTGAGTGTTTTAATGGAATACTGAGAAAGTTTAATAAAAACCATAAGACAATTGAAGTTCAAATTATGAGGGACTTTCAGCAGAGTCAACAGCTTAGTTTGCCATGGACATGTGAATATGGTGCTGAATCTGCCAGTATATATGGAGGACATATATTTGGGACTTTGATACGCGATGACATAACTGATATGCTTTATGTGAGGCACAGTGTTTTGGTTCCAGTAGAAAGACTTCTCTTAGAAAACTGTACAGTGGTGCCACTCTCTCCATTCCAACATACTATCTTGGATGAGCTTGACAGGCAAATGTTGAAATATATTGCACTGTTTCAATTTTTTTTTTTAAATATAATTAATTTTGAGTTAACTATGACAGAAATATGATTAATCGTGGTTGAATATTAAAAAAAAATTCGATTAATCGTGATTAAATATCGTAATTAAAAATATTTTTTCACGTTTAATCGATTCGTCATAGTTAATTGACATAAAGAAATAAAAATAAAGAAAACCATTGAATGAGAAGGTGTATTGTCGTTGCGTGTTCGTTTATCCTAAATATGAGAAGAGTCGATCTCGGTTTGGTTCAATCAAGTATTTATTTAGAAGCAATGAAAAGGTATGAAAAGCAAAACAATGGGCATCCAACACACTACCCCGGCACTCTAGCAGCCCTGGGAAGTCTCGAGTCACATCAAAACGCCTCAAACAGCCGGCGTCTGTAATATTTTATAACAGTAGGTAGAACAGGATTGGTCAGTTACAAGGGGAAGTCTTCCTTCGTTCCTCCTCGATAGTGCACATGCATAGTCCCATGCCTCTTGGCACTGGAATCCAGGAAGTGACAAGGAGCCCCTCCCAGTCACGCTCCTCCTCTGATAGTTGCAAAGCAAAATGTTCAGTTCTTGACCAGCCTTTACACAGCTGACACATTGTAGGTCAGTGGTGTTTTCATTGGAGTAAAGAATATTGTTTTCCTGTTATATCGGCTGTATGTTCTGTTGGTGTAAACATTAAGATCCTCGAAACCAAAACAACGAAACAAAATAATGTCACTCCGTCTTTCCTCCAGAACCTATCAGCTGCTTGAACTCTATGCAATGTCAAATTAATCCAAGGGAGTTATGCTTTTCATATAAAAAGTTAGAAATGAGAACAAGTAAAAGATTCATTATTAACACTACGCAGCGAAGGTTATTTATAAATAATTTGTGTGAAGGCCATTATCTGGCTCAAACTGCTCCTGCTTTATTGTTAAGAGTTCAGCCAAAATTTAAAATCCCAACAGTATCCAACCCTTTGACTGGTACTGTATATATATATATAGAAATCTACCACAATTCTAAGGTTAAAAAAGCCCCACCTCGATTCCTTCTGTTGTTACGCAGATGACTGTATGTCTTGGCACCATTGATGTTGCTCACACTTTATCCTGCCTTGCTGACATTTAGGATTGGATGCCAGTTAAAGAGTGCTACCAAGAAGTCCTCATAATTACAACCCCTGGCCCTAGCACTAGTTAAATTAAGCGTCTCTCCTCTAGTCTGGATACCTTATCCAATTATCTTTGCGTAAAGGTGTTATATTATATTATGCACTTTATTCAGGCTTCAGTAAGAGAAACATTCAAAGCCATATTTCCCATAACTGCTCATTAGTGTGTATGTGAGGGACTTTCTCATTGGCGAGCCAATTGTGTGTGCGCCCTTTTGGTGTTTGGTTTGTGACTACAGCCAAGTTTGATCAACACAAGTTTTGACATTCAGTGGTTAAGCTAACTGGTCGTAGAACAGTTATATAAGTGGTCATAGATCACTCGTCAAGTAGAGGTCAAGCTACACACAATAATATCTTAGGCAGGCAAACTCAACATCTTCTTTCAAATCTCTTCTTAAGACTAACTTTTAGCAAATTACCTATTTTTAACTGTTGAGATTTGTTTTCAACAATTTTATATAGTGCTTAAAAAGTGTTACCTGCCCTTAGGCACTCAATAAATTTGGTTATCAAAATAAAATATAAAACATCAATATTTAAAATATTAATATGAAATCATAACTTTAATTGGTTAAAGTTGTCTCGGACCACCACCCTTCAAAGAAGGGAAAAGATAGACAATTTATTTATTAAGATCAGTCTCATTAAGATCTAGTTCACTTAGAAATTTCCCCCTTCTTCTGAAGTCGTTTATGATTGGTGGCGGGGGAAGGTTTAACTAGGTGGAATGGTATGCGTGTCTGTGTGTATGTTAATCAGATAATGAGAGTCAAAGAGAAAGCCTGTGAAGAGCGTATCTATCACTTAACTTTCAAATAACTTATAAACACAATATCAGAAACACATATCAACGTTATAAACACACACAGAATCGAATAAACAGTCTTGCTTAGCGTAGTATAATTATTAAGTCCAGATTATGTTACCAGTCCGAGGGAAAAGGAAAAGAGGTTGCTGTTCTGTTAGCAGTTCTGTAACGTCTCCTGGCTTTGTGGTTGTAGAGTTCTCTGCTTTAGCGTTACTGTGGAGCCGTGTGCTCAGATGCTGGTTAGAAGTCCTTACCTGCAGGACATTGAGTCGCTGATAGGAAGTTGGAGAGCTTGAAGGGCGAGGAGTTTTCCTTGAGAAGATGAGTTGGAGAGCTGCACCTCTGACCTCCGGTTGTTGGTGGGAAGAGAAGATGTGCTGAAGCAGCCAGGCCCTCTCCTCAGCGATGCAGGAGAAGCGGCTGGCCGCGTGCTGTCCTCGTGGGTGGATAAAGAGAGAGATTTTGGGGGAGAAGTCCCTTTATATTGGCCCGGGGACCCACAGGTCATGTGCCAGAGTGACCAATAGGAGATGGGCATTTTGGCTCTTGACACCTTTGTGTGACGTTTTCCAGACCACGGGACATGCAGCACCCTGGGACACTGAGTTCACTCCAGAACATGCGGCGTGCTTGTTTAAAGCTTTGACCAAAAGGAGGCCTGTGGTTTGCACAAAAACCATGTCCAAACGTAAATGAATTTAATGTTGTTACTCACATGGGCTCATTTGGACACTCTTTTTCGTGGGGCCTGGAGAAAGTTTGGAGCCTCTCCCTCTGACATTTGCATTCTCATACACAGCCCAACCAGAGAATGTCAGTTGATTATACAGAGTGCATAACTGAAAGCAGCTTTAGTAACATCATATGGCATAAAGAAGGTGTCTGAGGGGTAGGCTGTGTGTTTGAATCTGTTTAGAGTTTCATGCTTTCCATGTGTCTGTGTGTGTTATATCTGGGTGTTCTGGTCTCTTTCTCCAGCCCAAAGACACAAAGGCTAGGTAAACAGGAGACACTACATTGCCAGTTAAATTGAATGTGAGTGTGAATTTGTTAAGTGTGATGGACTGACAACATGATTCATGACAATGTATTCGCGATAAACTCTAGTACCTTGAGTTATACAGAGGATAATCTGCAAGCATGAATCAAGAAAACACAAAATATGTAAAGTGTTTGTTGTGAAAAATCTGAACTGATCAGTCTTTGAAATAGGTATGTTAACCTTCTTGCTAATTTTCATCATGAAACTAAAATATAGTTTTGTCCAGTTTTATCATGTTTGGGATTAAACTCTGAACTTTACATGCCATATTTTTCTGCCTAAAGCTCTATCCAACACACTTTAATGTCAGGATACACTGGAATCTATTTCATTCCCATGGTATGACTTGTTTGTCTATGTTTGACTTGTTGAATTTCATTAATTCTGTCATGTTGCTCCTCTCTCTTGCTGTCTTCCAGAGTCTTCAGCTCTCCTCTCAGGGACAGTCTTCTGCAGACCTTGGTTGATCCCGGGCTTGTCTGGCATCTCTCATCTATATCTTTCCTCTTTCCATCCTCCCATCCTTCCCCCTGTCATGAAGGGCTTAACTAGTAGTCGGAGTCACCATCATGTGGTCTCCTATGAACCATCATATGTGGGTTACCATGTTGATCGCAAGCCATATTTGATCAGTCAAATGGACATGCCTGTGCCCATCCCCATGCCGCATCCAGCTGATCTTCCTTTCTACAATTCTCAGCGTACCTCGTACCCCTCTGACAGCAACAACTTCGTCCCATATGGAACCTTCCCAAGGAGGTGCCACTCAACCTCCTCATCTCACCATCCCGAGGTAAAGGATGAGTGTATGGCCATGGTACCATATATAGGAGGAGGAGGGGGAGGAGGAGGAGCTGGAGGAGGCTATGGAGGTAAAATGCCCAACCGGGTTCCAGCACACTTTGCAGACCAATTTGATCATCAGCTATCATTTTCAAGAGAAGGCTACCATACACTGCAGTACAAACGAGGAATGCAGCCCCACATTGGGGGGATGTCGGCCAACAACAACAACAATGACAGCCCTGGGAGAATTCGTCACCTTGTCCACTCAGTCCAGAAACTCTTCACCAAGTCACATTCATTGGAGGGCCCACACCACACACAGTCATCAAAAGGGGCCAATAATGGGAGCATTAATGGTGGCGGTGGTGGTGTTGGAGGAGGTGGTGGTGGTGGTTCAAGGGCCTGCCCAGAGGGTGAAACTCCATCAGTGGGAGTGCGCCACCGGAAGCGCAGCAAGAGCCGCGAACGCTGTCGTTCAGCCGAGCCCAAGCATCGTATCCACCACCACCACCACCAGCAGCTCCACGGCTCAGCATCTGCTCCGGGCTCTGGATATTGGAGCTCAGATGACAACCTGGAACGGGAGCTGTGTCTTTACCACCCTCGCCACCACCAACCACCACCCTCACCCTCACCCTCCATTTCTCCCTCACCCATCGCTATGACAATGGGCCGCTACCCCAGCAACCACCCCGACATGTTCCCCCAGACGCCCATCCCGAGTCTCTCTTCCTCACAGTCCCAGCAGTACTTCATGATGGACCCTTACGGCACACTCAATGAACATACACACACCCATGCACCCCATGGCCACACACACCACCATCCTGCACTCAAAGCCTCCCGGAGCAACAATGATGTGAAGTATGCAGCCCCATCAGCATGTGTGCCTGTTAGTGGTAGCAGCAGTGGCCGTATCGGTGGAGGAAGTGGCCCCTTGCTGCCACTGAGTCTTGTGGATGGGCCCCTGGCGAAGAAAGGGGCATGGTCATCGAGCCTAACGGTGAGCAGGGCCAGAGAGGTTTACACCAACAGCAACAGCTACAACCACCTACGAGCCAGCGCAGGATCCGGTAACCTAAACCTAGATAGAGCTCTAGTCAAATCTAAGGGCAGTCAGCAGCAGGAGCACTCTTGCCATTTCTTACAGGTAAATAATTCCTCCCCGACTCCCATTCAAAACCAATCGATTCACCGTTCTACCCTCTGTTGATCCCCTTTCCCTCACGATTTATTTTCCTCACTTATTTTTCCTCCAACACACTGGTGTCCAGTCCTGTGAAACTTCAGGATTTCATCCTTCCAAACACTACTCTCTCAGGGCATTAGCTATCACTGTGTTCAGCCTGCTAAGACACCGTTCTGAAGGTGTCTTGACATTTCCTCAAGTCAGTGAGCAGAGTAAAAAAAGGTGTATTTGATGATACAAGACATCTCTGTCTTTTCTTTGCAGCTGAACATCCAGTGTTCTTTAACAATTTAGTATTTCATATCTAGTAAAAATCCATACCTCCTTATTTAGAAAAAAAAAAAGATATGTTAAAGACTAAAATCAATCTCACCTAATATGCTGTCTTTCTATTAAACCTTCAAGTAAAAGACAAGCTACATGGGCTGTGTGGATCCTGCAGTTTGACCTGATTAGTCTGAGGCTTCTCATGGCTCCATGATAACAAAAAGCTTATAGCTTTTGTCTTTTGAGGGACATTGTGTTTTACATGATAGTTTTACAGGTAGCTTTCTAATTAAAAAGATCTGCAGGGGTTGGACAACAGTCATGAGTGCTTAGGACAGGTGTGTCCCTGATTTTGTGTTTTTTAGTAAATAGAACTTTACATGACAACCATACCAGGTGTTAGTGAATGGCATTTCAGTTTGCTTGGCTGTTCTGAGACAAAGCCAAGAGTGATTTCTTCCTCAGTCCCTACATTGCTAAGTGTTTGGGTGGAATGACAACTGAACATTCACATTACTGCAAACATGACTGGATATCATCGGCTAAGGCTGGGGACACACTAGAGTTGGCCTATCACCATGATGCAATCTTGACCACATTCATCAACTTTAGATTCAAATTTTACTATCTGCAGGATATCAATCGATCCTATCAATCCGTCTATGTGATCAGCACCACAGAAAATGGATCCTTGATTTTTGGAAAGGTTTCTTTAAAATGTTTTGCATTTTTTAGTTGGTTAAATAATGTATTATTATTAATTTACATAGATCTAAAATGATAGTATGTATTGATTTTGATAATTAGGGCTGCAGCTGCCATCCATTATTTGTTCAAGTTACTGTAACATTTATCAACCATCCATATAGTTGAAAATTATATTTTACATTAATCAACTAATCAATGAATCAGCTTATTGTTTCAGCTGTAATAGGCATATTGTTGGATGACAATAAACTTTTTAACAAAAGTTTATGGGCCATATGCACAACTACTTCCTCTCTCAGGAGTTGGCGATGTTGCATTCTGTAACCGATGGCGACATCACCTGACACATTTCTGACATGTACTATTTAAATAACTAATGAAAAGCTAATCCTAATGTACATGAACAAAGTATGAGAAACAAATAATCTAATAGTAGACTTTAACAAATGCAAACAACAAATGTTCATACTATCAATCAACTGCACCTAGCATTGATAGCAGATGATGTTTTAGCTTTTAATCACCCTGTGCATTGTAGCCAACAAAATACTTAAAATTAGGCCATATGACGGTCCATTATACCATCTGACCAACCTGTTTATTAAAGGTACAGTGTGTAAGATTTAGGTGTTAGGGAAGCCCTGGGCAGAAATTGAATATAAATAATCCTAGTGATGTTCGCAATAGTAGGTTTCATCTAAACTATTCAAAGTGTTGTTTTCTTTACCCTAGAATGGGCATTTTATATTTAAATACTTTATATTTATATCAGGAGCAGGTCATCACTGAGGAGGCCATCTATTTTTTTTGTACAGCAGCCCAAAGTTAACAAACTAAACACCTTTTGAGTTTTTATGACAACTGAAGGTTTCCACAGGTTCTCTTTCATGTTCGGAAGGGGAGGGTGAGATGAGGGGTATTCAGCTTGTAATAGGAATTTCTGTATCTGGGTAAGTTTAATGAAAGAACAGACATGCATGTAGAGGGATGTATTAACAAATGTGTTTCAAAGGGTAAACTTGAAGCTTACAGGGGTTTGCTCAAAGAACTTAGATGTGTATTGCATCCTGGGAGCCTTGGGTGTCTCTGCAAAGGGTTCACTGCAGGGGTCCCTCAAGTGTCTGAAGCAGGAGGCTGCAGGAGTCTTTAAAACAACAGGACGGGGGTCTTAGGTGTTGGCAAGCATAGACAAGGGATCTCTGAGACAGATGTTTCACTCCAGGCGTCTGAGATGATGGACCCTAAGGTCATTGTCTTGTAAACGAAAACAAGGCGCCTGGGACAGAGATGGAGACAAGATGTCTGATCACTCTGATTAGACATCAAGGAAGCTGATGGAGAACCTTATTGGTCTCGTAGGAGGAGCTTGTCAGGTATAAAAGTGTTGATTTTCCAGAGCTCTTTGCTCATTATGTATTATCTTTTTCGTGGTTTGCACCTTGGGCACATCTGCAGATTTGAATTAAACTTACAGAGAGATAATTGTATGATTTTGTCTTTGAAATGTCCATGACAAGCTGCAATATGTAACTTCACCACTAGACATCACTAAATTCTACACACTGAACCTTTAAGAAGGTAAATTAAAACATAAAATAGTTTTAATCTTATTCATCTAATAAGTTGCTGTTTGACACTTTCTTAGTTTGGCATTCTTCTCATTTTTAGATGGCAGAATTTAGTTTGAAATCTATTCATAAAAAAGCTGACATGACTGAAGAGACCCACTGCTTTAGTTAGCAAATTAGGAAAGTGATATATCGGCATTGTGGATTATGGAACAATATAGAGTACATTTTCTGGAAGTCAAATTGAGAAATTAGTCAAATAACCAGGTGAAAATGTTGGTCATTGTAGTGAAATAAATACCTGACAAATGAAATTGTAATTCCATGGCATTGATTCATCCTGCTTGTCTGATATTTTCATTAAGGAGTAATGTTCAGGTTTTCAGATTTTTAACATCACTTGCTATAATATAACTTTATATGATATACAGTACAAGCCTCCCCTCCTCCAAAGACCAGTAAATAGCAAATAATCACTTTATTATTTGGCTTTAACAGCTGTCATGATAGTAAAATGAGCTAAATCTCTAACCATCTTTGCCTTTCAAGTAGAGCTAATTTGTGCTCCATCAGAATCTAATGTCCATCGATTAACTGTGCAGTGTGTTCTCAGAGTCAGGCTGTATTGTGTCCACAGCCTTAGAGTGAACATTGCTTTTTTTCACCGGTCTATTACTTTTATCTCTAGATAACCCCACTGCAACCCCCTTCCTCTTCTGTAACACTCCTCCCCTCCTACCTTTCCTCCACTCACCCATCTCACACCCACGCTTCCTTTCAACCCAACCCCCCACTACCCACCAACCCACCTCCTTTACTTCCTCTTGGTTTGGAGAGCCTGCCTCTTCCTTGTCCTCTCCCTCCTCTGTCGTCCTTTTGAGTTGAAGAGAGAAGTAAGTGCAGAACCAGTAGGAGCCTTACTCTCTGAATGCTAGGCAATGACATGAACTCATGAAGAACAACATCCTTTCCTGTTTGTAGACCTCATTTGTAATTGAATAGTGCCTTTCCTTCCTGCCTCTGTATCAGTTATTGTACCTCTCCTCAATATGTCCGTCCTGATGGTTTGTTGTGTTTTGCCGTGCTGTCCTTTGAAGTGCTAGACAGGGTGCTGGGGAGGCGTTTAACTACACACTATATATATTCATATATAGTAATAAAATATTTGTACTTCAACACAATTTAACTTTGAGTTCATTGACAATTTTGATTCATCATTTAAGGATTTTCATTTGACTTAAGGCCGGCGCATGCTTCTGCAACTGCGTCTGTGGCTTTTCACGCAGCTGTGTCGAAGGACTCGTTGTCATTCATGCTTCTCAAAGCGTTGCACATGTTACAAAGCAATTCCCCGCCAGAAGACTAGGCAGAGTAACGTGTTTTGTCGAAGACGACCTTAGAGACGCCTTCTTTCTTCTTCATCGTCTGTTTATTTACATCGCTACTGCGGCTCCTCATAGCCTTTTTCTGGCGGACAAATCCGCCAGTCAGTGACGGGTTATACAAGTGGACATACTTTCGGATCTCTTCTCCCAAACGTTCTTCTATTTGATCCATATTCGTTCTTCTAAATCTTCCGTGGTTTCTGTCGGTATTATGGGGCATGAAACCCGAAATGCGGCTCCGGAAAGGATGTAGTTAGCAGACCAATCACAGCCTTGCGGGCTGCGTGAGGCTTACGGAGCTTTGTCTATTAGAACAATTGGCACGCACGTAAGCACGTAAGAAGGGATACTTAAGCACGTAAGGGGCCCGGAAGGGCCCGTGAATACGCAGAAGCATGCGCCGGCCTTTAACTGCCAGACTGAATTAATAATTTGTTACAGTTAATCCATGACTGAATTATGAAGGCTTAAAGGACCATACCAGTGGTTTTGAAAGCCAGCACCAGTCATCATCGGAGGCATACAAACCTATATTTAATCATCGACCTGATTCGAGTTTTAAAGTTGTGATACACCCACTGTAAATTCCCATGAATCACCATATTCTGGTGGACAAAAACATTATAATCCTACTATGTAGTTCTGTATTAAATCAGTCAGCAAGACATATTGATTGCTAAACCAGGAAAGAACACTCAATACTGGATTCAGATCTAATAATGAATACATAAAAGAATAATTACTCATTTGCAATCTACAAACATTGTTTAAGCTCTGCTCCTCCACCGATTAATATAGTCAAATGTGCTCCCCAGCTCCCACTGATTCTGTTTGTCAATACTGTCCTGTGTGCAATAATCTCTCTCTCTCTCTCTCTCTCTCTCTCTCTCTCTCTCTCTCTCTCTCTCTCTCTCTCTCTCTCTCTCTCTCTCTCTCTGTGTGTGTGTATGCGTGTGTGAGTCTTAGGAATTCGTTGGCACATTGCATAGATTACATAGATTTACCATAATTTGGCTATTTATCCTTATTATCTTTTTCCTCATCTGCTCCCATTTTAGTTTGTAATATACTTTCTAATATAGGATCTGCACAACCTGTTTCGTCATACTAACCACTCTGTGGCTTCAACTTCCATCTGACTGAGGGATAGTTCACCCAAAAAAAGAAAATTCACTCATCATCTAATCACCACTATGAAACTACTAATAACATACAGTGCCCACTCACGTTTCTCACGGATGCACATGCGCGAACAGACAGCAGTCTCTGTCTGACGGACAGCTGTCTTCTTCCTCTCTGTCTTACGCTACACTCCGCTTGCGCTACTCTGAATGCGCTCTCCCACCGCAGGATTGCAGTGCGCGTTCCTCTTTCTGTGCTCTGCGCGCACCTCCGCGCTGCGGATAGGAAGCGTTTATTCACATTGACTAGCAATTGAAAACGCGCAGAGCAATCAAGCTAAAAGAGACAGAAATTCTACTAGTGTGTCAACGTCTTTTGTAGCTTAATGGGGAAGTGCAGCTTCAACAAATCTTGGTTGAATAAAAGCATGTTTAGTGCATGGTTACAACCAGTGGAGAGGAATGTTTTTGAAGGCCACTGCACCTTTAGCAAGAAAACAGTAAAACAAGGAACATCGGGGGTAAAGGCTTTAGAATCAAATGCCCAGTCAGAGAAACACAAGAGAAGTGCAAAGCCAACAACTAACACAGTATGGCCGTGAAATAGGTCTTAAATTCTATTCAATGTGGTCTTAAAAAGGTCTTGAAAAAGTTTCCTAAATTTAACTTGTTAAAACCTGTAGGAACCCTGCATATATTAACTGTGATACATTTATTAAAATGTATCATTGGTATTCAACATATGAACGTAATGCATCAGGAATAATTCGTTTTGATGATTCTTCACAAGTGTTGAAGGTATGAACATCCACAACCATGAAACATCGGTTATCCTAATAAATCCCAGGAAGTAATGTGCCAGGATTGTTTTAAAGATGTTCATAAAGCAAAAATTTGAAAATGTGTATAATGACATTTTCATGTCAATGATTACACAACTTAACACGCTTTTGTTAGCTGAGAGCATTTGCTGTTGTTGATGGTCCACCAACATTTTTTCGATTAATTCTGCTAGATATGGAATATGACAGCATTGAGACGGACAAAACATCTTACTGCAGTGAGAGTGCGGCAACTTGCCATTTGTCTTGAGTAGTTGTAGCATTTATTAACTGACAAAGCCAGAACTTCAGATTTATTTCACTGCAAACCCTGAACTGTCTGCTCAAGTCTCCAGCCTGACCACTGACTCTTAAAGCAGCTGCACTACCTAAAGTGCAAAAATATTTAGTCTACCTGCAACTGCAACATTGTAACTGATGATGGTAGAAGCTGAATCAAGGGCAGTCACTTGGCGATTATGAACATGATGGGTCAGACAGCGTTGAACACTTGATGTTGGCCTAACCTTACCAGTCTAACCTGGTGTGCAACCAGAAACACAAGAGGGCGTGCAATAGGTAAAGTTGATAGTAAGCACCCTCTGATGGATCATGAGGCAAACTACTTCAGGTCTGATGTGCTTTTAAAATTTGTATTTTGAACAGATCATTACAGTTCGGATTTGAACATTTCCCCTCACGTTCAAATGAATGTTCGAATTTTAAATAAGAATAACAGCCCTACTCTTTTATGAGATACTGTTCTGATGTCAGATGTAAGGAGAGATATTGCTTCCAATCAGTTATTGTATAATTGATGTCTATTTTTAGTTTTATTAGGTTAAGCACTGCTTGCCATGCTTGTCCGGACACTGAATTGTACAATTAAAACGTGTTAAGTTTAGGGAACAAAATGGATATTGCTTGATTTCCTAGATAACAGACACAAGCAGTGAAAAAATTTGACCAGCCAGTGCAAAGAGCACTGCACACAGCTCTGCAATGGCCCAACACAATGTTAAGCAGCTTTCAGACCTACAATATTTTCCAAAATAACTGATGTAGGGGAGAGCGGGGTAATGAAGGACATCGGGTGATGTGAAACACCCCCTGTATCTAGGCAACGGAACACATTTGTGGTCATGTGACTATTATGTTTTCAAGCCCCTCCCATTCCCCCCTTGCCATGAAGGAGAACTTGGTGCTGGTGCTGTGGAAAGTATGTTTTTTCACAAAAATGTGTTTTTTGCATGTAAAAGTAAATTTCTTGCTTTGAACTTAATCAACTGTTGTGTCAAAACAAATTGAATCAGGTAGAAAAACTTATATCATACATGTTGGTGAACTTCCAACATATACAACCATGTGACTGATGCTAGCTGAAGATTAGCCTGAATTGCTAAAAGATGTTGTTTTTCTAAAATTGTGGCTTCGGGGTAAAGTGGGACAAATGTTGTGGGGTAAAGTGGGACAGTGTCTCACTTTACCCCACCATGAAGCACAAGTTAAGTTTAGTCTTAAATATATTCTAGTGTTATATTACATTATATATGTTTTATTTTTAATGTCATAAACATTGTAGAAAAGTCATCATGCCAAGAAACTATACACCAGGAAGACAACTTGAGGCCAAACACCCCTCGCAGAGATGGAGAGTGCAGCCGCTGAGGTCATGCAAGGAAAGAAGTCCTTAAGAAAAGCTGGAAGGGATAGAAATATTGACAAGACAACCCTCAAAAGATTCATAAAGAAAAAAGAGAAAGTGAAAGTAAAATCAGTAGCCTGGGGTGCAGTAGCTGAGGCAAAGAGAATATTCACAGATGAGATGGAGGAGGAGCTTGTCAAACACTTGAAACAACTAGCTGATCAGTTCCATGGCCTTGCTCCAGTTAAGTGTCGTGAACTGGCATTTGAATACGGAGAGAAAAACAATATCCCTGTCCCTGTGCAGGTAAGCTAGGGTGTGCAAGAGATCACATGAATCATAATAATCATAAATGTGCTTAATTGACCAATCCCCATGATTCTGTTACTAGTCCGATATTAGTTTTGGAATGTGTGGTTGTCAGGATTTTAACATGTGTTGTCAGGATTACAACATGTGTTGTTATGGTAGTTTTAAAGTGGAAAAAGTAAGTGGACCACTTTACCCCGTAGCTGGGGTAGAGTGGGACACAAGACCACTTTTTTTAAAACAATCATATTTTCACTGCCCTTTGTCCTGAAGACATTCTGATCATTTCCATTGCTAGAAAACATCCTGAATTAATTGGAAATGTGTACATTTTACTGATATATCATTTAAGCTCGCCTAGAGGGGAGCAAATGTAAAAAATGTCCCACATTACCCCGCTCTCCCCTATTTGGAAGATTATGTTACAAACTTCCTGTCAGGCTGTAATATAAAATACATTGATTATGCAGTGGACACTACACATTGAGTCACTGGCAATGTCACATAGACAGATAGAGTATTGTTATTTGCAAAACCCCAGAAAAGCATTAAATGTCCACCCCATAGCATCTGCACAGATTCCACTGTTCCTTACCCATTACAGTTGAACGAGTTTTGAGCTGCAGTGGAAATGAGGCCTGTGCGTGGGTGAGAGATGCTGCTGATGCTACTGCAGCTGGTCCTTTCCCCGCATTCTCTTTTTATAGCCAAACTGCTCATTTGTGTCTCTTTGACGTCACAGACACACACACATACACGCACACGCTCACGCTCATGCCCACACAAACACATGCACACATATATTACAGAGAGAGGGAGAGAGGGAGAGAGTGAAAGAGACCGAGATCAGTGATTCATATATAAATTAGCCAGAGTAGCAGTGCAATTCTCCTGCTGTCTCTCTCTGTTATTGCCTCTCAAATTCCTCCACTCTGGCCTCAAGTCTGAACTCAGAATTCCTCACAAGTATGATACGCTGCTGGAATCAATCCACCTAGGAGAAGTACACTTAAAAGGTTTGGCTAATTAACGTTAATGAGCTGCAGTGGAATAGGCCTATACCAGGGGTGTCCAAACGTTTTGTCCGGAGGGCCACATACAGTTAAATTAAATACATTAAATTATAAAAAAATTAAATTTATATATTATATTTTATGAGATTGATGCGGGCCAATTAAAAATTGATGGCGGGCCGCCGTTGGCCCGCGGGCCTTAGTTTGGACACCCCTGGCCTATACCAACCAAAACCATTTCCGCTACAGATGCTGATATGATGAAGCCTACTTTTAGTTCAGCAGCCATGGGGAGACCCACCAGTCTGAGAAAATTTATTTGAATGCAGACACTAAGCTAATTCTTTTTCCCGTTACAAATCGTGATGGTCATGTTAATTTTTTTAAACATCATCGTATCAGGCCGTCATGAAGTACCAGGAGCGGGCGAGTGTGTGTGTGTGCTCCCAGATAGCGCACACACCGGTCCCGGGGCTCCGCCCCCCATCCCCGCTCACTCGCTCAGAGACACAGTGGGATCAGAGCTTGTTCACGTGAAACAGCCGTTCTCTGACTCACCGGCTGCTTCTTAACAATGGAAACAGT
Source organism: Pleuronectes platessa (assembly GCF_947347685.1). Lineage (NCBI taxonomy): Eukaryota > Metazoa > Chordata > Actinopteri > Pleuronectiformes > Pleuronectidae > Pleuronectes > Pleuronectes platessa. The sequence continues at coordinate 24,704,273 of NC_070638.1, read as the reverse complement.
GAAAACACAGAGTTGCTCAGAGCAGAAGCTGCATCTGCTTTCTACCGAGCTTCAGTTTCTGTGTTCGCCTCCAGTCTGACCTGCTCTCACTTTTTGTTTTCACATTTCGCCAACTAAAATATATATTTTAAGCTATAATGCTGCAGCTATGTTTTTATTTATTTCAAAATAGGGTTTCATATATTTCATACATTTCCCACAAATATGGGGAGGACTCAAATAGCCCTATATAGTTCTGTGTTTAATTTATTTCAAAGTAGGCCGACACTTCCCTGTATATTTTCTCCTCCTCTTCATAAGAGTTTGGTGTTTTCCTTTATTGTAACAGGTAAAAATAGCAATAAAATGTCAACAGTTTTCTTTATTGTCGTTCTATAATTTCATATATGCAACAAGCTATAGTTTAGTACAGTATAACTTTATATAAAACGTTATTAGCTTTGTTATCAAATATAATTTGCGTTCCAGACAAATTTTATTTGGGGGAAGAGGGGGCAAAATGGCTATTTTGATTGTAAAGGTTGCCGACCCCTGCTGTAGACCTATGCTAGGAGGGATATCTAATGGACAACCTAGGTACTGCAAGCTAGACTATTATGCAGTTGTAGACACAACACAGGGGGTCCCTGGGCCTGAGAAGGGAAGAAAGGGAGTTTAATTAGGCTATTAAATGTGACTAAAACTAGACTAAAACATAATTAGTTTTCGTCGACGAAAACTAGACTAAAACAAAGAAGGATAAAAATTACCAAATGTGACAAAAACCAATACGCATTTTCGTCTAAAGACTAAGACTAAATCAAAAATTGCTGCAAATTTTTTACTATATCCACTACCGGCAAATGTATTCCTCATAAACACTTAATTTGAATTTGAAAGTCGTGTAGAGCCTGCTGGTTCTTTATCATTAAAGCTTAGTGGCACAGCTTAAATTTCTCCTTCTCCAGGTATATATGGCCACTGTGGTAGAGCGCTGTGGTAACACAGGCCTTCATGAAAAAAGTATAATATATTCTATGCAGTATATTTTACACTATTGTCATAAAATGTACATTTGTAAAGTATCTCTTTTCAGGGACATATTTCTGTCAAATGCCAACAATCCATACATCAGCCCCCCAAATATATCTGATTTTGGGGACACAGATTTTGTCAACAATAATATTGTCTAAACATTTACAATTTTCCAAAACATCTCTGAAAATAATAAGAAATCACCTCCACAAAGCTTTTCATTTGTCTTTGCCCCAAAGATAGCCTATGTCACACACATACACATACACACAAAGAAACCCTCCTGTGCTGTATGGACAGCTCTGTGTTGATGAACTGGGCTGGCTCCTGGAAAGCAGATATATGAATTAGCCAAGCTAATTACCCAACAAATTATGCCACAGCAGAGTGGGACCTGGTTACGGATATCTGTGTATGAATAAGAAAAGAATGCCTGCTATCCTTGTTAATTCTTGCTCTGTGTTGTGTTGATATTGTACTGCATATTAGATGTATCTTCTAAGTTCTATGTGTCATCAGGACAGTTTAGGCAGCCACTTTGGAAGCTGGGCCTCAGACAGCAGTGGAGCGGATCCTCCTGACAATGTTTCTCTGCCCTCTCTACCTGGTCATCAGGTACCTCAGGATGAGTGGAGTGGCTTCTCTCCACTAGGGAAGGAGGACGACATCCCCTGTCGGAGGATGAGGAGTGGCAGCTACGTCAAAGCCATGGCTGACGATGACAGCGGAGACTCTGATGGGAGTCCTAAACCCTCACCCAAGATCCAGGCGCGCCGGGCCAGCTACCTGAAAGCCACACAGCCATCACTGACTGAGATGACCACTCTACAGTAAGATTTAATTGTGTCTGTCCTTATCAGCTCGACTATTTAAATTTGTATTCCTACTCTGCATCTTACTTTATAGGCCTCCAATACCCCTTGTCCAGCAAACCAGTTCCGGCGCCAGTTGGAACCAGTTCATTGTGTTTCAACAGCCAAAGATCTGTCTCTTGGCCAGCAAAGCTGGTTCCAGGCTAGCACAGGGGTAGATGGTCTAGATGTAAAAGCCACCTACAGTGCCTTGCATAAGTATTCACCCCCTTTGGACTTTTCTACATTTTGTCATGGTATAACCACAGATTAAAATTTATTTCATCGTGAGTTTATGTAATGGACCAACACAAAATAGTGCATCATTTGGAAGTGGGGGGAAATATTACATGGATTTCACAATTATTTACAAATAAAAATCTGAAAAGTGTTGAGTGCATATATATTCACCCCCTTTACTGTGAAACCCCTAACAAAGATCTGGTGCGACCAATTGCATTCACAAGTCACATTTGCAAGTCACATAATTAGTAAATAGGGTCCACCTGTCTGCAATTTAATCTCAGTATAAATACACCTGTTCTGTGACGGACTCAGAGTTTGTTGGAGATCATTACTGAACAAACAGCATCATGAAGACCAAGGAGCTCACCAAACAGGTCAGGGATAAAGTTGTGGAGAAATATGAAGCAGGGTTAGGTTATAAAAAAATATCCAGAGCTTTGAACATCTCTCTGAGCACCATAAAATCCATCATAAGAAAATGGAAAGAATATGGCACAACCGCAAACCTACCAAGAGGAGGCCGTTCACCCAAACTGAAGAGTCGGACAAGGAGAAAATTAATCAGAGAAGCAACCAGGAGGCCCATGGTTACTCTGGAGGAGTTGCAGAGATCCACAGCTGAGGTGGGAGAATCTTTCCACAGGACAACTATTAGTCGTCTACTCCACAAATCTGGCCTTTATGGAAGAGTGGCAAGAAGAAAGCCATTGTTGAAAGGGATCCATAAAAAAATCCCGTTTGGAGTTTGCCAGAAGCCATGTGGGAGACACAGCACACATGTGGAAGAAAGTGCTCTGGTCAGATGAGACCAAAATTGAACTTTTTGGCCTCAATGCAAAACGCTATGTGTGGCGAAAACCCAACACTGCCCATCACCCTGAGCACACCATCCCAACAGTGAAACATGGTGGTGGTAGCATCATGCTGTGGGGATGCTTCTCTTCAGCAGGTACAGGGAAACTGGTCAGAATAGAGGGAAAGATGGATGGAGCCAAATACAGGGAAATCCTTGAAGAAAATCTGATGCAGTCTGCAAAAGACTTGAGACTGGGGCGGAGGTTCATCTTCCAGCAGGACAATGACCCTAAACATACAGCCAGAGCTACAAAGGAATGGTTTGGATTAAAGAATGTTAATGTCTTAAAATGGCCCAGTCAAAGCCCAGACCTCAATCCAATAGAGAATCTATGGCAAGACTTGAAGATTGCGGTTCACAGACGGTCTCCATCCAATCTGACTGAGCTTCATCTTTTTTGCCAAGAAGAATGGACAAACCTTTCCATCTCTAGATGTGCAAAGCTGGTAGAGACATACCCCAAAAGACTTGCAGCTGTAATTGCAGCGAAAGGGGGTTCTACCAAGTATTGACACAGGGGGGTGAATACTTATGCACCCAACAGATGTCAACGTTTTTGTTCTCATTATAGTTTGTGTCACAATAAAATTTATTTTGCACCTCCAAAGTACTATGCATGTTTTGTTGATCAAACGGGAAAAAGTTTATTTAAGTCTATTTGAATTCCAGTTAGTAACAGTACATAATGGGAAAAAGTCCAAGGGGGTGAATACTTATGCAAGGCACTGTACATCAAAGGCTGGGGGCAGGATTATTGTGACCACTTGTAATCGGATCTCACTTCACAGCTATGTGATTAAAACAAAACATTTGTGTAGGGGAAGACCAAAATGTGTTTTTTTTTACCCATTCTGAGTCCACAGGAAGTGGCTAAACTAGCGAACGCTAGCATTTCCGACGGTCCCTGAATGCACTTCGTCAGGAAGATATTATCGGATATTAAGGCGTACAATAGAGTGTAAATTAGCTTCTTTCAGGTTGAATATAAATGTCCGGAGTTGCCTTCTGATTGTTGAGCAGCTGTGGATCATAGAGTGAACTCTGTGTTTTCACTGTTTGTTTCCACTGTTTCACTGAGCGGCTGCTTCATGTGAACGTGCCTCATATTTAACTGTGCACGTTTACGTTCATCATTTGTAAACTGATTTGTTCTTCGGTTCAGAATTCACAAAGAATATGAACAAACTGTCAATAACTGTCTCTGAACTCTCTAATCTCGCTGGGCCTCTTCAATTTGTTTGCTTGAATGCCCTATTAGCATAGGTCAACACCCCGCAAATGCCCATAAAAAGTGCATGAGGCTACAGGGCCGTGTGCACACACAAACCTCAAAAAACTTAGAAATGACTAAACCTTAAAAAAGTTGTTATATTTTGTATTGGTGTGGAATATATTTTTATAACAGTGATACTTTAGATGCAGTTACATGTTAAGTGAAAGCTGCAATGTATGAGAGGAAAGGACCCCCAACCGGAAACCCTGTGGTTAAATCGTCTACGAATACAGAGTCGGAGTAGGGAATTCTGTTGCTAAATATTTAAGGTTTATTGGTGTGGAGGGAGGGGCGTTCAGGATGTCGTTAGAGAACTGGAATGGCACTGAGGGACAGAGGAGGGATGTGTGACCTGTACTTCGGCAAGAATTACAGAAAATGGTTTGAGAGCCTCAAGTGTCCATAAAGCAGTTAAAACAGTCACTGATGACCTTCTACAGGCTTCAGATCAGGAATTTGTGTCAGTCCTCGTTCTGTTAGATCGTAGTGCAGCATTTGACAAAAATGACCATCCATCCTTATCACATCAAAGAAATGTAAATCTCATCGATACATGTTACTGACTTATCACGTATCAATCAATCAATCAATCAAATTTTATTTGTATAGCCCATATTCACAAATTACAATTCATCTCATAGGGCTTTAACAGGGTGTGGCATCCTCTGTCCTTAACCCTCAGCAAGAGTAAGGAAAAACTACTAAAAACCCTTTTAACAGGGTAAAAATATGTAGAAACCTCAGAGAGAGCCACATGTGAGGGATCCCTCTCCCAGGACGGACAGAAGTGCAATAGATGCCACGTGCAGGAAAACATCATCAATAATCAAAGTCTCTAGCAGCATTTGATGAGGGTAGACATCCCGAAGGACAACCCCAACATGACATGCCAAGCAGTCCCGCTGCAAGCACAGTCCATGGTCAGCAACCATCCAGACCACGATCCACCATCCAGACCAGACGCCACTCCAGTCCTCAGTCACCGTCCACCGCCGCCCACCAGGACCCATCACAAGCCACCACCGCGGTCCTGGTCCACCGCCCGTGCCCAATGCCAACGCGACACAGGGTCCGCCACCAGCACCACGATCAGCCCAGAATCCGCCACAATGGATCCACCACCGCGACCCCCGGTGTACGATCCACAAACCGCAATCCATGGTGCGGCCACAGAGGCCCTGGATCTGCGGGTGATAAAGCAAAGGGATTCCGGGGAAGGGGGATAGGGATGGAGAAGAGGAAGGAGAAGCTGGAAAGAGAAGCTCCGTGTGTCATGTGTCATAAAATAGAACAAGTAACGTTCTGGCGCACTAATTAGCTCTAACTATAAGCTTTATCAAAAAGGAAGGTTTTGAGTCTACTCTTAAATGAAAAGATGGTATCTGCCTCCCGAACTGAAAGTGGTAGATTATTCCACAGCCGAGGGGCTTGATGGCTAAAAGCTCTGGCTCCTACTCTTTTTTTAGAGAATTTAGGGACGACAAGTAGGCTTGAATTCTGGGAGCGGAGTGCTCTAGCGGGTTTATAAGGTACTAACAGCTCTTTAAGGTAAAAAGGCGCCATATTATTAAGGGCCTTGAAGGTGAGGAGGAGAATTTTAAATTCTATTCTAGATTTAACTGGAAGCCAGTGTAGCGATGCTAACACAGGAGAAATGTGCTCTCTTCTCTTTGTTCTCGTCAGGACACGTGCTGCGGCATTTTGGACAAGCTGTAGAGTCTTTAACGACTTACTGCTGGAGCCAGATAATAATGAATTACAATAGTCCAGTCTCGATGTAACAAAGGCGTGGACTAGTTTTTCTGCATCTTTTTGGGAAAGGACATGTCTAATTTTGGAAATATTACGTAAGTGGAAAAAAGCGGTCCTAGAAATTTGTTTTAAGTGAGAATTAAAGGATAAATCAGGATCAAAGATCACTCCCAAGTTCCTGACGGTTTCATTGGAAGCAGGGGCAATGTCGTCTAGCGCAGCTATATCATTAGATAATGCATCTCTAAGGTGTTTGGGGCCAAGTATTATAACCTCTGTTTTGTCTGAGTTTAATAAGAGAAAATTGCGGGTCATCCAGGTTTTTATGTCCTTGAGACATGTTCGAAGTTTAGTTAATTGATTACTTTGTTCAGGTTTTATTGACAAATATAACTGGGTGTCATCCGCATAGCAGTGGAAATTTACCGAGTGTGTCCTGATAATGTTTCCTAGTGGAAGCATATATAATGAGAATAAAATTGGGCCAAGCACAGAGCCCTGTGGAACACCCTGGTTAACTTTGGTGCGCACAGATGACTCATCATTAATTTGCACAAATTGGGAGCGATCAGAAAAATACGATTGAAACCAGTTAAGGGCGGTTCCATTAATGTTAATTAACTGTTTGAGTCTTTGTAATAAAATTTGATGGTCAATTGTGTCGAATGCTGCACTGAGATCTAATAGAACGAGGACAGACACAAGTCCCTGATCTGAGGCTATTAAAAGGTCATTAGTGACTTTTGCCAAGGCTGTCTCTGTACTGTGATTGGCTCTAAACCCCGATTGAAAGTCTTCATATATATTATTTTCCCGGAGAAACTCACACAGCTGATTGGCAACAACTTTTTCTAAGATTTTAGAGACGAAGGGGAGATTAGATATTGGTCTGTAATTGGCTAAAACCTCTGGGTCTAGGGTGGGTTTTTTGAGTAGGGGTTTGATGACAGCTATTTTAAAAGACTGTGGCACATAACCTGATGATAATGACAGATTGATGATGTTAAGTAACGAACTATCAATTAGGGGCAGAATTTCTTTAAGTAATTTGGTAGGAATGGGATCTAAGATACAGGTTGTTGGTTTAGAACCTGAGATTAATTTGGTAAACTGATCACGGGTGATCAGAGAGAAGCTGTCTAAGTAATGGGTAGGATTCTCAGCCGTTTCTGAGATCTCTGTTGTTGGGAGGGTATTAGTGCCAATTGAGGGCAGGAGATGGTTGATTTTATTTCTAATAGTTTGAATTTTATCATTAAAAAAGGTCATAAAGATATTGCTATTTAGGGATCGAGGAATACTGGGTTCGGTGGAGGTGTGACTCTCTGTCAGCCTGGCTACAGTGCTGAAGAGAAACCTGGGGTTGTTTTTATTCTCTTCTATTAGTTTTGAATAGTAGGCGGCTCTTGCTTTGTGGAGAGCCTTTTTATATTCTTTAACACTATTCTTCCAGTCTATTAGATTTTCAACATGGTTGCTGGAGCGCCACTTCCTTTCTAGTTTTCTTGATAATTGTTTTAACTCATTTGTCTGGGAATTATACCACGGAGCTAATTTACTATGTTTGACATTTTTCTTTTTTAGAGGCGCTATTGAGTCTAATGTTAATCGTAATGAGTCTGCAGAGCTATCGACGAGGTGGTCGATCTCAATGGAGCTCAGGGTTTTAAAGAATTTGTTGTTTATATCTACTGCTAATACGGGTTTAAATGTAATTGGGATTATTTCCTTAAATTTAGCTACAGCACTATCAGGTAGACATCTAGAAAATGAATTTTTTATTAGTGGCATATATTCAGTTATTGAAAAATCAAAGGTTATTAAATTATGGTCTGATAGAACTGGATTGCGCGGAAGTACTGTTAAATTTTCAATTCCGACACCGTACGATAATACAAGGTCAAGTGTGTGGTTACCACAATGAGTAGGTTTGTGCACACACTGACTGAAACCAATAGAGTCTAGTATTGAAATAAATGCTACGCTAAGGCAATCTTTATTATGATCAACATGAATATTAAAGTCACCAACAATAATAATTTTATCGGTCTTTAGGATTAAGTTTGATAAAAACTCAGGGAATTCCTTTAAAAATTCAGTATAAGCCCTGGGAGCACGGTAAACTACGGCAAATATGATTGGCTGTTGGTGGTTCCTGGATTGGCGTGGAAGACTAAGAACCAGACATTCAAATGATTTGTAGCTGAGTTTAGGTTTAGGATTAATTGATAGACTGGAGTTAAAAATAGCAGCAACTCCACCTCCTCGCCCAATTTCTCTAGGAACCTGTGAATTGATATGACTGGGGGGAGTAGATTCATTTAGACTGACATATTCATCAGGATGTAGCCACGTCTCAGTGAGGGACAGTAAATCTATGTTGTAATCGGAGACTATTTCATTAACTAAAAGAGCTTTTTTTTCCAGTGATCTAATGTTTAAAAGACCACATTTAAAAGTCTGGGTTTCCTGTATTGTTTCAGAGGTTGTTTTTATTTGTATTAAATTTTTGTGTGGAGTTCTCGCTCTGTTATTGTTTAATTTCAATAATTTAATCGGACGGTGAACAGACACAATCTCTATGGGGTTTTGTGATTGATCCAGAGGGAGCGCAGAGAAGTGTTTAGCACTGCAGCTCTGCTTCCTGGTCCCAACTATGGGTTGTCATGTAATAGACTGAGTAATATTCCTAGATAAGAGAGCTGCTCCATCCCAAGTGGGATGAACGCCGTCTCTCCTAACAAGACCAGGTTTTGTCGAAAAAGTTAGCCAATTATCTATAAAGCCCACGCCGTTTACAGGACACCACTTCGACAGCCAGCGGTTAAAAGACAACATGCGGCTAAACATGTCATCACCTGTTGTATTAGGGAGCGGGCCAGAGAAAACTACTTTGTCCGACATCGTTTTAGCAAAAGCACACACGGACTCAACATTAACTTTAGTGATCTCCGACATGCGAAGCCGGGAGTCGTTGCTGCCGACGTGAATTACGATTTTATTGTATTTACCTTTTTTAGTTTTAGCCATTAACTTAAGTTTAGATTCGATGTCGCCGGCTCTGGCCCCTGGGATACAATTAACTATAGTCGCTGGTGTCGCTAACCTGACGTTTCTCAGAACCGAGTCGCCAATAATCAGAGTCTGTTTATCAGCGGGTGCCTCGCTGAGTGGAGCGAATCTATTTGAGACGTGAGCTGGTGGCTCTTTAATCGTGGGCTTTTTAAGTCTAGCACTATGCCCCCTCCGGGTTGTCACCCAGCTGCCCTGCGCTCCCGGCTGCACGGGACTAGTCTGGGGACTGCTAGTTAAGGCTAAGCCACGTGATAAGCTAGGTGGCTCCGCGGCTAGCGGGAGCCGGCTAACTACAGCTAACGGAGTTTCTAAGCTGCTGAGCCGAGCTTCTAAGTCGCTAAGCCGAGCCTCCATCGCTATCAACACACTACATTTATTACATGTACCACTACTGTTAAGGGAGGCAGAGGAGTAAGTAAACATAAGACACTCGGAGCAAGAGAGAGCAGTGGAGCAACAGGGAGAGAGAGAAGACATCGCTGCTATAGAGCTGCGAGGGTGAGCTCAAACAGAACACAGAATCACTAAGCACGATAGAGTAAGGGTTGGTATGTGCGAGTGTTTAACTACAGACCGGTGATTTTAGCTGTAGTGCTACAGAGAAACAGTTGTGTTTTAGCAGCGGAGCTAATTCGCAGAGCGACCACCACCAGTGGCAAGAAAACAGGAAATGACGCAGCACGCTTACCGTAATGACGTCAGTCAACGGAGGCGGGGGTCGAGGTGAAATTACCTACCCTCTTGGGAACATGAATTTCCTCAGAAAATGTTTCACGTCCACCTGTTTCTGCTGAGAATATGTATCAGAGATCGTGATCGATAATGGTGGATCTTGTATGGCCGATTCTGTATCATGCTGGGCTGATCATGAAAATAATGGTGGTGGACCACGATCGAGGTGGCAGCTGATGGTGGATCCAGATGGCGGCAGCGGATAATGACCATGGACTATGATTGCAGAAGGACTGTTTGATATATGTTATTTGGCCTCAGGTACTCGACCATTACTGACAATAATCCATCAATTAATTTACCTTCTATTATGCTATAAAGTGTTTATTCTAATAAATGCTGCAAATAGCCTTATCTCTCTGATGTTCTCCATTACACGTGGCATCTAATTCACTTCTGTCCATCCTGGGAGAGGGATACCTCACATGTGAGGTGTTTTTTTTTTTTTTTCTTTACTCTCATTGAGGGTTAAGGGCAGAGGGTGTCACACCTTGTTAAAGCCCTACAAGACAAATTGTGATTTGTAAATATGGGCTGACAAATTATACAAATTTAAAGTAAAAAACACAATAACTGCTTATTTTACGAAGCATTTCAGTTTTCAAGTGTGCGTATGTCAGGGGCTGGCAGAAGTGGGTTAGGGTTAGAACTCAGAACTAATGAGTAGATAGAAGGCAGGTGTGTATGTGGGTGGAGCCGATGCAGAAGTGCAGAGCAGGAAGGGAGTGGCCGAACTCTGAAATGACACAAGAATTAGTAATAGAAAATATGACAAGTGAAAACATTAATAGGAGGGTGAATTTGTGACAGAACCCCCCCCCCCTAGGGACGGCCCCTGACGTTCCCCCAGGCTGGTCAGGATGGGACCTATAGAACTCTCTGATGAGAGGACGGTCGAAGATGTTGCGGGAGGGTTCCCAGGAACGCTCCTCTGGTCCATATCCCTCCCAATCCACCAGGTACTGGAGACCCCTACCCCGTGGTCGGGACTTCAGGATCCTATTTATAGTATGGGCAGGACCTCCATCAATAAGCCGGGTGGGCGGTGGGGGCCTGGAGGCGGGTTGAAGTTGGCTCTCGTTGACGGGTTTGATCCTGGACACATGAAATGTGGGATGAACCTTCATCGATCGGGGCAGGTTAAGCCGGACAGCAGCCGGGTTGATGATCTGAGCGATCGGGAAAGGTCCCACAAATCGCGGGGCCAATTTCCTGGACTCCACCCGGAGAGGAAGGTCACGGGTAGACAGCCAAACCCGCTGACCGGTAGTGTAGTGAGGCGCCGGGGTGCGGTGTCGGTTGGCCCCCCTCTGGTACTGGTCAGAAGCGCGCAGAAGCGCAGAGCGGGCCTGGACGGATGGGACCCTGGCCTCTCGCTCCTGTACCGGGAAGATTGATTGATTGAATATTTTATTTAGACCTCGGAAAACACATTGAGGGATAAGACCCTCATTTTCAATGGTGCTGAGGGTACAATAAAGAGTTGATACATAGAAGAGTTAATACATTGAATAAATAAGAATGAAATAAATATGCATATATATATACAGTAATACAAGAGTGGGGGCTGGTATCCACGGGAGCACTGGAATGGAGAGAGTCCAGTGGCTGAACTGGGCAGGGTGTTGTGTGCGTATTCTACCCACAGGAGGTGCTTTGACCAGGAAGATGGATTGTGGGAAACCATGCACCTCAGAGCTGTTTCCATTTCCTGGTTCATCCTTTCTGACTGGCCATTAGATTGTGGGTGGAACCCGGATGATAGGCTGACCCTGGCACCAAGCAGGCTGCAGAACTCCCTCCAGAACCGAGAGGTGAACTGTGGGCCCCTGTCAGAGACAATGTCACAAGGAAGACCATGCAGGCGAAAAACGTGCTGTAGCATGAGCTCCGCTGTCTCCTTGGCAGATGGCAATTTAGGTAATGGAATAAAATGGGCCGATTTGGAGAACCTATCAACAACAGTGAGTATGGTGGTGTTACCGTCAGATGATGCAGTGTTAATTTTGGCAGCTATTTTTGATTTAGTCTTAGTCTTAGTCTTTTGACGAAAATGCATATTAGTTTTAGTCACCTTTTAGTCATTTTAATCCTTCTTAGTTTTAGTCTAGTTTTAGTCGACGAAAACAAATTACATTTTAGTCTAGTTTTAGTCGACGAAAACTAATTACATTTTAGTCTAGTTTTAGTCACATTTAATAGCCACATTAAACTCCTTTTCTATAAAAACATATAGCTGCAGCCTAATAGCTTAAAAATATATATTTAATTTTAAATGTGAAAACAAAAAGGGAGAGCAGGTCAGACTGGAGCCGGACACAGAAACTGAACATCGGTACAAACCAACTGCAGCTTCTGCTCTGATGAAGAAGCTGAGGCGCTGATCTCTGAGCAGCTGAGACCATAGAAACTCTGGTTTTCACTGTTTCCATAGTTAAGAAGCAGTCGGTCACTGAGAGGCTGCTCCACGAGAACGCGCTCTGCTTTCACTGCGTCTCTCTGATCGAGTGCGCGAGGCGGGGGGCGGAGCTACGGCCCGGAGCGCTATCTGGGGCGCACACACACACATACACAGACACACACAGACACACTCACTCGCCCGCTCCTGATACTTCATGACGGCCTGATACGATGATGTTTTAAAAATTATTGTGACTTAGTCAACCACCAACATTTTCGTCTCGTCTCGTCTCGTCAACGAAAATTAAAATAGATTTCGTCATAGTTTTTATTTTCAAAGATTCGTTTTCGTTACGTCTTCGTCTCGTCTTCGTCATGGAAAAAAGGTCGTTAACGAATATATTTCGTCATCGTCTTCGTCAACGAAATTAACACTGAGATGATGGAAGTCCAGTGACGAAGTCCAGGGAGATGTGCGACCAGGGGCGATGGGCAATGGGCAGTGGCTGGAGCAGACCAGCAGGGGCGTGACGGGCACTCTTGTGCTGAGAACAGATATGGCAGGCAGCGACAAACTCCTTTGTGTCCTCTTCCATGGACCTCCACCAGAAACGTTGCCTCACCAGAGCTAAGGTGCGCCTGACCCCTGGGTGGCAGGCAAGGCGGGAAGAATGTCCCCACTGGAGAACTTGAGAGCGCAGGTTAGCAGACACAAAGAGGCGATCTACAGGACAGGCACTGTCAAGCTATCTAGTGTTTGTGCAGCTTCCCTGCTTGAAAGGGATTGGTACAGACCGTAGGAGGTTTAACTGGGTTCCACTCATGCAATGACCACACCGTTTTCCTTCTTTAACTCCTCTTTACTTTTCTTTTTGTATTTTCACAGGTACAGGTAAGTTGTATCAGGTAGGTATTGTGGGTACAGTTGTAAGTGGGTTGCAAGTGATAAACTGCTAGGTATACTGCAAGGTAAAAAACCGGCCGTTTCTCCAGACTTTTTATGGCTGTACCAGCGCTGCTTTTTCCACGTTTTCTAGCGCAGCTTTGCTGCTGCTGGACAGAACGCTGTCTGATTTGTTTGCGACTGGCGTTTCCTGAAAGAGTCTCTCTTCCCCTTTCTGTCCTTTCCGGTCAGGTGACGCAATGACGCGGATTTCCCAGGTAACGCTCTGAGGAGGGATTCCCCCAGCTGTCAGTCGGCGCTGCATATTAACCCCTTCATATCCAGCGGGGATTTTCCAAGTTGACTTCACACCTCCCACTCGACCTTCCAGTGGAGACACCTGGGACGTCGTATGTTACAGGTGCAACTTGGGTCAGATGTTTAGTTCTGTTCTTCGGTGGGAAGCAAGACCACTAGTCGCTTTACGTCTCTGTGAAGAACTGCTGCTGGGATCTTTTCTTTGAATTTCTTAGATGTTCGGTGATTTACTTTTGCTCCGGTAGGCCTTGTGACAGGAACGGGGTAGCTTGGGAAGGTTCTGACATTGACGTCCCTCACAACTCCTTTGCTGTCCGAGTTGACGCTAACCACTCTTGCAATCCTGAACTGACCCCTAAGGGCGTTTTGGTCCGCCATCCAGACGATGTCCCCGACTGCGACATTTCTCTTGGCGGTATGCCATTTGTTCCTTACGAATAAGTTAGGACCAGCAAGTTGACTCCAGTTCCTCCAGAACTTGTTAACTTGCGCTTGCATTTCTTTAAGCCTTTTGTAGGGATAGTCACTGAAGTCGAATGTTCTGACATCTCCAGGAGACAGTTAGGAGTGATGAACTGGACGCTGTCTTCTCGGCTCTGTGTCCTGGCGTCAATTGGTCTTTCATTTGCAAGATTGGCAGCCATGTAGAGAGTTGTTTGGAATTCACTCCATCTTAGGCCGGACTCTCCTCCAAGACTCTGCAGTGCTCTCTTGACAATGCGCACAGCAGCTTCTGCGGCACCATTCCGGTGTGGAGAATCGGCTGGATGAATCTTCCACGACCATTCTGTGCCATCCTTGGCAGCTCTCTCCTCCAGGGTAGCTTTGTCAAGATTGGCAAGGAATCGGTACTGTTCTTCTAGGACTAGCTTAGCCCCAATGAAGTTGGTCCCAGGATCTGACCAGATTTTCTTTGGATGACCTCTTAGTGCTGTGAACCTCTGGTAGGCAAACAGAAAAATCTCTGTGGACTGAGAGTTCACCAGCTCGGTGCTAGTAGCTCTGGAGGCCATGCAACAAAACACAATTCCCCAAACCTTCAGTGACACTCTTTTCTTTACATCATCCCTGACTTGGTAGGGTCCGAAGAGGTCGACTGTTGTGTAGTGGAATGGGGCAGCTGGTTCTGTCCTCTCTGGAGGTAGATCACCCATTATTTGCTGGCATCTTTTTGCTTTAGTTTTCCTGCAGAACATGCAGTTTTCGACCGCTTTTTGAGCAATTCTCCGACCTTTCACGACCCATGCTCTTCTTCTCATCTTGAGCAAGGTCCTGGCCACTCCATCGTGGTTCTCCTCGTGGGCTTCTCGTGCTAACAGTGTCGACACCCAGGCTTCGTAAGGCAAGATGGGGACAGCAACTTTATCTTCATTGAAGATCTGCACACGACCCCCACAGACCAACAATCCAGTCTCTTGGTCTCTGTACACCACCAGCCTGTCTGTGGTTGTGCTTGGGAAGGATGCACTTTGCTGTGCCGCAAGGAAGATGTCTTTTAGGGCGTCTTCCCTCTCTGTCACTGAGATGACTTTTGAAAACGACACTGCCTCCCACTTTGGATTGTTTGCAGTTCGCTTGTTCCCTTTCATGAACATCCTTGCTGCTCTCCGGATCCAGGCGACTGTTTTGACAAGTCGGCTTAGGTTACTGAACCGCTTGACATCCACCAGTTCTTGGACAGTTGATCCTGCTGGTGGCCTCTTTGGTTGTGTTTGGGTCTGAGTTGGTTCCTGGTCTTGCTTTAGTTCAGAAGGCTTCTGCGTGTCAGTATCCTTTGGATCCGGCAGCAGTTGTGCCTTGGCTTGTGCTCGGGTCAGTGCAGCAACAAACGCTTTCTTCTGTAATCTGTTGACACCGTCTCTGGCAGCCATCACCAACTCTTTGGCAGATTTAACTGGCCACTCATCCACTGGTAGCTTCAAGAATGTTGGTCCGTTCTGCCATTCTGAACTTTCATCCAGGTATTGAGGACTGGCCCCTCTGGTTATGATATCAGCAATATTGAGAGGACCAGGAATCCACCACCAATCTCGGGTTGCTGTTGTGTTCTGGATCTCGCCGATCCTGTTTGCAAAGAAGGTTTGATAACCATAGCTCTCTCTTTGGATTGCACCGAGAACTGTTTGGCTGTCAATGATATGGAACCACTTGTCAACTCGGCTCTTGCTGTGCTGTTCGAAGTACTTTTTGAGCCGTGAGGCAAACACTGCTCCGCACATCTCTGCTTTGACAGCATCACCTTTGTGGTCTAAAGGAGTTAGCTTTGCCTTGGACTCCACTAGAGTGACGACTGGGCACTGCTCAGTGTTCCACCGGAGGTACATCACTGCGCCGTAGGCCTGCTCGCTTCCATCTGAGAATGTTATTGCCCAAGGTTCTCCACTGAAGCTTGGAAGCATTATGGCCCTGGTGAATGTAATCCACCCGAGTTGCACATACTCTTCGAAGAGCCGGACTGCATCTTCTCTGAGGCTGTCTGACAATGCTGTGTCCCAGGTGTCTTTGACAGGGCAGTTGACACTCTTTGCCTCCTGGAATGCTCTCCGCACAAGGATGGCACCCTTTTGCTTGGCAGGAGTCACCAGGCCAACTGGATCATATAACCCTGAGACTTGACTCAGGAGGTCCCTTCTTGTCAAAGGGTTGGGGGTCTGCGCTCTTACTTGGTCTAGTAGAAGGTCTTGGCCAAGTCGCATCTTCTGCTTTCTCTTTGAGAAGTTTATGGATGACATGACATGGAGCTTATCCTCTTCCACGAGGTAACCTAGACCAAGTGCTTTGTTCTCGTCATCCCTCATTTGATTCGGGAGAACCATGTTGTTACCTTTGGTCTTGCTCGCATCGTCTTTCACCTTCCTCCCACTTTGGCCTGAGAAGACCCAAGGCTTCAACAGGAAACCACCAGCTTTCAGGATTAGCTCCACATTCGCTGTGATGGTTTTCAGTTTCTCAAGGTCATTGTGAGATGTTAGGATGTCGTCGACATAGCTGTCATTATGAAGTACTCCTCGCTCCTCTTCGAGGTGGGCAAAGGAAGGTAGGTTGGCTGTTTCTCGCATTGCGAGCTGTGCAATTTAGCCTGCCGGTTTATCACCAATGTTGACTCTGGTGATAGCGTACTCCTCCATCTCCTCCTCTTCTGAGTCTCGCCAGAGGAACCTGTGGAGGTGCATCTCACGGTCTTCCAACCATACTGAGTTGTACATTTTTGTGATGTCCCCTAAGGCAGCGTTGGTTCCCCCTCTGAACCTCAGGAGGACAGCACGTATCTGGTTGAGGACGTCTGGCCCCTTCATCAGTAGGTCGTTCATGCTGGATCCTTTGAACTTTTGACTGCTATTCCAGACGAGTCTTACCGGGGTTGTTACAGAGTGTGGGTTTGGTGCTATAAGGTGACTTACAAACCATACTGGTCCCTTCCAGGTAATGATCTGTTCTTCAGTCAACTTGACTGCAGCTCCTCTTTCCACCATGTCATGCACCTGAGCTTTGTAAGCAGACTTCCACTCTGGTGCTTTGGCTTGCTGCTTCTCTGTCCTCAGGAATGTTGCTTCCACTGCTCCTCTGTTGTTCGGCAGTGAGGCTGGATCCTCTAGCCAGGGATACTTTTCGTGCCAATGTGGTTGTCTGCTGTGATCATCGCTCATGACATACGTGAGTCCTTCTTTTACCACCTCAAGCTCCCTTTCTTCTGCAAGGGTCATTTCTTTGCCACCGGGCTGGCAATTTCCGCAACGGCAGCCGCCGCATCTGGGCTCGCATGCGGCGCCAGTGCTATCCCAGTGCCACCACTCCAGGAAGCTTTGTTTGCTGGTTGAAGCGGTTGATCCTTGTGTTTCGAATACTTCTTTGTTTGAGATGTTCTGTTCTGGACTGTACGTGAGCTCTTCATATTTCACAGCTGCCGCTCTCATTGATCTTGCAAAATGCGTCTTTGACATGTGGGCTGACACTTCAACCTCCTTGCACAGTTTGGGGTGGGTTCCTCCAACCGTTTTCCCGAGGGGTCCATCCCACAGTACAAGGTCCCCCACAACTTTGACTCTCTGTGGAGCTAGCCGGCCTCTTTGGGCCTCACAAGCTCATCAAGAGGTACATCTGGGAAGAATGGCTGCAGTTGTCCAGGTGTTACACTTTTGTGGACATCTGCGATGTTCTCAAGCCCATTGCAAACCAATTGATGTGCTCTCAGTGTGTCCTTGGAAGTGGATACACGGATTTTGAGGAGATAGCGCTTTGTCTTTACTTGGACCTTCATTCCGGCTACTCCATGGACAATGAGTATGATGTCTTCACTCTTCAGATTCAGACGGCTTGCTGCTCTGTGAGTGATGTAATTGGTGTCAGATGCTAAGTCGATGAGTGTTCCGACTTTCTCTCCGGCGTTAGCTGTGACGACGAGTAGCATCATGATCACTGGAAGCTCCTGCATCCCGTTTTTTTCAAGTAGACCTTGCTGGTCATTTGAAGTTGTGAAGACTCTGGAGGCAACGTTTGAGAAGACCTCCCTGAACTGCTTTGCTAGGTCGGGTGGGAGATTTTTGATGAAATCCTCTTGACCCTCTGTGTACTTCCTTCTGCCTTTATCCTTTTCCGACTTGTCAGACTTCTTTGACATAGATTTAGGACAGAGGTAGAAGTGATGCTCAGCCTGTTCTTCTCTGCAGTCTTGATTTTTGCATAGAAAGCCAGGTTTGCAGGATGACCGGTCATCGTGAACCTCAAGGCATCTTGTACACGCTCCCAACTTCTTTACTGAAGACTTCCTTTCGGCTGCAGTCAGAGCCTTGAATTGCTTGCAGAAGTAGAGTTTTCTCTTGTGTTTGGCATCACCACAGACTACACAGCCTTGGTCATCAGCTGACTTTGTAGACTTGGTTCTTGCACTTTTCTGCTCAATCCTGTTGTCTCTCCAACTTGGCTTACTTGGCTCCTCATCTCGTAGCTGCTCAAGCTCCTCATAGATAGCTTCTTGCTTCTGGAGGAATGCCAAGAGATGATCAAACCGTTTGTCTGGCGTTACTCCATTATTTGGATCGGCTACATAGACAGGCCACTCTTTTTTGAGGGAATCAGTGAGTTTACTCTCGATTGCTTTTGTTACAAGGGGATTCTTTATGGCGCCTGTGTCTCCGAGGTCACTCAGGTCCCCGAGTGCTTTCTCCACGGCTTGAATCAACTCCACAATTTTCCTTGGTTGACTACTTTTGACAGATGGCATCTTCTGTAGGTCTTCCACTATTTCAATGGCGATAGCCGTTCGATTTCCATAGCGGTTCTCCAAGATGCGGAGAATGTCATCTGCAGTGTTATAGGTGGTCAGGCGAAAGTCTTTTTTGAACTTGTCATCGAGACTGTCGAGTAACTGTATCTTTTTCACTTCTTTGGAGCCGGTTACTTCTCCCTGTTTTTGGAGCGACTCCCAGTCCCTTCTCCACCTGTGAAAATCACGCTTGTAGCCAGAGAATCTCGGGAGAGCTGTGGGTTTCAGCCTAATGGTTGGAGTAAAGTTGTGATTGCTGGCAGTGTCAGTTGTGTTTTCCGGTAGTCTTGCCGTTATGAAGTCAGCCTTTCTAGAGACCAGCCTGGTTGACTGGTGTTCCAGCTCTTTCAGCCGACCACGGAACTCTCGTTGGTCTTCCACCGGAACCCACTGCTGCCATTTGCAGTGCGCTTTCTTTGCGGAAACCACAAGTGTTTTCAGGTGAGTGAGCCTCAATTCATAGGCGTCAAGGTTGCTGTCGGTATGTACTCTTCCAACACGCTCAGCTTCAGCTTCTGCTAGTTCTACAGCTGTGCGCAGTTCATCTCCAAACTTTGTCCAGAGTGCTTTTCCAAGTAGCTCTTCAACTTCCTTCAGCTTCTGATTACATTCACTGATGGTCTTAGCTATGTCAGCGCTTTGCTGTTCGGTCAGCTTAACTGATCCTCCTTCATCCAGCTTTACCTCCTCTTCTTCAATGACACCTGCCATGACTTCGTCATTGGTTTCCATGACTTTCTCGGCTGCAATGGTGATTTTACTGAAGCTATCTCGGAGCTGGTCTTCTGACATGCTGTCGTGAGTTCTGATGATATTGTTCCTTAGTCGTGTGAAGGATCGTTTGGCTACTGTCCGCTCACTTTTGAGCTGCTCAATGGTTTCAGCCATGTTTTGGGTCCACCTGCTGTTTACAGGGTGCTTTTATTTTTTCCAGGTCACTGTTTTCACTGTTCCAGCTTACAGTCCCGTTTTTTTTTTTTTCACTGTCTTGCTGTTCCAGCTTACAGCGTTTTTTTACTGTCAAGCTATCTAGTGTTTGTGCAGCTTCCCTGCTTGAAAGGGATTGGTACAGACCGTAGGAGGTTTAACTGGGTTCCACTCATGCAATGACCACACCGTTTTCCTTCTTTAACTCCTCTTTACTTTTCTTTTTGTATTTTCACAGGTACAGGTAAGTTGTAGCAGGTAGGTATTGTGGGTACAGTTGTAAGTGGGTTGCAAGTGGTAAACTGCTAGGTATACTGCAAGGTAAAAAACCGGCCGTTTCTCCAGACTTTTTATGGCTGTACCAGCGCTGCTTTTTCCACGTTTTCTAGCGCAGCTTTGCTGCTGCTGGACAGAACGCTGTCTGATTTGTTTGCAACTGGCGTTTCCTGAAAGAGTCTCTCTTCCCCTTTCTGTCCTTTCCGTTCAGGTGACGCAATGACGCGGATTTCCCAGGTAACGCTCTGAGGAGGGATTCCCCCAACTGTCAGTCGGCGCTGCATATTAACCCATTCATATCCAGCGGGGATTTTCCAAGTTGACTTCACAGGCACTAGGTGCTGGGTGATTAGCCTGACCCTGTCTCACCTTATCCTCGATGTCCCAGGTGACAGCGCCGATGACCAGCTCGGAGGGAAGGATACTTTCGGGTACAGATGGCCCACCGTCTGCATGGAATTGCCGGGACAGGGCATCAGGCTTGATATTTTTTGATCCTGGGCGGTAAGATAAGGCAAAATCAAAGCGGTTAAAAAATAGAGCCCACCTGGCTTGACGGGAATTCAACCGCTTGGCAGACCGGATATATTCGAGGTTCTTGTGGTCGGTCAAGACCACAAACGGTTGCTCGGCCCCCTCCAGCCAGTGTCTCCACTCCTCCAAAGCCATTTTCACCGCCAGCAGCTCTCTGTTTCCAATGTTATAATGCTGCTCTGCAGGTGACAGCTTACGTGAAAAAAAAACACACGGGTGCATCCTCTGATCCTCTGCCGACCGCTGAGAGAGGACTGCTCCCACCCCGGAGTCCGATGCGTCCACCTCCACCAGAAACTGACGCACCGGATCTGGAAAAACGAGAATGGGAGCAGACGAGAATCTAGATTTCAATTCACAGAAAGCTTTATCAGCAGCAGAGGACCACTGAAAGGTGAGTCTAGGAGAGGTGAGAGCAGTAAGGGAGGCAGCTACAGAACTATAATTGCGGATGAAGCGCCGATAGAAGTTAGCAAACCCCAGGAACTGCTGCAGCTTCTTCCGATTGGTGGGGATTGGCCAATCGGCCACTGCTTTAACTTTAGCGGGGTCCATCAGGATCTGACCAGGTCTGATGATGAAGCCCAGAAAAGTGACCTCAGAAGCATGAAATTCACATTTTTCAGCCTTCACGAAGAGCTGATTCTCCAGGAGCCTCTGGAGAACACTCTGTACATGCTGTACATGCTCTGATTCAACGAACCAGGTGATAGGCGTTACGGAGGTCAAGCTTAGTAAAGATTGTCGCCCCTTGTAATAGTTCAAAAGCAGATGAGATGTCGTTCAGCCCTCGGTAATCAATGCAGGGGCGGAGGGTCTTGTCCTTTTTGTCCACAAAGAAAAATCCTGCTCCTGCAGGGGATGACGACGGCTGGATAATACCCGCCGCCAACGAGTCATTGATATATCTCTCCATGGCCTTGGTCTCTGGAACAGACAGGGAGAATAATCGCCCTCTGGGTGGTGAGGTCCCAGGAAGGAGATCGATAGCGCAATCATACGGGCGGTGTGGAGGAAGCGAAGTGGCCCGTGCTTTGTTGAACACGCCCTGTAAAGCCAAGTAGTCAGATGGAACTCCTTTAAGATCCGTAACAACATTAGACTGAGCGGGGCCGGAGGCAAGCGATGATGCAGACCTGAGGCAGACAGCATGACAGTAATTGCTCCACTGAAGAACGGAACCAGAAACCCAGTCAATATGTGGATTATGTCTCTTTAGCCAGGGGTGCCCCAGGATAGCGTAAGAGTGCTCTTCAGAGTACATAGCTTCTGTTCTTACATAAAAACAAATCCCAGATAAGAAAACATCCCAGAATCTTCATAACAACGGTGTAAGTTGGTTTAAAGAAGAAATTTCTTCATGGCCTCTTAGTATTTACTGCATGTGCTAGTGTTCATGAAAATTTCTAACAAACAACAGCTCCAAGGATGAATAAGTGGTGCCATACATATGGAAGACCCTGCAGCCGATTTCAAGAGAGCTTTGGTGATGAGGGCCAACTGCTATGTGCTGCAAACAAAAAATTATTGTGGACTTTATGCGCTACGTCCTGCATCTGAATGCTGCAGATATCTGTGTGTTGATGTGAATGCGTTTGAGCAGAGAATCTTCTGCTGCATTGTTCATATGTGAAAGGCAAGAAACAGTTGTGTAACCATCATATGTAAGCACTGTCAGACTGGTTGTTATCATAAACATAATAACAGTGATATAACCCCAAAATGTTATGATGTTATCAATTATACCAGGTAGTAATAATGATAATAATAATATTAAACATATGTGCTCTGCATGACCTCTGCCTGATTAAAATCTACATTAAATGCAACGAAGGTTGCCACAGGCAGAAACAGAATTATCTGTGGATTCACCAGTGACTCCTATAGTGGCTAACCTCTACATGAAAGAAGTTGAAAGCAGATCCCTGACCTCCTTTGCACGAACCCCCTTCAACCATTGGTTCAGATTTGTGACACCTGGGTCAAAATCCAAACACCGGAGGTTGTAGCCTTCTCAGAACTAATTTATGCCATGGTATAAAGTAGAATTCGAATTTTGGGGCTTACGGACACTTGGCTGACACCACAGGAGCAGTATGGAGGCATTTGTTGTATTTCAACTATTGAAAAATTGGTCACCATTTACTTCAATTGTATTGGATTTGGCTGCAATACTGTTTACCCCTGAAACTCCAAAAATGTTATGTCAACTCAAACGCCCCCCTCCAGCAGCATAGTGGTGAGTAGATAATAGAGCTATCCCTTTAAGTGCACCAGTGTTCACCAGTCGAACAAATCTAACATCCTGCTACTCTGAAATTTAATCCTGGATGTCCCACGATTTTTTTTAATTCAGTGAAGCCTGAGGTTTATTCCCCTTATAAACAGGATCCCCTTCTTTGCTACCGCTTATCTTTTTGATCAGTATGACCCAGATTTGTCACAGCTGAGACTCTGCCACTTTCCAATTCTGCTGCGTTGATAAATGTGCATGTTGAATAACCTCAGCTACTTAATCACTGTGGTTTTTGATGTGACGTGGATATTGAACATTAAATAGAGGATTAAAAGTAGGTTCAGAGTTAACTGTTTATTTAATTCTACATGTTTGTTCTCTCTCTGTCAGGATTTCAACAGAACATTCTCCCAAGCTGCAGATCAGGAGCCACAGTTACCTGCGTGCGGTGAGTGAGGTTTCAATCAATAGAAGCCTGGATACCATGGACCCCAAAACCCTCCTCGACCCTAAATCGCTGCTGTCCTCACCCCAATACCGTTCTCGCAATGAAAGCTACATGAGGGCCATGAGCACCATCAGTCAGGTTGGTTGCCAAAACTGCTGACTTTATATTTACAGTAAAACCCCCACAAATCATGTCTCGTGCACTCTGCTGTCATATGATGTTTGTACCCAGACATACTTTGCAGATGGGTCCACTGTATTGTAACCTTAAAATAACTATGAGGACCCATTTGCGTTTACAAATCCAAATTAATGTGATTAGGTTCTTTCTTGGCCTTTGTCCTATCCTTCCACATTTGTTTTGTGGAAATCCGTTACTGTCGTATTGCCTTACTGACATACAATAAAAAAAAAGCATACAAAGAAACAAACAGGAGTTAAAGCATAAATTCGGGGGGAGAAAATATATGAGATAAGTGTTGTGCAAGTTCACACCTCTCATGAACTAGTTCAAAGTTCAGTTCATACAAGTAAACATTAATAGTTCACGTTCATATTTCACCATTTAAATTCTGAACTAGTTCATAGTTCAGTTCATTTCATAGTTTTAAAGTGGAAAGTGAGAATGAAAGACTTAACTTGCTTTTTAAAGGAAACTTTATCCATCACTACCCCTTGCCCTAAACTGTACTTCATATGTATCAATTATCAATTCTTAATAGAAATGTTTTTGTTTTTTTATTATTACAAATTTTGCCTGTTTATTTATTCATACCTTGCAAACAAAAAGCACAGCAAATCATAGTGCTATGCCTTGCTATGAAACCAATTATTAGGCTAGACCTTAAATTCTATCATTTAAATTTATAAAATAAATGTGTGGACAGAGAACAAAATGTTTTTTGGGGGGTTGTTTTATTTGTCCGTTGCACCTTTACAAAATGGCTTCAGTTAAATAATGTAGGCTATGTAATATTGTAAAAAAACATGAAATGAAAATGAAATTAAACATGAAAATCAAGATGGCTACTTTTATCAAACAGCTTAAGAGAGGTAGGTTGTTAACTTTTCAGACAAAGTCCTGAAATATTACTTGGACAGCTTAAAAAGTACTGATGACATGCATTTGAACATCAATAACTCATTTTTAACTCTTTATACTGTAAACTGCACCCCTTTAGAACTCAGGTGCCCCTCTGTTATGGGACTGACACTCAAATCTCTGAGAAAACAAAACATGTAAACAATGTTCTTATCAAAGAATCACACAATTTTGCTTAGTCCACAGACTAGACTACTGCTTTTTGTAAGCATTTAAAAGCAATTGCTTTTCAAAGTTGGCATCTCCCAACCTGTTTCTCCTGGGCCTAAAGATCTGGCCACCAATGCTGAATAGCCTCTCTACTGGAGCGCTCGAAGTGAGTGCTGTGTTGTATTTGACAAACAGCTTTTTCAGTTTTGGTAAGACTATGTACTCCGTGAAGTCATCATTGGTCCGTGCATCCAGGTAGATGTCTACCTCAGACTTTTTGACATTTGATGGGTGGTTAAATTTGAAAGAGGATGACCTTTTGCTCTCAGAGCCACCAGATGACTTGGCTTGATTTGAGTCATTAGCTATGTAAACAGATTGAAATTCTTGCTTCAACATCATGCGATATTGCAAGCACTTAATCTCATCCTCCACCCAGTCCATCTTGAATGCTGGCAGTAGTATGGCTGCCAGTATGTTTTCTTTTTTTTCAAGCATGCCTTCCACTCTTGTAGAGAGTAAGTGGTAAATGGTTTTGTATTTATATAGCGCTTTTCTAGTCTTGATGACCACTCAAAGCACAGTACAGTACAGTTTTACATTCACCCATTCACACACACATTCATACAGTGCATCTATTCGCAGCACTTTGTTATTCTCTGGGGGGCCATTCTGGGTTCAGCATCTTGCCCAGGGACACTTCGGCATGCAGATGGGTCAGACTGGGGATCGAACTGCCGACCTTCAGGTTGGAGGACGACCACTCTACCCCCTCAGCCACAGCTACCCCAGTGACTGTATCCTGTTCTGGATGAAGGGACGACATGCAATTAAACCTTGCGTAGCCGTAGGCTCAAAACTCTCATCCAATAGGCCCTCGGTTCCCAAACTGGGGTACAGGTACCCCAAGGGGTACGCGAAGTGGTTCAGGGGGTACGTGGGGAGAACATTTTATCTGCGTTTTCAAAGTGAAAAAGCCCATTACATTTTCAAACTGAGCTATAAATAATCGTGCAATATTAAATAGTCTGAATAGGCAAGTCGCATTGCCAAAAATACCCATATTCAGCAAAATAATTACACTGCCAAAAAAAGTTACAGGTAGGTTAGTGACCGTTAGTCAAAACTAGGGATGGGCATAATTAATCGACAATCGATTAATTGATCCTTAAGAATTTCGTAGATGACACTATTTTGTCATCTACGATTATTATAAGTCCTGAAATCCCTGACAATTTCAAAGTTTCAAGTGTTATAGACTGTATACGAGGGGGGGGGGGGGGGGGGGGGGGTACGTAGCTGGAGATTGAATGTCTGAAGGGGTACGAGACTGTAAAAAGTTTGGTAACCACTGCAATAGGCCATTAGGCCATTCAAATCATTCTTCAGCTGGACAATAGTGGGAGCAAGGATCCCAAGGAATGTGTTTTTCTCCCCCTGAAGGATGTTCAGGGCAGAGGCTAGGGGGGCTCATCACATTCACAAACTTCTGTATGAAGTCGAGTTCTTCTGGAGTAAATCGACGTAGGCCAAACTCATCACAGACAGTGAGCAGGAAGCGTCTATCATATTTAGGATCGGTAGACAGACTGACCTGGGGAATCATAGTTGCTATTTTAGACAGTTGCTGTATGGAGAGGAACACAGAGTTTCAACGTGTATTATTTGGTGATACAAAGTCAATCCCAAGCTTTTCCTCAACAAAATCTGAGGCTTTTGGACTTCTTTTCACTCTGTTCCTTAGAGCAGATGCCTTTAAAAAGACGGGCCTCGCTCGCGTTTTGTACTGTCAATCAGATACTTTTTCTGTGACTTTGTCAACCAGATTTAAGGTGTGAGCCATGCACCTTCTGTGAGGTGGAAGGCAAGGATCCTCTAAATCTGGGAGAGGTGCAGGCTCCATCCCATCATCCTCATCTGAGCTCTCACCAGCAGGGCCAGATTCTTCTGATGCATCATCCTCTGTTGCTCCATTGGCTGCATCAGTAATGGCATCACTAGCTCCAAAACCGTTGAATGCTTTAACAAAATTTGAAGCGTTGTCCGTCACAGTGCACACAATTTTGTTTTGAATTTTAAACTCCTTATACACATCTGCCAACACTTTTGCCTGCACATCATATGTGTGTGCTCCTCTGACTCGGCGGCATGCAGGGACTGCTGACCTTATCTTTAATATATAATTTTTGTCCAGCCAATGAATGGTAATGCCCATAAATCCTTTGTTGACACTGACCAACAATCTGCTGTTGTGCAAACATGGTCAATATCAGCAAGTTCAGCTTTAAGGTTACTGATGACCTCACTGAATTCTTTATTTAACAGGCCCTGAACCTGCCTTCTTGAAGGCACACGTCTGCCTGGTTGCAAACCATCACTAGGCTGGTGAAGGAGGGCTTTTCCACTCTACTCAGAGGCTGTAAATCTCCAACAATGTAGTCAATTTTGTTAAATGGTTAAATGGTAAATGGTTTTGTATTTATATAGCGCTTTTCTATTCTTGATGACCACTCAAAGCGCTTTACAGTACAGTTTTACATTCACCCATTCACACACACATTCATACAGTACATCTATTCGCAGCACTTTGTTATTCTATGGGGGGGGCATTCAGGATTCAGCATCTTTCCCAAGGACACTTCGGAATGCAAATGGGTCAGACTGGGGATCAAATTGCTGACCTTCAGCGACAGCCGCCTGTTTAATTATGAGTTTGTCTACCTGTTGCTGGGAAATCATACCCTTGAAGAATGCAGACAATGTGGTGTGAGTCATTTGGGACTGTTGACAGGGGTTCTTGGTCTTTTTTTGACCTCCAATTTCTTGGAGATAACTTTTTAGGCTAGCTGGATGCTTCAGCTCCACATGCCGTTTTAAATTAGATGCGGATGAGGCTGACGTCAGGATTGCTTTTTCAGCGCAGGAGGACAAAATTGCACAGAAAGGTGAGATTATTACTGTCAGAATCTTTATCAGACAGTGTGTAAAAATCCCTCAGATAATAATAAGGTGCATTGGATGTAGCTACTGAGTCTGCGTCTCTCCTTTCACTTACCATTTTTATGAGACAGAGAGCTATTGTCTTGTGTTGCAGGTATGGCCTGCCCCTTTAAGGAAAGTTTGTAGTGTGTGAAGTAGTGCACCTTGGTATTGTGGGAAAAGCGCTTGAAGTGTGTGTATAACGAGAAGTGAGCGACCACCTAGAGGTGATGCGAGTGTTGCTCCTGCTGTATATCCAAGAGTGGTCCGGAGGGCTGGTTACCGGCCAGACAGCGAGCCAAAACAATTTCCAGAGAAGAAAACACTTGGAATACGTTTCTTGTTTGGTCTGCATTTGTGTGCGATGAATCATGGGTAACGTAGTGCGAAGTCAAGTTAGTTGGTTTAGTTTAGGCTACATTGCGGACAGTTTACGGGCACTGAGCAACGCCATGGTGCAAGCATTCGATTTAAACAGCGTCTCTCCTCAGGTGAAGGAAAAAATTCCGTAACGTTTTAGCTTGACCTCAGATAATATTGTAACAGCTTGGTAGTTAGGTTTATGTTCTGTTTGACTGCTATGTGTTTGTTATGACTTGTGTTCAGCTAAGTACACAGTGTTAAATAAGTATTGATATTTCCTGAGGGTCAGTGAATAGGTCGGGGTGTGGCACGTGACAGTTCTAGACCAATGGCTGTGGGGTTATGGGAGATGGCATGCTCTCATTGGCTGATGAGTTGGCGTGTCAAGGGTGAATGAGGAAGGGGAGTGAAGAATACGGTGGTGGATGTTAGGAGTGTCGGAGTGTGTTGTGTTTGTTGGACTTTAATAAAGTTACACATAAAGAGAGAAGTTTCCCGTCGTCTATAAGCGAGGACACTACAATATGAACATGTTTACCGTTCAAATTCATTATTTGTCATTAGGTTGCGTTCAGATCATCGTTCTCATAATAATGGACGTGTTTAATGAACGCGTTCTTTTGAACTCGTTCATGCACAACACTGTATGAGATACGTCAGAGGGCAGGAGGATTTATCATTTAAATAGCCAGAGATTACATCAAGTGTGTACATCAACTGCAGACAATCCTGTTAATCCTGTTACAGTCTTAAATGTAAGGTGGCAAGTGCTGTCCTAGATGGGTGAAAAGAGATGAAAAGAGATTTAGAAAGATCCATAATTTTGACAGAAAGAAAGTCATCACTTATTTGTTGTCCTATGAAACATGAAATATAAGGGGGGGGGGGGGGACATCTGTGATGTTATGAACATGCGACAGATCCAAAAAATAACTAACTAAAAATTAAACAAAAATCTAGGATGAAAAAAAGGGTCCCATACACATAGAATACAAAAGACAAAGATGTAAAGTGCCTTGAGACGATAATGTATATTATTGTTTCGTGCGATACAAATATAGTTAACTTGAATTTAATCGAATTGAAAGATGTCAAGAGAGCTTGAAGTTATAATAGTGCAGCTGGTAACCAGAACGATCGTGCATTTTGTGATAAAAGCATGAAATTTGGTACACTTATAGCCAAAGGCATTCTCAAAAGATTTGGATATGGAGCCACCATGAATTTTCAAAATGGCGCCCATGGCAGCCATCTTTCAAAATGGCTGTCAGTAACAACTGTTCGCTTATGAATGATGGATATAATATGATGTTTCAGGCTTATTTACCATACATAGTACTTGGTAAATGTCTTTTGGATAATCTAAATTTGTCATTAAATATTCAAGATGGCTGACATCTTCAAGATTGCAGCCATCACTTTTATGACTGTCTGATATGGGTGATCTCGGTGTCAAACCAGTATTATTTTTTATTTCCTTTTCTTTGTGCAGAATTCAAATTTGGAACTTTACAATTGGCCAGAAGCTTCCTTCTAACTCAGAAATGGTGACCACAATAGTCACACTTGGTGACCACTGGTCACCTACAACAAGATGGCAGCCATATTTCTGAAATTAAATCTATAATTTCAAGTACACTATCATCTATTTTATTGTAATTGAAATGTTACCCAATGAAAAAAAAAAAAGAAAAAAAAAAAAGTAATAGAGTGGATGTTGAAGCACAACCAGGGCACACTGGTGACACCACTGCTGTGAAACTCAGCATGGGGTTCAGTGCCAGCTAAACACACTCCTCTTATGGGTTTCCCAAAGGAAAAAAGCACGTACTTAGCCTACGCACGTGCCCATGCATCACAATGGGCACAAAGCACGTGCGTAGGCTAAGAACATGCTTTTTTCCTTTGGGAAACCCATCCATTGCCCTTTTCTGTATTTAATGTGCTAGTTGTGGTGTAAGTTAAGTGGTAGTGTAGTTTAGTTTCCTAAATGCTATCTAATTCTAGGCCCACATCTGCTTAGCTTACAGAGTTAGATGTAGTAAGATAGCCGCACCTGAATGGACAGGATGTGCCAGCGCGGGAGAGCCGAGCCAAGGGTAACGGGGCTTTATATGATTTTCATATAGTTACCCGGATGGTGTACAGATCGCACAGGAATTAAATGGTACTGGATGAACGATCGGGCTAGGTGTAGGGTAATGTTATCCGAACCTAGTTGTATCCCATACTTGAATGTGTTTCCCTGTAGTAAAAGGTGGTAAAAGGATAACCCCTCTGCCTTTACTGCAGACATTGTTTTTCTTACCTGACAAAATGTCGAAGAAGTTCCAGCTTGTGAATTTTGATGGTCAAGGACCATCAACATCTTGCACAGCCAAGACTGACTGGAATCTCTGCATTATATGCCAAGAGCACACGGCAGAGGCATTGAGATGTCCTTTGCAGTCCACGCGAGCAGACAAGGGGAGTGGATACACTTCACTTGCGGAGCAGTTAATCCAGTTTAATGAACTTGGTCAGCTCTCTTCAACGTTGTCAATTGGAAGACTGGATGAGGGCCATGGTATTGAAGCTGCCATGATTGCAAACAAAGCACAATACCATCACACATGCAGGCTGAAGTACAACGAAACCAAGTTGCAAAGAGCAAAAAAGCGAGCTTCGGGTGAATGTCCTGATCAACAGTCAGAATCGAAACTCAGAAGGTCCCAACCGATCCGGACTCCTGAAATGAGACAGGAAGACATCTGTTTTTTTTGTAAACAGCCTGCTGGCAATGAAGGCCTTCATGAGGCTGCAACCTTCCAATTGGACAATCGGGTGCGCGCTGCTGCAACCCTACTCCAAGACACAGAATTGCTTGGACGACTTAGTGCTGGGGACATGGTGGCTATAGAAGCCAAGTATCATACCAGATGCCTAATAGGTCTCTATAATCGTGCCAGAGGGGCAAACTTAGAAGGTCTTCAAGGTAATGGCCAGGGACATGCAGCGTCAACTTCTAGTGTTGTGTTTGCTCAGTTGGTGCTTTATATAGAAGAGACCAGACAGCAAGATGGGTCGGCACCTATATTTAAACTAGCTGAACTTGCCCAGCTCTACAAGTCACGGATGGAACAGCTAGGTGTAGAGGTTGATAACAGAGTTCACTCTACACGGCTGAAACAGAGACTTCTTGCAGAGTTCCCCGATATGCGAGTTTACACCAAGGGGAGAGATGTCCTAATGGCCTTTGAATCTGACATTGGCACTGCTCTTGCCAAAGCCTGTGAGCAGGATAACAACGAAGATGCTATGCACATTGCACGTGCTGCACAGATTGTCCGACGTAACATCTTCGGTGAGGCCAAACCATTTAATGGTTTCCCTGAAAAATGCCAAGAGGACTCTGTGCCACAGCTGTTGCTTACCCTTATTAACATGATCTTAGAGGGACCTAGCATCAAAGACCAGATGGAAGAAGCAGCATCTTCTGCAGCACTTACTATTGCTCTGTTGCTGAAATTAAACAGTGTTAAGCACAAGCGGGCATCAAACACAGCAGCTTTTGTCAGACACAGTACTGCACAGGAGACGCCAGTTCCATTATACATAGGACTGATGCTGCATGCCCACACACGTAAAAGGGAACTTGTAGATAAAATGGCACATCTGGGCTTGAGCGTATCCTATGATCGTGTTTTACAGCTGTCAACTCAGATGGGAAACCATGTCTGCCAGCAGTTCCATAGAGAGCAAGTGGTATGCCCTCCACAGTTGCGCAGTCATGTGTTTACCACTGCTGCTGTTGACAATATTGATCATAACCCCAGTTCAACAACAGCTAGGGATTCTTTCCATGGCACGGCAATCTCTTTAATCCAGCATCCGTCTTTTGTGGGTGAAGGAACTGACCGAAGCCTTGTTGTACTGAGTGGCCCTGATGGAGGATGTTCCAGGACCATTGACCGATTGCCAGCATACTACACTGAGGTTCCCCTGTTGCTAGCAATATCAAGGTCTCACAGGTTCCAGAAATGAAGGTACAATCACTCACTAGAGATGGCATCGGCCAGCATACCAAGGAAGAGTACCAGTGGTTAGATAATGCAACTGAGGTCATTGAAAACAAGAGAACTGCAGGTGATTCATTGGATACCTCTTGGGCTGCCTTCCATGCTAGCCGCCAGACACCAGGAGTTCGTGCCACATGTTCCACTGTTCTTCTTCCACTTTTTCAGGAAAGTGCTCATACTGTGGCTATGATCAAGCATTCACTTGATGTCATAAGTAAATCGGTGGAACACTTGAATCCTGGCCAGAGTCCAGTCGTCACATTTGACCAACCTTTATATGCCCTGGCAAAACAAATCAAGTTTAAATGGCCAGAGAAATATGGTGAAGATAAACTGGTGGTAATGTTTGGTGGACTACATATTGAGATGGCAGCTTTGAAGATGTTGGGGAACTGGTTGCAAGGAAGCGGTTGGGTTGAAGCACTAGTGCAAGCTGACATCTCATCTCCAGGCACAGCTGACTCCTTCCTCAAAGCAGCCCATGTATCACGCACCAGGAGAGCCCATCAAATTACAGCAGCAGCTCTGAATGTTCTGCAGCACCGAGCTTATGACAACTATTGTGAAACTCAAACAGATCAAGTTCCTCTAGCTTTTGAAGTTTGGTGCAGCCAGAGAGCAGAAAACATCCCACAATTTCAATACTGGTCTATTGTTCTTGAGCTAGAGCTGCTTGTCCTAGTATTTGTGCGATCCTTGCGAGAGGCATCTTTCTCCATGTACCTTGATGCATTAACAGAACTAGCCAAGTGGTTTCATGCAATGGATCACACCCATTATGCAAGATGGATTCCAGTTCACCTGAGAGACATGGCTGAACTACCAAGGACACACCCTAACGTAGCTCAGGCATTCAAGGCAGGCAAATTCACTGTCCAGAAGACAAAAAATGTGTTCTCCTCTATGGCCATTGACCAGGCCCATGAGCAGATGAATGCTTGCATTAAAGGAGATGGTGGTGCTGTGGGCCTTACTGACAACCCATCTGCACTATTGCGATGGATGGTAGCAGGACCAGAAGTTGCACGATCCATACAGGAGTTTGAGATTGATTCCAAGAAATCAGATAACACACGTCACCATGACCAAACAACAAGTGTCCAGGTCTCATTCATCAAAGATGTACAATATTTGGTTAGTGCAATGGAACACTTTGGAAATCCATTTGAAGAGGAAAGCAAGGACCTGATGTTCTCCACTCAAAGGAACTTGCTGGACCTTCAGCTGCTGAGGTAGTCAGAAAGGTGAAGCAGATAGGAGAGCACCAATTTGAAGCTTTCACCAAAGAACGCCTTGTTGAGAGAACAAAGACAGTGGACAACACCATAGCAAGAAATAAGCTTCTGGTGTTTGGTACTTCAACCGTGAGGAGAGTATCAAAACCGAAACAGAAAATGGTCTCTCTCAAACAGGACATGGAGCTCTTTTCAAGGTTATTCATTGCTTGCCAGACCCGAGATGGAAACCTAGAGGAGTTCTTTCGACACGAGAACCAACCATGTCCACCAGCGCTTTCTGATGGGGGAGGTCTCCGACTGGGAGTGAAGAGTGATCTGCTTCCATGCCTGGAACAAGTTCACAGTGCATACTCTGACAGTCCAAAGGTTACCTGCACCATTGTAGATGGGGCAGCCATCATCCAGATGCTGAAACCAAGTTCAGTAAAAACCTTCAATGACTATGCCCATGTGATCTTCATTCCATATCTGACCAGAAAGTTTGAAACTGTGTCCAGGCTTGATCTGGTGTGGGACTGCTACTTGTCTGACTCTCTGAAAGCTGCTACGAGAGCAAAGCGTGGCACTGGAATTCAGAGACGTGTGGTAGGTGATGCAGCCATTCCCAGGAACTGGCAAAACTTTCTTAGAGTTGACAGCAATAAGACTGAGTTGTTTGCCTTTCTCTCGGAGGCTCTGCTCAGATGGTTTGTGCAGGAGGATAAACAGCTTGTCATCACAAGTGACATGGAAGTCCTTAGCAAGCCACCTCTCCCAGATAGGACATCGATTGCTCCTTGCACGCATGAGGAAGCGGATAGTCGCATGTTATTGCACGTAGCCCATGCAGCAAGAAACGGCCACCACAAAATTATGATTCAAACAGTTGATACTGATGATGTGGTGCTGGCTGTGGCAGTGGCTCAGACTCTACAACCAGAGGATGAGCTTTGGTTGGCTTTCGGTACTGGTAAGAATTTTCGATATTTGGCAGCCCATGAAATTGCAGCGGGGCTCGGGCCCGAGAAAGCATGTGCACTACCAGTGTTCCATGCATTGACGGGTTGTGACACTGTGTCAAGCTTTGTTGGCCATGGGAAAAAGACTGCATGGGCTGTATGGTCTGTGCTTCCAGAACTTACACTTGCCCTGTTGAAAGTGTCTTCAGCCCCAGATGACATACCACAGGAGGTAATGGCCACAATTGAGAGGTTTGTTATCTTAGTCTATGACCGAACCAGCACATGTACAGAAATCAATACGGCAAGGAGGAAGTTATTTGCAAAGAGGCACAATGTGCAAACAATCCCCCCTACCAAGGCTGCCCTAGAAGAGCATGTTAAGAGAGCTGTATACCAAGGAGGGCACGTGTGGGGTACAGTCCTGGTGTCAACACCAGAACTACCTTCACCGTGCGAATGGGGCTGGTCAAAGTCACCTGAGGGGGACTATGAACCCTTCTGGACATGCCTACCAGATGCAGGCCAGTCAAGTTATGAATTTGTCTCATGCAAATGCAAGAAAGGTTGTGTTGGGCAGTGTAAGTGCAAAAAATCCCACTTACAGTGCACAGCCCTTTGTGTCTGTGAAGGCGAGTGTGACTGGTCTTCCCTGTGATAGACCCTAGGTTTCCCTTGCTTAACATGAGTATTTTGAGATAGAAAGAAGATTCTTAGAAATTCCAAAGTTCCCAAATCAAATTCTGCATCAAGATAAATGTATAATTAAACATAGAGATCATCCATATCTAACCAGTTGGCGGCCATTTTGAATTTTCAATGAAAATGTTCCACTATCCAAAAGACATTTACCAAGTAGTATGAATGGTAAATAAGTCTGAAATATCATATTAAATCCATCATTCATAAGAAAACAGTTGTTGCTGGCGGACATTTTGAAAAATGGCTGCCATGGGCGCCATGTTGAAAATTCATGATGGCTCCACATCCAAATCTTTTGAGAATGCCTTTGGCTATAAGTGTACCAAATTTCATGCTTTTATCACAAAATGCACAATTCCTTTATATTTTGGAACTAACCTCTTGTACTATAATAGCTGATGCAGGGGTTGATGTGCTATAAACAAGACATGTGATCTTCCCAAATACGTACAACAGCACAAAATCTGGATTTATCCACTGCTGAAAATAATTTCCCAAAATGTACCTTTTCATTGAGTATGAATTACTTCTGCTAAAAACTATTGTGTGCTGCTGTTATTATTAAGCATGTTGTAGAATTGAAACAATGTATCTGAGTCATAGTATTTTTTTATCTTCACTAGGCACTCATTGATATTTGTCTTTGATTGGCACACATTGATTAAAGATTTTAAGAACAAAAAGAAAAAACGTGCATAACTCAAGGAAAAGATGACACTAATCAATCAATCAATCAATCAAATTTTATTTGTATAGCCCATATTCACAAAATAGAATTAGTCTCATAGGGCTTTAAAATGGTGTGGCATCCTCTGTCCTTAACCCTCAACAAGAGTAAGGAAAAACTACTAAACACTTTGTAACAGGGTAAAAATACATAGAAACCTCAGAGACGCCACATGTGAGGGATCCCTCTCCCAGGACGGACAGAAGTGCAATAGATGTCAAGTGTACTATATATCAAGAAGTCCTGCTGCAATCATAGTCAATGGTCAGCAATCCAGCAAGATCATGATCCACCATCAAGATCAGATGCCACTATAGTCCACAGTCATTGTCCACTGCCGCCAATTAGGATCCATCATCAGCTGCCACCTCGGTCGTGGTCCACCAACATTATCAGATGCCAATGATAAAGGATCCGCCATTATTATCCTGATCAGCCAGCACGATACCGAATACGCCCAACTGGATCCACCATTGCGACCTCTGATACGCGATCCACAGATCGTAATCCATGATATGGGCACAGCTGCGGCCCTGGATAAGGCGATAAGGCAAAGGAACTCCGGGGAAGGGATCAAGTCAGTAACATTTATTGGTGAGATATGGATTACTTTGATGTGATAATGATTTGAGAAGAGGAAGGAGAAGCTGGAAAGAGAAGCTCCGTCTTTCATAAATTCCCTTTGCACCTTAGCGTCAGGTGTTTTTGCCTTTCAATCAATGATACAGGCCAAACTTGAGGGTACACTGAGGCTCAGGTAAATCTGACTGGCTACTGGTTTGTATGGCAGTACTATGAAAGCCATGTGGCCCACTTAGTAGATTAGACATCAATACCTCTATGCCTTTTTAAACTTAACATGTCCCATTTTAGAACATAGGACAAGTTACTAATTAATGCATACAGCCAGTTGATGTTATCGACCTTCTAGACTTATAGCAGCATAACTAAGAACAGGTCTAAAACAAACCTGGACCAGCTCTAACTTTAAGCTTTATCAAAAAGGAAGGTTTTAAGCCTACTCTTAAACGTACAGATGGTGTCTGCTTCCCGAACTGAAAGTGAGAGATTATTCCACAGGAGAGGGGCTTGATGGCTGAAATTTCTGGCTCCTACTCTACTTTTAGAGACTTTAGGGACGACAAGTAAGCCTGAATTCTGGGAGCTGAGTGCTCTAGTGGGTTGATAATGTACTAACAGCCGTTTAAGGTAAAATGGCGCCATATTAGATTAGATCAGATTAGATTCAACTTTATTGTCATTGCAAAGTACAAGTACATATACAACGAAATGCAGTTTAGCATCTAACCAGAAGTGCAAAAAAAGGCAGTAAAAGTGCAGAGTATTGTGCATAGTGGAATATGAAAATAAATAGGATGTACAGTTAGAAATATACATGGAATATGAACAGTATTAAGAGGTAAGGTATATAAGAATGATGAATACACTATGAGCAAGATAAATATATAAATATGAATACACTATAGGTGGGATAGGTGGGATAATACAGTAGTAGAAAAAATTATTCTAGTGCAAATGTACAAATGTTCAAATGTGTCAATGTTCAAATATGCAAATGTTCAGTGAATGTGCAAATGTTCAGTGGATGGAGGAGGATGAGTGGCAGTCCAAGCCAGGGTGGAGAGGGGAAGTATAGTCACTGGAGAAGGTGGGTGTGGGTGTGGGTGCGGCTGCTATCACTGTGGTGCAGAGTTGAGCAGGATGAAGCTGTTCCTGAACCTGCTGGTCCGGGAACGGACCAGCAGGTGCTGGACCTCTTCTCTGTAGGCCGACTCATCGTTGTTGCTGATGTGGCCAGTCACCGTAGTATCGTCTGCAAACTTGACAAAGGTATTAGATACATGTACAGGTATGCACTCATAGGTGAAGAGTGAGTAGAGGAGAGGACTTAGCACACAGCCCTGTGGCACGCCGGTGTTCAGGATGAGGGTTGAGGAGGTGTGGTTCTCTAACCTAACAGACTGGGGTCTGTTGGATAGGAAGTCCAGTATCCGGTTGCAGAGGGAAGTGTTGATGCCTAGGTCACTGAGTTTCGTGATCAGTTTGGAGGGGATGATTGTGTTGAAAGCTGTCTATGAACATCATTCTTACATAGTAGTTGTTAATGTCCAGGTGAGCGAGTGCGGAGTGAAGTGCCTGTTCTGGCGGTAGGTGAATTGGAAGGGGTCCAGTGTGGGTGGTAAACAGGTTTTGAGGTGAGCCAGGACCATCCTCTCGAAGCACTTCATAATGGTGGGGGTGAGTGCAACAGGGCGGAAGTCGTTGAGAATCGCTGCAGTCGAGTGTTTGGGCACCTGCACGATGGGGGTGGTTTTAAAGCACGTGGGGAAAGCTGCTTGGGCCAGTGACAGGTTGAATATGTCAGTCAAGACCTCAGCTAGCTGCCCAGCACAGGCCCTGAGCACGCGTCCGGGGATGCCATCAGGGCCAACAGCACACACGTCGATGGAGGAGAGTATGAGGGGTTGGTGGTTTTTAGTAAGCACAGCCTTGATGGCCGCTTCCTGGTTGTCCCTGTCAAAGCGAGCATAAAAGCTGTTAAGCTCGTCAGGGAAGGAGGCATCGCTGTTTTGGGGGGTGGTGGTGGTGGGTTTATAGTCAGTTAAAGGCTGGATGCCTTGCCACATACGTCTGGGGTCGGTGTTCTTGAAGTGCTCATCAATCCTTAGCGTGTGGCAGTGCTTGGCCTTCTTGATGCCCCTCTTCAGGTCAGCCCTGGATGAACTGTAGGCCTGAGCATCACCTGATCTGAAAGCGGTGTCTCGTGCCTTCAGCAGTAGGCGGACCTCTCTGTTCATCCATGGCTTTTGGTTAGGGAATTTAGAGATTTGTTTGAGGGTGGTGACACTGTTGATGTTGGTGTTGATGTGGTCCAGAACGGAAGAGGCATAGGAGTCGATGTCCGTGTGGGAGTCCAGTATGGCCTGAACGGCAAACGCCCTCCAATCTGTGTGTTCGAACCGGAGCTGGAGTGCAGTGTCTGCTCCCTCTGGCCACACTTTAACTGTCCTCACTGTGGGTTTCACACGTTTGATGAGTGGTGTGTATTTGGGAGTAGGACCAAAGAGAGGTGGTCAGACTGTCCTGGGTGGGGGAGGGGGACGGCTTTGTAAGCACCAGCCATGCTGGTGTAAACATGGTCCAAAGTCTTGACTCCTCTCGTTGCACAGGAGACATGTTGGTGGAATTTGGGATGTACAGTCTTCAGGCTGGAGTGGTTAAAGTCACCCGCAACAATAAAGGCTGCCTCCGGGTGTGAAGTCTGTCGTTTGCTAATGGCAGCATGCAGTTCTTTCATTGCCAGCTTAGCATTAGCATCAGGGGGGATATAGGCTGCAGTCACAACAGCAGATGTAAACTCTCTGGGCAGATAGAATGGTCTGCACTTAACCATGATATATTCCAGGTTAGGAGAGCAGTGACTCTCAATGGTGACAGTGTCCATGCACCAAGCTTTGTTCACATAAATGCACAGGCCCCCACCTCTGGTCTTACCGGAGTCATCAGCTGTTCTATCCGCCCGGAGGAGGTAGCGTCCCGTTAGCTCGACGGCGCTATCGGGAACGCTGCTGTTGAGCCATGTTTCTGTGAAAATCATGATGTTGCAGTCCATAATCCATTTGTGTGTGGTGATCCGCAGCCGCAGCTCATCCATTTTGTCTCTTCCTCCGTCTTTGTTTACGATCTCGACGCTGCCTTTGAGCACTTACGGTCGGCGCCGCCGGGTTAGTAGCCTCGGTAGCTCTGACGATCTCGGGAATGAGCCTTGGACCATCGAAAAAGTGGGTAGATGAACAAGATCCGATCTCTAAAAGATCCTGTCTGCTGTAGACAGTAATCGCAAGACTGTTCTGAGTGAACAGACTTGAAATGAGTAGGCAGATAATAACTATTTTGCTAAATTATTAAGGGCCTTGAAGGTGAGGAGGAGAATTTTGATTTCTATTCTAGATTTAACCGGAAGCCAGTGTAGCGATGCTAATACTGAAGAAATGTGCTCTCTTTTCTTGGTTCTCGTCAGGACACGTGCTGCGGCATTTTGGACAAGCTGTAGAGTCTTTAACGACTTAATGCTGGAGCCTGATAGTATGAATTACAATAGTCCAGTCTCGATGTAACAAAGGCGTGAACTAGTTTTACTGCATCTTTTTGCGAAAGGACATCTGTTTTAGGAATTTGTTTTAGGTGTGAATTAAAGGACAAATCAGGATCAAAGATCACTCCCAAGTTCCTGACTGTTTCATTGGAAGCAAGGGCAATGTCGTCTAGCGCAGCTATATCTTGAGATAATGTATCTCTAAGGTGTTTAGGGCCAAGTATTATAACTTTTATCTGAATTTAATAAGACAAAATTGCTGGTCATCCAGGTTTTTATGACCTTGAGACATGCTTGTAGTTTATTTAATTGACTACTTTGTTCAGGTTTTAATGACAAGTATAATTGGGTGTCATAGGCATAGCAGTGGAAGTTTACAGAGTGTGTCCTGATTATGTTTCCTAGTGGAAGCATATATAATGAGATTAATGACTCATCATTAATTTGCACGAATTGGGGGAGATCAGAATTTAAACCAGTTAAGGGCGGTTCCATTCATGTAACTGTTAAAATTTGATGGTCAATTGTGCCGAAGACACAAGTCCCTGATCTGAAGCTATTAGAAGGTAATTTGCTAAGGCTGTCTCT
This sequence comes from Pleuronectes platessa, assembly GCF_947347685.1. Lineage (NCBI taxonomy): Eukaryota > Metazoa > Chordata > Actinopteri > Pleuronectiformes > Pleuronectidae > Pleuronectes > Pleuronectes platessa. The sequence goes on along the minus strand of NC_070638.1, from coordinate 24,664,228 downwards.
GTGCTGTGATTGGCTCTGAACCCAGAGTGAAAGTCTTCATATATATTATTTTCCTGGAGAAACTCACACAGCTGATTGACTACAACTTTTTCTAAGATTTTAGACATAAAGGGGAGATTAGATATTGGCCTGTAACTGGCTAAAACCTCTGGGTTTACTGTGGTTTTTTTGAGAAGGGGTTTGATTACAGCTTTATTAAAAGACTGTGGTACATAACCTGATGATAATGACAGATTGATTGTATTAAGTAACGAACTATCAATTAGGGGCAGAATTTCTTTAAATAATTTTGTCGGAGTCGGATCTAGGATACAGGTTGTTGGTTTAGTACCTGAGATTATTATTCTAATACTTAAACATTTTTCAATGGAAAAGGTCATAAAGATATTGCTATTTAGGGACCGAGGAATACTGGGTTCGGTGGAGGTGTGCCTCTCTGTCAGCCTGGCTACAGTGCTGAAGAGAAACCTGGGGTTGTTTTTGTTTTCTTCTATTAGTTTTGAATAGTAGGCAGCTCTTGCTTTGTGGAGAGCCTTTTTATATTCTTTAACACTATTCTTCCAGTCTATGAGATTTTCAACATGGTTGATGGAGCGCCACTTCCTTTCTAGTTTTCTTGATAATTGTTTTAACTCATTTGTCTGGGAATTATACCATCGAGCTAATTTACAATGTTTGACATTTTTCTTTTTTAGAAGCGCTATTGAGTCTAATGTTAATCGTAAAGAGGTGGTCGCTCTCAATGGAGCTCTGGTTTTTAAAGAATTTGTTGTTTATATCTACGGATAATACGGGTTTAAATGTAATTGGAATTATTTCCTTAAATTTAGCTACATGGTCAGGTAGGTAGACATCTAGAAAATGAGTTTTTTATTAGTGGCATATATTCAGTTATTGAAAAATAGACGGTTATTAAATTATGGTCTGATAGAACTGGATTGCGCAGAAGAACTGTCAAATGTTCAATTCCCGACACAGTACGATAATACAAGGTCAAGTGTGTGGTTACAACAATGGGTAGGTTGACACTGACTGACACCAATTGAGTCTAGTATCGAAATAAATGCTACGCTAAGGCTATCTTTATTATTGTCAACATGAATATTAAAGGGGACATATTATGCCCATTTTACCACAGTTGATATGGTTCCTTGGGGTCTTAATGAAATGTCTGTAACATATTTTGGTCAAAATACCACAAGGATCATTTAAAACAGCACCGTTTTTACCCTGTCTAAAACAGCTTTCCTCAGATTGACCTGTTTTGAGTGCCCCGCCCCCCTCATCCCCCTCCCCTCCCTCCTTCACGAGATACAAGCGCCCAGATTTTTAGCTATCCATTACCTCTGTAGAAATATGGCTACTGGAGACGAAGATAAAATCTTGCAACCATTTCGTTTTGAACCAGAGGCTGCGAGAGCCCCAGCACCCCAGCGCAGCGGAGCTTGAGTTGACGCATGAGCAGCATCCTTCCAAACCGTTGAGTCAACATTTAGAGGTGTCCCGGGGGTCCCTTGTTTATTCGGCCACTTAAATGTTTGACGGGTAGCAGCAGCGAGCGAACCGGATCGCGAGCCCGGCTCCCCGACTAGCGTTAGCTCGCGCGCTAATGCTAGCGTTAGCATGCTCGTCCAAGGCCATGTAGCAAGACACCCTACATGGGCATGGTGTCACTATGATGTTTATTTCGGTAGTAATCCCATTCGTGAACTCTAGCGTATCGTTTCTGACATAGAGGAACCACAACAAATCGCGGGAGTTGTTTTTTTCCAGAGTTTTTGGGACGGTAGACATGCCAGTAGCCCAGACTAACGTGTAGAACCACTGCAAAAGTGGAATTTTCATAATATGTCCCCTTTAAAGTCACCAACAATAATAATTTGTTGGGGCTTTAGGACTAGGTTTGTTAAAAACTCAGGGAATTCCGTTAAAAATTTGGTATAAGCCCCCGGAGCACGGTAAACTACAGCAAATAGGATTGGCTGTTGTTGTTTCCTGGATTGGCATGGAAGACTAAGAACAAGACATTCAAATGAGTTATAGCTGAGTTTAGGTTTAGGTTTAATTGATAGACTGTAGTTAAAAATAGCAGCAACTCCACCTCCTCGCTCAAATTCTCTGGGAACCTGTAAATGTATATGACTGGGGGGAGTAGAATCATTTGGACTGACATATTCATCAGGATGCAGCCATGTCTCAGTAAGGGACAATAAATCTATGTTGTAATCGGAGATTAGTTCATTAACTAAAATAGCCTTAGTTGAGAGTGATCTAATGTTTAAAAGACCACATTTAAAAGTCTTAGTTTCCTGTATTGTTTCAGAGGTTATTTAAATTTTTTTTAGATGTTTGTGTGGAGTTCTCGCTATGTTATTGTTTAATTTCAATAATTTAATCGGACGGTGGACAGACACGATCTCTATAGGGTCGTGTGACTGATCCAGAGGGAGCTCAGAGAAGTGTTTAGCACTGCAGCTCTGTTTCCTAGTCCCAACTATGGGTTGTCATGTAATAGACTGAGTAATATTCCTAGATAATAACTTTAACTTTAGTGACCCCCGACATACGAAGCCGGGAGTCATTGCTGCCAACGTGAATTACGATTTTATTGTATTTACGTTTAGTTTTAGCCAGCAACCTCTGGCTAACCAGCTCTGTCGCCGGCTCTGGCCCCTGGGATACAGCTGACTATGGTGTTGCTAACCCGACGTTTCTCAGAACCGAGTCGGCAATAATCAGAGTTTGTTTATCAGCAGGTGCCTCGCTGAGTGGAGCGAATCTATTTGAAACATGAGCTGGTGGCTCTTCAATCGTGGGCTTTTTAAGACAAGCACTATGCCCCCTCCGGACGTCACCCAGACGCCCTGGGCTCCCGGCTGCACGTGACAAGTAGAGGGACTGCTAGTTGAGGCTAAGCTACGTGCTAAACTAGGTGGCTCCGCGGCTAGCGGGAGATGGCTAACTACAGCTAGCGGAGGTTCTAAGCTGTGGAGCCGAGCTTCTAAGTCGCTAAGCCTCGCCTCCATCGCTACCAACACACTACATTTATTACATGTACCACTACTGTTAAGGGAGGCAGAGGAGTAAGTAAACATTAGACACTCAAAGCAAGAAAGAGCAGTGGAGCAACAGGGAGAGAGAGAAGACATCGCTGTTACATAGCTACAAGGGTGAGCTCAAACAGAACTACCCTGTCTAGTGCCCCTGAGCAAGGCACCTTACTCCCCCAACATCTGTTCCCCGTGCGCCGTACATGGCTGCTCACTGCTTTGTGTGTTCGCACCAGATGGGTTAAAAGCAGAGGTAAAATTTCCCTACATTGCATGAGTGTGCCTGTATGTGCATTTGTTTGGGACAAATAAATGCATCTTAATCTAGTCTTAATCTTTAGTCTCCAGATCCCCGACCTTGGCCTTGGTGAAAGGCAAGATCTACCTATTGCAGCACTGAGAGAATAAGCCAGATTGAACTACAAGCTTGCAGCCCTTAATTTAGGCTAATTCTATTTCAATAACATGAAATAGTTTGGTCCAACTTTCAAATCGATGCAGCAAACAAAACAATGTAACTAGCATATGTTGTTATCTAGCATGTCTTGCTTTAAGAATTTTACAACACACATTCAATTTGAAGTTTCATTATTTAATTTCATTCCGACTCCAAAAAAGGCATGTGGCCTATTTTGTATAAGGGAATTATTGTGTTAATATCAGACAGCAAAGACAAAAAAAATCAACACACTTGCAATGAGAAGATCACATTAAGTCACCTAATATGAGCCATGGTCTAGAAAAGGGGTTTTCAACCGGATGGCATTGCAGGGGTCCGCGAAATTCGCTTTGATATTTCAACACATTTCCAGATTACTCTTTCGTGAAAAATATCTAAATAAAAAAATTATGTCAAAATTAAATAAAGGTGATGAGGGGAACCCTGAAACCGGCTAGGGGCTAGAAACTGCCAATAGTTCTCCCCTGTGCATGCAGGTTAAAGGTAGATGCAGAAGAACGGTTGAGCTAGGTAGAAAAACTCTCAGGAGGTCTTGGAGATGTAGTTTGTATGATGGGAATTTTTATTTGCCCAAAAAGAAAGCCCATAAGGGCAGAATTAATAATGAGAATATTAAATAAAACAAAAGATAGAAAAACTAATAGTTTTTAATAAGACAAATAAATTGGCATAATAGCCAAAACAATTAATTGCAATAACAGTCAACTTTACCACGTTCGCTGGTTGAGAAACAATTTCTTAGGAGAGCTCTAAGACTTACGTCTATCCAGTAGCAGTTCTCCAACAGAATGAATAGGCTTCATCGGGCCTAAGCATGTCCCAATTGTTTGTGTGACATTGTATGATTATCATTTGTGACATATTCTGCATTACTTTGTCATCTTATTCTTCAGTTGTAGCCCCAGTCTATGTTGATTGTTATTGATCACCGTTACTTTAACGTTCTCTCAACATGTCAGCTACATGTCTGTACATTTAAGTCATGAACGTTATATATTGACGTACATATGGATCTGAGATATAGTACAACTACAAACTTCATTTAAATTTTGTTTTCAATTCTTAAGCACTGAAAATCAACCGTTTTTGTTGTTTTTCATTTTTCAACCAACATGGAAAGCCAAATGTTAAAACTTCCTTCAATCCAAATGCATGCACGCACACAGACGCATAGGCACGCGAGCGCGTAGGCACATCAGTTAGCCGTGGATTATTTTGTAGTCCGAATGGTGGTCCCTGGGACAAAACCAGTTGAAAACCCCTGGTCTAGAACAGTGGTTCTCAAAGCGGGGGCGCGGACACTCTCCTAAGGGGGCGCAATGTCACAGACAAAAACAAAAATGTAGATGTCAGCCTTTTCCCTGGAGCTCGTTTTTGAGTGCGTTCAGTTTTGCTGTTAGGTCAGTCAGAAACCCCAGGTCCAATAGCCATGCATCATCTGACATATCCCGGTGCTCCTCGATCCAATAACGCCTTGACAAGCGGTGCTGAAGCGCTTTTCCTCCAATCAGGTTTATTAGTTTGACCACCATTGTCATTAAATGAAAATAGTTCACGACCTTCCCAACCAAGGCCTGCTGATGAATCACACAGTGATAATTTACGAAGTCGGGTAAATCTGGGTAATTAGGATACAGTACTATAAAACCAGAATGCACATTGCCGGGGTCCCATCAATAGGAATTGGCACCAGTTTACAGTCATTTTTATGAGCATGTCTTTTAAACTCATGTTTATATCCTCACCTATTGTTCTCTCCTTTAAGTGCAAAAGAATGGGAAAGTCCACCTTTGTTGTAGAATCCTTGAAAGCCATAAAAATACAACAAGCTGAGCTGTGTCAATTACATCCAGAGATTCATCAAATTGTAGTCAAACATATTCACAGTGACATTCATTCAAAAGCACTCGTTTTTCCGAGGTTACTCTTCGTCAAGCAAGTCTCTACCTTTAATATTCCCTCTCTCTTACATCTCTCACACCACTAGGGCTGGGAACCGAAACTCGGTTCCAAATTAGAACAGAATCTAAAATGCCCAGTACCAGGGGCTCGTTATATATTTTTTTTGTTCTGATCTGCTTATCTGTTCTTAAACTGCGAGGACGTTGTATGTATCAGCCAGGACCTGCCTACATGAATACGTCATGCACTACGCAACAGCCTGTCAATTTGTTTAGACGTGACCTAGCATGCATGGCTAACGTGTCTAAGACAACAGGGCAAAGTGTATTACATGTGGGAAGCTCACCAAACATTTAAGGCAGCATGGCGTCAATCTGAAAGACTATACAGCGTTTAATGTCCTGCAGTCTCCGAGCTTGAGTGAGTTATCTTCGGCTAGCACTTGTAGTACCTCACTATCACCTCCAGTAGAGCTAGGGAGAGCGAGCTGCGACAGTGTTTTTTGGTTCATTTAAACACCAGTATTTTCAAGGCAAAAAGTTTCAACATTCACCTCTATCTCTGTTACTACTAATTTACACAGTTGGGTTAAAGACATTGATTATGTCTGATAACGGTCTGAGATGAGTTTTGTGGGTTTTCTTTTGTTACTACTGCTGCCCCGGTTAAATATGAAGCACAGCTACTGTGCATCAGTCCAGTCCATTAAAGATATTTTTGTTACCTAAACATTTGACCTCTTTTTTTTTTACCATTTTGGAATTGAAATGGGTTATCTATAAGCCGAATCAATACAATTTAAACAATATCCAACCCTACACACACCACACCTTCACCAATCAAAGACCAATGTTGCTGTTTTACACCATGAACTCGTACAAACTAAAACCATAATTTCTTACTATTCATATGTAGCTTTTTAAACGTATTATAACATCATTTTTTTAAACATGATTTGTTGTCTACATTTTAAACTTTATTTATTAAAACAGTTGTTTTAAACTAGATAACATTTTATTTAACTATTTAATCACTTATTTAGGTAATTTTTTTTAGTTGGAATACACAACCAAACACTAAATTCCTGATTCATCCTAGTCTGCAAAATTTAGCAGATAGGATAATGAGTGGATTTAAATTTTCTGGTAAATTATCTCTTTAAGGCAATGCATTTAAGGAACATCTGTAGCTGGGTAAACTGCTGATACTATTCTAGATTACATTATTATTATAATTTTATTGTACCGCAAAAAATTGTTTGGGGCTTATGAAAAAACATTCGGGGCTGCAGCTCCAGAAGCCATCCCCAGCTCTGCCCCTGCCGAACAGGTCTTCTGAAACATGAATGACATCAAATTAAAATATCACTCCCACCTCACAGATGAGAGGCCGCAGTCCTGTGTGAAGATCAAGTTACATATTACAGCCCTGATATTTAAAGGATCAGGAGTGCGGTTCAGAGAGAAATCTTATTTAACATTTGAGAATGCTAACCATTTATTATGGCTATTATTTTGCGACAATCTATCTGACCAAGTAATGATTTTGTCAGTGATTATAATCACAGCCTCAACTTGACTTTATAAAACGGTGACTACATATTTCTGGAAACCTTTCATAAATGGACATATTCAAGAATTTATTTATAACAAATGTATTATTATTATTCTGTCTAGCTACCCTTACACAGCAACCAAACAACAATAAGGCATATTTGTGGCTTTTTGTTTTTTGGATTAATGGTTTAATTTATGGCACAGTGCTACTGATGGGATGTGGTCACAGGTCTATGTTTAAGGAGTGTTTTACAACAGCTTGGAACAAGGCTCAACCAATCATGGACAGGAACAATCTGTATTATAAAATGATTTTCACATACAAACTTTTTGACTTGCATACAAAAATACCTCTTATAGTGCAATCTGTGACTAACTACAGTGCCCCTTAAAAAGCTTTATAATGTATTGAATGAATCCTTTCCTCTCTCTTCCTGCTCTTCCACCAGCTGAGTGAAGTGGAGGTAAATGGGCAAATTGAGCAGTTGTGTGAGCAGGTCTACAGTGAGATGCAGTCCAAGGCCATGGAGGCTGCCATTGACAGCCTGGAAACCATGGACACTCTGCCAATGCCAGGATGCTTCCGGATGCGAAGTCCCAGCTATGTGAGGGCAATTGACCAGGGCTGTTCGGGGGATGAAGAAGGAGAAGAGGGGAAACCACTGCTCCTGCTGCCATCCTCTCCACCACGAACCTCTGCCACTACTGTCAGGACCATCCAGAGCAGTACAGGTAGGGCACTACATGGCAGCAATGGATGTTTCGTCTCAGTAGGTCTCATGTAAAAAACATTTTGTTACTCTTATCCTAAATTTCTCTCACATGTCACTTATTTTAGTTCATAAAAGCACAAAATGTCAGATTCAGCAAACACTTCTTACTTCAGAAAAGTGTGTCAATGACCTGCATAAAGATTATGAATGCTACCTGTACGTACTTAAGTAAAGATGCACAATGATAGTAACAATAACACTTATATTTATAGGCCCTTTCAGTTTTGCCAAATGGAAGACAATCAAACTGAATATGCCAGTTTAAAGATTTTGTTGAGTTTTGAGATGAGATTTAAAAATGGAGAGAGAGTCAATGTTATGAATGTCTGGTGGTAGAGAGTTCAAGAGTGGCTGAAGGCTCTAGATCCCATGATTGTCAAACTGGCAGGTGGCACAGTGAGGGGGATGGAAGAAGATGATCTGAGGGAGGGTGTGTCAATGCGCAGGAGTTCAGTAAGGTATGGTAGAGCGAGGTTATGGATGACCTTCACCAAAGGAATACTTCACCCAAAAATGATAATTCAATCATTATCTATTCCCCCCTATGCCGGGGTGAGGTGTGGGTGAAGTATTTGAGTCCACAAAACAACGCCGGAGTTTCAGGGGTAAAAAGCTCAGCAGCCAGGTAGCAGCCGATTCCTGTACAACCTAAAGATAGGGGCTTATATTCAGACGTAAAAAACATAACGTGCATCCATACTGCTCCTGTGGTGTCATCCAAGTGTCCACAAGCCCCGACATTCATATTTAACTATGTCATTTACACTGCGTTTTAAAGCCTAAATGTCTGAGGGACCGTCCGAATTGCTAATGTCAACTGGTCTATTCACTTCTGGTGGACTTTTAAGCTTAAAACACAGTGGAACCTCGTTTTGAGTCGAATCTGATTGTCTGGGCTTGCAGAAACTTGAATGACACCACAGGAGCCAAAAGTCGACAAGTAGTGGCTAAGCCAGCGGACGTTAGCATTTCTGACGGTCCCTGAATTCACCTCGTCGGAAGATACAGCAGACAAATGTTGCGTAGATGGAAGTACGTGGACTCTTTACCTGAGGGGCGGAAAGGGTGGATTTGGTGCCAATGAGAACTTCGGTTTCATCGCTATTGAGTCCGAAGAAAATGCGTGAGAAAAAGGTCTTGATTTCATGTAGGCAATCAGCGAAAGAGGTAGGCAGGAGGATTTGTTGAAAAGGTAGAGCTGGGTTTCATCCACATAGCAATGGAAATTAATGTTAAATTTAAGGAAGATATGGGCAAGAGTAAGTAAGTAGATGATAAACAGAAGGGGCCGCAGGACAGAGCCCTTGGGAACACCAATGGAGACTGGAAATGGCTGGGATTTGAAAGCATTGAGTTGGATGAACTGAGTGTGGCCAAAATGGTTTTATTTGAAACAATGAAAGGGTGTGTATGTGACCACGTTGTGGGTTACCCTTGAATCTACAGTAAGATGATTTGAAAATGTGTTGTTCAGTCGTGCAAAGACAGAAGAAATGGCACTGTAGAAGGTTCGAAAAAATTATGCTGATAATGACCGTATTTATAGACACAGTGTTGCTATTTCGCAAACCAGTAGTCCTGAATCTTATCAAATTAATGTGAACAATTTCTACTTTTTACTGAAATATAACCAATAAACAAATGGGACCACTGAAAAGATCACTCTGCAAATCCAGACTGACCTCATCTTATAAGAAACTTTCTATTATTTATTTTAGCCACTAGAATCACCTGACAATAAAACGTAACCAGGGTAATAAATTGCTTCACAGACGACCATAGATATATAAATGGACATCATTACTGTTCTCCAGTAGAGAAGCCATAGTGTCTTGAACAATATCTGGTGGCTGACTGCTATATAAATCACATATCCCGCTATGTAACTGGATGGGACATGCACAAAACTTAAAAGCATAAGTACATTTAAAAACCAATTCTAAAAGTTGGTTTGATGTTCAAATGTTCAAATGTAAATTTTTCCTGTAAGTTATGTGGTAGTAGTAGGTTTTGGATGCTATACCAATAAGATTAAGATGTATTTGTCCCAAACCCATGCACAGACATGCACAGGTACACTCATGCAGGTAGGGAAATTTAACCTCTGCTTTTAACCCATCTAGTGCAGGACACACAGAGCAGTGAGCAGCCATGTACGGCGCACGGGGAACAGATGTTGGGGGAGTAAGTTGCCTTGCTCAGGGACAGACAGGGTAGGGAGAATCCACTTGGATTTTTGGACAGATCCATCCAGGTTCGTCTTTTTGTTGTTTCTCCGTGGAGTCGAACCAGAGACGAACCAGAGACCTTTTCTGCCCATAGTCCAAGTTTCTGCCACTAGTCCACCGCCTCTCCCCGCTAGTCCACCGCCTCTCCTATAGCCTCCAATAACCAAACTATGGCTCCAAATGTAAAAGGGTAAGTGTTCATATCTAGGATATTTTAGCTTGATTTCTGGTTGAATGAGACAGGTAATCCATAATTATTTACATCTATGCAGATGACATATAGGGTTGTTTTATAGGGACTTGGAACATCTTCATCAAATATAAACCTATTTGCCATATCTACTTTCTCTGTCACATTTAATTCTCACGTCTTACATTTGCTTGTATGATAATTGCAGCATTTGTACATTATTGGCTAATCAAATTAAGACCTTTATCTGGGAAGATTAATCACAGATCTAATATCAGAGATTATCAGATCTGTGATAATATAATGAGTGAGAAATCCATCTCTCTCTCTCTCTCTATCTCTCAGAGCTGATGATTGTTGGGCTTCCATTTTCAAGTGACTTCATTCTGAGTCTCATGAGAATAGAATGTTTTTCACATAAATGGAAAGTGACCCTGTAATCAGTGGTGGGATGCTGCAAAAGAGAAGAGTGTAGCATTCTGTGTAAGAAAGAAATTGACAATCATGGTTCCTCTTGAAAACGAGACAGGCCACTTGTTTAACAGCGGTCATTTTGTTATTGTTATTTTTGTAATCTGGTATAATAAACAGTGTTTACTGCAGACAACCCTTTCCCACAAAAGAAAACGTTTCCTTGCTTGAGTCTACAACATGGTTTAGTAACACACATAACAGGAGAAATAATTACAAAATGCTTGGGGCTGCAGTTGCACCCATAACATGTACTGTGCATCTGATGTACGCTTTAATAACAAACCAGATATCACACAAAGATAATCTTTTTAAAGCAAAAAATGCTGTCTTTATACATCATATTCGAATGAAAGCCGCAGGGGCTTTGTGTCAGCTGTCTGGTATTAAGATTGCCCTTTTTTTTAAATGCTCAACTGGAAATGACCTACTTTTACTGCTCGTCTGGGAATTCTTAGTTAACCAAGAGGATATATGGATATACACACACAACAAGCAAGGATGTGTATGTACATTGTATTCACTCATGCACAATCTTACCATTGCACTCCAGTCACACAGGACAGTATATGGTCAGCTCTTCTACCACATGACTAGAGATTGGGCTGGTAAATGTTGCTCCTTTGTGTATTGAAGTACATCATCTTCTCAGGCCTGTTGTATAGCTGATATGTCACCCGAGGACCTTTTTTATGTATCGACTGATCTACAGTGTGGTATAATTGTATTTAACAGGACTCAAAGGCAGGAAAGCACACAAAAGAACATTATCCCCCTGGAAAGATAACCCCAACAGATGACAATTGAGAATACATTTTGTAACAGACCTGTCTTTTATATTCCCTGTGTATTTTCAGAGCATTTTTGTAAGGTTTTAGGGGGGTTTGCCAGACTGTTTTGGAGAAACTCAATAAAATTGGGCTTAAAATGGCTCTCAATATCAACCTGGTGTTAAATGAGGTGCTCATTCAGGTTCACCAGTTAGATTTGTATTATTACTTAGGAAGGTTTACAAGCTATACTGTTCAGAAAACACTTTCCATACCTCTTCTCGGCCTCTGTCTGAAAAACTTGGTTTCAGCTACTGTCTCTTTAAGGCCCCCCTCCCAATAAAGCCTTGTCAAATTTTTTTGCCCTCCTAGCTTACAGTGTTGTGCTGGGTTGACCGCTTCCACCATGTGAAGGAAATGTTGCTCTCTGCTCTCGCTTTACTTTGGTTTGTTATGGGGGTTAGCATAGAGTGTGTATTAAAATAGGCATGGATGCAAAGTGCAATAACACAGAGGATTGCCAGGGGATGGCTACAGAAATCTCTGGCTCCATAGATTGCCATTCAGAAAACGTCAACTTCTCTCCTGAACTTCAAAGTCATGAATTGATGGAAAAATATATAGCGATTTTCTAGTCAATGACCACAAAAAACTTTTGACAGTGCAATTTTGCCATTCATCCATTCACACACGCACATTCATTGACTGCATCTAGGTGCAGCACTTTCTCTATCATACATCATGCATGCACTGCTGGTACAACCGTCAGGGGCTATTGGGAGATCAGAATCTTACCCAAAACACTTTGGTGTTTAGAAGGGGAGACTGGGATTGAAGCACCAACCTTCTGATTGTTGGACGACCCGCTGTATCTCCTGAGCAGCAGCCGAATATATTTTTTTTTCACAGGTCATGATGGTTTTAATAGTTAAATTCACTTTTTTACCAATGTTCTGGTGTTCCTGCTGAAAATAATGTTATCATCAACTGGATATGAGGACTATAGGATCGTAAGGTTGGGGGCATACCTGTATGATTGGCAGCAGTTGTCTGAAACGATAGACATTTGACAGTTCGGATGGGGCGGACTGGAGAGCAATTTACTGAAGTCAAATAGAAGCTGCAAACACATAACCCTCAGTTATCCTACATTTACTGTTATTTTTTCGTTCCACTAAAGGTTTGGCTGTTTTTTTATTGGGGGGATGAATTTTGAGTTAATTCTTGTTCTCCAGTAATAATAGACACAAGAGGGAGCCTTTTTTGGGGGGTAAGTAAATACTTTTACAGTTTTCATGTTCAAATGTGTACTACAGACTGCAAAAGTGGGTGTGTGTCAACTTTTTTTGACCAAATAAGGGGAGACTATCACCAATCTAATATCTGTCACAGTAGTGGGTGTGTGTTACTAACCAAGTTGGCAAGGTAGCACTAGCATAAGCTGATAGCCTTTATCTTTACTAACATTACATGTACTTCCCAGGCTGAAAACCTATAAAAAAGGAAAAACCTTTTCCAAATTTTAATTTTAACGTTTGTGCACTGCATTACTGTTATAATGTTTAGGTAACTTGAATGTGGTGAAACAGCAGAAACTGTTCTGCATTGACTTTTGGTAGTTCTGAATGCCTACAGTCTAAATTTCAACAGTTGAAAAAAGTATTATGTAGCTTTATGCAGATTAGGTTGACTCGGTAGAAATAGCATCTGCCAAAAGTTTCCTACATTAGATCCAGATGAGTGATTCTCACTGGTCTATGAATATTGGTTTACTCTATACCAGATAGATTGCCCTTAGCCTGCTAATTCTTGCATACTTTGACTATTTGTCTGTGCTCATGTGCTTTTGTATGTTTTTTAATAGCCATCAATCTTCCAGGGGCTGACAGACTGAGGCAATAGTTGACGTGAACTGGCAGTTCACACTTTGAGGAGGATCAGTTCTTCACAGTCAAAAAGGTACACAGATATGCACTAATAAATGCACTAAATACACTCTCCAAATGTGGTGAATGTGGCTGAAATGTAGAACCGAACATTGTTTTTCCGGTAACAATTAAACTGAATATGTGGACACTAACAATTAAGTTTGTAAGTCTGTTGTCCTATATAATGTGAATGTTTTCATAATTAGTTACAAAATATGGGGTTTTCTCCTCATTTTTTACATTGTTATTTAATTCGGTTTGGTTTAAATTGTTTGAATATAAGGATATTGTCGTGTTGAGTTTTTTCTTCAAATAATACAGCATTTAAATAACTCAACGTGTTCAACCAACCAATCTCACCTATGTGCTGTAGCCATTAGACCTGTGATGTGACAGCTCAAAGGCTTCAGCTACTCAGCAGCCTACCATCTTGTATTAAGCGTAAGGTATCATGATAAGGCATTACTACACTTGCTTTCAAGCACACTCTGATCTCCAGAGATCTTCTTGACATTCACCTTTGGAGCTTTATGAGTGAGAGCCTCTGGAGTTTCTGCTGATTTTTTCTGGCCAGCCTCCTAGTTTTTGAGCAAATATCTCATGATGGGGGGGCGTGGCGGCGGCGGTAAAAAAAACGAGGGGGTACTTAGCTGGAGATTGAACGTCTGCAAGGGTACGGGATTGTAGACGGCACTTGTAAGTGTGGTTTTAAGGGCGGGTACATCAATGGGCGCGTTCGTAAATTAGCTCTGAGAGCGCCGGAGGATCTATGTGACTGCCTCTTTTCTAATCGTGCATGCATGATGCGATCTATCCACACTACCTTTGCGATCGACCGGTCGATCATAATGGATGGAACCTTTGAGGTGGACTGTGTTGAAATTAAAATTGTGTTGACTGTGTCCAATCTCAAACTAAAGAGCAGAATGAAGGAGGAGAATAATGCAAAATGCAAAGTGATGGCACAACAGACAGAACAAGTTACTAATTGTGAGAAAATTCTGATGCCAAAGAAAGCCACGAACCTTGTTGCTTATTATGGCACCAGGATTGAAAAAATGGTACAGTTACACTGTCATGCTTAAAAAATAAACAGTACCACCAATTACTCTTCTTCATGGTAGACAATGAGGTGCTGACACTGCAAGGATGTCTTGCTTGTGTGAACATGGGAATTGTCTAAATGAGTCTAGATGTCCATCAGAATACCATGGAAAGCGACACAGACTTCAGCAAATAGTTCTCACTTAATACAAAGACCTATTCAACAATGACCTTGGTGAACTCCCAGGTACATATTCCATGAAGGTGGAACCCAGCATACAGCCTGTGGTCTGGCCAGTTTTTTTGGACAACTCAACTTAAAGTGTCTGACAGTTTATGCTATCCTCTCAACAGTATTCAGCTTGCAGTCATCAGCTGCGCTGGATACTCCCCTGGTACAGTGGAGATTCTCTCTGAGCCACCTCCACAACAAAGTTTGGATGCAATTAATTGCGTTTACAGAAAAACTGTTCTGAGACCAAAAACAAATAGTCTCAACTAACGCAGTCAAAACACTGCATTAATTTTCATCTTTTTGATGTGTTATATTATTTGTAAAGATCTTCTAATATTGTCCTGTGTTTGGCATCCTCAAAATCCAGTTTGGTCAATTCAGGATTCACCATTAGTTCAGGAACAAAAGAGTTTAGTCTCCCAGATACAATCGGTGCATGCAGCTTATAATCTTGATTTAAAATTAAGATATGTCTATTTGAGCTATACGTCATTTAGTTTTTGCCTTCTTTTCAATTTTTTTCCACGAAGGAATCTGACCCATAACGATACTGCATGATGCTGGTTTCAATAACATTACGAGGAATTCAACTCTTGCATGGACCACACAACAACGATGTATCATTCAATCTTTTAATGGAAATTTAGGCTGTATTGGAAATTGCAGATGGATGAATGGATGTGAAGAGCGAGGATGGAGATGGATAAAGAATGGCTCTGTGCAGATAGAGACTCAGTGTGGGGGTTCCATCTGAGGCTCATCTCCACCCAAGCTGATGTTTGACCCCAAAAACAGAACCTAGGGAGAGAAATTAAAGTAATATGCACCTGATTGAGCTGAAAGGGATTAGGGAACGGAGGATGAAGGGATGTAGGTAGGGATGAGGATAAGGTGGGGAGGTTGATGGATGAAGAAAGGGAGGATGAAGGGACGTAGGTAGGGATGAGGATACAGAAGGGGTGAGGCAAGAAGATTGAGGGATGAAGGATTTAGGTAGGGATGTGGATGGAGTAGGGAGGTAAATGGATTAGGGGAATGGAGGGTGGATTGAGACATATGAGACAAACTGAGAAGAATGGGTTGACCAGGTATATGAAGGGTTGATGGATAATTAGAGGAGGGGTTGAGGTGTGTTCCTGCTCTCGAACCTAAGTTAAATTATTAACTTGCATGCATCGTCTGGGACGGCTCTATCATGGAGAGAGGGGACGGCTGCAGCCTTGGTCAACGGGTTGGAGAGGAAGGATTTCCCTTGTGGAATTATGCAGATGGCGTAATTGAGATGGCCAAACATATGTTCACCAGATGATAGTTTGAGTGTTGTGTTGTGTTTTTTTAGAAGGGAGAGATGCCTGGAAGAGTTCTGAGTGCAGGGTGATGCACAAAAACTCTATTGAGGTTCTAGGACATGAGTTTTTTTTAATGTTTTTGTAAGATTGGAGAACCAAGAGTGAGAAGGTGAGTATGGTGGGGTGACAGTGAGGAAATCGTCGAGAAGATAGAGTAGGTATGGGAGGCTGTAATACTTGGTGAGAAGGCAGCAGAGGTTTTATGAAAGTGAATCAAATATTTTGGATCTGCTTCTGCAGCTTAAAGGGAGGCAGATGTAAAAATAGAATGCACCTTTCCCGCAAACACCAGAAAGGTGCGGAAATCAGGACTGGCAATGAGACTGTTAATGCTGGAGATGTGTGAGCCCTGTGGGGAAGACAAGTCTGGTATTAGACTATTTTTCATTTGGCCTCACCTATTGGACGGATGTGGAACTCTGGAAAAGGATGACTTTTGAGTAGGCCTGTTATGATCCATCTTTGACCTCTGATGCCAATAAGGTGTCGACAGTATGAGGTTCAGTGAGAGCAGACTGAAGGTTGTAGCAGGAGTGAGAAGGGTTGGGAAGGATATCTATACCAGGAAGGAAACCTTTTGTAAGCCTTTGATGAGAAAGTGCACAAACTATCTGTCTGGATGATTTTATAAAGCTGTGGCAAGGACAGATTTTTTAACAGGTGTGCTGAGGGGCTGTTTTTAGTCTGTCTGCTGATGTGATTGGATTGTGGGGGCAGCTGTTACAGGCATGGTTGACTTCGAAGAAGGGTCACACATTCAGCCAGAAGTTGGAGTCTGTGCAGCCCGGGTTGTTGAAGTTATTGCACACTATCCTGCCCCCCTGATAAAGGATTGGTGTGCCAAGTTTATCCACAACCTTTGACACGGGGATATTAACGGAGGGACGTATGTTGACAGGTCTAGGAATGATGGGAGGTGGGAGTGCAGCGGGTGGCGAATAGTTGAAAATGGGGGTGCACGGGATGAAGAAGGCCCAATCCCATTTCACCCCTTGGCCCAACCCTTTACCCTACCTCTTGTTATCTTGCACCTTGAAATAGAGTCACAGGGGGAAGTGGTTGACGTCTTCCCCTTCGAATTGGGGCAGCCCTTCGAGAAGCTGTTACATCATCAGTAGTCATCGCGCAAACCTGACACGTCATCAGTAGTCGATAAAAAACTAGGTGATTATCATGCCAAAAAAGCTTGCCGGTGATTGCCGCAGTGCATTCTGGGTACCCTTCCATTTGAAGAAAATAAAAATCTACATTTTGAGGGCTACTTATAAAGCCCTACACCTCCGTCCCAACAGGTATTGGGACAGCCTACCGCTACACGTGAATGCGCAAAAAGAAGGGGTAGTGCCAAGTGGTCGGGGGCAAAGGGGTGAAATGGGATTGGGCTGACCGAGGTTGGGGAGCAGTGACTGTGTAAGATGTGGCTGGTTGAGAGGGTGCTCAGCACCCTGAGACTCCTAAAGTGTGTTTTGGACTCAAACACTTTACCCACCCCTCTATTGGCATAGTGGTGATAGGTAATGGGTGAATTTTCCTTTTTCTGTGAACTATCCCTTTAAATCCCTAGATCTAGAGGGGACTGGATGACAGCTGCACGGAATTGGTCTGCATTTCCCTAGACTGTCTAGTGTCTATGATAGATAGATGAAGTAGTTGTGCTACATCTACTTAGTTACTGGATAGGATCTGGTGACGTAATGCGGGTCAAACAGAGGAGAGGGCTGAGTGATGAAGCTGGCTGGATTGGTGGTGCTGCCATGGCAATTGACACTTGAAGATTAGCCTCTGATGAGGCAATTTGATGTGCTGGATGGTGCTATGGTGCTGGTGGGAGAAGAAGGGGGGGGGGGGGCAGAAGCCCTACTGCTGAAAGCGGGTGGAGGAAGAGTAGAGGAAGGAAAGGAAAGAAAAGAAAGCTGATATTATGTGGCAAAATTCAGAAACAGAGGACCCAGGTACCAATATGATCTGTCCCCTACGAGGGTGAGCTGATGATGCGTAGCTGTGGAGGATGTGTGGTGAAGTCATGCGTGACATGGCAAGCGTGGGCTGGACCAGATGAGAAACTCGGAAGCACTGGATGCTTGTGCATGTTTGTTGTTGTAGGAGTGTTGATAGAAGTTGAATATATATAAAAAAGCCTTGCTTTATTGTTGTTGCGGTGGAAGGAACCTCTGCGGTTCGATCGCTGATGCCGAGATCGTTTCAAGATGAGGATACGGCTGGAATGAAGAGGGTGGCCCATGACACCATGGTTGATGCACGGTAACTGAGCTAGGAGGCTGTGTATGACAACAAGACTGTTAGTGCCGGCCCCCCGCTGCTCGTGTAGACGGAGGAGAAGAGACCTGGTGGTAGTCGGTTAGATATCTTTGAGGGAGTTTGAATTAAATGCCGGTGAGGCCGTGGTATTTTAAACTGAGCACAGGCGGCTTCGGGTTTCAAATGACCAAAACAGTAGTCGGTTGCTTGCCAAAGAGCTATATCAAGCATGCAGGATGAGGGAGAAGGAGAGAGGCACACTTTCAACAGCTGGAAGCATTATTATTATTTTGAGTTTGTGTCAGTCAAAGAAACATTATTGAAACATCTCCAACGGCAGCACAGCAATGTGAAATATTGATACATGCATACCAGCAAAGCAAAAGAAGCTGGATATCAGAGCTGGACATGGTGGCGGAGAGGTGTATGTGGCTATTTCCAGTTGACTGAGCCTCATTTCGATGAATTATAGAGAAATGGAACAAATGCCATCCAAGGTGACTGTCTGGTCGGACAGTGTTTCTCTAAGTTTACAATGACCTCAGTTTGGCCTGAATTTAGAAATAATAAGTTTTGTGTCATTCAGGCCTTGATGCTCTTGAGATATTCCTGAAGTTGAACAAGTTGTTAGATTACTCAGTGTTCATAGATATGTAGAGCTGGGTGTCGTACGTTTAACAATGGAAGTGTACTTGGTGCTTTCTGATGATATTGCCTAAAGAAAGTATATACAAATTAATATTTATCTATCTGATAAATATGACTAAGTCTAGTGCTGATCTTTTAATCCCTACATATTTTTCCTGTCTCTGTAACAGAATCCTATGATCTCTATTGTCCAATGCTGAACCAAGATCCAAAAGGACGAGTATAGAGACATGTCCATAATTGAAGGCCATGAAAAGGTCATTAGTAACTTTTAATAATGCTGTTTCTGTGTTGTGATGGATTCTAAATCCTGATTAAAAGTCTTCAAACAAAGAGCTCTATCAAGGATTCTAGAATCGGGGGGGTTTACAATGGATCTATGACAATCCGTTTTTGCAATATCCTGGTAGCTAAGAAACATACAAACACAGGTTAAAAAATAATCTTAGCTGAGGTAATTACAGTAAAATGTCTGACATTGGAAACCTTAATAGGAAATTGTTCTTAATATAAATGTAGCAGTGCTTTGTGCAGCAGTCTGTACACACCAAGGGTAAAATCCAAAGACTGGGTAAAGAAATAAAACAGGGGTTTGCGACTTAGTTTAGCCCAGTTAATGGAAGGTTGGAACATAATCAGACAATAAATCAAGTAATTAATAAAAAAAAATGTACCTGGAATTTTTTCCGAAAAATAAAAAAACAGAACAACAGATATGTGCTTGTATCTTGGCAACAGAATTTTCCTACAAAAGTAATGACACATTAACATTTGCAAATTTACCCTCGATTTCACCCCTCACTCCTCTTCAGCTCTTCCCTCTCTATGAATTTGGTCATTTCTGGCACTAAAAACCCAAGATGCTGTTGGTCGAAATCCAAAATTGAGACTTCAAAATAGCAGTTTACAAACCAATGGGTGACATCAAGGTGGGTTGCCAGACTAGCTGCTAGGCATGTATTTTGCAAATGAGTGGCATGGTGCAGAAGTATCAGCCAGACTATAGAAGAGGCATTTCAGGAGCCTCAGGAGCAGTGTTTTCTGCCCGGGAGAGGAGTGCCCTTTGCCACAGACTTTGGGCTTTGAAAAACCATAAAATGTGTTGTGTTGGACAACAAAGAACAGGTCAGCGCAGCAGTGCAATTAGAGCAATAATTAAAATTAAATTAAAACAAAGTAAAAGAGCTTGATGTAAATAAAAGTAAAATACAATTCTATAAAAGAATATACATTTAAGAATCGTAGTGATACCAAACTGACGAGAATAATATGTACAGACAAAAAAACAGGCAGTAAAACAGTTATCTAGAGGAGATAACATTCACCCATTCACACAGCGCTTTTTTTATCTCACACAATTCCAACACTACTCAGTTCAATCAGGAGAGACTTGGTTTTTACTTTAACGAGTTTATTTTTTACAGTGCACAGAGAATGCGAATATTTATAGTCGTTGGCATTTTAGACCCCTGTGTGATGTCATCAGGATTAGAAGGGGGTGGAGCAGAACGTCTTACAGGAATACCCCCCAGGGGTCTAGACACTGGTGGTGGTTCATTGGTCAATCGTTTGTTTAGATGATCCATGTATGAGCATTGTCTTATTGGACTTCCTAAGTGAGACATCCTCTGTCCTTAACCCTCACAAGAGTAAGGAAAAACTACAAAAAAAAACTTCTTGAGGGAAAAACGTAGAAACCTCAGGAAGAGCCGCATGCGAGGGATCCCTCTTCCAGGATGGACAGAAGTGCAATGGATGCCACGAGTAACAGTCTGTTGTCAGGCAGTCAGCTGCCACCTTAGTCCGTGATCGGTTGTCATCGGGATCCGGAAGAGGTGATGAATGTTCTTTTCAGGACTGGAGGAGATTGGGGTGGAGGAGGGGTTGTGCGAGTCACTGCATTGACACTGCTGAGGAAGAGAAGAGAAGGGATTTTTAAAGTTTGACAGCTGCTGTGTGACTGGCTGAAGGAAACAGAGCGGGCCTGATTAGATGATTGGGAACACCTACGATCAGCTGACAGCATACAGGTTAAGTCCTCCCATGGGCATTCCCGATATTTAGGACCGCCCGCAGTCAGCTGATCTGAGTGGGGTTTTAAGTCTTCCTTACTGAATTTACGCTGAGCTCCAGTTCAATCAGGAGAGACTTGGTTTTTACTTTAACGAGTTTATTTTTTACAGTGCACAGAGAATGCGAATATTTATAGTCTTTGGCATTTTAGACCCCTGTGTGATGTCATCAGGATTAGAAGGGGGTGGAGCAGAACGTCTTACAGGAATACCCCCAAAAGAAGGAAGACGAAGAATGTAGATCAGGGGAAGTGAGATACTGGTGAGTCTTACCTTGTGTTGTAGAATCCTAGAGGATAATACATACTTTGGAAAACGACGATAGTTATACATTTATCCAAAAAATATGAAGATGACTCGTTGGAGTGCATCTACACCCCTGAGTGGACAAGATATGAGGTGAATGAAGAGGTATTCACAAGTTTAAACAGGGATCTAAAATGTAAAACATAATTGGAGCAAAAATATATGACGGTAATTACATGTCGATAAAGCGACCGCTACAAACATTTTTAGGTTGCTTGATGAAAATTAGGTCCGCTGGACTGAAGGTAAAATGTCGTGGTGACTGCAGGTTCTAGATGTAGAACTTAATAAGAAGATAATTTGAACGACTGAAATAAGGCCGAGACCAAAATTAGATACAATTTTGAGAAGAATTTGAAAGCGGCACGGCACACCGCAACAGAAATTAAGTCGCATGATGAACAGGGATTAAGACGGCTCGACTCACCGCCAAAAGAAATTAAGTGGCATGGCAAGCTTAAATGAAGGTCCACTGACCGAGTTAAAGCCATGGTAAGTGCAGCTCCTAAATGTAGAACTGAATAAAAGGTCAACAAGGACCAAACATAAATAAAAGGCCGTTCGACCAAAAATGAATTTTAAGGTCCAAGACCAAATTAAATAAATAACAACGGAAATGCAAAGCGGCATGGCACACCGCAACAGAAATTAAGTCGCATGACAAACAGAAATTAAAAAACGGCTCGGCACACCGCCAACGGAAATAAGGTGACATGGCAAACTTAAGTCAAGGTCCACTGACCGAGTTAAAGCCATGGTGAGTGCAGCTCCTAAATGTAGAACTGAATAAACGGTCAACAAGGACCAAACATAAATAAAAGGTCGTTCGACCAAAAATGAATTTTTAAGGTCCAAGACCAAAATAAATAAATGGAAACAGAAATTAAAAGCGGCTCGGCACACCGCCAACGGAAATTAAGTGGCATGGCAACTTAAGTGAAGGTCCACTGACCGAATTAAAGCCATGGTGAATGCAGGTCCTAAATGTAGAACTGAATAAACGGTCAACAAGGACCAAACATAAATAAAAGGTCATTCAACCAAAAAATGAATTTTAAGGTCCAAGACTCATTAAGATTAAGATTAAGATTATATTCATTTAAGTAGTACGCAGAGAAATAGATAGGATTTTGATTTAAGCAATTCTTAAAGAAAATTAAATTAACACTAGACACAGTGTAATTGACTGCACTGCTGCCTATCTAGATGGCGAGACAAACTGAAGGACAATTAAAAACAAAACTTGTAATAACTAGAAAGTAAGAAAATTCGAAGAAAATGTAATGTTTTTCTTAGTCATACTATTAAAGGGACATTTCTAGTCTATTACAACTTGGGATAGCCATATTAACTACACCTATATTTTGATCACGATATAAAACTTAAAGTGACGCCAACCGAAATCCTAGCTATAATCCAAACCAAAAAAGTGGCACATTACTATGCTAAATGTATTTCAAAGCAAATAAATTTATAAATAATATTCATATTAAATAAATAACATAATTATACTGTTTTCCTTAGTTTTCACCTCCAAATTAGTTTCTTGACCAACCTTGGTTTATTTATATTACAGGGTTTTCAGATCTTATTTTTATCATAGAACATGTTGTGATAACTATTAGGAATATTTGACAAAACTGCGAAAATAAGCCCCAAGTTGTAGTTATCCCTAATTTTTCCCACAAAGCAAACTAGAATTTGTTTTATACAGTAAACTTATTGGCTTTTCTAGTCTTGATGACCACTCAAAGTGCTTTGTTCCAACAACTCAGCTCGATATTCTCCTGGACTAACCTGGAGTAAGTAAATGTTTTTCAAGTGGGCCAGATGGTCATACTGTCTAACATGTAATTTAAATTGATTGATAAAATAAATTTAAGCATGGGTTATTGTACAATTTGTGTTTATTGATGCAATCTATATTTAGACCATTTGAGTAATTGGGTTTGTATCGTTATTGTGTGTGTTTGTATAAGTGTTATCTCAAACATGCTAACTTACCTTTTAATTTGCTTTGCAGGACACCAAAGAGTCTGGGGAAAGCCTTGATATGCAAGTGTTTCAGAAGCTGTTGACTTGATGGAAAACCAGTACCAAAGTAAAAAATATCAAGAAAATGATTTTGAAAATTTGAGATGATAAAATTTAAAATGAAGATGAGTCCGTGTTCAGTACATAACTGTCGCTCAAAATAATAAAGCTTATTGCCAAACAATTTTGTATTTGAATGACTGAATTTTTTTAAAGCTACATTATAAAAGCTATAGAGGAATATCTAATTGGAGTGATTTCAAAGGGTTGTTAACTTAAAACCTTGTTATAATAATTATTCAGAACAAGAACAAAACACTGTCTTCCACAATTCCTTTTCAATAATGTCAAAAATTAAATGGAACAGATTAATTTGAATGAGGAATCAACTTAAAAAGTGTTGTTTATTGATTGTAAAAGTAAGCAGTAATTAAAAATATATTTTAGTTATACATATTTTTTAACAAAAAAAATTGGTATACAGAGTAAAAACAGACTCAGCTGGGTTGAGCTCAATGCAACTGGTCTTAACAGGTTTTCTTCATACCCAGGACCGCTGCTCCCATCACACGCGTCACGCCGGAGGGGGCACCACAATTATGATCAGCATCATAATCGTCATAATCATTCAGAATAATGAATTTGTGAGTGATTGAGAAGCCTACGAGACTGGGCCATATTCACCAGTATCTTCTTAAGAATTTATTTAATTTGTTTCTTAGACAACTCTGCATCAGATTCATGGCACTTTCTCAAACTGCATCTGTGTTCTTATATTGATGAATGCCATGTCTAGTTGAAAGTGCATGTAATTTTTTCGCAATTAGCATAGGCCCAGCCAATGCCAATTAGAGGGCATGGGACTGCAGTACTATGCGGAAGGTGCACACAGTTATCTGAGCTGGAACATTAGGAAAAACCGCACTGCATCTGTGGATACTCAACCTGAGCCTCACAGGAACCATTAAGACTGGACATGCAGGGCTCTGCTCGAAAGCATGTCTCGTCTCAGGACAGAAATAGACTGTTTTCAGAATTTAACAGCTACACTTAGATGGCACATGTACCTTAAAGATGTAAAACTATTGAACATGTGACACATTTAATATCTAAACACCAATGTGCACAACCTCAAGTTGGGTAACTATTTTTGTGATCTTTTCAACATGTTCATGTGTTTAAAAAGTGTTATCTTTTGCAGTATAAACCAAATACTTGGTTGAATTGAAAGTTAAAAAAAACTAAATAACATTTTAGTTTAAAGCCTTTCAGTTATAAAGTCTGCATAAGAGTGCTCTTTGGTGTATGTAGATTCTGTTTTGAACCCAGCTCCGGGCTGAGGATAACAGTTGACATTAAGGTTAAAAACATGGTGTAAATGACAAAGCATTTAGTTGAATTTGAATGTCAGGGCTTAAGGACACTGATTTCCGCCCTGATGCTGACCTCACACCCCGCTCTGCATCAGCCAATCGGCTTGCTGCTCCCTCACTGTGAGGGACACCTCAGGAAAAATCACGACTCTTTGCTGTCCTGGCTCCCAAATGGTGGAACGAGCAGCCCATTGACATCAGGACAGCAGAAAGTCTACACATCTTCCACCGCAGACTAAAGACACATCTCTACACTTTGGTTCAGAAGATGATGTATAATAACCATCGTCAAATCTGGTGTTTATATGAAAAAAAAAATAATAATATGTTTATTGCACTTATATATTGCACTAACATGTAGCACTTGTAGTTTGGCTTTTTTGGTTAATTGTACTAACATGATTCTTGCTGATCTGGGTTTTTTGAATGCACTTATTGTAAGTTGCTTTGGATAAAAGCGTCAGCTAAATGGTATTTATCGAATGTATTTCATATAGAGAGAAGTTAAAGACAGTGATAAGAAAATGTTATTGCATTAGGCCTAATGTCAGACTCCTAATGGGTAGTTTTTTTTGTTGTTGTTTTAAAGATCAAAATTGATTAGGCAGAATCAGGAATATTATCCTTTGTATTCCACACAGTATGTAGGCTAACTCACTTCTTATTTAAAAGCCAATATTTTCTTACTTGGGGTGGCAGTGGTCAGGAGGTAGAATATCCCTGCTCCTCCTATCTATATGCCTTTGAGCAAGACACTGAAGTACAATCCCATTCACACACTGCCAGCTGTGTTGTCGAAAGGATATTTGATAGAGAAACACTTTATGAACACATGTGTATGAATGTGTATGTCATTGTGACTAAGGCTTTAAGAGCTAAACAAATGCATCAGTGATATCAGACTCACTCGAGGCTCCTGGAAAATGGTAAAGATCACCTTTAAAATCAAAGCATATTCTTTTACAGACCATCAAACAGCCATGCAGTTTCTCAGTATATAACGTCAGTCAAACAAGCTGACTTCCAAGAGCCAAGAGGCAAGAGGCTAACGAGTGCCCTTTCAAAAGTGCTCCCATAGAACCTTTAGCTTTCTGCTGATAAATCAGAAGCCAAGCGATGCGCTGCTCTGATCCTGTCCATAAGCAACATGAATATTCCGCTGATGTTAGTCTGCAGGCTCAGCACTGTGGAAGACATACAGCAGAGACATGGAGGAGAAAAAATACTTTCCTCGCCGCATATTTGAATCTACAGGGTAAAAACTTACCTCACTCAGGAGTATCTCATCGTTGAAGTATTAATTGAAAGCACAAATTATAAAATGTCAAAAAAAGAAAAACCACACTGCAATATCACACTGCAGTTGTATGCGTCCGCCAAGCAGTTTCTGTCAACATACTTTTTTCATATAAGGTCAACGTGACCTTTGACCACTGTAATCTAGTCAGCTAATCTTTTAGTCCAATTGGTAACTAATCAAATGTCGAAGAAATTCACAAGATATTATATTAAAGAGGCCAAAAGCATGTTTCGGAGGCCGCATTGACCTTGCCCTTTGGCCACCAAATTCTAATCAGGTCATCCATGATCCAAGTGAATTGTGCCTGATGTCATGAAATTCCCTACAGGCAGTCCTAATATGTCTCATCCAGAGGAACTTGAGGTCACCACGACCTTGACCTTTAACTTCCGGACTATTGGATGGACTTTGATTTCAATTGAAAAAGAAATTCTCTCATGCCAATGTAAAGATGTCACGTTCAATAGGCCAAAATTTGTTTTGGGAGTTCACTGTGACCTACACTTTTGACCTTTGTACAACAAATTCTAATCAGTTCATCATTAAGTCCAAGTGAATGTTTCTGCCAAATTGTAGGAACACTGGCTGTTGCTGGCACAGAGTTATAATTAAAGTATCTTCCACATTTAAACTAGCACTTTTGAAACAGCTCTGTCCGTCCAGTGTCTTTATCATGAGGTAATGATGATGTAATTGATTTGCATTGAGTGAAAAATTAGCACATTGCGGTGAGAGAAAACACTAACAATAAAAATAACAAATGATTTCTAGCATGAAAACTAGTATGTTATTAGCGTACAGAGACAGTGATCTGAACTCTGCACCTTCACCGACATACAACAGCCTGCTTTTACAGATCACTGCAGTTTGTCATATGTTTTATTATGTTCTATATGAAGCTGACTCACCTCCAATAAATTGTATGTGGAATAAATGTTTAAACTTTAATGTAACCCTTTCTAATTTAATGTTGTGGCACTGTGAACATGGGGACCTTGTTTGTTTAACTGGTTCTGATTAGAAATCTAACATTTCTTTTCCCCCTACTATTTCTGCTTCTTTTGCAGTTTCATCTTGCATTACAACATATAAGAAAACCCCTCCACCAGTGCCACCCCGAACCTCCACCTGCTCCACAGCCTCCAAGCCTTACATCTCCATCACAGCCCAGAGCAGCACAGAGTCTGCACAGGTATAGAATCTCTAATGTTAATCTGCCCCTGTGTAGTGACAGAGCATCAGAACATCCATCTGTGAAATATTCAGGCGCGGCGCGTCCCTCTGGGCAAGTCGGGCAGTTTTTTAAATTTTTTATAATTCAAATAAATCACTTTTCATTGCACATGCATGTGACTGGAATGTAATGTTTCTAAGTGTCTTCTTAATTTTTTTGGGTCTCATACTGTCAGCTGCCACTGCCCGTAGGCACACTGTTTCACAATGTTGCTCAGACCTCAAAGTTGTTGGACCCTTTTCTCTTAGTAGCGGTTGCTAAGGTAGGATTGGACGAGGGCCGTTCTAGGGACACAAACACACACGTCTCCCTTTCACTCTCACTCTCACACATACAGACACACACACACACACACACACATACAAACACAAACACACACACACACGTGTCCCTTTCACTCACACACACACACACTCACTCTCACACATACAGACACACACACACAAACACTAACTCACTCACTCACATGTCTCCCTTTCTCTCACACACTCACTGAAACACTCTCTCACTCTCTCTCTCTCTCTCACACACACACACACACACACACACACACACACACATAGTCAAAATAGATGTTAAAGTCAGCTGTTTTGCTGTGAAGTTAATCATTATGAAGTAAATAATTGTTTAGTTTTTTCTATTCACAATAAATGTCAGTTTCACATAACATGGCTCATTAAGTGTGTGTGTCTGGGTGGGTTTGGGGTTGGAGGGGATTGGTGCTTTGGTGTGTGGGATTGTTTTTTTTTTGAAAATTGTTCTTTGCCCAGGGCCTCCAATTAGCCAGAACCGCCCCTGGAAATATTGTACTGTATAGGAAAGGTACGGGTGAAACTTTATCCTGAGGGCTTTTTAACATGCAGCACATGTGGAAGAACACACGTTGTATTGAGGTGAGATTACCTCTGTAGTTTTTCGGACATAAAAGAGGTGGCATTCGTCCAAATATTCTGTGTAGATGCGTGCCAGCATCTAAACTGCACCACCGCGTGCAATCCTGTCCACATGATTGACCGAATGCCACCCACAAACAGGCCTCACTTTTCCTCTATGGTGCCACCATTCAAGATTGCCAATTGACAGATCTCCCCAACTGTCCCATCCTGTAATTTACTGCCTCAGCTGCCAGTCTCTCCACTCAGGCTGTTTA
This sequence comes from Pleuronectes platessa, assembly GCF_947347685.1. NCBI lineage: Eukaryota > Metazoa > Chordata > Actinopteri > Pleuronectiformes > Pleuronectidae > Pleuronectes > Pleuronectes platessa. The sequence continues at coordinate 24,635,896 of NC_070638.1, read as the reverse complement.
GACAGACAGGTTTCCTGGTCCAATGTGAGATCCTCACATTGGTTTGCAAAACATTCCTGGGTGATATGTGGCAATACATTTGACTGATTGGGTTTGCTGCTCTATATGCTGATCCTATACACTTTTTAAATGTTTCCCATGGTTATTTCTCAACTTTTGAGCCATTGTTGATCTGTATCTGCTACTTTGCTACTTATCACCGAGCTCAAAATATAATTTACAGGTGAATTTGCTGAGCTAATGTCAAAAAGCTGACATTGTCATCTCTGGCAAATTAAATTTTTACAGCACGTTACAGATCCCACACAAAAATAAAGACACACCCTTGACTTATAACATATGATATAACAATTAATGCCACCCTTGACGGTCCAATCTGTATCATTTTAGCATGACCTGTGTACATAGACATTTTTTTTAAATAAATGCGCGTCTGAAATAATACTTCAATATCATGTAAAGCTGTAACCATTCTTTACCCTCTCATTCTCCCTCACACCAGTATACCATCCTGGCTCCTTTGAGCAATTGTTAACCTGTTACCTCAGTGATCTTGAAGACAAAGTCCATCAACCTAAATCTTCCACCAGTTCTCTTGACAATATTACCACAAAACTGTTAAATTGTATCAGTTCATCAGTGCTCATGAGATGATCTCCTGCATATTATTAAAAAGTAAGCTTGACAAATCCTTGACTAGCAAATATAGACCAATTTCCAACCTTCCTGTTATAAGTGAGATCCCTGAAAAGATTGTATACGAACTACTGCACAGCTACATAACCCCCAACAATGTGTAAGATGTATATCAGTCAGGTTTAATTTGAATAAGAACTCTAAAACAGCTCTTTTCAAATTAATCAATGATCTTATAGTTGATAATGATGCAAAAACCTCTCTATTCATACCTTTAAATTTTGTATATATTTTACTGTTTCTCAATATATTTAAAAGGATTAGATTAGATTAGATTAGATTCAACTTTATTGTCTGCTTATTTGCTGCTATCACTGTGGTGCAGAGTTCAGCAGGGTGACAGCCGCAGGGATGAAGCTGTTCCTGAACCTGCTGGTCCGAGAACGGAGGACCCTTTAGCGCCTCCCAGAAGGGAGGAGGGCAAAGGTGTCCGTGGTAATTTACTGCATCTGAATATTTAGCTTTTCATCTCAACAATATGTTCTGCAGAGTTTTGCTAATGCAACACAATGTTTTTACAAAGGCTTTATATATGAAATTAAGTATGGTCATAAATATGACTTTTTCCTTGTATAAAAGTATTCCTGAGTACTAAAATAAATACCAATACCATACAGTATGAAGAGGTGCATCTTCCGCTCCTGCAAATATTTCGCAATAAAACCGTTTTTTTTTAATCAAAAGAATGTATTTGATCAATGGATCAAGTGTGCTTTATTTTGAGAGGCATACAGAAAACTTTACAACCATTTTTGTCTGTCAAATAAATTCCTCAGATAAACATTTAAATAATTTTCTCAGTTTTTTCTGCTGTGAACCACAATGTTTATCTGTCTAAGTCGCAAACTCACCACTATGGGGATCGAGGGGTGGGTGAAGTGTTTGAGTAACAAACTGCACACAAGCTCTCGCCCAACGGCATGCGTGGTGTGCGAGTTGGCATCGCTACTTCCGCCAGCATCGCTGCTTCCAGTAGTGGACTCTTAGGCTTAAAACACTGTTTAAATGATGCCGTTTGGATTGGAATTTGAAAGTTGGGTTTCCAGACACTTGGCTGATGCCGCAATATCAGTATAGAGATATGTTATGTGTTTTTTCTTTTTTTTGTTACTTCTGAAAAATTAATCACCAGTTTCTTCAACTGTATTGGATATGGCTGCAACACTGTTCGCCCCTGAAACTCCTAAAGTGTTTTTTGTACTCAACACTTCCCCAACCCCTCCATTGGCATAGTGGTGAGTAGAAAGAGTGAATTATCATTTTTCAGTAAACTATCACTTCAAGAGCAAATTGAAGAAAAAAACATTAAAGATATTAGTGACTGAGGCCCACTGTGTCCACCTCTCTAAATGAACCAGTACCTTATGGCTTAATTATGGTACCAAACATTACTGAGTTTGTGTCATCAACAGTTCTTTTCTTGTATTTCTGTTCTACATTTTAACTCTGAATTTAGCATACAGTTATTAGCTGTGCAAAAGTCAGATCAATTAACTTATCCTCACTTAGTCCATCTGTTATAGGTAACATTCAACACGAGATCATGGGAGCACCATCTTTGAGCCAACCATTCTTGGTGATCAATTTCCGTCACATTTTTAGGGATACATTTTTCCACTTATCTATATCCATTACGTTTTTGATTAATCTTTTATCGCCTAACCTTTCCTGAATTGGTTCAACCCTAGATAAGTTCTCCTCATTTTCTTTTCATTGTGCTTGATGATAAGGGTTGCACCAACAAATCAATATTCTCAATTGAGCAGATGTGTAATAATCCTTTAATCATTGGAGTCCTACCTTATTTTTTCGCCAATTTAAGTGTTTGAAATCTTGGTCTTGGTTTTCTGCCTTGCCAAATGTGCTGTGATATTAATTTGTCCCAACTGTCTTTGAAAGCAATATTCCATGTTTTCTAATACCAATCAGGATGCATATATGGAAGAGGAGGCACCCAGAGGTGACATGACCATCCAATCAGGGCTCAGTAATTCAACAGAAAGTATTGACAGCATGAAGGCCTTGACAGCTGCAATAGAAGCTGCTAATGCACAGGTAATTTTTTTTACAGATTATTGCTAATGTAAAAAGCAGGATTTGCTTAACCAACTGTACTTCCCAATAATGGGAAGCCATTATATGTATACATACATTTGTATTTGTTTTCTGACTCTTGTATTCACAGTGTACTTACATTTCTGTCCTTAATACTAATGTCTAGGTCCACGGACCAGCCAGTCAGCATGTGAGTAACAGCAGCATGGCAGTTAGCACCCCCACCTCCTCAGTTCTAAGCAGGGGGGCTTTTCTTGAAGAGCAGCGGAATGAATACAGGAAAGAAGCACTCAGGAAGGGCAAATGTCTCTCCATAGGCATCCAGGTATTCTTGAGACAGAAGTGGATGTGAAGAGAAATGCAATGATAGAATAATGTTGTTAGTACTCACATTATAGAGCCTGTATCTAAGATCGCTAAAAGTTCCCTTTGTACTAAATGAAGATCAAAAAACACTAAATCTTTGTTAAGAAATACTATGCTTAAATTGGTATTATTTGTCTTGACTATTTCAAATTTATCCTGCCTTTCCCCTCTAGGTGGATGGACCAGAAGAGATTACAGATCCAGAGGACCCATCTAAGTTCACCTCTGTGGGAATACAAGTGGAAGATGATAGGGGGTGAGGCACACATGTAGCATTTTCCTTCTGTTATGACTCTGTTAGTCCTTTAGAATTTTTGTTTTATTTTGAACCCTGTACTTATTCTTAGTTAAATCCTTTTTGATTGAGCTACCACCTCATCCATTGCACTTCTCGTTAACAGTCTTGAGTCAGGTGACCCCAGACAAAAATGTCTGACATACAAATTTCCAATTTGGAGACCATTCAAATAATTGCCTCCAACAATACAGCTTCCAGGGATACTAAAATGTTCATATCTATAAGGTGTAGTGGACAACAACAGCCTAGTGCCAGTGTTAATATCAATGGTTACAAGGTTATGGAAATTATTATTAACATTGATGAGAAATATGTGCGAGTGACAAATAAAAAAAAAAATCTAGTATATTCTAGTTTTTTTAGATCTTTTCTCAACATTTTGTGTTGTGTTGTATTGTTGTATTTACTGTTTGTTTTCTTCTGGTTGTTAGATATCGTCGGTTTCAACGCTCAAACAGTGTTACAGCAGCTGTGCAGGTAAGCCTCCAGTCCAGTGGTTTTCTTATAGACCTGACACTGAGCAAATGAGTAAGATGTAATTTCTTGCTCATTAATTACTGTGTCCACCACCTGTCACCAGACTTAACATGCAATTTGTTGTTGATAACATGTAGACCAGACATTGAAATTATCATTCACATGAAATGATAATTGTGACATGAGTCGTACTTTCAGTCCCGGTAGGTGGCACTGGCCACAGACAGGTGACTGAATATTGCCATGTAATTGACTTCAGGTAGGGACTCTTTTAAGCGAATGGAATTTGGAGCAGATTATACAATGTAAACTTGAGTTACAACTTGCTGATCTGTGGTTTACAGTACTGCCACTTCAACACAAATCACAATAAAAAAAATATAGAATCATCAAGATCTTGGGGGCTGCACTATTAACCATAATAAATTCATGATCTTGTTTCAAACCATATTTCTAGATGACAACGATTGTCTACACAACAATAAAGGCACCCCTACCTTTTCCTTCAACCGATGGCAATGTGCTGTTACACCAAATGATGTAGAGCAGCAGAAAGCCAGCAGTAAATCAGTGCAAGGCAGAAAAAAACACAGATGTTTGTGCTGAGGTAAAAAACGAAATTAGAGAAACACTGCTGACGGCAGTAAGAATCAGATTTTTTGCGTGTATGAAAAAATCTTCTCCTACTCCAACCTGGAATAAACATTCTTCCTGAATGTGTCTCCTCTGCACACTTGGCATAAACCCTTACCTCATTTGTTTTAGCTTAAAGCCCCAAAACTGGTGGAGAGATGGAGCTACTATATATATTGTATAAATAGTGCCATATATAAACATAGCTACCCTGTTATTGTGCATTAAATACTAAGCTATTCAAATATTACACGGGTTCATATATTCATGTTTTTTATTTAAACACGTGCAAGGTACAGGGTGGCCATGCCACTGCCATTTATAAACATACATCTTGCATACAACACTGAGCTTTTAAAGTAATTCAAAGATTCATGTTTTTATTTTAAACATACATGTAGAAGAGACAGTGAATCCTCAAGCCATCTGTGGATGGCAGACATACTCCCACATTATTGAGATGTCAGACCCTGATGGGTAGCACACAACTTATCTAACCTTGAATGGATGGAGGTTATCAGGCAGAGGTTCCAATCAGCCTCTCAATATGTTGGATGCATGTTAATGTGTATTTAAAGACATTTAAATTTGTGGAAAAAGAATTGGTTCGAAAATAAATCTAAAATTATATTAATTATAATTATATAAATTATATCTAATCAACTAAACATTTCGCCACCCCCCTGCAGGGGGTCTCCTTGAGTGCAGACTGTCGCAATCAGTCTCAGGTCATCAGAATTCGACCTCCATGTAAATTCAATTGCCAAATCACAACATACATTATCTCAAGGTACCGCTCCCATAGAAAAATTATTACATTACATGTCATTTAGCTGACGCTTTTGTCCAAAGCGAGTTACATTTTTAGTACACTCAACATTTATGAGGGGCCACTCTTGTGAATGGGTGAATGCAAAACCAGTGTTTTTACTAGGAGACTAAGTTGTACCAGTGTGTGCGGGGGAAAAAATTACATACATTTTTTTCAGTTAAGCTGGTTGATTGGATGTTGTTTCGCCTCAATTTATTTTCAGGATCGACCATCTTAAGTTTGAGAGCTTTGTTTTCTTGGGACAGGGCTTTAATGGTAATGGTTTTGTATTTATATAGCGCTTTTCTAGTCTTGATGACCACTCAAAGTGCTTTACAGTACAGTTTTACATTCACCCATTCACACACACATTCATACAGTGCATCTATTCGCAGCACTTTGTTGTTCTATGGGGGGGCCATTCAGGGTTCAGCATCTTGCCCAAAGACACTTCGGCATGCAGATGGGTCAGACTGGGGATCGAACTGCCGACCTTCAGGTTGGAGGACGATCACTCTACCGCTCAGCCACAGCCGCCCTGCACCGACCAAACAACATGTGTTCTGACCAAAGACCAGCGACGCTGCAAATGCACTGTGGGGTATTATGGAGACCTGTGTTACAAAAATGCACAAATTGCAGTGATGTGTGGCAGAGACTACTTTGCCATGAGGGTAGTAGAGGATTTCCTCAAGTACTACAAGGTGCCACTGGAGTCGCTGCACTTACCCAACAAAACGTGTCGCGTTCAGAAGGAGGTAATCGATGGCGCGTTGTACTTCATGTCCTCCATCTCCAAAGAGCAGTATCTGAAGTGTGGAGGCAGACCGCTGGAGAAAAACATTACTCACGTCACGTACTCTCTGAGTTTGCTGACGGACCCTCAGGTGATGGGAAACATTATCAGAGATCCCACCTTTACAGGTGGACTCAAGGGTTGCACGGCTGGTCTCCATGTTGCACGGCTGGTCTCCATGTTGTTCAGTGTTTACAGGTGTTGATATATATATATATATATATATATATATAAATATATATATATATAAAATAAAATAAATTAAAACCTGAAATGTCAGCAAATGCAAAATTTATGATATAGACAACATTCACTTGATAAAACAATGTATTAATTATATAATTAAAAACAATTCCTCATTATAGCTGTTAATAGAAAACACAATGTGGTACGATAACAATTCTTACCAAATCTTTTTATGGTTGCAGTTTTTATTTGCATATCGTGTAATTGCTAAGAGACTGGTATTACTTGAATAACCATTTGTTTGTCCAATAATATAATTCATTAATATGTTTTTTAATCCATCCAGGCAGATCTTGACATGCCTGACTTGCCAGACACTCCCTTGGACTCCTCAGACACTGATATAGATGTCCTGTCATCGGGTGCCCTCTCTCGACAATTCTCCCGCGATGCTGCCACGTCCACCGTCAGCATACAGGGCTCAGGGAACCACTACCATGCCTGTGCCTCCGATGACTATGAGGATGTGGAATTCGACCCGTCCATTCTCCCCCCTCCAGACCCTTGGATTGACAGTGTAACAGATGACTCACTTGATGTCAACTTTAACAGCTCGACGATATTGGAGGTATGTGGGGTCTTATTCAAAGAAATTATATTAATATGTCCATGATCATTGGTTACAGCAGAAATATTATTCACTGCATAACATTGGCACACTTAGCAACTGCAGTAAATTTAAATTTTTCATACTTTGCTTAAATTGAGCTGTTTTAAAAGCTGCACTTATAAACAACTTATGATAAGGAATAAACAATTATCTGTAATGCAAAAGTTGATTCACCAATCAATCAATCCAATTTTATTTGTATAGCCCATATTCACAAATCAAAATTTGTCTCATAGGGCTTTAACAAGGTGTGACAACCTATGCCCTTAACCCTCAACAAGAGTAAGGAAAAACTACTAAAAAACACTTTTAACAGGGTAAAAAGAACGTAGAAACCTCAGAGAGAGCTTCATGTGAGGGATCAGAAGTGCAATAGATGTCAAGTGTAAAGGAGAACATCATCAAGATAAAGTTTTTAGCAGCATTGATAAGGGTTAACAAAATCTTTCAATACAAACTTTATTAGATCAGATTCACTTCAAAAGACTCAAATCAATTTTTTTGTTGTTTATTTAGTGCCTGCAATCTTCTCTCAGTTATCAATCAATTCATAATCACATTGAACAAAGTATTAAGGTTCTTTTTCTAGAGAGTGAGACTGGGTGAGACTGTAAAGGTTTACAGTGAGACTGTAAATTTTATTATTTTGTCCTGTATATAATTTTGTATATGTATTTCATATACACTGCTGACACTATAAACAATAACACTTTTTTTACATTTTGAGTCTGGTAAAACTTTGTCCTTCCATTTTTGTTTAGGCATTCTTGATTTCTTGAAAGTTATTTTCATTTTCTGTGAATTCTGTGTGTGCTGATGCCATTTATGGACATTGAAGGGGTGTTCACCTATTGTAATTTGGAAAAGCTGGCATATGCTTTTCAACAAAATATAATGGGTTCATCGATATAGGAACCCATGTTCGAAGAATACTGCAGTTTAAGAAAACATCAGGATTCTGAATATTTTTTGGAACATTCTTCAGAGCAGATTTAAGAAAAAACGTAAGAAGGTATTGAAGAATGAGGCCCTTTGTTTGGAGTTTTCAGTTCAGCAACACTTGGTTCATTACAAAACGGCTGTGATAAATAACCCTAACCCATTTTGCTTTATTTTTTGGAGCATTATTGCTAACAAATCAGTGATGTGGCAATACAGCAGGAATATTTATCACATAGCAGCATTTGTGTTGTGTGTAAGCATTAGAGAATATTTAGCATACTCATCAAGCTTTTTGAGCTCAGTCCATCATACTAAAAATCAAGTTGGATTTCCAACAGAGTTACATGTCAAACGAGGTAGTACATGTACAACAAGTGTATCAGAAAATACCCAGCAAATATGTAGAGTATACATCATTTTTGTTGAAGACAATTTTTAAGTTACCTTTTTAAAGCAAAGTCATGACATGGTAATCTAAATAGTTGTTGTCCTATAACTGTGAAAATAAAGTGAGGTCTACAGGTATTCTGACCTTGCAAATTAGGAAAAAAGTTTAAAATGATGATTTCCACATTATGAGATTTGATTCATTTTTATTTGATTAAAGACTGCTTTTGTAGGTGAGTCTCTGCATGTTGTGAAAGTCTGGATGTTTGACTGGCAGGTGGTGCAGCGTTCAGTGTGTCATAGAGATGGACGCTGGTTCTTAAAGCTGCTTCAGGCTGAGACAGACCGCATGGAGGGCTGGTGTGACCAGATGGAGCTCGACCAACGGGAAAATTACCTGCCTGAAGATAGTATGTTTTTGTGTGTGTGTTCTTCATGTCTAGGTTGCAAGTATTTCTGTTACTATGCAAGAAATTACACACAAACAAATCTGACATCTGTAGTCCTATAGGTTTGTTTTGTGCCTTATTACACTGGAAATTACATTGTTATTGCTGAATTTATTATAATATCTTTGTAAAATGTACACCTATGGAAGGTGAAGGGTGAAAAACTGAAACTAATTTGTAATGTAATGATAACACATTTAGATCTTAGTCTCATTTCTGTTTAGCTCAACTTTTTCGGAGAAAACATATCTGCGACCAAATTTCATTACCTTTAACATGAATTTAAGGTTGTTAATTTACACTTTTGATGAGTCAAAAATATACTGATATATTAATGTAAGGTAATGTTATACATTATAACAAAGACATGGGTATGCAGGATAATAAAATGTCAGTCAGTCAAATTCTATAAGTATAGCTCATATCCCCAGATCAGAATTGGGCTCGTAGGGTTTAGAATAGTAAGTTGTACATATTCTTCAACACAGATGAATTGTACTCATAGCGCAGTCCCCTTATAAACTTTGTCTTTGCTTGTAGTCCTTGGGAAGATGAGGAGTGCAATGGGAAGCGCTCAGCTTCTGATGTCTCAGAAGTTCCAGCAGTTCAGGGAATTGTGTGAGGAGAACCTGGTGAGTCACAAACAATTTTACTCCCACTGAAGACATACAGTCAGACATTTTCAAAGATCTGTCATCTTTCACTTTCTGTGTAACAGACTTTTGAGCAAACAAAGACTTGATTAACATATCCCCTACTGCTACAATCTATCCATTTCCTTTGCCTGTTAATTTATCTTTTCCTATTTGCTCCATCAATTTCCTGTTCGAAGAAGAGAGGGAGACAATAGTGAAAGAGAAAAATTATTTAAGATTTGAGAGAGAGAGAGAGAGAGAGAGAGACTTTTGGAAGTTATACATCACTTTAATTCCTTCCTTCTTAGATTTAAGATCCGAATTCCCAAAGAGGAATTTTTTTTACTATTTACAAATTCAGAACTTAATTTCTAATCTGAAAAGAGCAGGACTACTGCCTCTGGGGTTTTAAACGATGGAGGTAATTCTGGAGAACTCTATATAGGTGAAAAGGAACATTTCTTTAATATACAGTACTCTGTCAGAACATCATAGTTCCTCCTTGACCCCACTGAAGACTGAATGGCAAAAGGATCTGGGATGGGATTTTAGTAATGACCAATGGGATGTAGTGTACCAAAATGTATTTACTAAAGTTTCTTGTAATAAAATAATTTATCAACATTTTTAATTTGTGCACAGGATGTACCTTACCCCAATACGTTTGAGTAGGATATATCCTAACTCAACACATCTCAGTTTTTTTTGCTTAATTGGAGTAATAAAAACATTAAAAAAATTGTATTTGTTCAATCAAATTTTGAACGATACACTATACCTGAAACAACGCACCTACACTTTAAGCCAGAGGTCTTCAACAGGGGGTCCGTGACCCCTGGGGGGTCCGGGAAGATACTGCAGGGGGGTCGAAAATTTTTGGGTTGTTAGACCATTTTTTTAAAATTCTTTCAACCAATTAAATTTTTTTTAAGTTTAAAAGAAATTTAGATTTCTTTAAATACACATAAACATGATTCCAACGTATTGTAGCGAACAGATAAATAGAAGCAGAAGATGTTAAATGTACTGCAGCAATGCACGCAGTGCAGCTCCTACCTTGCACATGTTTAAAATTAAAACGTGAATATATGAACCTGTGTATTATTTGAATGGCTTAGTATTGAATGCACAATAACCAGGGTAGCTATGTCTATACATGGTACTAGGCCCAGTTTAATATAAAACACAATTTTATACAATATATATAGTATGTGGGTCCCTGCTCCATCTCTCTACCCGTTTGGTGGTCCTTGGCCTGAAAAACGTTGAAGACCCCTGCTTTAAGCAATATGGGAGTAATATTCCTGAGAACATGGGAACCTTGTATGGACCTCTTACCATTAGCCTAACCTGATTAGATGTGCTCTGATTCTATGTAGCAATGAGATCCTTCCACTATGACAATACTAACCAACTATTTGTATAATTTTTATTGATGTTTTCTGACTTTATTCATTTATTCTATCTTTTTTTAAATTTATTTTAGAACCAATTATTTTGTATTTTTGTGTATTTGTTTGTGTTTCACTTAAGCAATTATATTATCATTTTATTTTATGTTTTGTTCACAATTTAGGCATGTTATTTAAAAAGGAAAAATAACAAAAAGGATTACAAGGTTTATCAAGTATGGAGGTAACGAAGGCATGGACTAGATTTCCTGGATCTTTTAGAGACAGGATCTGCCAGGTTTTTGCAATGATATGTATTATGTATTTTGTTTTAAATGAGAATCCAATGACATGTATAGATTGATGATGACTCCTAGATCTCTGAGGGTTTCATTGGAGCAAGGGCAGTGTTAACCAGAGTAGCTGATAATGTTTCTTTTATGGAGGCATATGTAAGGTAAATAAAATTGGGCCGTGCACAGAACCCAGAGGAATCCCATGTTTAAGTGCACACAGATGACTCAACGTTAGAAACAATATTTTGGTGGTGGCAAGTACTTCAGGTCAGCTAATTTATCCTGGCCTTGGAATTGCAGTGAAGTGCTGGCTTGCACCAGTATGTCATGCAAAGATACTGACGAAGAATACAAAGAATACTGTGTCAGATGAAAAACACATTTTGCGTTTAAGATAAGGAGTAATAAATAAATAAATAACATCAAACTTAGAAATCAGAATTTCTAAAACACCAGCTTAAGGCTTTTTCTTTAATGCCAATGTCCGGGAGCAGTTGCATAACTGTCATTATTAGGCTCTGGCAGAATGGTTGTTATGATGAAAATGATTAGAGTGATATTTATAGATGTAATGCTGTTATTAGTAACAGAAGCAAGTGCCAGAGGAGAGGGACTGCAGACGAGGCCTCAACTGTTAACTGCTGGGGCCGCTGGTAGAACTTTGTTGCAAGGCAGCTGACAACTCCTCAGGGAGAGATCATCTCTGGTCAACAGCTATCAACCACGATCTGAGCTGAGGCAGTCCTCAGCTCGGTGATACTCATTCAAGTCAGCTCTCTCTAATTATTTGATTCTGTTATTAAAGACTGGGTCATCAACAAATGACTGGGTCATCAACAAAATTATATTCTATTAATTTACTTTCAGATATCCCTTAATAAACTCACACATTTAGTCTTTGATCAACTTAATTCTTAAAATGTATAGAGAAAACCAACAGTTCCCACAATGATCGGCTCTTTTGCGACTGTGGAGAGAAAAACTCCCTCGTTAACTGGAAGACACCTCTAGAAAAAACAGTCTCAATGTGGGCGGCCATCTGCCTCGGCCAGTTGGGGTGAGCAGGAAGAATTGGGAGGAGAGGAGAAATGGGTTGAAAAGAGGGGAGAGAAGAGAGAGAGATAGGGGAGAGAGAGACCAGGAACACTTGTGCACCATCAGGTTTCAGCTCTGACTAGTTATAATTAAAACAATAAGAGTGTGAAGATGTCATAAATGATAGCAGAAAATATTCATATAATAATTGATTAATAATGAGTATCATCAGTATTAATAATAATAATAATAATGCTAACATTATTATTATAGGCGTATGTCTACACTTCCTGCTCTCTATCCAATAAGCTGGTGAGGCTTAATATCTTACCAGCCATGGAGACTCCAGTATGCCCATCTGATCTCTGTAAAGACCTTTTCAGACTAAAGTGCCTGAAAATCATCTTGGAACTTTGTGACTGAGGTTTTTAAAGGAGTGTTTAGACCTCTGCGCATGTGAATGATGGGGCTCCGTCATTCACATGAGCCATGAGCGTTGGAGCTTGGAGCCGCTCAAGTGGGGAAGTGGCTGGAGGCGCCTAGACAGGAGAAGAAGCTGGGCAGGCCTGTATTGCAGATTCTGAAGATATCTTTCCTGGGCTGTAGGTAGATCATCATGCAGGTGTGTTATAAACATAGAAGTCTTCACATGTATTTGAGTGTACTTAGTCTGTGCCAGGTTGGGCATACTATCTTCACTGTCTGTCTCAGATTCACCATCAGAATAACTTGAAAAAGAAGATCTATATGTGTGTGTTGCTACCTCTTTAATGTGTCTTTCCTCGTGAAAAGCTGCATAACCATATTCTTTATTATGATTTTCCATCCTTCGCCTGGGTCCCTCTTTTGAGAACAGTTTGTCTTTTCCAAAGACATCTCCAAATGTCTTCAGGAGGAGGGTGATTTGTCTGAGATATTTCCTTCAGGGCTCCTGTACTGCAGCTTGCCATGTCTAACAGACACACAAATCCTATATTGGGGTGGGTTGGTCAGGTTGTTCAAGATCCAGGATGCGAGGTGGGATCCTGTGTATGTCCCACAGAAGTGCAGACTGTATATTAACATTTTGTAAGCATCTTGGTCAAAAAAAGCAGATCGTATTTGAAGAAAACTAAATCATATTTTTCCAAGAAAGAAAATTATGGGGGCAACTAATCAGAGCATTATTGCTATTCAAAAAGAAACAGAAACAACTAAACATATATCAGTAATTATCTCAAATAATACATCATGTACTGTCAAATAATTAACTTCTTCTCTACCTTCTCATTCTTTTGTGTTGTCACAGAACCCCAAAGCCCACCCTCGTCCCGTGGCCTCAGACTTGGCTGGTTTTTGGGATATGCTTCAGCTGTCAATCGAGAACATAAGCCTGAAGTTTGATGAGCTTCACCAGCTCAGGGCAAACAACTGGAGACCCCTGGATCCCCCTGAGAGAAAGGTACACTCACAGAAGCTCCTAGTTCACCACCAGGCTGACTGCTTAACCAGCGAGAACACCGTAATCGAAATGGGTTTTACATCGTGTCTGTGAAGGTTTTCAAATCATGGTATCATCAGAATTTATATATGTATACATAGCCAACTTCACTTGATGTATTCCTTCAAGATGTTTCACCTTTCATACAAAACTCTTCTTCAGGTATAACTGACAAATTGGATGTTTCAGGTAGTTAACATCTGGGTTTCGAGTCGAGGTTGAGCAGATCATGAGTGGATTTTCTTCTTTTGGTGAACTATCCCTTTATATACTGTACCTCAAACTTCCCACCAGTCATTTAGAACTAATGAAACCTCTTGGATGAGAGGGTAAACGTCTTCAAGAAACACAAGCAAGTCAATTTACCTTTGCGCACATTTACATTCACTAAAATCTCACTCCATTCTTATTTCTGGAACTAATGAATGTCTCATTTGCCAACAAAAAAACAAAAAAATCTAAACACCTCTGTTATTATCTTATTTTTCCAAAACTGAATTTACCCAAACACTGAATAGTATTTCACGCTACCAATGTTCAAAACAATAAATACAATGCTTTGCAGCATATTCAGGTAAGCCAATACACACATACATCCATGCTCAACAGAAACCAGCTGATCATACCTTAAGCGAAGATTAAAATGCAGTGTGTTCCCATTTTATCTTTTAATATTCTTAAAAAACAAACATCTGTAGAAGGTCTTCTGAAAAGAAATACCATTTTCTGTCTGAACACATGTGACAACATGACATGAAAAACCTTAATTTGCCCTGTTACCTTCCCGAAATCCCAAAATTTAAGTTTCAATCATGTCAGCAATGATTTTGTAGGAATATGAAAGATAAATATGTTACAGCTACACAGGTGTACCCAAGACCTAGCCACAGAGTTGAGTTAGAATCAATTGAAGTGTATTTTCAGTTCCTGAATAATTATAAGCAGAGGTGACCTGGGCAATGTGAAACTGAGCTGGTGGCTGGTGGAGCTGATCTGATGGAGGCTGGCGGCAGGTGGAGAGTGGCTGAGGTACTCTGACGACTTTGATGCTGTTGGCTTGTAGACCTTAGCAGTTAGCTAGCAAACAGATGAGGAGAACCCTGCAGAGTGGGAAGGGCAAGGCGATGTCTGGAGAAGAGAGTCTGGAGTGGAGTAGACGGAACTGCAGAAGAGGAAAACGATAGTTAAAACTGGCAACAAGCAAAACTAGTAAAAGCTGGAATGCAGACTGACTAATCAGGCACTACGATCCAGCAAGATAAGTGTGGCAAAGCTGAGTCTTTGTAGAGGTCTGGATTGTAGTGAGCATGGTAATGACGTAGGTAGACAGCAGAATAGGGTACGGGTTGGAAACTGTCCCCTCTCTGATGAACTGGCAGGACAGGTTATCCTGCTTGATGTTCCAGGAGCCTGGACGTCGGGTCAGACTCATGTTAAAGCCACCAAAAAACATAGCCCACCTAGCCTGGCGAGAATTTATTCTCTTGGCTTACTGGATATATGCAAGATTTTTTATCATAAGTCTAAACCAAAAAGGTGTTTCTGTTTCCTCCAGCCAGTGGTGCTCTGCAGTAGAAAGCCTACATTTGAATTTACATGGATGGGGTTTATTGTCAACAGGTGATCCTTGGCAGGATCCATCTGTATCTGACCCTGTGAATTCACATAGTTGAAGCAAGACACTTAATATACACAACATGAAATTCTAACTTTTCAGCTTTGACCTTGTACCTTGATCATGCCTTGAGGGGGACATTAAGAAAATCATGACGTCATCCAGATAGATGAAAATAAAATAATTGGTCATGTCATGGAGGATGTCATTAATGATTGCCTGAAAAAAACAAAAACAAAGGCGATCCCAGGATTGAGCCTTATGCCGAACCCATACGTGCACCCTTTCAAAAATTGAGTTGAAGGAACAAACATGGACAATATATTTATATTTTCATTGCAGTTCTTTAAGAAAAAATAAACGCTTTTCAACATTTATCAGCCCCAACTCCGACATGATCCCTGATCCTCCTCCTCAGTTCCTTCTGTACACCCTTAAGCTCTTCTTGTATTCTTGCCAAAAAGCCCTCTTTCTTTCCCTTTAGGAGGGCCTTTATATCAGGATTAATACACAGTTTGTTTTGGGGGGGGGAAATGTACAGTTCTGGTGCTTACAGTCATTGTATTCCGTGATGTACTGTGTCAGGATGTCTATGTCTTCCCCATGACCCTTCTTATTACACAATTGACTTGAAACAGTCCTTCAGAGCCTCAACAGTTAAATATCCCGACAGCAGTGGTGTTCTTTAATAGAGATGTAACCAGAGTTACACCATCTCTCATTCACAAACACTGCCAGCTCCCTTCCTTTACTCCTACCTCGCTCCACTGCCAAAGTTAGTGCTGTAACAGGCTGTCACAATGGAGGCACAATCTTTGATCAAGTCGTGTATGTGTAACATGTGAAATATCCCTCCGATATATCCAAAGTATAAGACATGTCATGTTGCTCATAGTCTTCTGGCGTAAGATGCAATTTGTGAACAGACTTCATTTATGGTTTATTGTGTTTTTCCACACAAAATCTACCTGCCACGGTCATCTCCAGAATAATATACAGGAGCTAAGTGGTTTGTATTGTATTTGTCATTGTGAGGCAAATATGTTTGAATGTTGCTGAATCTATATATTAATTGCAAACACAGTCACAAAGATATAAAAAATAGGCTACAAAAAAACAACCTGCTCCTTGGCCTCAACTTTTTATTGTAGCTTACTCTGAAAATCTGAGAAAGAGGCAGGGATGTTAGTTTGTGACATGTATCTGCTTCCCTGTTCTGTTGCTCGCTCTCAGCAGTTTGGGTTGTGATTTTGCATCATTGTGATTGCTGCCTCTGATGGCTTCCTCATTTGCTGTCATCGTTGTCTTTTTCTTTCTTTTTTTCATTTACAGTGAAGCTGCTTGCAAACAGCCACGCATCAGTCAACATAACTGCAATTCCAACACCAAAAAGGCCTTGACACCTCTGGGCCTCCGTAGATCCATCATGTCTGTCTCTCCATCCTTTCTTCCTTCCTTCCTTCCTTCCTTCCTTCCTTCCTTCCTTCCTTCCTGACTCACTCACTCACTCACTCACTCACTCACTCACTCACTCACTCACTCAATCGCTCGCTCGCTCGCTCACTTACTTACTTACTTACTTACTTACTTACTTACTTACTTACTTACCTACTTACTCCATTCTTTCTGTTGCCTGCTACTGTCTCAGCATGTGCATTTTTTGTTGTATGTGATTTAGCTGTCAGGGTCAAGAAAGCTGGACAGGAGAGATTGATACATTACAACTGTAAAATATTAAAGTAGAAGGAAATTATGAGACCCATACCAGTAAAACAATGGGTATGCTAAGTAAGTCTAACTAATCGCCCTGTGGTAAATTTTTCTATGTTCCACGGACTTTATCTGTTTATTGGACTTGCAGCTCAGTATTTAATTCTATTTAAATTTCAGCAATAAATAAATGAATACAATACACAAGGGAATACAGAATTTTACAGGCAATTGTTCACTCATTCTCTTGGCTCTGCTTTACCACTTTAAACTGGTAAATCTATCTGAAAAATATTTGTCAAATCTCAGTTACCTTAAACAATAATAACACTTCTATTAGTTAACTGTCATTGCTGGACAATGCTGATTTTCTTTTCATTAAATGTATTTGCATTTCACGACCATTAATGATTTTATCAGATATTGTCCTTTTAATATAAGTAAGTTTGTATGTCTTGTGGTTTTAAGTCTACTCCATAGCAAATGGAGTAGACTTGTTATAGGATATGTCTTGTTTGTTACATCATTGGTCTCATATTCAGACTTCTGTCCATAGTCTCAACACTGTACTTCCAAGATGATTGTCAAGGTCCACGGACATGGCAGCATATGTTAGAAATATGTCTGACAGGTCAAGAAACATGAGCTGGCAGATGATCGGACAGGTACGAAGTGAACAAACTTTTTCTGTCTGTCCATTCAGACAGCAGGATATTGGTTCACAGACCAATATCCTGCTTTAAATTGTTCACACTTTACTTCCTGCAGTTGTATGAACCCAGAAGCATTTCGGGTGCAATAGACCGAAATTTGACCTTCAGATAAACTGGTTTGCATCCTCCACCTGTCAGATAATCTGACTGCTTGTGTTTCATGATACCTCAGGCTTTGATGGAGCCATGTGTTGTAGGATGTCAGCATTTAATTAGCTGAGTATGGTGTTGCCATAACTTAAAGTAATGCTGGATAAAAGTATGAAAAAAAGAAATATGCTTGAATTATGCTTGAAAGATATTTATATTTGCACTACTAATTAAAGACAACAATTTGTGCAAAGACAAATCCTGACACAAGATAGACTTGCATGTAATGAACTGAAATTCCCTTCTTTAATATTAAAATGAAAGCATATACAGACACATGCTACCCACATGTGTCAATAAGGTAAAGTAGTCTATGTAAAGTTTAGTCGTGTAGATAGATTATTGTACAGCAAAGTTTATATGTTGGAAATGGAAACAGTTACTCCACACATGTAGTGAACAGGTTAAGAATCCCGAAACACACGTCTGTCTTTCCCTGAAATGTTTGCCCTCCCTTCCCTACCATCCTCTCCCACTAGGAGAGGCGACTTCCTCCTCCAGTACCAAAAAAGCCACCCAAGGGCCCCCACCACCACCCTTCTCTGGCCAGGGACCGCTCATTGGAGAGCTCAGAGAAACAGCGACAGGAGGCCAGGAAGCGCCTGATGGCAGCAAAAAGAGCTGCATCTGTACGACAAAACTCAGCAACAGAGAGCGCCGACAGCATTGAGATCTACATTCCAGAAGCTCAAACGAGGCTATGAGGACAATTCCAGATACTCTCATACACCCCCCCCCCCCCCCCCCCCCCAACACACACACACACACACACAAACCCACATATATTTAATCCAGATTTGCACAATGAATGCACTCTCAAGACAACCTTGGAATTATTTCACTGATATTCAACCCCCACCACTCTCCGATCATGTCTGCAGATTTAATCAAATTACCACAAATGTGACAGCACTGCATTCAGCTGCCCTCCTTGGGTCTGTGTCTGCTAAACACAGTTAATCAATTCACCAGTACATCACTATAGCAATGGCGTTAGAAGAATCATAGCATTTTTTTAAACTGCTGCTCCATTGAACACAGAGCAACACAGAAGCAACTGCATGACAGGCTTTTAACTTAAAAAAAAACAATGCTCTCTCAAAGTGACCTAACTACAAAACTGTGATGCAAAACGAGACAGCATGATGCAGAGGAGCAGTTTTCGGTTGCTGCTCTTGTGCTCTTGCGCTCAGGTGCTGAATGCAGTGAAGTTTGCCAACCTGTATTAAAAACATAATTTACAATGTTGACAATATAAGACCCACCAGATCCTGGTCACTGTATCTATCAGTGGGTTGCCTCAAACCTCAAGAGCTCCCTGGTATAATCGGGGGCTCTAAAATCAGACTGAATAGAAGGTGAGATTGTTAAATCACCAACTTGGTTAATTTGAGTGAAAGATTGGGGTTGATTTGGGATTAAGGTATAAGAAGGTGTCATATTTTCCTCTTTTCAATCAAATTCTGTCACTTTTTATGTGAACACCAAGTTGTTAGTTCCTCAATGTTTTTGAGGGGAGACTGTCCCAAAGTGTGGGCAGTAATATCCATGCATACAGTCCACTATGTTTAGAGCGGGAAGACACAAAGAAGTCAGTTGTTGAGAGGACTTTGGGGGGGGGGGGGGGGGGGGGAGAGGGAGAGAGAGGCAGGAGGCGGGACAAACTTTATTTGACTCAGATTACCAGTCTAGAACAGTGAAAAACACTTGGACATTCTTTACCCTGCAGAGCATTGCTGCATGTGATGGGCTGCAGAGTGGTAGCTGTGTATTTTCAGATTCACACTGTCAAATCAGACAGGACTTGGTTTGACCTTTGGTCGATGTTGAATGTTGTTCTTTGGGTCTTATTGTATTTACAGAGGTGATGGACTATCCGACACAAACACACACAGTAGTAAACACATAATCACAACCCTGTGTCATCTGACAACACTGCACATCTACAATGGTTCAAACACTATGAAAAGATCAGTGCTTAGAGGTAAATCTTTCAGGTCTTGCAGTTGTATGAACACATTAGGCGCTTGTAATATAAGAGCAGTGTCTTTCTCTTCCCTCTTGAAAAGAGAACGCCATGATCGCTGTTTTTCTTACAACAACCCTTACAATTTAGGTGTATACATGTATGTGGACATCATTCATTTTGGGTCAGGTGGACTCCACAGGGCATCACACAGGTTTATTCAGATTGTGAATGAGAATTTGTGTCAAATTTTAAGTTATAAATGCACAGAATTTTAATCTTTAATCTTCGTTGTGTAGCATAGAAAGCCATTAGGGGAAATTGTATAGTTCTAAGTGTAAGAGACACGGTTATAGGGGGAATTAACTATTTGTTATAATGTTGGGAAATGAATTAATTTGGGTGTGTGGATGATTTTCATCATTTCAACTATGTGGGTTAGATGTTTACATTGCTCCTCCTCTTTGGATTTAGGGGTGATTTATCTTTTACAAGGTATAATTACTCTTAAGCAATATTGTGTGCAAGGAATACTGTGTAAGACAGGGCTGATGTATTGATAGTGGGGAATTGGGGGTGCCTTTTTGCCATGATACACAAACTCAATCCAGTTGAATCTTGTGTTCAGATAACGATTTGAGATCATTTGGGGCTCTACTGATTTACATGTTTTCAGTCCTAGGCAACCCCCTAATTGAGATATGTTGGCCTTTCTGTATTGGTAGCCTCCCCAGAAAACCAAATAAACAGCAGTGAAAAGTTGGATTTTTATAATAAGTCTCCCATAACAGAAAATCTGACAGAAACTCGTGATAATGTCTGAGTTGGCCTAAAATTATCACCTACATTGCTGTAATAGTTTTAATGGGAAGCTGTGGTGATTACGGGCAGTACCCAATATATACTATCAGTGGAGATAGCAAAGCAGCCAACTCACCAGCTATCATAACCCAAATTGAAATTGCTGAGTAACAGGGCAGGAGAACCAATGCATTTTTTCTACTTGTTTAATGAGTGTTTAACATCACAATTGTTTTTGTGAAAGTGTTTGTGTTACCAGGCTCTCAGTAAAACATGTAAGGATTGAAAATGTTTCGTAGTCAAGGGGAATGGTCCTATTTTTTCTTCTTAGCCAGAGTCCTTTTTTCCTGTGCATGTTATTTGAAAGAGAAGGAACCACTGCATGGTTAAAATGCCATAAGCAGATTCAATAATAATCAGCTTCTCCATCCAGAGAGTTTTTCAAGTTGTCATGTATGTAAGGCTTTGTGTGACTCTGACTAAGTAGGAAAAATAATCAATTCCCCTAAAATGTCCAGACACTATTTCAATGTCTGACATTCGAATGACAGGGACAGAAATTACAATAATACTTATAATACAAATGCAATGTGAAACATTCTTGTTTTGCACACGTTAACAAACCTGCACATAATTATGTTTTTTTGAGTTTTGAAGTGTAGGGTTAAGCTGATCCTTAAAGTTCATAGAGATAAAACATTATACATTAAAGCTGGTAAAAGACGTTTTAAGTATCCAACTCTCTTTGATCCTAATGAATGAACTGTCTCTAATCAGCCACAATCTACTGTGGCTAAGGAGATACAGTGGGTTGTCCACTAACCAGAGGGTTGGTGGTTGGGTCCAAGTCTCCACCATTCTGCGTGCAGAAGTGTCCTTGGGCAAGATACTAAACCCCAAATTGCCCCTGCACCTGGGCCATTAGTGTGTGATTGAAGTTTGATTCAGGAACTGCTGCATAGGGTTACACGATATGTCTGTATGATGTGGGTGAATGGAAAAACTGTACTGTTAAGCACTTTGAGAGGTTTGCAAGTCTAGAAACTGCATATGTGGTGTTTAAAGAGGCTGGCGTTAACTTGATAGAAAGTGTCTAAAAGAAAGATACTTTCGACTTGCTTTATTGGAAAAGAAGAATAAGGCGTTTCTGACGCTTGTCCCACACGAAAGTCAAAAGATCAGGATCTCACAACCTCTGCGACTTCATTTTTGACCATTTTTTATGATCCATCTCTCATAAGAACCCCAACTTCATCACAAAATTGCCGCAGGCAAAAACGAATGAAGCAGAACACTCCTTGTGTTAGCAGTTTCAAAGAAAACATCTTATCAGAGCAACTACAGCCATGTGGTTTTATACAACTTCTACTCAAGCCTTCATTTGTTTATGACTAAGTGATATAACTGCCATTCATTTCTAGAGAGAAACAATCTGGAAATCAATTTTCATTCATAGGATTATACAGATGGTGATGATGATGATGATGATGATGTGTTGTGGATCAAAGTATTCTGTATTTATTTTCTTATTTTGTACTGTAGAGCGCTTTGAGTGGTCATCAAGACTAGAGCAGCGTTATATATATATATAAACAGACCACTTACTATTCTTTTGTAAAGGTTGGGTGTGTGTGTGTGGTAGTGGTGGTGGTGGTGGGGCGGGGGGGGGGGGGGGGGGGGGGGCGTAATTTTGTACAGGATCTGATTACCTCTGTATTTACCTCTGTGATAATGACAGTGACAATAACAGTGAGCCATATTCATTGTGAAATACTTCTGAAGATGAAAGGGCCATACAGAAGCTGAAATTGTCTTTTTTTTCTACATTTTGTTTTTAGAGTTCAAGTAGCAAGCTTGTGTCTGTGTGTTTGGGAGGAGCAGGAGAGCAGGAACATCATGGCTCGGGGGTGAATCAGAGGGACAGGAAGAAATGCACACAGTGAATCGTTAATGTCTCTTTTAGGCTCTGGAAGCTTTAAGTTGAACACTTGTGACATAAAATGTTTGTCGGAGAGCGACCAGACTGTAAAGTTATTTGTCAAAAATTACATAAAACATTGTTTTATTAATTGAGGGCTGCCAATATTCTTAAACAAATATTAATTGAATTGAAATTTCTTTTATAAGTATTTTTCAGTTTCTCTTCAAATCAATATACCTTTAAAATGTGCGTAGGTAATTCAATTTACTAATTACTAATCATTATCTTTAATTTGAGATGTGTAATTAAGTTCATATTTAATGAAAGTGAAATGACAACTTTCTTTTTATGGGCTTTAACAAATTAACTAAGGTTCAAAAATTCAATCCAAGGGTCTGGGATTTTTTACTATTTGTTTAAATCAATCATACAAAATGTACACACAAAATGGAAAATTTTGATAAATTTCACAATGATTTTGCTTATAATATCAGCCCAGGCAGTCCTGGACTTTCAGAGTGGACAACCTTGGATGTAATGCTGCTGAAAACCCATATCACTCCAACCAGTGGTGCACTTGAGCCAGATTTGTGTGTTTTTTTTCCTCAGGAAAATATGGCAAATGTATTCAGTAGTTTAAAATCAGGGTCTCCCAGACATGGTGGTCTGTTTTATAAAAAGTGTGTGTGTGTGTGTGTGTGTGTGTGTGTGTGTGTGTGTGTGTGTGCGTGTGTGTGTGTGTGTGAGTGTGAGAGAGAGAGAGAGAGAGAGTGAGAGTATATATACGTATGTATATATATATATATATATACATAAAATGCACTGTGTGTGGCTGTGTGTGGTCTCTAAAGTGCTTCCCGAGTCCTTCTATTCTATGTCGGGCCTTTACTCAGTACGTAGTAGCCTCATAGAACCATGCTGTATATTTACTCTCCACCTGTACCTGCGACCGATTTCTTGTGTTTGTACAAAAAAAATGGCTGAGTGTGATTATTGACGCATGCAGACATACAATTAGTTCCTAAGAACCTATATCTAATTTAAAATAAATGTATTTGGTTTATTTATGCTCTTATTGTTTTTTAAACTGAGACTCTGTTGATATGTTCTATCATGCTTCTCTGATCTTATGTTGTACTGTAAAGAGATGTTTATATGTCCTTAACTATTGATGAACCCATAATAAAATTAATTATCAACTCCCCTTCCATGACTCATCTTTTTAGCTACGTGAAACGTAAAGTACAGAGCCAGTGCAGCTTTAAAGAAAAGAGTGAAATGTACAGTAACTGGCTGGCAAAAATTATAATAGCTAATACGTTTGTTTAATACATTCCACAGTATCCTTACTTTAAATGTGAGCACAAACTATGATTCACCTTGTATCAGTTGTTCTGAGTAAAACAGAATGAAGTCATGTCCTTCTGCTCACCTGGACCTTGGAAGCACACATACTTGTATATATAAATGGACGGGGGTCTGTGACGTCACCCGTTGGTTACCGGTTTCTGCAGAGTGAGAATAAGGCTAGTAGGAGGCGTTCCCCCGGCGCCATCTTGCCGGTGCTGACTCCTCTTAGTTCCTGGCTAACCAATCAATGGGCAAGGAAGAGGAGCGCGAGTGAAGACTCACAGCTGTGCGACGGCAGCAGAGCTCTATTTGCCTGTGTTGGGCCAGAGCCCAGCGGATGACCACAAGACACAGGTCAGAGGTCAACACAAAGAAAATCTAAACAAAGGCCTGTGTAAATCAAGGCCTTGTGGAACATTCCTATCCACCTGTGAGTACTTTTTCCTGGCAGTTTCGAGAAACCCCAGCAGGTTTCAAGGCCCCCGCAGGAACACGGAACCCCTGCTGGGTCTGAAGAGCCCAAAGGGGGCTCTTCAGACCCCCCTCAAGGAGGAGGACCTCTCAGGTAATTTAAAAGCCCAGGCACCCCAAAAATCGCAGCCATTTTACCCTGCTCTGAAGACGTCAACAGACCCCTTCGGGGCCTCCCAGATGTTTTAGTTGCTAAAGGGGGCAACCTTAACTTTTTGCGGCCCATTCCCGATTCCCTGAAGATAGAGCTGACCTTTCCAGTTAGTTGATCCGGAGGTAATTTTAGGGAGCAATTACAGACGTTTGTTTTATTTCCATTTTCTTTTATTTCTTTATTCAGTCGACGTTATTTTGATAGGACTTTTTGTTATTTTAACTTGAAGAGGCCGCGCACAGGAACTCGCTCGCCGGCCGAGCATCACAGACTTTTCTTTTCATGATCCCCACAGCTGCGACACAGCTGTTAATCCCTGCAGGACAAAGCATCATTCTGTCGCAGAAGAGATGAGGCCGAATTCCGTTCCACGAGCAAGACGAATTCGCTCCATATCCGGTCCCAGCACGAAACCGCTGCAACAGATGAACCAGCGCTATCCAGCTCGAGCCATGACTTCTTCACCTAATTCCGGGGATTCGCTGACCGCATGTACCCCGAGGAACACAACACGAGATTCACTGGACTTCTGGAAAATCCGTGCCACGCGCAAGCAACACCGCGAAGGTCACAGTAAGAGGCTTTATTGTCTGGGCAGAGACTAGTTTAAATACTTAGCGTGTCATGTTTATTTGAGTGTGTTTGTTTGTAGATCGCTGATCTGTTTTTAAGCCGTGTAACAGGAGGAAACGATGCGTCACTTCCGGCTCCTTGTTTACATTGGCGAATATTTTAAAGTGCCTCGCGCCGTGACAGAGAGCCTCCGGCAGCACTGTTATCGTCCGACTAAGTTTGCAGAGACCTAACCTGTTAAAAGATCGGTGGACAACTCTAATTTGTGTACTGAGTGGTGAAGTCACTGTAGCTGGTCTCAGACGATGTTTTTGATGTCTCTCTCTCTCTTTTCTCCTAAACCTGTTTTTACACACGTCCCGACCTACACTTACCTATTTCATGTTACATAGAAAATTCTAGATTTCAAGAGCCTTAATATATCTCGACGCCATTCGGCGCCAGAACCAGGAGATAAGAAATCCCTTTGTCTAAAGTTCCTTTGTGTAACAGGCGACCGACCGCCATCTTGTCTTCGACCTAATGTCGTCACCGGGGTCATAAACCTCCATCTTGAAAGTACGTGAACGTAACATCTTGATCCTGACCAGACTACGTCACTACGTGATCTCGTCATTACGCCATAGCCACTCCCTTTTCTCTTTAGACACACACACACATAGAGACACAGACAGGCAGACACACACGACCACACACACACCAGTAGATACTCAGTATTACATGTGTGACCATTGTGATAAGTGCTGCTGCTGCTGTTGCCTTCTTTTGAAATATTGGAGTTTGTTAAATGAAGAATCATTGAAATAACATTAACTTTATTTCCCCTTTTGAATACATACTTTTGTAATTAAAGTATTTGTATTTCTGTGATTATTTGTACATATGTATGTGAATACAGCTGGATTACTATAGCCTGTGCTCGAACTTAAAACCCTTCATTGTTTATTATATAATCATTAATATTAAATATTGAGATTATTAATTTAACTTTTATCACTTGAGACTGATAACTATAGTTTGACTCGTTGGTCCCTGTAACCAGGGTGGTGCCCCGCAACGATAAGCATTAATTACAGATTGTTTCATTCTTAATTGATAATTTTATTGTTTTCATTAATTATTTAACCATTATTAATTGATAACTGTATCATTTCTAATTAATTATTTTACTATTCTTAATTACTAGCTTTATAATTTTTAATTATTTTTAATAAATAATTTCTATTTTAATAATCATTTCTCATGATTATTAATAATTAGCCAACGTCAATTCTACTACTACTATTGCACAACACCTGGTTAGCTCAGGATACGGCTAACCGGCTACCGGCGACATAATAGTCGCCGGTGCTAACGGCTATCGCTGCCCAGCCGGATGGTCGCTATCTTTACCATGAACTAGAGGTAAGTAACCTTGAAACTATACAACAACAAAACCTATTGCTTTATCTATCATGTAATTGTTATAAAAGTTACCGTTTATTTAACACGTCTAATGAACAGATTGAAGCAAGTTAACTACAGAGTCATGTGTTTGGTTGTGACTTGATTTTTTATTTTAATAAGTTAATATCAATACGCTACATGTGTAAGTTGCATGTGATAGTAACTATGTTTCACAAATATTCTGATAGAGGCTGGTATATCCACCATTACTATTGGACCTCGTTAATTTAGCCTGTTATGGAATTTTAAAGAGAATTAGACAGTTTAGACAGTTCTCATATTAATTATATAATTATGTTTCACACTGAGGGAAGTGGAGAGACTTGATGGGGACTGTTATCAACAGCTCTGTGGGAGATTATCACCTTGAATATTACAGATGAGATAAAAGACATTTTATCTATTTGTAAAATGTTTTATTTCTTTCAGTACTTTTATCCAAAGCGACTTAAAGTATGTGCATTTAACCATGAGGGTACAAACCCAGAGCCCAGCACATCGGTTCTGTCTGACATCTGTGGTGCTGCAGCACCTGATGTCCTCAGCAGCAACATGGTGGAGATCGGCAGCTTCAGGCTGGTCAACATGAGGACGACCTGCACCACCTTCATCTGCACAACACTTCATGTTTTCCTCCCTTAACTAAAGACGGCCTGCAACTGTTTAGAGTTGGCAGTCATTGCTAAGTGTCATGGATAATAGAGTTAATTTCTATATTCATTATGGTTGGTTAAAAAAATTGACACTTATTAGAAAAATGTTTAACTTTTGTTTTCTGATTTGATACACTTTAGATAAGAACCCAGTGTTTTATTTTTCTTCTATGCCATAAGAGACAGAACGTGGTCATCACAGCTGTGTCCTTTAGGCTCCTCCATCCCTAAAACAATTATAGGAAACATAAAAGTATGGCATTATTGTAGAGGTGTTACTTATGAACAAAGTTTGTATCCTTATTTTCTGTGGATATTCAACTATGTATTTGAATATGCTTTTGGATTAAACTGTGCACTACCAAGACAATGAATGTACAGTATGGAGTTATTTCACATTAAAAGTATACCTGGAGTCAGTGTTGAAGTGATGACTCAGTGTTAAGTTTGGTTGGATTTCAGTTGTGTCTCATGTTGGACATCCTAGATGAACATTCAACACAAATACACAGATATGTTAAGTCATACATGTGCCAGGTTAATTCCTTAACTTACTTTTACATGGTAAAAATAAAAGTGTATTACTTCAAAGTTCATCAGATAATTTCAGCTTAGGAAATATGTGGTGGACATCAGCCTCAGGTTCTCTATGAGACTGTCTATTCTAGTAAAGTTACACTTCCTATAATTTAATTATATTTACCACAATAATTCAGTGAAGTCTGCCTGAGATTAACGATGTAAAAACTGAAGGTAGCAGACAAGTTTAGTTTTCACTGTAACACGTTACAACACATCAACACCATTACTCTGAATAAAGAGCTTTAGGAGACATAAAGCTACTTTAAATAGTTGCTCTTAAAATGCAGATGTGACTTTAAATACTCAGGTTTCAGTTGATCACAGTAAATCTGTTTCTGCAGAAAAATAATCTGTGTAATGTAGTTAAGTCAAATGGTATGTCAAGTGAATAGATAGATAGATAGAATCCTTTAATAGTCCCACAGTGGGGAAATTTGAGGGTTTACAACAGCAGCGCAGGTAGAGTGCAACAAGAGCAAAAGAAAGAGCAAAACAACATGGTAAGAAACAAAAACAACAATGAGCAAAAAAAAGTAAATAGTAAATAAGTAAATAAATAAAATAAATTGTAAATAATAGAACAATTAAATAATTAAATAATTTAAATAAATAATTAAATAAATTGCACAAATTTTGTTGTGTGTTCAATGGGATCACAGCTGGTTGTACAGTCTGACAGCAGCAGGAAGGAAGGACCTGCGGTACCTCTCCCTCACACACCGGGGGTGAATCAGCCGGTGGCTGAAGGAGCTGTTTAGAGCTGCCAGGGTGTCCCGCATGGGGTGGGAGGAGTTGTCCATCAGGGAGGATAGCTTAGCAACCATCCTCCTGTCTCCTACCACCTCCACCGTATCTAGTGGACGACCCAGCACACTGCTGGCCTTCCTGATGAGCTATTAAGTCTCTTCCTGTCGGCTGTCGAGATGCTGCTGCCCCAGCAGGCCACTCCAAAGAAGATGGCTGATGCCACCGCCGAGTCGAAGAAGGTCCTCAGGAGTGCTCCCTGCACACCAAAAGACCTCAGACTCCTCAGCAGATAGAGTCTGCTCTGTCCCTTTTTGTAGATAGCCTGTGTGTGATCAGTCCAGTCCAGATTATTGTTCAGATCTCACGAAGTCAATGTCCGTTCCCTGGATGTTCACTGGTGTCGGAGGAGAGTGTTTACTCCGGTGGAAGTCCACCACCAGCTCCTTGGTTTTTCCAGAGTTGATCTGGAGGCAGTTCCGCTGGCACCATCTTATGAAGTCCTGGTTCAGTTCTCTGTACTCCCTGTCATCACCGGCGGAAATGAGGCCGACGATTGCAGAGTCGTCAGAGTACTTTTGCAGGTGGCAGTTAGTGGAGTTGTATGAGAAGTCCGAGGTGTAGATGGTGAAGAGGAATGGAGCTAGAACGGTTCCTTGTGGGGCCCCCGTGCTGCAGGACACCAGGTCAGACTCACAACCCCGTATCCGCACATACTGTGGACGGTTGGTGAGATAGTCCAGGATCCATGCGGTGAGGTGGTGGTCCACTCCGGTCTGCTCCGGCTTATCCCTCAGAAGTAGAGGCTGGATGCTGTTGAAGGCACTGGAGAAATCAAAGAACATGATCCTCACAGTGCTTCCAGCCTTTTCCAGGTGAGAAAGGCATCTGTGTAGCAGGTAGATGACAGCGTCATCCACCCCGATGCCAGACTGGTAGGCGAACTGGAGCGGGTCCAAAGATGAGCTCACCAGGGGGCGGAGATGTACAAGGACCAGCCTCTCTAGCGTCTTCATCAGGTGGGATGTTAACGCCACCGGTCTGAAGCTGCTGAAGTCCTTGGGTCGCGGGGTCTTTGGGCCTGGCACCAAGCAGGAAGTTTTCCACAGCTGTGGTACTCTCCCCAGCCTCAAGCTCAGGTTGAAGAAGTGCGTCACTATCCCACACAGCTGGACTGCGCTGGACCTGAGGAGCCTTGAGCTGATCCCCTCTGGACCCGTGGCCTTCCTCACCTTCATCCTGCTCAGTTCTTTCCTCACCTGGGCAGTTGTGAGGGACAAGTTGGGGGATGGGGGCTGAGTGCCGTGGGTTATTGGGGGGGAGGTGGGGCGCTGATTGTGGACTGTGGTGTATGAGGAGTGGGGGAGGGAAGCCGAGTGTTGTGGGGGAGGGGGTGGGGGAGAGGGGGGGCAGTCCACAGGGGGTTGCAGCAGCAGAGAGGACTGGATGGGGGGAGGGGTGAGTGGCTGATCGAATCTGTTGAAGAACAAGTTCAGGTCATTCACCCACTTCTGGTCCCCCGTAGGCTGTTGGTTGGGCCCCTTGAAACCAGACATGGTCTTCAGGCCCTTCCAGACCCCGCTGATGTTGTTCTGCTGCAGCTGGTCCTCCATCTTCATCCTGTAGACTTTCTTCCCGTCCCTTATCTTCCTCCTCAGCTCCCTCTGCACAGTCTTTAGCTCATCCCTGTTACCTGATCTAAAGACCCTCTTCTTTTCCGTGAGGAGGGCCTTTATTTCAGGGGTGATCCATGGTTTGCTGTTGGAAAACACCGTACAGTCCTGGTGGGGGACGGTGTTCTCCGTACAGAAGTTTATATAGTCCGTTATGCAGGTAGTGAGACTGTCGATGTCCTCCCCATGGTCATCACTGAATACTTCCCACACAGTAGAGTCAAAGCAGTCCTTCAGAGCCTCCTCGGCTTCCTCGGACCATCTTTTTACTCTGCGAGTCACAGCTGGCTGCCTTTGCACAAGAGGTTTGTACACAGGCAGGAGGTGCACCAGGTTGTGGTCAGATCTGGTGATGAAGAGTATGCCTCCTTGGTGTTGGCATATAAGAGGTCCAGTGTCTTATTGTTTCTGGTGTGGCAGGTGACATACTGGGTGAATGTGGGTAGAGTGGAGGACGGAGAGGCATGGTTAAAGTCACCAGAGAGAAGGAGGAGTGCATTGGGGTGTTGGGTCAGCAGCCTGCTTGTCGCCGAGTGGATGACGTCACAGGCCGCCTCAGCATTAGCAGAGGGGGGAACATACGCAGCCATCACAATAACATGCGAGAATTCCCGTGGTAGGTAGCTTGGCCTCATGCTAACGGCTAACAGCTCAATGTCCTTGGTACAGGTCTGCTCCTTAACAGTGATGTGCCCAGGGTTACACCATCTGTCATTAACAAACACTGCCAGACCTCCTCCCTTTCTCTTCCCGCTCTCCGTTGTCCTGTCCGCCCGTATGATCCGGGGTTAGCTCCGTTAGCCATGTCTCCGTAAACAACATGAGGCTACACTCACGGTAATCCATTTGATGGCGAGTCAACGCTGATAACTCGTCCATCTTGTTGGGGAGAGACCGTACGTTTCCCATAATGATGGAGGGGAGAACGGGTTTAAAACGTCTCCTCCTGGCGCAACGTTTTGCTCCCGCTCGGCATCCACGTCTCTTCCTCGTTAGCTTGCGGGAGACCTCGGGTCTCTCCCCAGGTAGCAGCGCCGTGTGCCGGTATGCTAACAGCTGTTCCCTGGAGTAAACAATGGGATCGCGGCTGCACGGCTGCATGCTGGATCCCCGGACACGGTGGTGAAAAGTGCAATAAGCAGCAAAAAGACAGCGACAAACTTGACGAGTCTTGTTGCCATAGTGCGCTACAAAAATTACAAATGAAAAAGTAACAAAAATAACACAATAAAACAGAAAATAAACAGAAAAGGCTCAGTGATGAACAAGAGCTGCTGTGTAAAGGCAGCCACTCGTGCGGCGCCAGTTAAACGTTATGAAACAACTTTACATAACATTAGATATCTTACGTGCTGGAGCTTATTCTCCGGACACACACAGATTCATCATCGCTTCTCTCTGCTGGGCGACCGGCGACTCGGTGTGTGTCGGTAATAACTCCCGTTCGCATCGCCATTACTGCTGGTATTGTGCCTCCGGGCTAGCGGAGCTAAGCTAACAAGACAGGTACAGAGACACCGATACCTGCGAATTAATTCTAACACATCTAAATAAAATACTAGACCTGACTTACCACAGAAACGGGAGCGCAGACGTCTTTAACTTGTCCGTCAGGAGAACAAGCAGAACATCAAACAGTGTTATTCATCCGATATGTGAGTGGAAGCCTCTCGGTCTCAGGTGGTGTTCAGTGCCGGGGAGTAGCCTGTTAGCTCAGGTGAAGCCGAGCAGGCAGCAGGCTAGGAGTTGCAGTCGTCGCGCTGACTGTGACGTCACGTGAATTTCAAACCTCTATATCGTTTAGACGAGGGAGTGAGAAAAAAAATTCACCCCCCTCAGAGTTGTCATGGAGGAAGAACCTCACGATTGAGACTAAAACCAATTTTTTAACCAGCCTGTAAACAGGTTTATTTCTGCTCTCAAGTCGGGCATTTTAACATGAGAGTCAATGGGGACTATCTGCTTCCTGGAGCCAGGCGTATCGGATTCCCATGGAACTGCAGCTTTTTACACTTCCGTATTGGCTTCATCGCTCAGCCCAGGATGTTGCCCCTTGGCTTTAGACACAAGAATACAATTATCCATACCAAGAATACGGTAAAAATGGTAGTTCAGATTCATACCCTTACAGTAGTTTTTGCTGATCCATGTGTGTGTATTATTTCCAATAGGTTTGGTTCATGCTTTCTTTCCTGAGCATGGACGTTTTTAATTCACGCTCCTCTAATACCTAGAGCCCTCTGACAAACTGGTGACCTGTCCAGGGTATACACCAGCTCTCCCCTCAACGCATGCATGGAATTGATGGATGGATGGATTGGCATGGAATTCTATATGGAGACCTAGAGTTTGCACAGTGTCTGTGAACATTAACAAGCTTAATGTATCTAAAGGACTCATTGCATATAGATGGACAATGCCTGTAGTCACTCTTCTGTAGAGTCATATGGGTAGCGTGGAATGTTTCTGACACCGTTTCCATACAATGACAATGATCCAAGTTTGACCTTTAAGGTGAATTTCCCATTATTGGCACAAATAATGGAAGTTAAACTTAGATTGAATTTTTGTCTTTTGTGTCTTGTGGATAAAGCTTCAGAAATAAATATAGAAATAAAAGAAACTGCATCTCTCCTAGTGGTCAAAATAATACAACATATAAGTGCCTTGCATAAGTATTCACCCCCCTTGGACTTTTTCCCATTATGTACTGTTACTAACTGGAATTCAAATAGACTTATATAAACTTTTTCCCGTTTGATCAACAAAACATGCATAGTACTTTGGAGGTGCAAAATAAATTTTATTGTGACACAAATAATAATGAGAACAAAAAAGTTGACATCTGTTGGGTGCATAAGTATTCACCCCCCTGTGTCAATACTTGGTAGAACCCCCTTTCGCTGCAATTACAGCTGCAAGTCTTTTGGGGTATGTCTCTACCAGCCTTGCACATCTAGAGATGGAAAGGTTTGTCCATTCTTCTTGGCAAAAAAGATGAAGCTCAGTCATATTGAAGTCACATGGCTTCTGGCAAACTCCAAACGGGATTTTGTATGGATCCCTTTCAACAATGGCTTTCTTCTTGCCACTCTTCCATAAAGGCCAGATTTGTGGAGTAGACGACTAATAGTTGTCCTGTGGACAGATTCTCCCACCTCAGCTGTGGATCTCTGCAACTCCTCCAGAGTAACCATGGGCCTCCTGGTTGCTTCTCTGATTAATTTTTTCCTTGTCCGACTCTTCAGTTTGGGTGGACGGCCTCCTCTTGGTAGGTTTGCGGTTGTGCCATATTCTTTCCATTTTCTTATGATGGATTTTATGGTGCTCAGAGAGATGTTCAAAGCTCTGGATATTTTTTTATAACCTAACCCTGTTTCATATTTCTCCACAACTTTATCCCTGACCTGTTTGGTGAGCTCCTTGGTCTTCATGATGCTGTTTGTTCAGTAATGATCTCCAACAAACTCTGAGTCCGTCACAGAACAGGTGTATTTATACTGAGATTAAATTGCAGACAGGTGGACCCTATTTACTAATTATGTGACTTGCAAATGTGACTTGTGAATGCAATTGGTCGCACCAGATCTTTGTTAGGGGTTTCACAGTAAAGGGGGTGAATACATATGCACTCAACACTTTTCAGATTTTTATTTGTAAATAATTGTGAAATCCATGTAATATTTCCCCCCACTTCCAAATGATGCACTATTTTGTGTTGGTCCATTACATAAACTCACGATGAAATAAATTTTAATCTGTGGTTATACCATGACAAAATGTAGAAAAGTCCAAAGGGGGTGAATACTTATGCAAGGCACTGTAATGGCTCCTGCACACCTGCCCCAAGATTGTGTTAGTGTGCACATACACGCAAAAGCATCCCATGGGTCGATCCCATTTGATAAACATGTTGTGGCTAATTCCTTCAAACACTCCGGAGCTAGTTAAAGCCCAGGGCCTGACAATAATAATAGCTTCCTGCTTTCCTCTTGTGCGGAACAACAAGTCCCCATCTTTCACAACATTTTTTCAGTTGTCACTCAACCAAAGTAGGTGCCAAAAAACTGGAAGTAATCTATAGTTATACCAGAGGCCAAAACTTATCAACCCAAGGTTTTTAATAATTTTAGGCCATTTGCACTGACTTCACATAGATATGAAGTCCTTTGAAAAACTGCTGAAAAGAGAACTCATCAACACTAAAAACAATTAAAGAATAAGAATAGAAATGTATCAATTAAAAAGATATGCAGACCAAATTAGTTCCAGAGCATTAACAGAAACAAAACTGTGGACAACAACATAAACCAGAATTAGCTGGGAATGCGTGCCATGAAATATGAAGTGCAACCCCCTGCATTAGAAATAATTAATGTGGACTACAAGAAAATGACCCAAGCTTGTTTTGTGACACATATTGTGGTCAACTATCAAACCATGATAATGGGATGTAGAATCCAATTAGCTAAAATGACTGAGTTTGAAGGGACACCATTCCCATCTTTGTCTCTCTGGTGGGAATATGACAAAAAAATTCAAGATCTCAGAAACAAGGTGTTATCACCTACTTGTGAGTTAGTGCTGCTTATACTGTCTCTCAACTTGTCTTTGTCTTTTTAAATAATGGGGAATGTAACACAATGAAATACAAGCTATTTTTGTTTATATATTTTGGTCAGATGGGTGCTTTACTTAATAGGAGTTTGTTTGTTTATTTATTACCTTTGCCAATTAAGTTATTTTTGTCTATTTGTAAGCAAGATTATAGGCAAAAAACTGCCAGACAGGTTATAACAAAACTAGGTCGAAGGAGGAGGTGTGGGTCAGCGAGGAACCCCTGAAATACTTTTCAGCTTTTTCATTGGTTACTCATTGGAATATTTCTTGGGTCTTGACTAAAGAATTCTGACATGTTTAGCACACTGATATTCATGAGTGTGCGCAATTTGGTGCACATAATACAATTTTGAACGAAGTAAATTCAAATGTGGTTTCATTAGGGAACTGTATGGCCTTGGCAGATATATGCACTCTCAGAGCAGTCTTCCTTGTTTTTGTAGTTGTTTGTCAGTATAGGATCATGGATAAACTACACGCCATCAAATTTTGTGGAGGAGCGGGATATGACCGAAGGAAAAACCCATTTAATTTGAGTGCAGATCCAGATCAGAAGGTGGATCTATCTTCTTTTTTGAGTTTCATATTTCATACTTACATTTATGGGACTTTGAGCCATTTAGTGCCAATTGAATTTAAGGGACTATTTAAGCCCAAGCGGAGGTAGGCCTTTGAGTTCTGGTGCCATTCGCGTTATATTTGCGATTGGCTTGTGTTTGTACTGAAAATGTGTTGTTCAGATAAATGTTACATTCAAATTTTGACCATTTCCTTTTAAACATGAAATAAACAATTTGACATTGAATATGCGACAAATAGCAACAGAATGTTTTATTTGATCAAATCATTTGAAATGTATATTGCTTGTCAAGAATTTTTTTTTATTTTTACTGCCCCCTCATGCCCAACATTTGTGGCATCTGTTGCCTTTTCACCTATAACTGTAGAATGGCAGAATATTATTCCTGCCACACTCTCAAGTGTAATTATAAATGTAGCCTCTAAGGAGCGCCACATGTCACAAATAGACTGCTAAAGGTATTTGATCAAATAACAGGTACAGTCATCAGCCTTCACCCTGGATTTGGTGCTTTTCTCCTCTGTAACCACATGATGGCAGTAGTGCACAGATAATTAATTGTACATCTGCTGCACAATATTAGTGACTGTCCCCCAGAGGAAACAGTGCCCAAATAACACAGTCTCTATTTCCCTATGTGATTTATAATGTTAAAGTTCAACCATCATTCTTTGTTTTTCAGGTTTTCCATCCAGCCATACATCCATTTATCCATCTATACCACTTTTTGCAGGTGGCTGTGGCTCAGAAGGTAGTCGTCCACTGTATAAAAGGTTGGCAGTTCAATCTCAGTCTCCTTGGGCAAATTGCCCCTGACAGTTGTGCCGGCAGTCTATGTGAGACTAAGAATGTGTTGTACTTAAATGCATTGTGTGTGTGAATAGATGCAAGGCTGTACTTTAAAGTGCTTTGAGTGGTCAAGACTAACCAATAACCATATATTTGAACGACTGAGTCCCTTCTTAAAATTTACAAAAATGAATACTTATATTGGAAAACCATTCCTGATTTTGTTTGACTTTTAAGACCCTAGTTTAAACCCCTTCTCTCCCCTCTTTTACACCCACCTCTCCTCTTTTCCCCATTTTTCCCCTCTTTACCCCAAGCGGCTGAGGCAGACGGCCTCCTAAATAGAGTCTGGTTCTACAAGAGGTTTCTTCCTGTTTAAAGAGAGTTTGTAGGGTCTCAACCTTACAATGTAAAGTGCCTTTAGATAGTGTATGTTGTAGCCATTTGTCATTAGCTCTTTTTGGGTAAGAGGGGAAGTGCTCGACCACCTACTCCAACGACACCACCTCAACTTTCGACACCAGGTCGTTCCCATTAATGGACGTATATCATTGTTTATAACGACAGCTAATCCAGAATGCTGACACTAGGCTTTTAGCACATCCCAAAAATGGAACCATACGTTTTAGCATCCTTGTACTGGCTAACTGTTTACACTTTGAAACAATTTGCTAGAAGAGATTAGACTAGCATAATCGGTTGCCGGTTTTATCTGTCTTCTTACCTTTTATCGTTTGATGTCTACGACTTTTATTATTGTATCTTTATTTTATTATTATTTTACTCTGATTATTTCTAAATTTTATATTGTTGGTTGTAAAGCACTTTGTTACTTGTAATGAAAAGTGCTAAACAAATAAAGTTCAGTCAAACAACTCACATTCAAATGATGCAAAAGTAGAACATGTGTTTGGCGTCTCCGCTCCCCCAGATATGATTACATAGATATTATGGGAGTGATGAGAAAATATTAATACCCCCCCCCCCCCCCATTGGAGCCCAAAGGTGGAGGTTGGATTGGTGGAAGGGCTGAGGGAACTGGAAGCAATACTGATGCAGAGGTGGGAATGATGGAAACATTTTCTTAGCTTTAAGGGATAGTTCACCAAAAATAGAAAATTCACTCATTATCCACTCATTACTATGACAGTGAGGGGTGGGTGAAGTGTATGAGTCCAAAAAACACTTTGGAGTTTCTGGGTTAAAAATAACAGAAACAAACATAAAACGCTTCCATACTGCTCCTTTAGTGTCATTCCAGTCACACATTTAAATAAATTTTATATATATTTGCAGCACTTAGATACTGTGGTACTGGGGTGTGAACAGCGTCAACTGCAGCAGGGAGAGATGTGGTTTGACTAACGGTGCCATGGATGTGAGTCTGATTTCACACAGGTGTTCTGCGTCAATTTCAAAGATAATCAACTCATACAATACAAATAAAACATTGAGAATAAATGAGGTTAGGGGAATAGAAGATACAGTCCAGCTGATGCATCTCATGCTACTATGTGCATTCTGTCAGCTGATTGTGTGTTTAGCTTTTTTAATGATAATTGTGCAATATCCACAAGACAATCTCATCATCTAACAGAAATGATGTCTCCTAGGGGGCTTCAAAAATACATACACAACATCAGCTTTTCATCTTTTTCTTTCTGCTGAATTCTAGTTCATTTAAGAATTTTATAAACTTGAGATAACAACCATGTGCTTAATTTTTCTTCTATGCCAGTGGAGACAGAACATGGTCAGCACAGTGGTCTCCTTCATAGTCCCTGTTTATAAAATGACAGGAAACACATGGCATTATTGCAGAGTAACTAGCCGTTGGTTATAGAAGAAGTTTGTGTGTATGGTGAATATGGTGAAAAGATTTAACAGTGTTCTACCATGACAGTGAATATCTAGAATGCAGTGGATCCACATTCAAATGATCGTTGTGAATATAACATTCAGTTTTTTTACAGACAGTATGTGGAGGAAAGGTGTTTCAGGTTGTTTTTCTATATAAGATTACGGGGAGCAGATGTTTGGGGAGCAAGGTGCCTTGCTCAGGGGCACTTAGATAGTGGCATAGAGATAGTCCATCTGTCCTCTTGGACTTTAACATATCCAGGTCTGGTCCATCCTCCGGTCCAGGTATGTTTTGCCAGTCCGTGGCCTCGAACCAGCAACCTTCCAGTCTGATGTCCCTCTTTTCTAAGCACTAGTCAACGGCCGCTCTTTGCATTAATTTCAACGATGTTAATGTTAAGGTTAGAAAAG
Organism: Pleuronectes platessa; assembly: GCF_947347685.1. Taxonomy (NCBI): domain Eukaryota; kingdom Metazoa; phylum Chordata; class Actinopteri; order Pleuronectiformes; family Pleuronectidae; genus Pleuronectes; species Pleuronectes platessa. The sequence goes on along the minus strand of NC_070638.1, from coordinate 24,597,511 downwards.
AATTGTCCTCATGTTACGTCATTGGTAAAACATTAATTCAACAGCTGACTCCAGTTAGCATATCCCTCCCCTGCTAATATTTGATATAGCTGCTACAGACAGAGAAGGGTGCTACTGACAAGAGTTGGTCCGGTGCGTGAAAGAAGCCAGGCTGTGCACAGGACAATTTATGTTTGATTTATTGAATTTATGTGAATTAAAAGTATGGTACCTGTGAGCACCTGTTGTCTGGTTGGTGTTGGGAGCCCCACAGTGGCAGGAGACTACTAGAACAAAGTAATATACCTGTTTCCAGTCCAAGATCTATAACCACACTGGCAAGGACACTTATACCTGGTAGAAGAGACCACATAAATCCCGGTGAAGATGGCCAGAGTCCCTTGACAAGCACGTGGGAGCCAAACAAGGGCCCCAGAAGCTCCCCTTGAAGCCCAAACTTTTAAATATTTGAATGTGCAGTTAACGTGTCCACATTTGCTTGCAAAACTAGATCCTGACCAGATCTTGTCCAACAGACAAGCAGACAAACAGTATTTTTTATATTTTTGAATTCATCATACCAGACGCTGAGAAATCTCGTCTAATCTTCTCCAATCCTCCTCTCAGTCATTAGTAGCCCCCAGGCAGAGCTAAACTCTCTCCAGTCTCTTCACATATTGGCCTGGCTAAATCAGGAGCCACCAGATTAACGCCCAAATCAATTAGAGCAAGCAGCAGATGAGTTAGTTAACCCCCCAGACTGACTCCCCCCCACTCTCTCCCAAACTAGCGCCCTCAAGGACTTTTGAGGATTATATTATAGCCTTCAGTGGTGTTTATACTTATCATCTTGTAGGAGAAAGGAAAAGGGAGGGGGTTGTTAGTCTAATTGTGATGTGTTTGTTAAGAGGTTAAAGAGGCGGAATGGTGAGTCTGAATCTCTAAATTGCCTAGAAGTGTCTGGCAGGGGAAAGACGGTGAAATAACCCCTATCCTCTAACAGCTACTGTTTAGGTGTCCTTGAGCAGGGCAATGAACTTCTAATTGAACCAGAAATGCTTAAATCTTCAGAAATGTGAGATTAAGCAAACATTTAGTCATGCCATTTCTATGTTTTATTTTTAAGCTTGTGCTTTGTTGGATGGTTTGTTTTTGTAAGCAAGATACAATCAACTAGTGGAAGTACCCATTATAACACGTTTTTGGTTCATTATGAAACTCTGGTGGGTCAGATTAGATTATGGAAGGCCACCATAGTCTACATAATTAACAGGAAACACTGCTTGCACATGATGATAAAACGCATTAGCCTTGGCAGAGGTATGCACTCTAAGAAAAGCCTTCTAATTAGTTTGTTGGCAGGATTATGCTAAAAATGACTTAACCGATTTTCATTCGATTTTGTGGAGGGCTGGTGCATGACCTGAAAATAAAAATCTGGATGTAGTCAATTTAAATGTGGTTTCATAGGGGGACTGTTGGGCCTTGGTGGATATGCGCTCTCCTTAGTGCTATTTTATTTACCTGTTAAATGGAATTATTTTGTCAGGCATGTTATACTTTGAAAGCGACATTAGAGGTAGGTGCAGTCTTAGGTGATGCTCACAGTGTGAGACAGAAGTTTGGGCTTCACTTACAAGTGTAATTATTTGTTCAGAAATGTTTGAAAATTCTAAACACACTTGACTATGGGTGTTGTTATATGAAATATGTAGGTATCAGTGTGTGTATCCACCTTATTGTGTGACGTGAAAGCCAGGCCAGCATGAGTCTGTCCATGTGCTGTCTGCGTCCTGCCTGCATGTGACAGAATTCCCAGGCCTCCCTGCTGCCAAGGCAGCAGCTCGAATACTGACATCCTGTGACCTACTTTTTATACAGTTTATTTTATCTGGTGGGAAGAAATTATGGTGCTGGTTGGTCCAGACAATGTCTCTGGTTGTGTATTGTTGGTTGTACCGAAAATCAAACAGTCATCAGTGTGAGGGCAGAACCTTTTTCGCCTGTGCTGTTAGGTTGCTGAGGACCCACAAACCCACAAAAGTCTGTCAAAGACATTCAGCAGCTCAAACAGCTTAAAACCACATGTGAGTATGTAGCTTTTTGAAGCAGGAAGTGAGACAAATTCTTGAAATCTAAACTAAGGGTGCAGAAGTCAGGGTGCATGAGTGTGCATGTACATTGTCTTAATTTTTGACACTGGTGACTGTTATTGGTACATTCTCCTATTGTCATGCATGTGATCAGATCAATCAAAGTTTGTATATATACTCTGAGTAGAGAAGTTGTTGAACCAATCATGATAATCACCAGAAATGTCAACACACAAGATGACTCAGCAGAAATTCAAATTTTGTATTATGAAATCACGTATTTATCTGTGCATAATTACTACAATTCAATACGAACATGCAACAAATTGCTTTCAGTGTTGTCACAGTTTAAGAAATACTTCGCTTGTGGCCAGTAACCCAACCCACCATATGAAAGTGTTTACAACTTCCGTAGGTGGGTTCAATGGTATAACTGTTAAAAAATTTAAAATGAACAAAAAGAAAAATTTGATAGTAGAATGCTGTTAGAACATATTTCCACCTAGCAACTCAGGGGTTCTCGGTTGAACTCTAACCAGAAGATCAGTGTCCTTGGGCAAGATACTAAACTCCAAATTGCCCCTTATCATAGAGAAAAGTGCTGCATATATATGCACTCTATGTGCAATGTAATGTGTCTGTGAATGGGTGAATGAAATACTGTATTATAAGAGCTTGGAGTGGTCATCAAGTCTAGAAAAGCCCATATAAATACCTACCATTTACCTGGAACCTTCTCACTTAAATCTGACCTTGATTATTAAAAAAAATCTAAAGGGCATGAACCAAGAATCAATTAAATGCAGCTACCATAAGTGACAAACAACTAAAGATTATGGTGAGGGCTGGGGATTCATCTAATCAAGTTGTTAAATTACTGTTCCGTAAATCCTTTTAATTTGTTTTTGTCATCCAGATGGATAATCCCCTGTAAAAGAGATTACAGGGATTACCACTGAATAACTCCCAGGGAGGATTAGCTCCACACATTTTGTCAGCGTTAGTTCACTTTCAGGTTTTGCTTTTCCACTTCCTGACAGGCGAGGTGCCTATAAACCCTGTGGCAGCACCTGGAAAATCTAAAAGCCTCCACCACATTCAATTAATTCTAAAAGCGGTCTCATAAATTAGATGAAACTGTATAGCTGCTTTGAAATTCAGGTTTCTGTGCAACAGGAACAATTGAGATCTATGTTAAAGGTCTCATATAAGTTCAATGAATGTTTCCTGAAAAAACCTATTTGATACATTTTTTTAGGCAAATAATTCTATATATAGTATTCATATTAAATTTAAATTAGTTTTAAAGTGTTAAAGTGATTAATAAACTTATTGAGATTGAACATCTTTATAGTATTATTTAGAGCAGAAACAAATACAATCTATCGTGATTATTAAACTATTTGGGATTTCTTGACACTTAAAATAAATCCTGACCTGCAAAAGTGTCTTTCATTTTTTTTATATAATCCTATTATTTTGTAAGGGGGGCATGCAATATGTTCCTTATTTTATTTTTTTTATCGATGATGCTTGACTTACAGTGAACAGACGATAAGGCCACTTCTTTGTGATATTAGTTCCTCTTTCATATCAACTTTATCATATAGGCGACTAATATTTGTAAGTAATTTACTTGATTGTATTTATTCATCTGCTTAACCCCCCTGACACACACACACACACACACACACACACACACACACACACACACACACACACACACACACAGCCGTATAAGACACCATTACCCCTGGTGTGCACCATGCAGCCTGCTGCATGCTGCAGAGCGAGGAGCTACATGGGAACCGAAACACTTGCTCCGCTCGCGCAGGTCGGTCCGTACAGAATCACAGCGCTTTCATCAATAGGACGGCGTGGAGCGCACAGTCACGGCGCATTAAAAACCTGCATGGTTCGAATTATCATTCGGTTTTCAGCAAAGTGAGGGGTTGGGTATACACTTTTCTAACATGTCATTGCTGAACACACATAGGTTTTCTCAATCATCCATATTAGGACATTATATTGACTTCCATTCATTGTAGAAAGTCGAACCAAAAATGTATCCCTGACATTAACCAGTACTAACAAGACGATCCAAAGTGTAATGAAAAAACAAATAGAGACAATTTGGATCTTGAATTTCGATATTTGGATATTTCAAACTGTTGGGATTTATTGTCTCTTAAAAATAAATCCTGACCTACAAAAGTGACTTTAATTTTTTCATTTAATCATTTTATTTTGAATGGGTGGCATGTAATGTATTCCTTTTATTTTCGATGACGTTTTGTTTACAAGCAACAGACGTTAACGCCATCTCAGTGATAGTAGTTTCTTTTGCATATCAATTATAATGTCAACGGTTTCATAACAAAAATACATCATCAACTTTGATTTAATAGTCTTTTACTATTTGTAAGTAAATTACTTGATCGCATTTATTAATTTACTTAGCCCCAGCCCCATTTTTGCATGTTGGTTCCAATCAAATAAACTCCTGTACTTGAGTATCAGATTCTGTCTGCGTGCGAAAAATGACCGTATACAATGCACAAAAATGTCGTCACACCGATAAAGATGCTAAGGAATTGGTCATAGTGTGACACCATATTCCTCATATTTGTGGCTATTCCAATTAATGACTGGATGACAGAGAAGGATGCTGTGGGTTATTAAAGCAGCAATTCTGTAGGTCAAATAGCGGCTCGGTTATAGGAAGAAGTGGAATCCATGCACATGAAGCTGGTGGGAGCCAGTTGGGGGCCTCTCCTGATGATGCTGCAGCAGGCTCCTGTCAGTGTTTGGTGTGGTGTTCAGCACCTGGTCGGTACCGAGATGTTTGTGTATTGTGTGTCTGCTCTGAGGGACGCGGTCTACAGCTTTATTATAGACAGCAGCACAGGCCCCATTTATAACACGACATGTTGTATTGACCAGCGATGGGAACGCAAGTGGTCGTCTTCCCACGGTCACGGCCCGTGTGGCAGCATCCTGTCTTAACACCATTATCCACGTACACGCAGTGCATGCACACGCAGCCTGCCCGGCAAATACTCCCCTTTCTCGACAGAACAAAGTGAGCCCATTCACTCAATGGACTGAATAGATGCATACTTACAGACCCCAGACCAGTAGGCAGCCTTCTCTTGGTATACCAAGGAGCGTTAATTTGTCGTGTGAGGTGTCAAAGAGGCGCGCGCCCCGAGGCCCACCACTGTGCCTTTAAATGTCAACCAGTTCTCCCTATCGAAGCTGCACTGGCTGGCACAAGTGGCGCATCGACCACTTTACTGGTAAATGTGTTTATGGCGGCAGTGCTACCCACTTATTAGGGGACAAATGACCGCGTTGTTACACATCACCCGCCGCAGCACCGGGTCACTGGAGGAAGAGCAGCCTCAAATTGAACTCTCGTTTATGTGTTCGTCATGTTAAGCATTAATGACTAACATGAATCCGTTTGTATGACAGCTAAGATCTCAAACTGCACGAGTATCAAGAAGTATCAGTTTTTCAATTCAACTTTTAATCTCTTCTCTGTAAATAAAACAAATATTTGTCTAGCCTATAAACGAAAGATATATACATATAATATCAATTGGTAATTCATAATAATACGAACAGAAAAGTTGAGGTATCGGACCGGTTGCAATTCTTTCAAATCATCATTATTGATTAATACACGCACATTTATGAAACACTTTGCATGGCATTTTCCTCAACGTGTCACCATATCTCATCCTGCAGATATGTCAAAAAGAAAGTTAGTTCACTATGAGCTGGGCGTATTTCGACTGTTTTGTCTTTTTTAAGAGACACTTTCTTCATTGCAGATAGACAAATGACTGTCAGGAACGTGTCTGTAAGCTGGCTACATTGTGTCTATAAGTCTGTGTCATAAAGCTGTTGACTGGTTCGGAGCTGTTTGTTAAAGGGTTGATTTGTGCACAGAGTCTCGTGCAGCAAGGGAGAGTAAGCAGCTCAGTTCATATGCTGACTTGAGCTCAGGGGGCGGGGTGTGCCCGGAAAATATCTCGAGGTGCGCCTTCGGACAGAGCTGTGATTGGTTGGCTCTACTGGCGAACGGCACGCGACAATGGATGTCGCTATAAACAACCCTCGCGTGCCGGTTCTCAACTAAAACTACGTGTTGAGCGTGAGCAGTGAGCACGGAAGAAACAGCGTGTCATTGTTACCACAGGAGAAAAGAAGCAGCGCAGACAAAGATGGACAGTGTGCTAGACCCGTTCTCTGCACTCGACTCTTTCTCCTCTCCTCCTTATTTCGACGATGACGACTTTTTCACCGACCACTCGTCAAGAGACGGACACTTGGACACTGATGACTTTTTGGAGGACGACGTCGACTTCCTCACCAGTCATTTCCAAGACTATTACAGCAAAGACGACTGCAGCAGAGCAGCCCCTAATGATGGAGACTACGACATCGGCAACATGTCCTTTTCCTCCTCATCCTCCACCTTCTCATACGGCTGTGCTGACAGCACGTCGGACCTGTCCCCACAGACGGGCCATCACGGCGGACCACTACTGAAGCGGAGGAGGCGGATGCGGTCTGACAGAGAGATGCAGCACTTGAGACAGGCGGCCAACGTCAGGGAGCGACGACGTATGCAGTCCATCAATGACGCGTTCGAGGGTCTTCGCACCCACATCCCCACTCTGCCCTACGAAAAGAGACTGTCCAAGGTGGACACTCTGCGGCTCGCCATCGGCTACATCAACTTCCTTGCCGAGCTTGTGCAATCCGATCTGCCAATCAAAAACTCCAGCACTGAAATCCACGTGCAACCCAAGAAGGTTATCATCTGTCACAGGGGAACAAGTAAGTCCATCAAAAGATCTAAGCCGACCAATTATGTGGTGTAGTCCCATTAGTGATGACGAAACTATGTAAAACATTTTTAGTACAGTTGTCCTTCTAAGGATCTCTGATCCAAAGTTTTGACAAATGCAGTCATTTATATTTATACTTAGTAAAAGCCTGCATGGTCCTGGTCTACAAAAACTGGACGACAATAATAGTTTGTAGATAGAGATATACAAAAAGTGTCAAGGCTAATGTTCATGTTCTTCTTTTCCCTCAGGGTCTCCCTCTCCAAGCGACCCGGACTACGGGCTGCCTCCGCTGGCCGGTCACTCTCTGTCATGGTCGGATGAAAAACAACTCCGGGAGCAGAACATAATCCGCACCACCAAGGTCTGGACCCCGGAAGATCCGAGAAAACGGCCCAACAAACCGGGCCACACGGATATTGAAAACGAGCCTCCTCTCGGCCTTGTGGCCAATTACCAGTCCATCTGATGAGCCTTGTACAACGCACACTGTAAATGTGAAGACTAAGAAGTTCATTAAGTTAATATTTTTCAACATGCACTTCTAGCCAAATTTTGAAAATGTGAGCACCAGAGTTCAGTTGTGTAATTTTTTTATCATGTTGATAATTTCTTTGTGATTCATGCAACTGACAATCCTGTATTTATTTTTGTCACAAGTGATAATATATGTTTTAATTTAATTCTACTGAATTTAAATTATTTTTATACTATTGTACAATGATTTCGTATATTTATATACAACCTGCAAATAAAAGCACCTGTTGATAAAAACGATCTTTCTTTCCTTAACCATTTGTCTTTACACACATATATATATAAACACTACGAACCTTAATTAGCTCTAATTATTTATTAGCCTACATAACAAACTGTGTATCCAACTGAAATTATTATAAGATGTAAGATTTAACTGATATAAATTGGCTTTAAAATGAGGTCCAACGAATGTAACTGAAAACGCATACGTGCAAACAAGCTTTTTTTTGTGTGTCGCTCATCTTACATTTGAAAACAAAAGTCTACTGAATCTACATCACCTGTTTTGAAAACACACGCCAAATCACCTGTCATCCTGTACCCTTTATTTTCCTCCCCAGGAGATCATAGCAAAAACATATTCGGTTGGACATTGCAACTAAGCTTGTCTATAAAATACACCCCGATGAAACATTGCGTTGTTCCTCATCCCCTACATAATGATGCCTACTGCAATGGTGTTTCCTTGCCAATGGGCATAGGGATGTCCAACTCTGAGAAGTAGAGGGGGACGCAGAGAGTTAACACAAACTAATGCTGTGACATCAATATGCTGATGAGATGCTAACGCGTAGACGCTGTATGCCAACAACAGCTGAATGTGTTGAAAGCGCAGGCAGCAGTATGGTGGGAATCTGTTGAATGCTGCTCTCTACAGCCATTTGCTGCCAGGACAGATTTTCCCGTGGTAGCGGATCCCTCCAATACTTCCGCACGAACTCCCCGCGGCAACACCCCCCCCCCCCCCCCCCCCCCCGCCCCCGCCATGCTGCATATATGGACCGTGCGTTCCTAAAAGCTGCAAACACGACACTGGCGTGACGCGAAACGCAGGGATGCAAGGTCGATCTTGGGATGCGGAATGTTTGGATTCTGAAAGTCTGAACACACAACAGGTGAGTTATCTTATATTTCTATACACACACACTCTCTCTCTCTCTCTCTCTCTCTCTCTCTCTCTCTCTCTCTCTCTCTCTCTCCCCCCCCCCCACCCCCCGTCCGCTTCTCATTACCAGCGCGTCAGGAGCATGTAATCCCATTAAAGCCATTAGAAAGTCAAATGTTAGGGAGTCAATGCTGGCAACCTCATCTCTTTGGCAGGAGGGAAGATTCCTCTTTGATTGTGCAGCAGCAAAGCATTGGGTTAAAACAGTGGTAGCTTTGTAATTTCTCGCACCTTAACGTCTTTGTTGCGTTGATGGTTCTTGGAGAGCGGAGCGCAGAGCGTTAGCATCCTTTGGTGCGGTCGCAGCGAAGCGTAAAGGACAGGCTGAAATATCCCCGACTATCTTGTCACTACGGCTACCGTCTTGGCAGGGTTTAAAAGGACACGACCATTTTACTGTGTGACAGGTTTTATTTTCTACAGCTCTCGGCAGGCCTGGACATTATGGGCCACGCCAAGCGGTAATTTGGTTGAGAAAGGCTCGGCGCTGAGCTCAAAGGCCGCTGATTCACCATATAGACAGGCGGAGCGCTTTCATACCTACAGTACAGGGCAGAGAGCAAAGAAGTTCACTGAACATATCGCGTGTGCGTTGATGGAAAACTATATATTTAGATGACTCTCAGAAACTGAGGTAAATTCTGATCACACGATGAACACGGATACAGTCATATTCACGACTAATATGCAATCCACTTTTCTGAGTAAAAAGCACCCAATACCCTCTCCACGGGGTGGAACTAAAAGTGCTCCAACGTTCATTAAACCCATCAGTTTAAGTAGTTTGCCTCAGGTGAACCCCGGGGTTTATATGACTTTCTGTAATCTCCGTTGTCATTCTATCTGTACTTTAATCGTGAATGATCCTTTTAGATTTAAATTCCAAATCTATGGACATAAACAAGTTTATAAGCTAATACAATACTAGAAAACAGCTACGCAACTATAACTTTATTTACTAACCCTGAGACTAAAATATGTATTTATATATTCATAATACAAAATATGATATAAAATAAAGAAGATTCTATTCAGATCGGATATTTTTTTTAATATGATCTCATAGTGGTTTTATTGGATCAATAAAAAGATGGTTAAGGTCGACTGCTTTAACTCTTAAAATACATTTCACATACATTATATGACGAAACGCTCTAAATAATAATGCCATGGGCTTGCAGGAGTAACATTAATATACTATAATAAAATGAGTTATTATTTTTCTCTGCTCACCACTGAAGGCGTACTAATAACGATACCAGGGAGCTTATCAATGAGTCGACTCTCTTCTATTATGTTTAGGCATTTGTTATTTGCGATGCAGTCATCCTGATGATAACGGTCTCTTGATGTCTTTAAAAGAAAAGAAAAGCGTCGATTAGAACCTTAATGCATCCGTGGCTGTGTTTTGGTTTGCACCCACAGCTGAAAAAGAAAATGGTAGGCTATTAACAATAAATATAGATAAAATGTCATCAGGCCCTATATATCAGTGGAGGTATGAAACTCTATTTTTCTGCCAATAACACAGATTTGCCGGTAAAATGGCTCAGCTGTGGCCGCGGTGAACCGCTAGCAAACAACAGGTGTCTGATGTGTTCTTACTGACAGATGAAGAAGCAGGAGGTGCTGTGTGGCAAGGGGAGGGTACAGCTAGGTTCACCCTTCTAGTGTGCTATTTCCCTTCAGATGTGACCTTCCAATCTAAATGACACCTTTATGAGCCCCTCCAAGTCCTGCTTAAACAGGCACGCTCTCTGCCGTGTTCTCTGGGGATGCACCTGGTGGCTCAAACGTTGTCTCTTTTCATGTCCTTGCGCCTGAGTCTCTGGACAGCAGCTGCCTAAAAGCAAGCAAAGAGAGAGGCCCTTGCAGTGTCTTCGAGACGGGTTGGCACCGTTTTCCACGTCTTAATGTTCTATCAGCCTTTGTCTAGGACACAATATGGCAACTGTAGAGCATGACATTTTGCAATAATAAAACACATTTTCAATGACGTGACACCAGGCTGAAAGAGCAGCGCCGGCCAGCCAGGCTAAACATGTCCCCACGTTTGTTTTGTGCGCCCCCAGCCAATTAACAGCGAGGCCTTTGCCGAGCCTTGATAAGCCAATTAAATTTATGTCTTCTATTTTTTTCAAAGAGAGAAAGGAGGTGGATTTGATGTTTTCTCCGCCTCAGAACGGCGATTTTCTAGCCATCACCTGGCGCTTTCTCCACAAGAGAGCAAACTGCCCAAATGCCCCCGGAACCATACGGCTCTAGCCATCCTGCACTATTGTTTCCCGCGTTGATCACTCATTACAAGGATTTACCAAACCTTCTGTTCGCTATGTTTTGTGTCATATTTTCATTAATAAGATTAAGCAGATGCTACGATTGTAAAATCCCAAACTGTAGGGCTACTCAAGGCTGAAAGAGAGACGGCACTCGGTGCGAGCAAAGGCGAGTAAAAAGCTTTGGGCACATCTTCAGAGGAATAAAACATTTAGAAGCCATAAACAGACTTCAACCTGCTCTATTTCAGCCTTTGTGTTGTTTGTGAATAATTAATGTTAATAGGGACAGGTTTGTATACTTTGAATGCGGGACCACAGGTGCGGAGTGACAGGATGAATAACCGGCCCTGATTTTTGCCAAAGCTCGAGGGCTCTTGTCTTGGGTCTCCAAGCTGATGGAAAATATTGTCATCTCTTTGATTCGCAGCATTACTTTCACTGAGAACAAAGCAGGGTGATGAAAAGCTTATGTTGGAGTGAAACGGGCGATGACGGTGGCTGCTCCAGACTCCTGAAAGAGAGAGAGAAAGGGGCGAGTCAATGGCAATGCGCGCTTATGGTTTTGTGCGCAAGTGCTCCATCTAACTCAAATAAAGGAGCCTTTCCAACTTTTAAGGGCCACTTTTTACCTTTATTAAAGGCTGGACGGCTGTAGCCATTAAGCATATGGTGCTAAGGCGCTGGTCTTTTGTCCACGTGAAGCCCTTGAGACACTAACTTGTGTTTTTTCCGGGATATTTAACTTCTCAAAAGCTCCAACTTTATGCGCCAGCAACACGTGCGGGACGCACGCAAAGCTTCTCTTATTGAGAAAATATGAGTGGCATAGACAGAAGAATGAGTGGGAAAATAATAAGAGAATGGTTAGATTTTTTATGGCATTCACGACCGCGCAGTTTAAGGAAGTTACTGTATGTTACTGATGTTGGTCGGAGATGCATAACCTTGGATTTGGCTGTTGTTTTTGCGCACGAATATCCGTGAAGCGCATGGACATACTTTGGCTGACGTAAGTGCACATGGACTAAATTTGATCTTTTTACGGACCTTGTATGACGAAGCTATAATATAATTAGCTTGATTAGTATGACAGCAACATTTTTCTGCATCTTAATGATGAATAGTGTGTTTTAAAACTACTGTCCGTTCTATTGTACAAATAATATGGGACTGTTAGTGAATGTATGTATGCTGGTATGGCTAATAATTTGTCATATAATATATATAAATTAAAATTCTACCAACAAAATTTCCAGTGAAAATAATATTCCTCCATAAACTGTGATCCCAGGCGCTTGTGCATTCATGCGTAAAAGCTGAATGCTTGTTTCCAGTTTCGACTGGCTATTGCGTAATAGTGCGTCTGTCGTCCACAGGTTGAATGTACTTGCACTTGACTGCAGCTCACACCCTCACGAGAGCCTCCTGATCTGTCGAATCAACAGACAGGAGCAATTCCTTGTATTTTTAAGACGTGGGTTATATGTGAAGTGACGATGACCAGCCAGATTGATGGTCTGACAATGCTCCCTGTGTCATTCTATAGGCAACATTCCATTAGTGCGGCCTGACGCCACGCTTCCCCTGATAGATTTATAGTGATCCAATATAAGTTTGCTATCAATTCAATTTAGGATATAGAACAGGGATGTGATGAAGAAATGCCCGTGTCCGGTCAAGGACAACACACAATATGTTGAATTGGCATCTCAACATAATACAGTAAAGTGATTAAGATGGATGTAGGGTGTTTTTATTGTGTGTTTTACTGCAATTGATTCAAACATGTTCTCCGTCTGGTACCTCATATATGCTGAGCATTTGGTTAGAGTTAAAAATGTATGTACCTAATGTCACTGCCTTTCTATTCTGGTGGAAAACTAACTCATATAACATCCTAACCCTAAATTATTTACTTAAATTGTATTTCGTTCTATTTCATTCTATATTATTTTCAAATTAAAATAAAATAGATATATTTGTATGGCCCATATTCCTCTGCCTTCTGTCCATAACCTTTGACAAGAGTGAGACCAACTACATGAAAAAAAACATAAATAGACGGACAAATATCGAAACCACGGCAAAAGTTACAGGTGAGTGATCCTTCAGGTCGATTTTATTGGAGGAATTAGATGTCATCTTTGTCTGATTAAAACCAGGAATTGTTTTGAACATCTTTCCTTCATTGAGAGTCAGTCAGTCCGAGCATTAACTTATTTGCATTTGGGCCTCAGAAATAACAGAATGGCATGTGTGCGTGTGTATGTGTATATGTGTGTGTGTGTGTGTGTGTGTGTGTGTGTGTGTGTGTGTGTGTGTGTGTGTGTGTGTGTGTGTGTGTGTGTGTGTGTGTGTGTGTGCTTGTGTGTGTGTGTTTCTCTTTCGGTGTGTTGGAGCCAGCTGGCTGCCTTTGGCCCCTGAAAACCCCCCTGGTGGACGGAACACGGCGGCCTGACCTCCACGCCAGAGCACGGGAGATGCGCCTTTGACTGAATTAGCCACAAAGACGTCTTGCTATGATCTTTGTTGCGGTTGAAAGCAGAGTGGATATGAGAGGCATTGTGCACAGCTTTTGCGTGCCCCATCATGAAATATTACAGTCTATTCACGATTAAGATCCTTTGAAAAGCTATTGAAATGAACCAGGCTGGGCTGATGTCAGCGCAGATTTCAAGGCAGTGGACAAAGAGCAAGAAATAAATAGGCCTGAACAAACAAATATTCGTAACTAGTTATTGCATTTTTCAGGCGAAGCTCAGGCCTTTACCAGCAAAGCATCCTCATACGATCACAAATAAATGTTCTGCAGAAAAGCTCCCAACCTGCAGCCCTAATGCACTGACAAATGGTCGATTTTCTTTTTTAATTCTGAAAAAATCTACGACTAAAACCACAAATGATAAATCACTAAAATGCTAATTTAGGTCACGGCCGTTTGTACGTGTGCGTCACCATCCATCTCCTGCATTCTGCGCTGCTGATCCCCGTCGTGCGCTGGAGGACACTCAACCCGGTTATACCGTGACTCCTTTGTTCGCCTCCAACACTGACTTCAGTCGCCAGGGAGGGGAGTGCTTTTTTTAAGTTACCCAACATCCCCACTCTGTCAGTTGCCAGGATTCAGAGGTGTAAAAGCATGCATCATTTTTCACCAGCTCTCCGTTTTGATATCGACAAAAGCGGCTGCCATGGAACAGCCTCTCCGCTTGTTCGCTGGCTTGAACTTCACTGATGTCCGACTGCTCTCTTTTCCTCGTCTGAACGAGGCGCAGCGGGGATGTATTTGCAAGACAAATGCAGCTGAGTGTGTAAGACGGAGTCAAGTGGCACAAAAAGGCCGTTTCAGTCAGCCGATGGGATGGAGAAAGTCAGCATTATGCGAACGTCAAATCAATCAAAAACAAAAGCCGCATGCTGTTGAAAATAGTTTTTTGCTGTTGAAATGTCAGCTTATTGTTTTGTTAAATACTGCAGTGAAACAGTCTTGCGTGATTCGTGCTGTCAGCAAAGTTAAATAAACGGATCAAAACACTTAAAGTCCCTGCGAATAAACCACTTTGTGTGTATTTTTAATACAGAATAATCACATTTTCAGCCAAAATCCCCGTGAGAGCCACGTATTTCTCTTTAACAAGTGCCAGTTCTTCTGTGACAATTGGAAAAATAAGCTGCCTATTACTATGACCATTATAACTTTTTTAGGGCTAATGTGTTTTTTTCAACCACAAGAATCACCGTTTGTTTTCGGACTTAAGATGTAAAACAAGAACTAAAAGGAACCAAAATGTTTCCAAAGTTCCAAAAATGGAGGGTTTTAAATTACTACTTTTTAACACGTGGAGGAATGTTAAATTATTATTAGTAAGTTTTTTGTTAAGAAGATTATTTCCGTTTTTCTTTTGTCTTAATTAGATAATTTTACTTACTAACAGCATCACTCTGTTCATTGTAAACTGTACAAAAACAAAGCCAATGTGAAAAGAGAGGGGGTATTATCGATTGACAATATAAAAAAAACATTTGCCTACAGGAAAACCGGAAAAAATTAGCTTTGTACATTTGTATAACAATGTAAATTCATATAAACTGTTAATAGGTTGGTTCTGATAAGACCCTTTAACTAGTCTGTCATTCACTGCTAACTAAATGTAAGTATTAACATTTGTGTAATTCTAACTTTTTTTAACTTCCAACCTTTCTTCTGAAACATAGGGTATAGATAAAATGGGTAACAATACGACTAAATGGAAATGGCCAAGCAAATACAGTATATGCGGATTGGAATACATTTAGTGATTATCATTAGGTTTAAAAAATACATCTAACAGTTGCCTCTTCCTCTCCCTGCAGCTGAACCCCAGCTGGCTGTGCTGTAAGCCAGAGCTTCCAGTGGCTGGTGGCCAGTGTTGACTGGGAAAGCTTTCAGCCTCAGAGGGACTGTGATTAACCCAGGAGCGGTCAAACTCGGCAGGAAGCCTCCAACAACCAGCTACTGCTATTTATCCACTTACCAATGAAACAAATTACTTTTAAAGCGATCCTCAGTGCGGACACTATATCTGCTGTTCTTGCAGACCAATAGAGTATGGTTGTGAAAGGAGAGGCAGAAGTTAAGAAGGAAACCCTCCTGAGCTGCTCCAACAGGCTGTAAAATATGTTTCAAGTCAGTAACCATGGAGACCCACTGATGTGTGAGAGCAGCCTGAGGGGCACACAAAACCTTTTATAAAGCACAGTATATCATTGTTACAAACATTAAGAACCTTATATCATATCAGTTTTAGAATTTTTAAGCCAACAATGACTTTTCCTATATATTTAGCCCCAAAAACCCACATTTAACACAGTTTTTAATTCTTTACACTTTGCTCTTTCTTAGATGCAGAATATGAAATTCAGCTCTGCCGTCACTGAATCCGGATTTATTATTTAGTTTAAGCATTTAAGACTGTCTATCAAATATTTTAACATGTTAGTAAAAATCCTGTGATAGATTTTCAAGTATGTTTTTATTAAAACTTTGACACAGTTTTTTTTTCAACTTTCCTAAAAGCATTGGTTCCTAATAATTACAACAAACTGAGTGTTGATATGTAAAGCAACAGAGTTATTTGGACTTTTTCGTCCTTGATATGATTCATGCCTAAAAAGTGTTAGATACAGCATTTCCTGGACCACTGCCTGGTAAATACGTTTCTATATGAATTTGTAGACAGAGCTAACCCTAACGAGGTTACAGAACAAACACATCCTGAATTGTTCTCTTGTGTTTAGCTCTTACAAAAAGACATGAACAAGTTGGATAAAGATTTTAACAAGTCAATATGCTGTATCATTATGTATGAAATGTTTAATGTGGATGGCATTGTTATATCGTTATAATGCAATTAAATGTGTGCCTTTTTCCTGTCTGCTTGATGAAAAATCTCCCCATTAGAGGAGATGCAGCAAGATGAAAGATCTTGGAATGCAGATATAAGTGCTGAAAGAAACACAAGTGAACGTCTATGGTAAAATCCACAAGTCAAAAGTCAAATGAGTATTTTTATTGGGACTCCATCATGTTCTCAGTTAGAGTGTAATGTATCCGTCTAATAAATGTCTAATCAAGAGTTGTTATTAGGTTATTAGTTGTAAGCAGTGTTGTAAGTAGAGGAGGGAAGCTGGTTCAGCTACATAACTAGTCACTGGAAAGGCTAATTGACAGCCACGTGAAGAGAGAACGACTAATTGATTATAGGCTTGTCCTTTTTCAAGGCAACAGGAAACTAATGAGATATGAACAGAGGTATGTCTTGTGTCCATTTTTGTGTGAGAGACTGTGCACATTTTTATTTGTGTTTTTACCAAACACTTTGGAGTGTGTTACTTTAAATAAGATTTCCTGTTTGACAAGTCCAGTTCTTCAAAGAGACATAACTAATCTCAGTTTTTATTTGTGTGTCTTGACAATCTGTCTCCTACCACACAACAGGGAGCCCTCAGATCTCCAAATGCAGTTCCACAGAGGCTGTATCAAATTAAGGGGGGGATTGTTTAATTTTGGCTCCCCCCACGCTAAATCTGGCCAATAAAGAACGGTCTATATTATGCCCTCCTCCCTGCCCCTCATTGTGTTTCTTTGAAGTGTTGATGCAAGGATAAGAATGGTGGAGGTGGAGTCCAGTTATCAATAACTGTTGCAATTTTTTTGGGTAGTAAATAATTTAATTGTGTTGTTTCTAGTGGTAATGCAACAGTGCAACCTCTTGCCTCCCGCTAATTTCGGCTGCATGAATACATACACGTAAAAACATGCATGGGCCGAGATCATGATCAAAGCAGCAGGTAAAAAGAAAACAACGGTTGTTACTGTACAAGGAAGTACAAGGTGTGTTGCTTTCAGCCTACACTGTACCAGAGAGTATTGTGGACATTAAAAATCTGCGAATCAGAAGGGCAGACCTCGGATGGGGGTAGAGCGGTCGTCCTCTAACCAGACGGTCGGCGGCTTGATCCTTTATAGCCTTTTGCATGGTCATCAAGACTAGAGAATCCATTTACCATTTCTGGTCTCAGGCCAACCAGAAAAAGAGGAAGGAGATGGTGGTATCAGAGGTGACAAGGATGGAAGAATGGCCAGCTGGTTCACCAGTTAACCTGGCATTCAGGACAATACATTTCCCCAAATACCTTGCATGTAGAATCAGGGCCAATATCTTGTCTGATGTCTTTTCGTACCACATGTGGCCGCTCATAGGTTACAATGAGCCACCTGGAAAACAATTCCTCTGTGGCTTTTTGTAACCAATAACTGAGTAATTTCAATTCTGTGTCTGATTGTCATGACTGAAAATGCACAGTCTGGGCCTAAACAATGAAAATTGTAGAAATGACAGCACTGTGTCAAGACACACCACATGAACATCACCTCGGTCAAACTCAACGCAAAGAGTGTCATCATGAGACTGGAAAATCTTCCATGGAATATATAACGGAACCCATAGCATATCCTGTGAAGGCAGCACTGGTTCCCCCTCCACTGAGCACATCAAGTGTGCCATGTCCCTGTTGGTCATGAATTCGCCAACACACACTGCCATCTACGTATAGGTTCATGCAGATGATACAATTATGTGCCATCAAGTTTCACTAGCCTATGAGACTAATTGTGATTTGTGATTATGGGCTATAAAAATAAAATATGATTGATGATTGATAGCCTATTTGGAATTAGATGCAGATTGTACTCAATTAGAGCACATCCGCCTGTATTTGAAGTTGACTTTTGATGTCCATAATGATAGCCTCTAAAAACATATGGACGAAAGTTTAGTTATTTTAATCTGGTTTATGGAAAAAAATGTTTTTTTACAGTACCTTTTACAGTATTCTACTATGGTGATGTAATTTATATGTACACATCTACATATCTGGATGTAGTCTAACGTGCTATAACACTAGATCATCAGAGAAAAGAAGCCTTATTGTCCCGTGCCCCAGAACAGAGCTGAGTAAATCCCCCTTTCAAACACTATAAACTCAGAATGAGCTGCGCAGCTATTTCAACTGATATCTCTCTTGGCATATTTTCACATTTGTTATACAGTAACATCATTGCTTACACTGATAACGCTTCTAACACGCGACACAAATGAAATGAAAATAACCCCAAAAGAAAACAAATATCTCCAGGTGAAAAAGTGGAGTCACGCACATAGCAGACAACAACGAAGGATTTGTGGTGATAAGAGCCGATGACGGATTCAGGGTGCACATGATCACGTGATCTCCTCAGCAGAATTAATACCATACTTCCTGCCTCTGTCTGCTCCAGCCGGCTGCACCACCTCTCACCTAAATAACGTGGAGGATTCGTTACTGCTTTGAATGCGTTGGTGATGGGAACCTCCCTTCGTGTTGAGCATGTGTGAAAGGCAAAGTCTGGATAAAGTCCGGACCCAATTTTCCGGACTTTACCCACTGGTCATGTCTGAAACAGCTACTGAGTTTCCATTGACTCTCCATTGGCTTTCAGTGACTTGATTAACATTGTTTTCCACTCCAGCTGAGCTGAAAGCACCTAATACAATGTGTGCATTCTTCAGGGTTCCAAACTGTTGCAGTATGGCCAGTGAACAGGTGTATGTAACACTATTAGAGTAGCTAATAAGAGTAATCAGCTCTATTGTGAAAAAATAACATGTTTTTTATGGCACAGTTACTATTACCAATTGCTTCAATCTTTGAAAAATGTATATTCTTGTATTTCTTTCTCCCCTTCCCTCTTGGTTTCATCTCATATGCTAAATGTGCATTAAAGTTTAATTTACATAAAAAAAATCTGTTACTGCACATAAACAATGTTTGCAGATAAATCTCATGTCATTTTTCAAATGAATAAAACTAAATAAGCTCAATGTGACAGAAAGTAACTTAATACAATAAAACTTTTAAATTTTTTACTGAAACTGTTTCTGTTTTAAGGAATACTTTTCAACAATGCTTATCAGAGCTTTCCCAATTTATGGTAAAGAAGTTTATCACAGCATCCTCTGCTGTTCCACAACAAATAGGCTTTTTATTGTGGTTAAAAAAAAGCCATTGGTGAACCCAAAGTGATTTTTTGTTGCCTATCAAAGTGGATGTCAGGTCCAGCCCATGGGAGGGGCGACATGACATTTCCACTGCAGCTTATAAACAGGTCAGCCAAGAGAACCATGGAGTCCAAAGCAGTGGGAGGGGGACACTTTCAACCAAAACCGTGTAACTGAATCTAAACCAGTGGTTAAACCTATTCAGCAGTGCAGGAATGAGGAGCACCCTAACAATACAATACTATTCAAAGGCTAACACAGCCTGTGAAACACAGTGGAATGATCAGGGAGGGGTTTTAATCAGGCAGAAAGGCTCTCAGCCAGTCACCCAGCCAGTCAGACTACAGAGGCCTCTGCTCAACAAAAAGACCCATATCCCAGCACCTACATCTATCTCTCTGTGTTTGTTTTGGATTGACTCTCTCATTCTTTCAGAAAGTGCAAGGAATAAGAAAAATGTAAAGGCACTTCAGTTGGCAGTGGCTGAGAGATGTGATAAAGTGAAAGGGAAGTGAGGGGACAGAGAATGGGCAACTGAGAGTCAGTCTGCCCTCAGCCTGACCTTCAGCTTTCAGGGGGCTTGAACACATCAGATATCCCATTGTGGGAGGTGATTAATTGAGAGTGATAACTTACCATGAACAGAGATTGTTATAGGCTTTAATGTGGTAGGCCTGGCTTTTTAAATGCTGCTTTCACGTAGCTTTGTAGTCCAGCATATGGGCCCAGACGTATTCACTGACAAAAGACGAACGGAAATTTATCACGCTTGTATATCCTGCTAACAACGTGTTCCGTAAACCCCATTTTTTTTTTGCCTTTCTGGCTTTTGAACTTTAACCACTGATGGGAAAACACACTCATGCTAAGGTGGCAATAACAGTTTTTGATCAGCAACTCATTAAAATTAATTAGACTATTTACTAATTTTTTTATTAATTGGTCAGCCTGTACTAAATGATAAACATAATTACTAAGACACATCTCAGGTTACCTCAGGTGTTCAAACTGCGTATTTTGTCATATCACCAATCAACAACCCACAAATCTTTTAATTTACAGGTATAAAAAAAAAGGTTCTAATATTTGAGAAGGTGTAGCAAGTATGTATTGTTTTTGTTAATGGATGACATATTACTACATTATCAAATTTGATTTGTTGAGAGTTTTTCACAAAGTAAAATGGAATGAAAAGTAATCATAGAAAATGACAGGTGATATGAATGGTTTAGAATTTTTTGTGAGCAATTAAAATTGAGCATTGAGACTTACTTGTCTCTTTGATCTGACACACCAATAAGCGCTGTTGTTTCAGTATTACCGCCAATAATGTTTAGGTTTTTCTTGAATTAAAATCATAATACACTTATGGATTAAATGCTTTAGCAAATGAACAGAAAAGTTGACAAAAAACGCATAAACTGCCATCAACTACAAAGGCACAGTTAAAATCAGTTTTAAGGAAAAGTGACCTCACCTTAAAGGGATAGATCACCGAAAAATGAAAATCCACTCATAATCTACTCACCTCTATGCAGATGGAGAGGGTGGGTGAAATGTTTGAGTCCACAAAACACTTTTGGAGTTTAGGGGTAAACAGTGTTTCAATAGTGTGACCACTTCTTCAGACGTAATGAAACAACAGAAAATAAACATAACATGCGTCCATACTGCTTGTGGGTTGTTATCCAAGTGTCTGCAAGCCCCGGATTTCATATTCGACTCAAAACAAGGTTAGTTACACTGTTTGTTAAGCCTAAAAGTCTACTACTTGAAGTGGCTAAGCTAGCGTGTGTGCACCCCAAGCGTGCCCTTGGGCGAGTGTGTCCGGTGTTCGAGTGTGCCCGGGTGTACTGTTTACCCCTTAAACTCAAAAAGGGTTTTGTAGACTCAAAAACTTCACCCAACCCTCCATTGACATAGTGGTGAGTATGAGTGAATTTTTCTGTGAACTATCCCTTTAATCTAACATTAAGGAAGTTTACAGAAGTTTGTCCCAGTTTTTATGCTTCAAGTTTTAGCTGCTTAAGCTAAAGAGGTCAGTAATTCCAGTTTCTAACAGATCAGCTGGTCTGCAGCGGAGCGATCAGGTTGCTGAAATAATGATAATAATGATCAACAGTGACTGAGTAGATTTCTTCTAACAGCTTAAGTTCGGGAATGACACCCGGATACATTCTGTCTCTTAAGATGCTTCCGTAGGAGGTGCATATGTGAACTTAAATGTGCAAATTGTGTCCTCCTAACCTCATAGTATAATGTCCTTAGAAATCGGGGAGAATTCAACGCTGAATTCAAGGCGAGCAAGCATTGATGACATATCTAATATGCGACAAAGTGAAAAAGTGTCTACAAGTAGAAGACAAAGATGGAGATGTCAAAAGAGTGTGTAATGATAAGGGCTGACGTTGTCTGTGTATTGTAAAGAAAATCATGTGATCTATGCAGCGGAGTTAATACGTCACTTCCTGCCTTTGTCTGCTGCACCGGCCTTTGTCTGCTGCAACCTCTTGCCTGAATAATCTGGAGGATTTTGGTGCTGTTGTGAAAGCGTGTATATGGGGAACATCCCACTGTGTTGTATGTGTGAAAGGCAATAAGAAATTTAGGCTGGGCAACTTTGAAAACAGTGGACTTAGTGTTGAGTTTTTCCAAGTATTATAGAATGCATGACAATAGGAAATTCAACCTAGCAGTGGTCTAATAATAATATAATTATTATTCATATTATTCATTTTATCATCATTTTACACAAGCACAATCAAACTTTGTTATGCCAGCGAGGAAGCACAAATGAAGGTGAAGGGTTTAATTGAGGAAGCAGTAAACGGACGATGCTTTAAACACAACACGTAGAATTAAGTTTGGATGGGCAGAGTAGAAATTTCGGTGGGCATTGCCCACCCCTGCCCACCTCTAGATCCAGGCCTGAGGGGAGATAAGAACAACACTAGTTAGAAAACATAAGAATTTACCATGCTGGACAAGAAATAGACTTAAATATCACAGATGAAAACTAAAGTAGCTTTCATTTTTGTTGACTTACACAGACCGTAACTTAATGTCTACAATGTGTGGTGCCAAAATTAATGCTGCGAGTTATTGAAACTTATAAACCGCTGGGATTTTAGTAGGAAATAGAAGCAATTTTTTTTCGGCCCCATATTAATATTAAAAAAAAATTAAGCCAAGGGTCAATGAAGTGATGAAGAAACACTGTGACATTGTGATGAACTGCACATGTGACATCTCACTGGGTTATACTGCTGATGGAATACATCTGTTGGTCTCCTGAGTTTAAACAGATGGAACAAGCGACCGAGTAACAGGGGGAAATAGAAGCAGCGGAGCCAAACACATCTTGTAAAAGTGACATGCAATGTTTGTTCTTGGCTTTTCACTGGTGTCAAGACCCCAGGGCCTTGTCTGCTGGCCCTTATCTATCCCAGTTCAATTACTGATGTGTCAGTAGTGATCAATGAGCTGAGAAGGGCAGAGAGTAGGGGTGGGACCTAGCTGGAGTCGCTCTGGGACCACATGGTCGGGTCATGACGGGTGAGTGTGGCTGTGTGTGTGTTTGGACAGGGGTAATATGAGGCTACCAAAAACTTGCGGCGGTGATGTGTTTGGAGGGAGGCGGAGGGCAAAGTTGTGGGCGGTGGCTCATTGGGTCACATTGTGTCTTTCAGGGTGTAAGTGGCTAAAGGGTGTTTTTTTCAAGGTTGCCCTGCACACTCCCTGTCAGCCCTGTTGATTCTACTTGACTGCAGCATTCAGCACAGAGTGGATGGAGCACATAGAGAGCTTGGTCAGTGATAGATGGTCATATACATGCTGAGCTATTCATACTTCCTGCATGCGGATGTGAAGGGAGTTGATCCTTGGTGACCAGTAGACGACCCAAGGGTGACTGCCACATCCATCAGTGCTACCAGAGGCCTGGGAGTTTATGGGATCCTCATAGTAATAAGTGGAACTCGACAACACCTTCCACATCCATTCCAGTTGTTCATTCAGCCCCTGATACTTCTCAATATTCGTGTGGTCCTTCTCTCTGATGTTACTGTCAGCTAGGATTGCCACATGTATCACTGCTGTTCTTTTTTGTTTAACATTATGTTTGTCTGGTTAGCCTGCAGCTGTTTGTCAGTAAAGACATGTCCTGCAGAGGATCTCCAGAGAACAGAGTCCGGACTTTCTCCGAAGTTTGCCTTTCACACATACACAACACAGCAGGGGATTCTCTGCTCAGAAGTGTTCAAATCAGCAACACATCCTCAGCAGGATTAAGGGAGGGGTGTTGCATCAGGCAGAGGCAGGATTTTGATTCCACTAAGGACATAACGTAATTTTGTTTTACAGCACATCGACACCAATGTCGGCTCAAACTCTTTTGAAATGTTCATCTTTGATTTCTACGTGTATGGCACCACTTTTTCACCCAGCGATATTAGTTTTCTTTTTGTGATAACTGCATCTGTCGGGTGTTAGAAGCAACCCCCACTAGCTCGCCCTGAATCACCTTCTTTGTTCTCACATTGGATTCTGCGGACTGAATCAAGAGGTAAATATTTGTGTTTCTAATTCCCTCTTAGCCTGTTCTTTGATTCTCAGGAGTATACACAGGAGAAAAGGCACAAAGAGCTTCCCCTGAGCTTCCATGACACATCATAACAATAACACAATCTCTCCCCCCCCCCCCTCCCTAAGAAGCTGGCTTCTGTGCATCAGATAGCATTCTTAGTCTATGACATGAGCTTACATATTGATGGAGGAGGCCTTGCTCAAACACCCCCTCAGAGTTGTGGCAGTCATATAAACTAAGCTCATTAATCCCAGAGACTAATTATCACTAAATCAATATCAGACCAGCAGATTACCACAGTTAATTCAGCTGTTCAAGTGAGGTTGAGTCTCAGCTTCCTCGTCAGGAAATTCAGTTGCAAACACAACCATAATCTTTGCTCTTTGCACATTTCATCACAGGGGTCAACAGAGAAATTATATTTTTTATATGAGGTAGCTCTGAAAATAGGAAAAGATTTTTTTGTCCACTTTATTTTTATTGCCTTTAGTCAAAACACCATGGTTTTGAGTGTAGTTCATCTTTATCAGGATTTTTTTCTAGCCCATTTAAATTATGCCTTTTACATTTTTCAAAACACTTTGAGTGCCTGAACCTGGATTATTCATGCCATTATTCTTAGGACTCAAGTTTTCCTAAAAGATTTACCAAATAAATGATCTTGGCAAAGTATAAAACACCTAACTACCGGGGATCATGTACTGTATCCAACTACTTTGCTCAGCACAGAATTCAGTCTGTCTCAGAAGACAAAGGATAGGTTCCAGATGTCAGTACCTCGCCTGTACATTCGCACAGCATTACAAAATGGCGAAAATAGTCATTTTGGACTAAGCCATCCTTCAACTATGCATCACACCACCAACCATCTGACCTGCTCTAATTCCTAAAACACAATCACGGTGGGATGTTTCCCAATCTGTTGTGGAATGCAATTTTATTTCAAAATATTGTCTAATATTTTGTGTTAATCATCATCTTCAATTAACTTATAATTCTAATGCCCTGATCGGGAACCAATAACAAGCCAAACAGTCATGAACATGTGTGCAGTGTTTGTCTTAGTTCTGATGTACATGGGTTCCAAGAACACAGCTACAGTTTGATGCCTAAATGCCTCATTTTATTAAGTGGTTCTGTGTGTCTTTCATGTGTCTTACAATACATTAATATAGAACTTGTTCATTTAATGACATTATGTGCAACAAGGTAAATATAAATACAGATTAAGGAAGCTTTGCTTTGTATGCTTATTTAAATCCTTTGTATGTTTTTCTGCACTTCTCAGGCTCCATCCAGTGAATGGCAGTATTTGTGCTTTAAGTGCTTGCTGTGCCATTAGATTCACCTCCTACAAAGAGCACTGGGTTGACCTGGCAAGTGCTGTCCTTTCTCATGGCCCATAGTCCTGCATTGTGAATGGGCGTGCTGCCCTTTTTTAAGGACCTTCTGCCAATATTGTGACTGGGGTGCAGTAGTTGATTTAAAGCTTGTGGTCAGAGAAGCAGGTTGAAGGTCAGGGCAGCAGAGGTCAACCCTGGAACATCCAATTTACTCAGCTTCAATACGGCTGTAGTCACATATACAGAACTTTAAAGACCAGTTGGACTGGAGCAGTCTGCCAAGGCAACTAGTGCACTGTCACAAAGACATGATGTAGAGCTTTCAGGGGCATTTTTCTAACGCTGAAAAACAGTCAGATCTTTTATCAGGTCAGAACATTAAAATGATAAAAACGTCTCCTTCAAAATTGTTCATTCAGGAAAGATTAAAAATTACTCTAAAATTACATTTCGAATGATATAAGGAAAACATATTAAAATGCATTTATGGAAGCAGGGATCTCAGAGGCAAATGTCTAAAAAACTAAGAAACCTATATACAATGAAACCAAAGCTTAAAGCTGTATCTGCACAGTTGTAGTGGTATGATTTAGATTTTAACATTACTATCCTTACCAATACTGCGTATCGATCCGGTGCTTCTATCGCTTCTTAACGGCTCATTCTAAGCTGATAAAAACATAATTGAGAACTATTTTCATTTTCTAAGTTCTTTTTAACCTGTTTTTTTGGTAGTTTTTCCTTACTCTTGTTGAGGGTTAAGGGCAGAGGATGTCACACCTTGTTAAAGCCCTATAAGACAAATTTTGATTTGTGAATATGGGCTATACAAATTAAATTTGATTGATTGATTGATTGATTCTTCAAGATGACCCTTAATCTGTCCTACTGTACCTCTAGCAAAAAAGTGATTTTTTTTCTTACACACAGGCCTTTGCTCCAAGTGACCTGAAAAACTGTTAGTTTCTATGTGACGGTTCACATAAATGAAAGAATGAATTATTGCACCTATCAGTCATGGGGGGTGACATGAAATGTGCAAGGTAACTCACATTTGTAACAGAGTCCCCTCTCTCTGTACTTATACTTTCATCTTTGTGATGACCATTTTTAACACAGTGAGTGAGGACATTTAGGAAAATAAGATTTGCTTTCAGGGTTAGAACAAGGTTTAGGTTCGGTGGGGGTTAACATCTAATTGTGTGTTTGAATAGAAGCTTGGGCTGTCATATTAGCCACGGTTGGCAGTGTTAGTGGCCGTGTTTTAAACTGGTTGAAACAAGCAGTGACACCCTCAGTTCTCTCTCAGTTTGAGAGAACAGAAAAGAAAGCACAGAGGAAAACAGACCGACCTCCTGCTCGTCCAGTTCCTGATGTGCTTTGTGCATTGAGACAAGGAAGTAAATATGTAGGTGTTTGTCACGGACAAAGACTGAAAACACCAAACCTACAGCTCCTACACAAACTGAATCGTTCTTTGACCAACTGTCTCTTGGAGCAAAAGAACAACCAGACACCACACTGAATTATCTGTCAACTTAATCCCAGAGGAAAAACAGTGTCCCAGAGTCAACAAACCAACAACCACATCATCAGGCAGACATTTCAAGGGACTGGATACTTTTTAAGTACAATAACTGACTGTCACTGATCAGTTTTAATATAGTGCATTAAATAAAACAGAACCAAGAACCCTAAATAAACCAACAACCTTAGTGGATTGCCATCTTGTTTGTAACACTTTCTTCCGATGATGGTTTAACAATGTTCCACTATTATACAATACACCAGCAAGGCAGGAAGGAGAAAAGCTCTCCGCACCCCAAACCCTCCCGCTTTTATTCAAAACGAATTGGTATACAATTTTTTTTATCTAATGTGATTGGTCCACGCTCGATGCTGTCTAAGGTACATCCGCCGACAAGATAAGACAACTTTCCATTACATTACATTTCACTTAGCTGACACTTTTATCCAAAGCGACTTACAATAAGTGCATTCAACCATGAGGGTACAAACCCAGGACAACAAGAATCAAGAAAGTACAATACCACTTCAAGTGGAACTGCGGAAAATATTTACATAAACACCCTTTTACAAGAAATGAGCAAAGGACGTTGCCACCAGGGTCTTCCAACAGCAGCCAGAGACGAACCATTCTGATTTCGAACCATTCTGAAGTTTACACCCGGGGCTTCTCCCGCTCTTGATATGAGAAACAACATTAACTAACTGGATGTGGTATAGGTAATGTGTAAGGGAAATATAACAGTTGACCATAATATAATCATGTTTATTTCCCCTTTAATTGATCATGATTGAATCTCTTACAATGTAACCTTGATTATGCTGTTTCCTGTACTACTAAATGAATCTTGGCCTGATCTCTCTAGACACAGTAACCTTGATCATGCTGTTTCCTGTACTACTGAATGAATCTTGGCCTGATTGCTTTAATTAGGCATTGTTGTATTCATGTGATTAGAAGATCCCCACCTTTGACTTATTAACTAACCCCAACCAGAGTGGGAGGGGTTATCCAAATGTATAAAGACAAAGAACTGTTTCCCATCTGGGTGCATATTCCAAAACCTTTGTGGTATGCACCATGCTCTGAAAATTAAAGTGTGACAATACTGTAAGAGAATTGTGTCTCGTTTCCTCGTTGCTAAGATGGGATTGTAGAAATTGCCACGACAAAAGCCTTTCATCGCTTCCCCTGTTTGCTGTTTCTGTAGCTGCAGGGGACACTTTGATTCTCCAACTTTTCACACAAAGCTTGTTTCATTCTGCATTGTGGGCACTCTAAGGCTTTTTAATATAATAGAAGTTACAAACAATAATATATTAGCTTTTCTGCATTTTTTCTATTTTGTTCTAAGAAGGTTTGGTCAAAAACTCATCTAGTGAGAAGTACATTTTTACTTCCTCACACTCAAACACACAGACCCCCCTAGTTGTTATGATGAAAACAATAAGAGGGATATTTATAGATGTTATTAATGATAGCAGAAACAGTTGTTATACAGATGATGATACAAAATATTAATAATAATAATAATAATAATTGTTGTCTGAATCCTGCAGCTCTGAAGTCAGTGATACCTGCAGAGAGAGAGAGAGCGAGAGACAAAGACACCAACGAAGGTGACTATCTGGTCAGACAATCTTTCTCCGAGTTGTTTAGGGCCAAGTACATGACTTCAGTTTTGTACAAATTTTGAAATAAAAAGTCTTTGGTATTCCAGGCCTTGATGTACTTGAGACATTCCTGAAGTTTAAATTAAAAGTTAATTAATTCATTTATCAGGCTTCATAGATATGTACAGCCGGGTGTCATCTGCGTAACAATGGAAGTGTACGTTGTACTTTCTGATGAAGTTGCCTAAAGAAAGCATATATAAGGGGAAGAGTATCGATCCAGTATTAGGACCTTGTGGATCTCCATGAGTTAGTTTTGTGTGCATGGAGGAGTCACACCCTTTGGTGATCCTTGAATCCCTACATGTTGTTCCAGTCTCTGTAACATAATCTTATGAACTATGGTGTCAAATGCTGAACTAAGATCCGGCAGGACAGGTATAGAGACAAGTCAATATCTGATGCCATTATCTAATGTCAATAGTAACTTTTAACTGTGCTGATTCTGGGCTGTGATGGATTATAAATCTTGACTGAAAGTCTTCTAACAAACCATAACTATCTAAGTAATCACATAGCTGGTTAGAAACAGCCTTATCAAGGATTTAGGAAATTAATGGCAGGTTTGATATGGATCCTGAATTAGCAATCAAGTATCTTTATCAAGAGTTGGCATTTTAAGCAGAGGTTTAATAACCGTCTATCTTTCATGTCATGTTTTTAATCATGTCTCTCTGTCATTTCAGATCCAGTCACCCTCACAAGTTGCTAATTACCTCATTCCCTTCGCCTGAGTCTTCCCACACACACACTCACATACTCCCCATTTCCTCATTAGTTAATCTGTGTATTTATACCGGTTAGTTGCATTCACTCTCTGCCAGATTCTCTAGTGTGTTCCTGCCTAGTTATCCAGCTTTGTATTTCTGAATTCTTGCCTGCCTGTTCCTGACCTGATTCAGCCTCGTTTAGATTTTGGATTCCCGTCTTGCCTGCCCCTTCAGAATTGCTTGTTGTACGGACAGATATCCTGGTTTTGACCCCTGCCTGTCTTTTTCAAATTTTCAGTGAATAAACCACATTAACTGCACTAAGACTGTCTGTTGTTGTGCTCTTGGGTTCAATTCCATCTCTTGTCGTTAGTGGACTAGTGGCAGAAACTTGGACTATGGGCAGAAAAGGTCTCTTGTTCGTCTCTGGTTCCATTCCACGGAGAAACAACAAAAAGATGAACCTGGATTGATCTGTCCAAAAATCCAAGAGGATTCTCCCTACCCTGTCTAGTGCCCCTGAGCAAGGCACCTTACTCCCCCAACATCTGCTCCCCGTGTGCCGTACATGGCTGCTCACTGCTCTGTGTGTCCTGCACCAGATGGGTTAAAAGCAGAGGTACAATTGCATGAGTGTGCCTGTGCATGTGTTTGAGACAAATAAATGTATCTTAATTAATCTTAATCTTAATCAGTTCTTAAGCCAGTAAACAAATACATATTAATATGATTTAATAGGGAACTGTGGTTGAGACAAATAAATGTATTTTAATTAATCTTAATCTCAATCAGTTCTTAAGCCAGTAAACAAATACATATTAATATGATTTATAGGGAACTGTCAATTAGAGCAAAAACCTCCTGAAAAAGTCTAGTTGGGATAGGGTCTAATGGACAAGTTGATGGTTTGGATGAAGAGACTGGTGAAGTCAGTTCAGAAGATTTATAGAAGTACAATTTTCTAAATCTAAATCTGGTCCTACAGGTGGTTCTAAGCTTTCTGTCCTAGACAATGTATCTGTGCTATTCATGGGGAGGAGGTGGTGGATTCTTTCCCTGATGGTTATAAATGTACTTGTAAAGAAAGTCATGAAATCATTGCTTCTCAGAGTTACATGAATATATGGATCAGTAGACCTGTGACTCTCTGTCAGCCTGGCTACAGTGCTACAGGAACCTGGGGTCTCTCCAATTAATAATAAATAATAGGAGGTTCTGGCATTTCTATATTTCCAGAGGAGTTGGAAATCATTTGGTTGGTGGAACGACATTTCCTCTCCAGCTTCTGTGATGTCTGTTCAGAATTATACCAAGGAGCTAATCTCCTCTGATTTACTTTCTTCTTTTTTAATCCGGGCGGCAGCATCAAGGGTTGTTTGTAATGAGGCTGCTGTACAATTCACAAAGTTATCATCTAGTGTGGGAGTGAAGTTTTGATAACTTTGTGGAGTAAAAATTTGAGGAATTAGTATATTCCTGATGAACACAGACTATAATAGAGTTTTTTCTCAGAATCAGTGTAGTCAAATATTGTAAATTCAAATGTAATCAAAAAAATGGTTAGACAGAAGAGTTTTAGGGATATAATATTATTGCATTTTCAATGTCTATGCCATATGTCTGAGCAAGATCAAGACTGTGATTGGAACAATGAGTGGGTTTATTTTCTTGCTGAGTAAAACCAATTGAATATATTAGTGTTTAGTGGAGTAGTTGTATTAACTTTTATTAAGTTTGAATGTATTACTCAATTCCTGTTTACTTTTGATTTTGATTTATATTGGTGGATGGGGACAGACACTGTTTCTATTGGATATTGTGAGGGTGACTGCTCTTATAGAAGTGCAAAGCGTATAAGACTGCAACTCTGCCTCCTTGTCCCAACTCCGGACCATCATGGATTTGACTGTTAAAGCCATTCCATCCAAAGTCGGTTAAATGCCTTCTCTTCTAATCAGACCATGTTTTTCCCCAAAAAGTTGCCAATTTTTGATGAAGCCCACGTTCTTTTGTGCACACCATCTCCTAAGCCAGCGTTGAAATCATGATGTGTGGCTGTAAATGTCATCACTTATTATCAATCAATCAATCAAATTTAATTTGTATAGCCCATATTCACAAATCACAATTTGTCTCATAGGGCTTTAACATTGTGAGACATCCTCTGTCCTTAACCCTCAGCAAGATTAAGGAAAAACTACTAAAAACCCTTTTAACAGGGTAAAAATACGTAGAAACCTCAGAGAGAGCCACATGTGAGGGATCTCTCTCCCAGGATGGACAGAAGTGCAATAGATGTCAAGTGTACTATATATCAAGCAGTCCTTCTGCAATCATAGTCTATGGTCAGCAGCCAGCAAGATCATGATCCACCATCAAGATCGGATGCCACAGTCATTGTCCACTGACGCCAATTAGGATCCATCATCAGCTGCCACCCGGGTCGTGATCCACCACCATTATCAAATGCCAACACGATAAAGGATCCGTCATTATTATCCCAATCAGCCAGCACGATACAGAATCCGCCAAACTGGATCCACCATTACGATCTCTGATACGCGATCCACAGATCGTAATCCATGATGTGGCCACAGCTGCGGCCCTGTATCTGCTGATGATAGGGCAAAGCGACTCTGGGGAAGGGGTCAAGTCAGAAACATGTATTGATGAGATATGAATTAATTACTTTGATGTGATAATGATTTGAGAAGAGAAAGGAGAAGCTGGAAAGAGAAGCTCCGTGTGTCATGTGTCCCCCGACCTTCTAGACCAGTGGTTCTCAAAGTGGGGGGCGCGGACACTCTCCAGGGGGGGCGCAACGTCACAGAAAAAATAATTAAAAAAAAAAGAAAAGTGAAAGCTCCCTCAGTGGCAAAATGCTAGGGGCTGGACTGAGCCAAACAACTCAAATACTGTTTCGTTCCTGATCCACCAATCAAAAGAGGAGTGTTATCATTTCAACGCGAGTTCATGTACGCTTCCGAGTATAAAAGTAACTGCAGGCATGGTCAGTGCTCACCCTCACTGAGACGACACCCTGCAGAGTTTGTGCGATGCTCTTGTTTCCTCTAATTTCAGATATTCATTGCTTTATAAAGAGTCTTTTTAATGACTCACTCCTTCCTTAGTAATACCTTCCTGCACTTGCAGCAGGCCTATTCGTAGCCTAATCTAAGGAGTAATTTGCTCCACAGTCTTTTTTAGAAAGCTCATAACCCCAAGAGCTAGCCTTCTAGCTAGCTAACATCTTCAAACTGCAGCTAGCTCTTTTCTCCTTAACACCTACCTTTACATCTTCAATCATCCACCGTGTTGCAACAAATAAAACACCAGCACTTGAATACTCTTCTGTGCTGTCCCTGTCTACATTGTGTACTGTTCGTTTTGTTAGGAACCATTGCCTAGCACAGCCTTATTCATTATTCGTGTTCAAGTCACTCACAGCCACATATACAAACACAATCACAAGACCACGACGTTGCAATTACAACTTTATTAACATCACACACACTGTATCAGCAAACAAACACAACTATGGACAAGTTTCTGATTCGTAAAAGTCAGGCAACCGATGCGCCAGTTGCGAAGAAGCCAAAGCTTCACAAATATGAGGAGAGCTATTTGCAGTTTGGTTTCACCGTCACTGGCACGACTGAGAAACGTCCTCAGTGTGTTTTGTGTGCCGAGGTGCTGGCAAATGACAGCATGAAGCCATGCAAATTAAAAAGGCACCTCGACACCAAACACCCCGACTTGAAAGAGAAGCCTGTGGACTTCTTTAAAAGGTAAACGTGATGGCCTCCAGCAACAACAATCCACCATCTCCAAGCATAGCACTATCTCCAAGCTATCTATCTATCTATATATTGTGGAGTAGTTGAGGGCGGTGGTGGAGGGCGATGGTGGAGGGTGGCGCGGGGGACCTTGAGACATGCTTGAAGTTTAGTTAATTGATTAATATTAGGCAGGGGTCCAGAGGAAACTACGGAGCTGAAAATTATAGTGGTTAACCTTAAAGGGGACATATTATGAACATTTTCACTTTTTTAGTGCTTCTACACTTTAATTTGGGTATCTGGCATGTCTACCGAAAAAAACAACTCCCACGATTTCTTACGGCTCCTATAAGTCAGAAACGTCATGATTGAGTGACTGCAAATGAGCTTCCGTATCAGTCTCTTGTCACAATGAAATGGGAGTCTCTCTTACATGGTCAGCCATGGCTGGGGCTGTCGCAGGCTGGCCGAAGCCTGCCTGCGACAGACCATTCATGCGGTTTTTGACCAAAAATGTTACAGACATTTTATTAAGACCCCAAGGAACCATATCAACTTGTGGTAAAATGGGCATAATATGTCCCCTTTAATGCTATCAATGGTCATTTAACTTTTTATAACATCCTTCAAGGACCAAAAGAAATTATTGTTTATTATTAACATATATCACACCAGGGGCCGTATTCACAAAGGATTTTAGGGCTAAAAGTAGGTCCTAACTGGCGAATTTAGGAGTAACTCCTAAAAATAATGGGCGTGTCACTCTTAAATGTAGGACTCCTAACTTTTTTCACTAAGAGCAATTCACAAAGTATTTTAGGCCTAAAAGTAGCACCTAAGTCAAGGAGAGCTTAAAAGTCCTCAAGAGGACTCCTAACTCACTAAGACCTATTCACAAAGAATCCTAAAATGGCTGCGAGACGAAATGCTTTGGAGACAATGGAAGACCGTGAGTTAATCAAGAGATATAGGCTAAATCGTGAGGGTATTCAACTTGTTGTGGACTTAGTGCGGGATGCAATAACATCCCCGACTAACAGGAATAATCCCATTAGTCCCGAAATAAAATGTTTAGTAACACTACGTTATTTAGCAACAGGGAAAATGCAACTTTGCAATGCCGACGATTTAGCAATATCACAACCATCAGTCAGCCGTGCCATAAACCAAACTATCAACGCGCTAGCTAGACCACATATCATCCAACAGTTTATCCGGTTTCCTTTGGACATTCAACAATTACACAGGATCAAAGCCAACTTCATGGCGATTGCAGGTATGCCCGGTGTGGTCGGTGCTATTGACGGGACGCACATAAAAATAATTGCTCC
This sequence comes from Pleuronectes platessa, assembly GCF_947347685.1. Taxonomy (NCBI): domain Eukaryota; kingdom Metazoa; phylum Chordata; class Actinopteri; order Pleuronectiformes; family Pleuronectidae; genus Pleuronectes; species Pleuronectes platessa. The sequence goes on along the minus strand of NC_070638.1, from coordinate 24,563,065 downwards.
ATCAAAAGATGAGGACGTGTTCGTCAATAGGAAGAAAGTGCATTCCATCAACACGCAGGTTGTTTTTGATGCAAATTTCAACATACTGGATGTTGTTGCAAAGTGGCCTGGAGCTACCCATGATTCGCGCATTTTAATGGAGAGCGGTCTGAGGCAGCTTTTTGAGAGGCACCATGTACCAGTTGGGTGTCACTTGCTGGGTGACAGTGGCTATCCCTGCAAGACGTGGCTTTTGACACCCTACCTCAATCCACAACCGGGAGCACAGCTAAAGTATAACATGTAAGTGATTACGCAGATTACGCTTAGTCCTATGGGTAAAACACATCGTATTGGCTCTTTGACGCCTTTTATTTGTTAAATCCATATTTATTATTGTTTACCGTTTTCCTCCATATATGTTAGAGCACACAAACATACACGAAATGTTGTGGAGAGAGGAATTGGGCAGATGAAACGTCGGTTTCATGTACTCCACGGCGAAATACGCCTCACCCCAGAGAGGGCAAGCACAGTCATCACTGTATGAGCCATTCTACACAACCTCTGCAAGCGGAGGAACATTCCACAGCCAGACGATGATGACGATGAAGAGGACGATGACCCCGATGATGATGATGATGGCGCTCGACAACATGACAATGAATTTGGCCGTGTGGAACCGAGTGGACTGGCATTTAGGGATCACTTTGTGAATACACATTTTAGGTATTGTTGGCACATTTTAACACCTTGGCACAAATCAGTCAACACACATGTGTAGTTCATAACATTTATTTTTTCAATTTTTCAACTTTTCGATCTTAAGACTGTAATATTCTGTCTTCATTTTTATTAGCCACTCTTTCGCTTTGAGGACCTTTCTTTGCCTTTTTAAAACCCTCATTTCCATCCTCAATTTCTTCTCGTACAGTGAACTGGTACCAGCAGCAGGAGGGAGAGGAGAGCCAGTGGGTGCACCAAGAGGGAGAGTTGGAAGAGAAAGGGGTGGAAGAGGAAGAGCTGTGAGAGGAGGTGCAGCTGGGAGAGGAAGAGCTGTGAGAGGAGGTGCTGCTGGAAGAGGAAGAGCTGGCAGAGGAAGGGCTAGGAGGGGGAGAAGAGGAAGAGCTGTGTGATGTGATGCTGCAGCTGGACTTTCATCTTCATTTCTCCTGTGGGGAATATATATATATTTAATTTGTAACACATTTTTGGGAAGTGGGTTGACCAGTTGCACGTTGTAATTCTTCTGTAAATATTAAACAGAAAGGTTTTTCATGAAGCCTTTTGAAATCATTGCATGCATACCCCTCAATCTCCTTTAGCAACTCGACTGCAGGATCAGCTGCACCCTGAAGGCCAGTAATGCTTGCGTCCGAGCCTAGGACGGCGTACACCACCGATGCGACCGGGGACAACGGCTTTGGTGCAGATCCTCCTCCAACAAATTAAATTTCAGTTTCATTCACGTTTCATATCACTGTAGCCTTTGTTAATTGTAAATTTAAGACATGCAAATGCATTTCCCAAATGAATGCAAGCAATGATAATAATGGACTTACCTGTAGCCGCAACAGCTCTTTTATAGTCGGCAATCTCAAACCTACACTGTGATTGCAGGGCATACCAACGTCTTTCGCAATCGTCGGTAGAGCGACAAACAGCAGGGAAGGAAGCATTTATGTTTACGCATATTTCTTCCCATGCCTCCCGCTTCTTCTTACTGGTCACTCCAGCCCCGAATCTACCCTTTATTACCCCCCTCCGCTCCAGCACAAACTGGGCAAGTAGTAACAATTGGTCCTGGGACCAATTGGCCTTTCGCTTGCGTTTCACGTTTTCAACATCCATCATGATAGGGGGACTTGAACGGCGGTATGGGCTGTTATTTAAAGTGTTTTAAGTGCTGAAAAATGCTCATTGGATAGTATTTTGCAGGGTGCTTTTAATTGCCTCCTTGATTGAAAGCAATTTACGTATTTTTATTGTTTGCTTTCTCTCTCTCTCTTGAACGTGCAGGCTACAACGTCATTATCGTGGTCTGCACAAACTTGTCATCATGCGTGTATTCTGCTAACTGCACTGTCCATAACTACTTCATAGGAATTCATTTCTAGCCTAGTCTATTTCCTTGTTTTTCGGTAATTTAGTGGGCTCGTCTGAACAACCAATCACCGCACTGACCGCTTCTAAACTCGTGCACGAGAATCAACGTCATCCATAGCAACGGCGCGTCACTCTTAGTTCACTCTTAGTGATTTATCCTTAGTAAGAGTCGGTCTCAAAGGCTTTGTGAATAACTTTTAAGAAAAAACTCCTACGTAAAATGTTTTAGCGCGAGTTAGGAGCACTCCTAGCGCTAAGATAAAATGCTTTGTGAATACGGCCCCAGGGCTCTAGACAAATTTTTACAATGGTTGCAGTGTTGCAAATAACTTTTTCATTTAGGTGCACCCAAAATGTTTCACTGCACCTTTTAGCACTTCATTCATACACATTTTAAACCTTTCATTTACAGTTCCCAGATACATTGGTAATTTTTTTTAACATTGGCCGGATATAGCCACTGATTTCCTAATTGATTTGTTTGATTCACAAAATCTTGATTCGTTTCGATTCAATATCAGTGCAGTTAAGGATATACTATTGTACTATACCAATTTTGCTTGGAATTTTTTAACCGGGCTAGGAAACTTGTAACATTCATAAAAATGAAACAAAAATATTACAGTAGGCTTGTCATGATAACAAATTTTGTTGGACAATATATTGTCCTAGAAAATATTGTGATAAATGATATAATTGTCATCATTTTCAAACATTTTATACCATTAATATACTGATAATGTGGTAGCATAATCATGCTAGTACACCCTGTTAAAGAGAAATTAACAAAATTCTTAATGATATTAAGTCATTTAAATTAGAAGGAAAATTCTTTTAACTATCCATATACATAAAACATTAATAATATATATCACACCAAACCAAACTAATAAATAAAAGGTACTCTTGCTCTGCTAAGAAACATTGCTCTTGAATAAATATTAAACATTTGGCACTGAATGGTTGTGATTTACATGAGCTTTTAGGTTTGTATTGTATTAGGTTTAAGCTCTTGATGAGTGTTGGTGTTTATTGTTAATGTTACAGTGTAAAGTCAGCAGGAGTGTGGAGGGATCTTACCCAGACAGGGAGACTGTGACAAACCAACCCGTGCTTCCGCTCTGATCCTGAAACAGCAGCTCTAATAATTAATCATTGGCAGTCCGTAGTTAAAACAACAGATCTTTGGCCACAAGTTTGAATATGTTTTTTCTTTGTATTCATTAATTGCAGGCCTTATACAGCCCAGAGGTTTTGCATTCCCCGACCCAGCACTAGATTGTTGAAATGTGTCAGTATCAAAAGTTTTAAGCACAGGTTAATGTCATTGATTGACAAAACGATTGAATTATTATTGCTTGACAAGTTTAAGAGCTATGCAAATCAGCAATGACATTGTGAGAACTGAGGAGCATTTGTTTACTATGTGGGTGTACGTGCAGTGTAGTTAAATACAGCATAGCCTTAGAGGTAGATTTAAATATTTATTAATATATTATATATACAAATATAAAAACACTTGAAATTGTTAAGTATACGTATGTTTAAATGTATTTCCCATTCATTAGCATTAGGCTGAAACCTTTAATCTGTGCTTTGACCTTGACCTTGCATGAAACCTTTGCAAGAACTTAAATTTCACTGGAATGGCACTCATTTTTAGCAAACTGGGAATCTACAAAGACAGGTGCACCACCTTGACCACTGAATATGGCTATAAATCACCTTTTAAATAATGTGTTCTTCATTGGTGTTGCTTTAAATTTGTGCTGCAGCTCTCAGATCCTCCAACACACATCTACATTCCTGACGTTAGTAACAAATGTTGGTTTAAAAAATCCTGATGAATGCACTTCATTGTTGACTCTGTGCTGAACCAGCAGTTGTCAATTAACTAAAAATCGATAGTGGCGGGAGCCGTATGTGTGTATAGTCCCTGGCTGTTTTCTGTTTGTCTGATATCACTAATGCTGTGATGAGAGGCTGTGTGGTGTTGCTGATTAAGTGTTTATGAGACAGATGGACTTTAACCTTCCTTGTCACTTGGGCCATAGGTAACATGTTAACACTAGGCCCTGACTTATTGCTCTGACTCAGTGTGAACTCAGCTGTCTAATTTCAGATAACCTTTGTGCAATACTGAATATATATTTTGTATTGTACATATATTGTCATTACACCTAGCTCTGTATTTCCATGGACTACAAAGCTTCAAGCTGTTCTTGAGGAAATAGACATAATTATACATTAAGGTATGTATAGAAATCATTTATCATGCAGCTTGAACACATTAGACCTCATTTACAAACATCTTGATAATAATTTGTTTAATTTGTGTTTGTTGTTTAAAGCATGTGCCGGTTGTCCTTATTAGCATAGGTAAATGCCCCATTAATGTGCATAAGTGGGCGTGAGACTGTGTGCAAAACAGAGCAGCACCGGACTCAAACTGTCAGAAAAGTTATAAAAGTATATTTTGTGGTGACAGCAGTGAACATAAAATACAACCAAATAAGATAAATTGAAGTATATAGGGAAAAAGTCACATAATTAAGGTTAATCTCAGATTTCGAGTCAAAATAAATATTTTCAAACACGCAATACAGAGAGAAGGGAAAAGGGATTTGCCTAGATTTATCTGAGTTGGAGCAGCACATCATTGGAAACGCAGCACTGCAGGTGAACCCTCAGTTGAGCATCTGTGGATACTGAGCCTGACGGGAACCACTGGGACTGGATATGCCAGGTTCATATATGTTTTGAATATTTTTTAGGTTAAGGTTGCACTCTGAGCAGTGAGTGTGATGCGGTTGCATCTCCAGAGCCATCTCTCGTCTCAACACAGAAATGTTTTTCAAAATAACAGGCTACACTTGGATGGCACATTTTAATTAAAAGCTATAACTGTAGAACTATGGAACATGTGACACATATTATGCAAACACCAGTTTTGTAAAACTTAAAGAAAACAGAAATTCTGAAAATATATTTAGCACATTTATGGCACCCATTTCTGTATTTTCCAACAATGGAAAGAATGGAAGGTCTAACGTTGCAAGCTTGACAACAAAAGTCCTGCATCTAGCCCTTCGAAGTAGGTCGATTTAATAACATCCCTGAGGTTGTGTGACATGTATGAATTAAGAAAAGTTGAGAGTGTGTCACAATTTCTTCTGCATTGCTCTCATTATTATTCGACTATAATTCAATACAGCTTTATTTGAAGAGTGCCAAATCATAATATACAAAAGTAAAAAAACAACATAAACAAACATTAAATGCCTCCCTACTGCTCCTGTGGTGTCAGTTTTTGGCATTAATGTCTGCCGTGATCCACATGCAAATGCGGCTCTGGAAGAGGATATCAGAGGATATTTAGGCTAAAAACATGGTGTAAATGATGCCGTTTCAAGTAAAATTTGAATGTTGGGGTTTATGGACACTTGGATGACACCATAGGAGCAGTATGAAGGCAGGTTAATTTGATGGCATTTAGCATTTAGTTTTGATGATTAGGGTGACGGTGGGGGGCTAGGGAACGCACCATACCAATGAGTTTTAAACCAAAAATGGAAAAACTACACAGAACATTATTCCGTTGGCAACTCAATTCCTGTCTCCCCCATTCTGCATGCCTAATGGCCCTGATAGAGGCCCAGCTGCACATAGAAGCACTGTTTGATGTGTCAGTGAATGGGTGGATGTCAAAACCGTAGTGTAAAAAGCGATTTGAGTGGTCATCAAGACTAGAAAAACCTTATATAAATATATACCATTACCATATACATCCAGCTTTTGGCTGTAGTTGCCTCAAAACCCTGTTCTGTGGCCCTGCAGAGACTGACCATTCATTTGAACTAAGCACCTATTAATAAAAAAGTCTGCATTGTCCTCCAAAGAATGGGTAGTGATTACAGAGATGTGCATATTTACTATTAACACTCTAAGGAAAGTGCCACTTGAACATTATTGAACAGGTCTTTAAGTACCATAGTTTAGGGCTGGTGTGAAGATGCATGTATCTGTTTGTTTATTTGGAGCTGAGAGGCCCATCATTAAGGCTGGACACAAAGGTCCAACACAATAAGGTGAGGAGACATAGCCAGAGGTAGTCCAGAGCCAAAGACTGCACCTGCTGGTCTTTCTGCACCTTGTGGTACAGAAACCTTACGTGGCAATGTTTCATTTAGCAATTTAGTGATGTCTTTTAAATTTCCCACAGAGTCCCTCTTAAAAATGTTATATAATCAGGGATTGCAAGCTTTTTTATGAACAATGGTACTCAACATATTTAAATAGACTTACTACTCACAAATACTTACAGACTACAATACAGACTTTTGTGGAAAGAACATGATTTTAATAGTGCTTGAATTCACAGAAAAAACTTGCCCGCACTTTAAAACTGTGATATATGTGTCTAGGTGGCATATGTATCCAGGGTGGGATTGGTGGTTAGCCCACAACCAAAATATATGAGTATTTCAACCAATATTGGGTGGATTGCCATTAAATTAGAAATATACATTAATGGTCCCAAGAACTCCACTGACTCAGTTGATCCTTTGTCTTTTTGTCTTGCATCAGCTGTACTTTAGCTCATGAAATATTTCCAAAATATCATTCTCTACAAGAGAAACTAGCCCTTAGTCTTGGCATTTTAGACATGGATGATGTAGCACCACAAGTCTGACAGAATATATTATCCTATCTACTACTAGATGGATTGCTGTGAAATATGGTTCGGACATTCATGTTCAATCAAGTTCGATTGTAATAACAGATCATTTAAATCCCACTGGCAAGATGAAAATGACACCTCAGAATGTTCTTGCACCAGTTTATGACCAAACATCTTAAGAGCAAATGGTCCCTTGCTGTTCTGCTTAATTATTGCTACGTGTATCAATAAACAAAAAAAATGAAATAGTGCCATTACATTTTGAAGATGTTAATGATCACTGCTGTCCCTGAGCAGAGCATACTCAGCAAGGCACCAGAGTGCGACCCAAAAGATCTGTGAAGTGCACCTAACGGTGCACCAAACATTTGGCTGGTGTGTCTGTGTATTTTAATTATTGATTGATCGAGTCACTTCCAAATCTCATCTCCTCTGGGGTGTTTATACCACTCACACTGGCTTGCCCGCCCTCACTCACACACTGACACACAAACCGTGAAGCGGAGATGTGGGAGGAAAGTCTGTTAACGTGAACAAGGCGGTTTGTTGGACCGTGGCAACAAAAACTGTGAATACAGGGTATCCACGACGTACAACTAATACAAAACCATTAGCGCCACGGATCAGAGCTGAGCAGCAGTTGGTTTGAACCATGTCAGAGTCTCTGTCTGTTTCCACTCCTCTCTCCACACTCTTGCTGACCTGTGGTTTCTTTAAACGTCAATTAATAACTAAATAAATGTGATTGCCTCTGTCAACACCGACAGGGACAAGCAGATGTACACACGCAAACACAGACACACACACACACACACACACAAACACACGCGCACACACACACACACACACACACACACACACACACACACAAACACACACGATCCTATACGAAACGCTTGAATACTGGACTAATACGATACAAAGCTCAAAGCTAAACATTTGTGTTCATACATATAGCTCCTAGGTAATGTCTAAGTTCAGAGTGGCAGTACAAGTGTGAAAACAGCTGAATTGAAATGATGAAAAGTGGATGGGGGATGGGAGAGGGGTATGACCTGAGGTGACCTGAAAGAGAAATGTCTTTATTCGCAAGAGGTCGACAGCACAGGGGCCTCCACCAACAGAGGATAAAGCCCTGCAGCATCTGCGTTAACTCCACAAACGTTTATCTTACCATATTTGTTTGCCTGTCCATCCATCCATCCTTATAATTATTTGTGAGAATGTTCATGCATCCATTTTTATGTAATTAGTACAGAGGTTTTTTTTTCAGCAAGACGAACACTATTGATCTGCGGGACCATTTTGATGGAAAAATGTCTATTAGCATTGTGTTGATTGCTTTTGCATGCTTAATCATGGATTCCACTTTCATTCACCTGGGTGTAAGGGTAAATTGCTTTCTCCTCTCTAAGTATTTTCTCTTTATTCGACCGCCCAACTACCTCTCTTTATATGGCTTTATTGTCCCTCAACAGCCTGCTCTAAGGCTAGCCTTGTGTGGGTCTCTTTAAAGGTGCCTCTGAAGAGGTACTTTTAAACAGCAGTTCTACAAATGGGGTCAAGGAACAATCATGTCATGCTGTGGAGGTCCCTTGATTCCTCACTCTATGCACCAATGTCCTGTTACAAGACCTGCTCAATTAAAAATTTCCCAACCCAACACACACACTGGAATTACATTCAGCTTAAACTGATGCATATTTGACTCTGAATGAGATAGAAATATTCTCATAAATGTGTTAATGTTCAACTAAGTTGACATAGTTAGAGAGGATTTCCTTTGTATAGTATAAAATAAAAAGGTATCGGGTCACAGCCCGCACATAAGCTATATTTGGGAGATATACAGAAAAGTAAATCATGGTCATAACGCATTATCCTTCACTACACACAGATAAAAAACCATAAGCAATGCTTTATCATTGTTTTGAGCACTTAGGTTAAGATTTTAAGACAGACTCTAAGAATTGTTAGACATTCTTAACTTTAGTTTATTTCCACAGACTGTTGTCTTTCTCTTTTGCGTCACCACACTGTACATACATATATGTATTCATCCATTATGCAAAAACATAAAGAGAACAAATAGGCATTGACATGGATTTGGTTGTGTGGTATGACAACAAAAGCATTGGTTTCTTTATCATCCCTTTATCTCAGGAGAGTAGTTGATCTATGGAACAATAACTGACCTTCACAATAGATGGTAAACTGTGGTCTTTTTTCCTGTCACTATCAGTTTATCGTTTAAGGGAGCATACCAAAAATTTAAAACAAAACAGTAGAATCAGCATGTCATGTCAATACAAAATCATAAAGGTTCAAAGCTTTAACTCATTTTCACCAACTCACCATGTGTTTCAACCAGCTCAGTGTGCAAGCATGTCAATCATTAACAGCCTCTGTATTCCCTTCGAAATGCTGATAACATCCAATAAGGTAATTTACAGCCTCTCCGTCACACACCTGTTGGTTGGTTTACTGTATCAAAGCCTCAAATCTATAAGTATCTATTGTATTTGATGGATAGTTGGAAAAAAAGAGACAATATAAATGGTAAAAGGACTACATTCAAGTATTGAATTCAAGACTTAATGCACTGCTAAAATCACAACTTACAGTCACACACAAATTCATATAGCACTTCTTTATGCAGCTCTTTTTCTATCACACACCATTCATAGACTGTTGGCACAGCCATTAGGGGGCCTAGCGTAGCCAGGAATCGAGCTACCAACCTTTTAGTTAGAGGTTACTGGTTACTCTCTACTTTGTGAGCCAGAACCAGCCAAGAGGTAGGGGTTACTGTCTACTGATCTGAAGTATAATAGCTATGCGAAAATCCTGCTACATGTTCTGTAACTGCTTGTTTCCTGTTATTTAGCAGACGGATTAACCAAAATAGTAAGGTTTATATGTGGTGACAGTTTCTACTAATTCTACTGATTCTTAAGTTGTTGCAAAATATGTCAGGTGGAATTTTGGGGGAAATGTCACACACGAAAGTAGAATATTTGATGTTGATGCAGTATTGCAGCCAACATTATAGTCGGTGTTTATCCGATAATACTGTAAACTAATTTAAGGAAATAATCGCTCTGACTTCACTGCTATTTTTTTCAATACAATAGAGGAAAGTAATCAAAACTTACCTCCAGCTCTATAGTTGATGATTTTGTAAAAAGTAAAGCAGCCTCATTGCAAGCAAACGTTGACAATGTCTTCCTCTGAAGAAGAAGGTAGTAAATCAAAGGAACTGAGCGCCATGGTATAATTCTAAAACACCTGCTTCAAAATAGACATCATGACGGTTAGAAAGGAAGTGGCGTTCCACCAATCAAGATGATTTTAGACTAGCCACGAAATAACATACAAGAAAGCCCTTCGACATGCCAGAACATCCATTATTCATCATTTATAGAAGAAAATCAGAACAACCCAAGGTTCCTCTTCAGCACTGTAGGCAGGCTGACAGTCATAGCGCCACTGATTCATCTATTCCTTTAACTCTGAGCAGTAACGATTTCATGAGGTCAACCTCCCCTTCATTGCCCAAATCATTTATTAAGCTGTTGCTAAACAGTTATGTAAAAAATGCACAATCATGGTTTGTTTGAATACTTTGAATCAGAATTTAGAATTTAGAATCCATCAGAGCACAGCAGCAAGGCTGTTAAAATGTGCTAATGACCTTTTCATGGCATCTGATGGCTCGTACTGCTGGATCTTAGTGCCGCATTTGACACCATAGATCATAAGATTATTTTACAGAGACTGGGACAACATGTAGGTATTAAAGGATCAGCACCAGGCTGGTTGAAGCCATACTTATGAGATAGATTCCAATTTGTTAATGTTAACAATGAAATCTCCATGCAGACAAAGGGTAGTCATTAAGTTCCAAAAAACTCTGTCCTTGAGACCGATACTTTCACTTTCTATATGCTTCCTTTAGGCAACATCATCAGAAAGCACCACGCACATTTCCATTGTAACGCAGGCGATAACCAGCTTCAGGAAGGTCTTCAAGATATTAGGGCCTAGATGACCTATACTTTTTACTTCTAAATTCAGACAAAAGTGGAGTAATTGTGTTACCCAAAACACCTCAGTGTTTCTTTGCCTGAGAAGATGGTTACTGTAGATTTATTAGCTTGCCCCCCAGCTCTACTGTGAGGAACCTTGAAGTCATTTTTAACTAGGATATGTCATTTGACCCACACATAAAACAAATCTCTTCTGCTGCCTGTGCAATATCATAACAATTTGAAACACACTGTCTCAGATGGATGCTGAAAACGAGTACATGCTTTTTTTAAACCTCCGGACTTACATTAATGTAATTCTTTATTATCAGGATGTCGCAGTGCATCTGTTAAAACCCTACAGTTGGTCCAAAGTGCTGCAGCAAAAGTGCTAACAGGAACTACAAGAAGAAATATTAGTTTTTTCTTTGTTTTCCTTCCCTGGTTGAGGGTTAAGTACTAGTTAAGCCCTGTGAGACAAATTGTGATATGTGAATATGGGCTTTACAAATAAAATTGCATTGGATAATGATTGATAGTCCTGTCTGTGCCTCTCTACATTGGCTCCCTGTAGGATTCAAAATATAATTCAAATCCTGATGGTTATACAACTGTCTTTGCCCTGTCTGTGACCTAACAGAATGTGGCCCAATAAGTGAAAAGTTGTGCAGTCTTCTATAACTGGTATTACTGGTTTCCACCCTGTCCTGATGTTGACATGGGCTACTGGACAAGACATTAAACCTCCCCATTAATGGTCAATCTTCTCACTTGCAATCCGGGTCAACATAGATATTCAGATAGAGGATACTTTACAGTACATCTTTAATGACATATTCATGTAAAAAACTAGTCACAACACATCTCCTGAATACAAAACGCTGGAAAATTAGAAAATTCTACACTATATATATATACAAGGTATTATAATCCTAATAGACTGTGAAAAATGAATTGGCTGCTTTCAAAATAAGACTATGAAGCTGCAGAAACAGTTTGGCCAAACCCCACATATTTGCAACTGATAATCACTGTAGACTGCAAGTCAAAGCCTCAGCTGTCATTGACAATTTATACCAAAGTTCCATTTGATATTCAGGAGAATACATCTGGTAACATGTTGCTTTACCCGTAAAAATTCATCAAAATATGAATTTCTTTTTCAAACTGTGTTTTCATTCCTATTTTCACATTTTAATATTATGCAACCTCATGGGTGTTATTTTAATTTGTCACAATGAGGAAAGAGCTTTTAAAGATGCCAAAAGAAAAAATCCAGCATGCATGCTCCGCCTTTTTTGTATAATCACTGGCTGATTTGAAAACCCCTGAGCTTTTCAGAAAAGTGGTGGAGTTGTCACTGTAAATCCTTTTTTCACGGAACCAAATCAGATGGGTTTTACTAACCCCATAAAGCTTGTTGTTTATCTGAATCTGTATGATATATCGGACAAAAAAAATGTAGCCCCCATGTCAATAGTTATCAATGCACAGTCTGACGCTGCAGTCCAGTTATTTATTGAAAGTTAAAGTGTCGGCTCCACGCAGCAGTAGTCTAAATGTCTTATCACATGACAAAAGGAGAGTTGTCTGGCATGGATGATGAGATGATTTGGTGTTAAAATTTATAAAAATGATATCCGCCTATCAAATCAGTGTATTTGAGAGAGAGAGAGAGAGAGAGAGAGACAGACAGACAGACAGACAGACAGACAGACAGACAGAGAGCGCATCGGGTGTATTCTCTGCAATGAAGCAATAGCGCAAAACATCTTAAAGATCTTTTATGTTATTTTTGAGAAGTGGACCATCACAGTAGGGGTAATTAAACACTGCAAACAACAAGTGCAGCAAAATCTAACTGTAAAGAACTTGCTCAGTAAATGGTGTATAGACACTGAGCCAACACAGGTCTTATCTTGTTTAATGTGCAGTATAATCTGTAATACAAGTATCAGGAGTTTATCACCAGGTGGCAAAATTTCCACACCCTTCTATCCCTACCAAGAACCAATTATCACTCTGGCTGAGCTTCAGAGATCCGGTTTGGAGATGGGTGAAATGGAACACTCTGCCAGTACCATAAAGCTGCAATTGAATTAATCGCAAAAATTGGGCCTCATGCAAGAAGTTCAAATTCAAAACAAATGTATCATGCTGAAGTTAAAGTAATTATTTCTGATTTGTTTGTTTTAGAAATACCTAAAACCACGGAAACTATCTTTGGACAAATGTATTTATATGGTCCATGTCCCATCTGCTAATATGGAGGGGGCGAGGTATAAGACCACTACCGTTGCCGCCACCAGGGAGTAATGCAGATGTTCTGGTTTCATTTTTGGTATCAGACATTTTGATCATCTTTACATACATTCTATGATGCCAATGATGCAATCTGTAAAACATTCACCTGTTGCAGCTAACATTCAGCAAGTAATTCATGGTTTCATTAGTTTGACCATCTAGTTTTGAATCTGACTAATAAAATTAGGGACAATGTCCAGTTTACTCATTTCCCACTTGGTTACACATGCTGACAAAGGATGACAAGATAGCAATTAAAACATGTATATTGCTGAAAAGCTTTGCTTTGAACAAAGGGTAGTGACTGGTAGAAGTGACAGCCGTTGCTGTTCACTCAGATGATATTGTCCTTAAAATGTGGACAAACATCACAGGGTCAATGGCTGTCCCTGGTGTGAACAACTCATCAATCACTGACAGACATTATGTATAATCGTCTTGTTAGCTTTTCAACTGGAGCCCTTGAGGTGGCTGGCCAACTTACATAAGCATGCTGAATGGCAGTCAAACATTTGCACTAGATAAAGAAGCCCTTGAAAGCTGTGAATCCACCTGTATGCTGTTTGTCTTCTCTCAGAGAGCTCCCACACATTGTATGACATTTGTCAGATATAAGTGTTGTCAAACACTGCAGGGTGTTTGCAGTCTGCACTAAATGTGCAACTTCTCTCTTTGTGTTTGTTTGCATTGATATTCATGTACACTCAATAAGAATATAAATGCAACACCTATATTTTTGCTCTCATTTTCATGAATTTAAGTAAAAGTTGTAAAATTTCCTCTATAGAAACAAAAAGCTTATTTGTCTTAGAATTTGTTCTCAAATGTGTTAAAATCTGTGTAAGTGAGCACCTCACCTTTGCCAAGACAATTCATTTACCTGACAGGTGTGATATATCATAAGATGCTGATTATAAAGCATGATTATTGGATGCACTGGTCACTATAAAAGGCCACTCTAAAATGTGCAGTTTATCTTGAACAAAGACCATTTGCCTCACACAGTGAGATACATATCTTTCACATAGAGTTGATCAGGTTATTGATTGTGGACTGTGGCATATTGGTCCACTCCTGTTAAATGACTATGCAAAGTTGCTGGATATTGGCAGGAGTTGGAACCTGCTGTCGAACAGGCCAATCTAAAGCAACCCAAACATGCTAAACAGGTGACTTGTCTGGTGAGTATGCAGGTCATGCCAAAACTAGGATGTTTTCAGCATCCAGGAATTGTGTGCAGATCTTTGCAACTTGGGGCTGTGCATTATCATGCTGTAACATGAGGCATCAATACAATGCACCTGTGTTCATTGTACCTAGCTTATGCCTGCCCATACCATAACCCAACCATCACTGTGGTGGTTATTGACTTTTATGGAAGTTTTCTGGAAGCTGGTGAAAGGAGAACTCAGGCAGCAGCTGATGTCTAATGCAAAAGATTTTAATGTAGACTTTATGCATCAAGGAGACCAGAAGGTGAAACAATATACAAACGCTAACACAGTAACATGAGCAATTGCCACCCCAAAGTCTGAAGATGTCTTCCACAGCTTTCCTGTATATCTTCCTCTACTTGTGTCACCATTCCAACAGCACATCCACGAATGGCTACAATTGCTGTCACTCTCTATGTTACATGTAGGTGTTTGCATCCTATTGTATATTTAAGCCTAGAGTATGCATTCCTAACCTGAAACCTCTAAAGTATTTTGTGGACAAAAACACTTCACCCAGCCCTCTTTCGGCATAGGGCTGAGTAGATAATGAGTGAATTTTCAGTTTTCGATTAACTATCCCTGTAAGACGTCTTAAAGGGATAGTTCACAAAAACCATTAAAAAAAGATTCAGAGATATCTAGAAAGAGAACGTTTCCTCAAATAATGGTCCAGAAAATCATAATGTCTAAATTTTGTTATAATTCAGTGCAATATACATTCTATTGAAGTGCACTTTTTCTGAGTAGAAGAAAGAATTTTGGTGTTAGCTTTATAAGTTATACATTTAAAAGTTAAGGCAAACAATAGAAAACTATTTAAAAGCAATTTGAAGCGAAAACAAGATATGAATAATAAATAAAAAAGAGTCGTATGAAGACAGATACAAGGATAAATGCTGGTGTTGTCTTCAAGAGTTTCAGACAGATGCTGAAGTCTTTAGTTTTCTGTTGAACAGGTAATTTACTACAACAATGTAGAAATACAATGTTTGCATGAAGTTGGTTGCTGGTATCATAACATTTAAGTTGTTACAGATAGATCCATATTGTTATCTAGTCATGCACAAATCATCAGTTTTAATTGTTGAGACATACTAGATCTTTTTATTTGTATTTACTTTGTTAAGTGAACTTTCCACTACCTCGGACCATGGTGTCATGTAGCACCTACTTTCTTACTGGTCTTTTACAGCTATCAGACAGACCCTAAAACATCAACTCCAATGAAGGAAAAAAAAAAATTCTGATAAAGTTTTGTCTAGCAGTAAAGATTCCAATGGAAAAAAACAGGCAAGTCATTGCATTAATTTGTATTAATATTGAAATATTAATATTAAATATCCCCCCCTTCAAAGGAAGCAAATGCATGTGAGGTAGAGAGATTTTATTTTGAAATCACTCTAACATGCTCGTAACTTAATGCTCAGAAACAATGTGCATCGTGAAATGAGTGGGTGCCAGTTTGATGTTTTTCGGAGTGGATGCTGGTTTGACTGTGCTGCTGTACAGTGTGTGTCACTTGACTGACCTCAACCCTTTCTCTCCCGCTTTGCTCCACCTTTCCTTTTCTTATTATCCTGCTTGTAGATGATGATGAGTGACAGTAGGCTTGGCGGAGCAGATCATAGAGCGATGAATGGACTGAGTCTTCAGGAGCGGGAAAACAGGGCCACGCCTGCACACATACACACACACACACACACACACACACACACACACACACACACACACACACACACACACACACACAGACACATCTCCATGCACTCATTTACAAGACAGACAGCGGAAGAACAGACAGACACAAGGGGGAGGGGGAGAACAGCAGAGCGCACCAGGAAGCAGAGCCAGGGTCATGACACCGCCATCGCAAAATAAACAAAGCGGGAACCCAGTCTACCTAATACTGCACATAGTACGCTAAAATACCTTTTAGTAACAATTAAAAGTGACAATAATTTTGAAAATGTTTTTTCTAGAGATCCAAAATTTTGCCAATCGAGTAGTGCCGTATTTCACACCGAACATACAGCTAATAGATGTAAGCAAGAGTTCTGGATTGCAAGTGGAGTTGTGCAGTCCAGATACCATCCGAGAACTTTTGGACTTAGTACCCCCATACCTGCACCATCCATGTTAGAATTGGAGCAGACACAAGTTAGGAAGCATCTAGGTAAATAATTTGTTTGCCCTTCTTGTGGCATATTTATATATGTATATATAGTTAAACTCACTGATTTCACAAAACTGGATAAAAAAAATATATATAATATTAATGAGCAAAGCAACTCTTTTCAATAGGACCACTATTCTGTGCAGCTGGCTATGTGGAATTATGCAGATGGGAGGTTACCATTCTTCCTTGAAAAGCACAGCTGAATAATAGTGCCTGTGTCTCATTACCCTTTTGTAAATAAAACTGTTAATGTAGATAATATTTATAGAAAATAAATACAGCAAATCTGTGGAATTTACATTGTATAGTAATGGTAAATGGTTTTGTATTTATATAGTGCTTGTCTAGTCTTGATGACCACTCAAAGCGCTTAACAGTACAGTTTTACATTCACCCATTCACACACACAGTCATTCAGTGCATCTATTCGCAGCACTTTGTTATTCTATGGGGGGCCATTCAAGGTTCAGCATCTTGCCCAAGGACACTTCGGCATGCAGATGGGTCAGACTGGGGATCGAACTGCTGACCTTCAGGTTGGAGGACGACCACTCTACCCCTCAGCCACAGCCGCCGAAATTAGTACATAAAGCATTAAGTTCTCAAATGGCACTTCTGGCAAGAATGAGTGTTATAATATGGGAAAATATATTTAAGTGTTCGTTTCATTCCAATGTAAACTCAATTGAAAAAATATGAATGATGGGTAATATGAATATGTAAATAGAACAAAAATTATTATTTAACTGCAAAGCAAATGTGTAAAAATAGTAATGTAAATTCAATCATAATAAAGAAGTAATCAAAATAATAACCCCAATTCTAACACATCTTTTAAGCCTTGACTGTAATGCAGGGATGTGAATAATGTATGAAGGTTCCACAAGGTCCTGAAGAAAACTCAGAGGCCGGGTATGAAACCTGTGTACTGTCAGGAACAAGTTCCCTGATCCTCCAAATACAGCAGCTTGGGATGACAAAACGGTTTCTCTCACATAAATATCCATGTTGGCATAAATAAAATGCTGAAATGCTGCATTATGACATGTCGTCATCCTTAGGCTCTCTAATATGGCACAATACCGTAAATTTCTCCCGGTACTTCAAAGGCATCACTCCTTTGCAGGGCCGTGCAGAGAAGTGCTCGAATTTCAAAAGGGGCACCTGGAAACAGGCTCACATGCCGACATTACTTACAGCTACAAGTTGCTGTTGAGGATTGCTGGAGAGGTTGCTGCTGTCACTGTTGTTGCTGCTGCCAGAGGCTGTATTTGATCTGAGACATTAGATGTACAAAAAAACATTGGAGAGATGTCGCTGATTAAACAAGTTATCCCTGTACTCTTGCTCTGGGCTGTGGCACAATGTTTCACTCTTTCTCTCCTTGCTGTGTCTCCATCTCCTAATCTGACCCATCAGTTTCCACTTGATGTCCATCTGGGAACAAGGCAACTTTACTATTGCAGCATCAATCTATACGTATATTGACAATAGTCATCTACTTTAAAGAACTAATATAAATAAATATTGTGTTGTTTATTGTGTTGTCTAACTGGTACATGTCTTATTCTTGCCTGTTGTGCTCTTTGTAATCTAGCTGGTCAGGGGTCAGCTGCCTTTAGCAGCCCCACACAGCTCCCTTTTTTTTTTGTTGCTTTGATCTCCTCGCTTTAGGGGCCATGTTTGCACTGCAGAATGATATATCCTGAGAAAATATGATACACTAAAAACACACAAAGTGACGTTTGATAACTTTTCCACAGTATTTTGATGACAAGAACATTATTTATTCTACTGAAACTCAGATTTCTTTCCAATGAGATATTGTGTTTATTATGATTGTGCTTTTGTAAATATTACTGTTGCTGGTGTTAAATTTATATTTCGTCATATTTAAATCCTGTTCTGAATTCATAATATATTCTATTTTTAATGCAAATTTTATAAATAAAAATAATTCGGAGGATGAGAAAATCCCAGTTCGAATCCATTCACTGCTAGACTTGTGTTCCCAATGTTTTGTGATTATTATTTTTTACGAGCTCTACACACACACACATACACACACACAAACACGCACACACACAAACACACACACCTACACCTACACACACAGTGCAGCAGATAAGCCCTCCAAAAACCTTAAAACGGTGGACAGAAGTACAATTCACCCATGATAAAAAAAAAAAAACACATACAGATGCAAAACGGACATCTTATGAATTTTCCTCAGGCATCAGCAGCAGGGTTGTTGGCAGTTGTCGCCTAACATTAGTTGTACAGGCTGCGCAGTGCGCACAGCTATGTAAACCACAACCGTGCATGTTCATTGCTCACTGCCTCCATGTAGAAATAGACTAAATAATGTGAATCTGCTGCAAACCCCATTTACTGGTGCTGAAGTTTTTGCTCTTTCTGTCTCAGACGGCGCATGGTCACAGCTGCAGCAGAGGGCACATCAGGATGAGCTTAGCTCTGGTCAAATCTCACAATGTGACTTACGACAGCCAGGTTTTTTATATTTATAGCTAAATTGTTATTAATTGTTAAATGTTCTTCATGAAGGGCCACAGACAGTTTTTTACAAGAAAAAAAGGGCACTTTATGGCATCAAAGGCAATGGAGCAGGTGCTCAAGCACAAAGTCGGTCACCTTCATTCGTCTGGAAGCTGCATCAGCTGGGTTGAGTCAACATGCCTCCAATCGGAAGGGCTCGGAACTTCTCTTATGGCTGCAATCCTATATGCCACAAATGTATGGAATTGCTTGTTGTCATTATCAATGTACTTCGAAATTGCACCACTGTCTGTCCAAAACACAGATTTTTCAAACTGAAGTTGAAACTCAGCCTTTGGCATCACATCCATTCTGATTGCCTGGACAGCAGTTGTAAGTTCCAGTCGTGGAAAAGTTAGATATTGCACAGGCGTAACTCTGGTTTCACCCAGTAGGAAAACAACATGCACATTTTCTCTGTAGTTCTGCAGTCTGACTTAGGACACAGTCCCATAGACATCCTTATTGGCATCAGCAAAGTGGTGTGGCTGGCTATGAACGGGTTCAAGTCTTTTGGCTTTATACATCTGTCCAACTTGAACAATACCTGAAGCTCAAGATCAACCAATAACCCTTTTCACTGATTTAAAATATCAGATGGTATGGCATCATCCCATCAAAAGTGTCTCCTGTAGAGCTCTTGTTGCATCATCTTGGTACACAAAGTAACTGCTGCCACAATGCCCAAAGGATCATACACTGAGCTGGTTGTGGACAAGATTCCTCATCTGAAGTTTAAGGAGTCTGATTCAACACACCGAAGCAAACCCAGAGCTCTCTCAATAGGAAGATTATCTCTATCCAGATTTAGCTCCTTCAAATCCATAGCCAACATCCATTGTTGTTGTTTGTAGTTTTCATCAGCGCATATCTAGCGCAACTGGAACAAGTTAAATGCAATAACATTATATTTGAATAGCGCCAAATCATAATATACATTATCTCAAGGCACTTTAAATAGAAGTATACAGTCATTCTGAATTTGTTGCGCTCTCTGCTATAGTCTCCTTCTGGACACCAGAAGAAGTGAAGAAAATCCCTGTCTGGTTCTGCAACCGTCACCTTGGTGAAAGATAGCCTGTACATCCCCCATAAGTGCCCCTTGATGCCGCTTGAATCGAGTGAGAACCCCAAGCAGTGGACTGGTGAGGTCCGGGCCTTGTAACAGTTTGCTATTTAATTATGTTCCCTGAATCAAACACCACTCATAGAGTGGAATGTACCAGACCTCTCTACTTTTCCACTGCAACTGCTGCTGAGGTACTTTCTCCGCATGACCTTTATCAATGACTGCACTGAGATGACTGGGGTATTCCTTTTGAAACTGTGAATTATTCCGAAACTTCCTTCGTAGTCCGAGTATTCTCCATGATTTCAATAGATCTGCATTCTTATATGGACATCTCCTCTGAGGTCTTCTGATCAAAGTCATAGTTATACAGATTTCTCAGCAGAAGCTCCAATTTAGACAGAAATGTAAGTCACTGCGACAAGTCAAGACTGCTGTCATATCCATTTCCAATTAAAGGACCATTGATGACCCACCCTAACACTGTTCTTATATCTTATGGGCCATCTCCACAGCTGTTGACAACTTCCCAAGGTTTCAATATCTGAAGGTCAACGTTGGCTTTTATGCAAGGGATATGAACTTTTGATAATTATGGCCACTTCTCCAGTGACAATGTTGTCTGCAGTGACTGGCATTTTCTTCTGGGGTAAGACCAGAAACCTCCAAGCCAAGTAAGGGGACAACCTTGTCCTATCCCCCCTTATGGTCTTCAAGAGAATTGTTTTTATTTTTCCTGTGCTGATCAACTTCTGCAACCGAATGTAGCAGTGCTACCATTATCCAAAAATGCATATGTCTGTGAGATTTAATTTCCTTTGTCGGACTTCAATCAATCAATCAAATACTAATTGTATATCCCATATTCACAAATCACAATTCTTCTCATAGGGCTTAATAAGATGCGACATCCTCTGTCCTTAATCCTCAAGGAGGGTAAGGAAAAAATATCAATAAACCCTTTTAACAAGGGAAACAACATAGGGACAAATCGACTGGCAGGCTAAGCAGGGGATCAATCACATAATTTACTGTTTTAAAAATAATTCTCAGATTATCACACCATTTAGCAATCAGGTTTGAGAAGAAATTGTTGTTGAGGCTCTTTACTTCTTCATTTAACCATGGCAGAAGAATAAGATTACTGCTTTCGATATCTGACAGGTGCTGTAGAATTTAAGATATTTGTGAAAGAGCTGTTTATAAACACTGACAAGATCTTCAACCTGAGAGGGCCTGCTGTTGACTTGAAGTAAAACTTGTGTGTGAAGCAGTTAACGCCTGACAGAAGTAAGGAACAGAGAGAGAGTTTAGAGGGTGGGAGCGAATCGTGGTCCACTTCGCAAGCCGGAGACTCCGAAGAACCTTGGCCAGCTGTAAGAAAAAGTTAGTGAGAAGGTTGTCACCACTGCCGGTGTAGAACTGTTCGTAGAGGGGAAGTGAGAGCCTTTTGCAGCCCTTGTGCTTTATCATTTGCAGATGCAGGACCTCAGCTGCAGCCACATTGTGGATCATGAATCAGATATCGTTATCATATTGGCGGATCCTGTATCGAGGTGGCAGCTGAAAGTGGATCCTGATGACGGCAGTGGATCTTTACGATGGATGTGGATTATGGTGGCATCTGATTTTGGTGGTGGATCCTGATCGTGGACTATTATTACAACAAGACTTGCTTTATACAAAATGTATGTTTATTCAAATAAAAGACAAATACTGTTAGGATACTATTGAATATTCTCCAGAATACCCTCAGAGGAAATGCATGCTCAAGAAATATACTGAAAGCATAACATGGCAAACTCAATCCCAACAAGAAACAATAGATGGGCATATTGACAATGTTATTTGGCCTGCAAGCTGTAGCCACCCATTTAGCTATGCTTGTGGAGTTGTCCATGCGTCTCAATTGCAAACTATCCAGCGTGGTCTAGCTTTGGTGAGGGGTAGGAGGGCTCACTGCACCAAAATAACTTTATATATATATATATCTTTTTTTTTTATATAATTTTTTTTATATATAAATTTATATAAAATACAAAAACATGTTTATATTACCAAGCACACATTAGACTTACAATGCAGTGTTAAACATAGTTTTAAATAGAAAAATACATACAAAATTAATCTTTTATGTTAATAATGAGTTGTCAGATTTTGGTCCCCCCTAATGTTCACTTCATAACTACGGCCTTGGGAAAGACATCTCGTCATGTCCAAGAATGAGCCATGAGGAGGTAATAATGATCACAACATTTAACCCTGATTTAGCTTTAAAGTTGACAACATTTCTAAGACACGACAGATGCAAAAAAAAACATCTGCCTTTGAAAAATCAAAGCCAAAGGGTAAGAAGACACCGACAAAGATCTTTTGGTGATTTGGTGTTTTTTTTGGTGATAATGGCAGAAGCCAGTGTTGATGTGATCTCCCAGCAGAATTGATATAGCTGCTTTCACACATTCAGACAATTTGCAAAAGAAAATAGGTTTTGATGTGTCTAAACAGTGACACATAATCTGTAAGGATAATAGATATATAGTTCATCAGGCCTGCACATACATTCTGACAATGTGACAAACATTAAAATGGTTCATGGGTCTAATTGTGTGTTTGTGTTTGTGTTCCTCCCACTCTCTCAGTCCCTCACAGTTTGGTTTCATTCACTCTAAAAGAAATCCGTCCTGTTTTGTGAGCAGAGATAATATTTGAGTCAAGTAAAAGCTCAACTTTTCAAAATAGAGGTAAAAAATTTTATTTGCCTCGACTGGAAGGATTCCAGAACCTTTTCAACACAGCAGAGGCCCATAACACTTCCTGTCATTCAGGTTGGCAAACAGTGAGAGCGAAAAAAAGGACATAAAAGGAGTTATTGAAAAATCTATTCAGTCACTGTCAGAAGTCATGCATCATGAGGCTGAGTATGTGAATGCTAACTGCACACAGTCAGAGGCATGACAGACTGCCATAATCAGCCCCACACAAGAAATAATACAACTATCACTCAGGGATTAGTGCTTAGCATCTGGGCATCAGTGTGTGTGTGTGTGTGTGTGTGTGTGTGTGTGTGTGTGTGTGTGTGTGTGTCTGTGTGTGTGTGTGTTTGATTGAATGTCCAGTATGCTGTGCTTAGTTTGCCGGTTGCAGTTGTTGTCTATGTGTTGGTGTCTTGCTGGCTGATTGGCCCTGGCTAATTGCTGGTGTGGTTATATGGGCACTGGGCCATTCACCTTGGCATCAACAGATGTCATCAGGCCCATTTGTGCCTAAGTTACAGTGTTAGCCCACTTTCTTTCAAAACAACCTTAAGTACAGTATGTGCTAATAAATTGTACTTTGCAGACTCAATTGATCTGTATCAAGCATTAATAACTATTCAGGCTGGTCTCATCACAATTTCGTAGGAAATGCTACTGAAAGTAATGCAATAGAATTCGTATGAATTCCACTAAATTGTGAGTCAGGAGGCTGGAGACACGTGACCTATGCGCTTCTCTCTCTTCGTGAAAACAAAAAACATGGCGGCCGGACATTCATCTAACCCTTAACCTAATATGAAAAATACATATGAAGTCTGCACCACGGTGATTCAGCAGAGTGACAGCCGCCTGAATAAGCTGTTCCTGAACCTGCTGGTCTGGGAACGGAGGACCCTGTAGCGCCTCCCAGAGGGGAGGAGGGCAAACAGTCTTAGACTTGGTTGTGAGAAATTGGGTTATTACAGTTTTTCTCAGTTGTAAACACACAAAAAGCGAAAATTCTGCACAATTTGCACAACCTTCACTTCATGTACCAATCACTCGACCAAATTTGGCACTACTTCACACTCCCTTATCTGCATTAGACTCTGACTTTCATTCTTTATAATCTGATGTCAATTACACATCACATTGTTGTC
This sequence comes from Pleuronectes platessa, assembly GCF_947347685.1. Taxonomy (NCBI): domain Eukaryota; kingdom Metazoa; phylum Chordata; class Actinopteri; order Pleuronectiformes; family Pleuronectidae; genus Pleuronectes; species Pleuronectes platessa. The sequence continues at coordinate 24,539,051 of NC_070638.1, read as the reverse complement.
AAAACACTACACATAATGTTCAGTTGTTGCACACACTTCTCAAGTAAAATCTCAAAGCATCAACCTACAACACACAAATACTCAAATCTCTAAACATTCAGGTCTGTTGAGCAATTTCACCGCATTTACACAGTCGAACAGGAGACTGAAACTGTAGATATGGTTCGTGAGAACAACTCTATCACACTCAGACAAATAAAAACTAGGATCCTGGCTGACCATTCTACATTTAGAAACGTCCAGACCGTCAGCCTCTCTACATTGGACCGTATTCTTCATAGGACTGCCATGCGGATGAAACAAGTGTTCAGGGTCCCATTTGAACGAAACACAGGCATCAAGGAGTTACAGCGAGAGTTTGTGCTTGTAAGTACCAACATTCAGCACTGACACATGCATGTATTGTACCTGTAATCCAATATTGTTCCTTTTCTACAGTGTCTCACTGTAGCCCACTGTGTTGACCTCTCTGTGTCCATACTGTAACTTGCATTCTCATACTCTCTGTGTCAGCGGATCCAGGAGCATGACAAAGCTCATGTATTGTACCAGTACATCTTTATTGATGAGGTGGGATTCAACCTGGTGAAGAGGAGGCAACAGGGCAGAAACGTCATTGGCCAGCGGGCCATTGTTGAGGTCCCTGCCAGCGTGGTGGGAACATCACACTGTGTGCTGCAATGAATCACCATGGGATCTTGCACCGCCATGCCCACCTAGGGGCCTATAGCGCTGCCCATCTCCTTGTCTTCCTGGATGGCCTGCATGACCTGCTGGTACCACCTGGCCAGATAGATTACCCACAACGGATCCATCACGTTGTCATCTGGGACAATGTGAGCTTCCACCAGGCTGCTCAAGTGCGTGAGTGGTTCCAGGACCACCCACATTTTTCCGTTCTATACCTTCCACCTTATTCTCCTTTCCTGAATCCCATTGAGGAATTATTTTCAGCTTGGAGGTGGAAGGTATATGAACGGAACCCACAGGACCAGGTCCCACTGCTCCAGGCCATGGAGGAGGCTTGTGGCGACGTGAGTGTCGAGGCCTGTCAGCATTTTGTGTGTGAGGTTTTTAGTTTTCTGTGTGCAGTTTTGAGAAAGCCGCTATTGTTTTGAAAAATGTGTGTTAACAATTGTGAAAAACTGTCATTTTTGTGAAGGGAGGGGGGGAGAGCAGGCCATTCACAGTACAGTACTGTTCTCTGTGTTTACCAAAATAAACCTTTTTATGCTGCATATTTGTGTTCTGTTTTATGTTTGACTATGACAAAAGTAGGCCTACACTGAGACATTTACAAAAGGAGAAATGGCTCATTCAGTCATATGGTGTGTTCCATATTGATGATTGTGTTTTCAATTTTGCACTTCAGTGTGCTGTAAATGCTTGGTAGTGTGCAAGCAAATGCTTAGTTGTGTGTACTCAATGAATGGTATGTGTGTGTCATTTGAAAATATGGCTGTGTGTACCAAATTAAAACACGAGTTCCATTTTGTGAACCGTTAAGAGATTTGATAGCAAAGAGTCATCTTGCAAAGGGAGTGTCAGGTTTAGCATTTTGTGTGTGAGGTTTTCAGTCGTCTGTGTGCAGTTTTGAGAAAGCCGTTATTGTTTTGAAAAACGTGTGTTAACAATTGTGAAAAACTGTAATGAACAAAGATGTCTCTAACTTGGTCCAAAGTGAAACATATGATTGTGTATAAAGCAAACATACATATTATGACCATATCTGGCCATTAAATACCTCTTAAAACAGATTTGACAGATTTGATCCAGCTTGGACCTCAATGGGGTCTGAGAAAGTCCACCTGAGAGGGCCTGTGCTTGGAGCAAGATGAAATGTAAACTTTGTTTTAGAACAAAAGCAAAGACATCATCGTAAAGGTCTTGACCTCGGGAATAACATTATGGGAAAATTTTGGATGGCTCCTACTGCTCAGGGATGACCTTTGAACCTTGCACCTGAGTCAGTTTTGATGGCTTACACAGGATGGAAACTAAATATGCAACAGACATGGTATGAACTGTTTTGGAATTGTCTTGAACTCAACTACCATAGCCCAATGCAAAACTACGGGGGGCACAACTGAGTAGGTTCAAAACCTTGAAAAAACTAGATTTGACCATTTTATTAGTAAGAAAAAACTAAATCTGACTAAACAGGTGTTTTTTTCACACCATTGAAACTGAAACACACATATCTTGACATAGATATCATCAAAACACATTTTTATTAAGAAACATTGCTAAAATATAGCATTTTCCACCAGGAATACAGCAATCTTCGCCATCTTGCTTTATCAGAGCGCTGCGGAGGTCCGAAAATGTAACGCAAAAAACTTGTATGATTCTTTACGAAAAATTGGACATAACTTTTAGTACGATATCTTACGAACCGTTTCATGAGACCACATTGAACCATTACAACCTACACACCACCTATAACACTTGACTTCTTAATTGTTCTTTCTTTTAAGCTTAGGTGGGACAACAAATGGAGACTTGATGGATTATCGTTAGAATCCTTTAATGATGAATCACATTTATTGTTCCATTATTGACAAATAAGAGACATACATAATTATTACTAATAATTGTCTGTGTATTTGAAAATGATTGGAAATGTCGTAGTTTTCCCTTTTTATGTGAGACATAAGACATAGGTTTGTGTTGTGTGTTTGTGGTGTGTTTGAATCTAGTAAAAGAATAGGTGTCCCGAAAAAACTTTTTCAAAGACCAAAATTATTGCTTTGGTCATAGAAGAGCAGGATACATTCTCATATCAATCATTAGAGCTTACATTTATTGAAAAATAATGTCTTATAATGTGTGTACATGTCATAAATAGGGCTCAGCAGTCAAATATGATAATGTCCATCTGACAAAACAATTACTAGTGCTCTTTCTTCACTTGTATGTTTTGTGTGTTTGTAAAGCAAAATTACCCAATACTAGATGAATTTCCACAAAACTTGGTGGAAGTATGTGGTATGGATCATGAAAGAATCCATTACATCCAGATCTCAGGCAAATTCAGGAACTTTTTTTCACTTTATGTAAGATATGTAAATGTGCTTCAAAAAACCTCATAACATTTGGATGGAAACATACCAAAGAGATAGAGTGGGTCCCCTTCTGATGATAACGTTGGCAGTTTGATCCCAGATTCTTCAATTCTGCTGAGGTGTCCCAAAATAGCCCCTGACAGCTAGCCCAAATTGATGTGAGATGGAGAAAGTGCTCTGTATGGATGTGTGTGTCAATGGGAGAAGCATTAACAATTTACCATTTAAAGGTGTACATCACGCTGCACGTGGCATCTATTGCACTTCTGTCCGTCCTGGGAGAGGGATCCCTCACATGTGGCTCTCTCTGAGGTTTCTACGTATTTTTACCCTGTTAAAAGGGTTTTAAGTAGTTTTTCCTTACTCTTGCTGAGGGTTAAGGACAGAGGATGTCACACCCTGTTAAAGCCCTATGAGACGAATTGTAATTTGTGAATATGGGCTATACAAATAAAATTTGATTGATTGATTGATCAAGAAATCAGATTGTATCTGGAAAATAACATGAGGCACTGTCAGTTGTCCCTGTCTAAATAAAGAGTTAAAAAAGAGAACATTTAAGACAATTCCTGAGAGAACACTTCTTGCTTTGCAACCACGAGTGCCCCCACATTCTCAGCACTCCTGCTAACTGCTCAGCTTCACAGTGGAATTTCAAACATATGAACTGTGAGTAAATTTGAGTATTTGAGCTTCTGGACTGAGTTGTAACAAAATGTGGAAGTATATCTTGAAACAATAGGCTGATCCCCCTTTTACGTCTCCTCAGCGTCCCCTCAGGCCTTTCAGCTGGTTCACTGTAGAGCTATCTGAACTCTGTGTTGGAATGAATAGGGACCACAGTGTCTGGAACTGGCTGCTACTGGCCTGCCAATCAATTTGTTTAACTCCCCAGGCAAGGGCAGTGATTGGTGGACCCTGCACACACACTCCCTTCCTGACAACAAAGCAGCCCATATGCCCTCCCAGTTGGGGGCAACCCTGAGATGGGGGCCCATATATTTAGAGACCCAGTTATAGGAATTTGGAGCTAATAGGATGAAAGGACAACCATCAGTGAATTGAGGCACTGAGCAAATCAAGTGGAATGCACATTCAGGGTGTCACTCATTATCCAGCCTGGACCTTCATCCCACACTCCCTACAGCTACAACGCACTGCTGACATGAACTAATTCATAGCATGGAGGTTCCTTCATAGTTTTAGAACATCTGGGATTAAACAAGTCTGATTAATCAAATTATAAATCCAGTGCTGTTCACAAGTGAAATCCTGCAGACGGTCTTAAACGTTTGGTCTTTGAAGGGTTTAAAAGGGTTGTGATTAACTTTTAAGAAGAACACCATAGTTAGACTATACCAATGCCAAAATCCAATTTTCTACAGACATTTTCCTGAAATACTATCAAGGGACATAAATGTGTTATATCAAAACTTTTGTGACTTGCCAGAATTAGTAGAATTTCATCTAAATGTCATTCTAAGTTACAGCTAATGTAATCTGATTGTCATTCCATCTCCTTCAGAATAAACATGCTTTTTAAAATTTGTTGTGAATGTAATTTGAAAGTGACAGTTTAAATTATAGACAAACTTCTGAGAATTGTAAAACATATGTTGAGCACATGTGTTCAGCCAATGCTGTGTTTGGAAAATTTACAAAAAAGCTACAAAAGAAGAGTAGAAGAATAAAAAGTGTTTCATGTGGAAAATTATACATTAAGTTACAGAATCACCCTGGTTAATAACAACTCAACAGGTGTATTGCTGTGATTTAAAAATGCATTTACAATAACATTAGTAATTACATATTTATTTTGTTGGTTCTCTAACATTAAAGGAGGTCTTATTTTGGTCAGAGCCATGATTTTCCTAAACCCCTGAAGTTTATTATAACACACTCACATCTTAAAATGGTTACTTGTTTTATGATTTGACTGTTAATGTTGTTCAAATAAAGCAGCAGTTGTTATAACAGTTTATATGTAATTGGTGTAGGGATAAAGATTTAGGTTTATGGGCTGCATTAGAGGGTTGGAGCAACTTGACTCCTTCATAAGTGCAATATTATCATTACTATTCTCCCAAAAAATACAATCACAAGTAAGATCAGATACACACAACACTTGAAGTCATTGGCAACTGCAACAGCTTAAAAATTCTCTAATTAGCAGTCTAGCCACTTCATAATTAATTTCTTGCAATATTTTATGTATGTATTAGTAATTCATTTTTTAATTTTATCAGTTTAACTTGGATTAGTGTCCATGACATTGAGGATTACGAATTACACCCCAGAGAAACATGTTTTCAGTCCTAATTGGATTTTAGGCGAGGTTCTGTTAAAACCTTCTGGATTAATAAAATCAACCCAATTACAGTCTAAACTCTCAAACATATTGACACCAATGGATTTGAGAGGATTTGCAAGGTAGGTTTAACTTCTAAAACCATCGCTTTTATATCTGTGGGCCATTTGAAGCCATTAGTTCTTCCTTTAATTACAAAGCTGATTGTTTTCATGCAACAGAACTATTTGAAAATAGATGTTAATCTGCTTCCTTTGCCGAGTCTGTTTTGGTCAGACATAATCTGCCAGAGTCTGATTGAGCTGCATAATCCCTCGATGAAGAAATGTCCAGCCCCCACCCCTGCCCCTGAGCCTCTGTTGGATATATCTGGTAGTGGGTGGAGATGTGACCCCACCCTTGTCTCCTCTGGCGTAGCTTTTCTACTGTATGAGTCTGCCCTGAGGGGTAAGCAATATGCTCCCCTTTATAATTAATCAAAACCTAAGTCTGTGTCCCTGAGAGCAGATCTGTGGGATTGATGCTGTTGAACTGAGATGCTGATGAGATGCTTGTTGACGGTCTACCGTTAAACCTTAGTTTTCTCTTCCCTCTTTTCCTGCTTCATTTCAATTTATGACCATGCATTCTTTTTCTTTCTTTTTTTACCTGCTCTTTGGCTGGAGTATATCCTTCCTTCCCATGTACTATCCCCCTTCCTTCCTCCCCCCTCCATTTCTCTAATCTCCACAATCCACAACCCCCTCTCACTCCAGTATTTCTCTTCCATCCTTACCTCGCTTCCTCACCCTCTTTTTTCCTTCTCTGTTCCCTTTTTTCCTTCTACTGCAGTCAAATGCCCCATGAGGAACTGATTCAGGGTCAGATTTGTTGTCCAATGTTCTCTAGGTATCTAGGGCTTTACTTTGACACTGTGTAGCCGTTGGAGATGCAGTGACGTGGAAGTGACTGACAGCTGGGCCGGTCAAAGAATGAATAGAGGAATAGAGGATCAATGACATATATCAACAGACAACTCTGAGTTGCTGGAGGGGGGCAGGGGTTGTGCTTTTTTTGTTTGTGTGTATGTGTGTGTCTATGTATATGGTATTATAACTATTGTATAATAAATATTCATTATGTTAGTTATATACTGTAATTATGAACCATTTTGAATTTAAAATAAAGACAGTTTACTGCTTAATTATTATTACGTATGTAATGTATGTATTCATTGTCTAATAGGGCTGTATTCATGAATGATATGAGGATAATTTGGTTAATCCAAAAATGTACTCAGTTAAATTCAAAATACTTTGTTCAATCCCCAAGGAGTTATTTTGATGCAGGAGAGCTAATAAAAGTGCACAGCCTAATCTTCCACACTCACATGGGGCAAGACTTTCAAATCTTAAAATACACAGAATTTTAGAAAATACAAGACAGAGACGAAAATACAAATGTGTCCCATTAGAATGTGCCCTCTCAAGGAGGAATAAGGTTAAAGTGCAAGTGGATTTATCAAGGTAAACGGCTCATCCTATGCACTGTTAACGAGTCTGAAGGCCTCTGGAATAAACCCAAACTTCTAAAATGAATTCCAAATGCCAGCAGCTGAAAGTTAGGAGGACATGTATGGAGTCATTTATACACTTTTTTAAAGGATATAAGATGTACAAGCGATATTTGGGCCAATCATTTTTGAACTGAGGTTAACACCTTGCAGTCATTTATTTTCCTTTTGACACAGAGCTTTAAACATGCAAATAAATGAAAAGGTAAAAATTCTTTCAGTAGAGGAAGAAAAAAATTAGCTAATTGTTCACACTATAAATTCTTGCAATAATTAAAAACAGCCAATTATTTAGAAAGGTTTATCCCCCACCCCTGGTACAGATTCAGTCAGAGGGGCATCAGATTGTCCTTACAAGTGAATCATGAGCACATTTGTGGTCTCATCTTGCAAAAGGTTTGTCTGCTATATTCAAACAATGCCATCACCACCCATCCACTGCCATTAACTCTTTATTTTCCGCTAATGGAATAAACTCTTTAAAATAATTACAATTGTAATTATTATTATTGTTATTATGTAATTATTATTATAACTATAATAATTATTATAGTTATAATGAAAATAATAACTCCCGTAGCACTCAGAAGCATAGACCGCCACAGAGTCTACTTAAATTCAATCGAGCCACACCAAATTGTGCCCACTCAGTATATGCCAGATTTTTCAAATCATGCCTAATTTCCTTAAAGATTTGTAAAAAAAAAAAACTTTATTCCTCAATGTAAAAAAAAGAAAATCCTGAGTCACATTTTTTGCCACGTAATTGTCCTTTTCGTGCACCGTGAGCACCCTCTTCTGGCATTACTGGAGTGGAGCATCATTCCCTCAAACTACTGGCGCAGGGACTAAAGTGTGCCCTGTTGTTTGACTTAAGTTGTTAAAGACTGGAATCAAACGGCAAAATAATAAGCTTTTCACCTCACATTTTGCATGTTGCATAAAACTGTGCAACCTTGTCAACCTTAACAGTTAAACTTGGACTAAAAGCACTGTTCAGACCAAACATTTTCTTTCTAAGACAACGTCTGAACTGCAAGGAGGCAGCTGCTGTTTTACAACATATAAAGGGAGATTGATCTGATGTATTTAAATCAACTGAAAATCGTTTTTGCTTCTGCCAGCGCAAAAGAGAGAGAAAAAACAATAGTGACCCCCCCCCCCCAAAAAAAAAAATTAAAATAATATCAATAGCCAAAATAACAAACACTAAACCATCAGGTGTACATTAACAACTGGACTTCCCTGTGTGTCTCACTAAAGGTTTAATTCTCATCCAATACGCTTTTCTGTAGTTTGCAAGCCTCTTCGATGACTTCAAGAAACACAAGCATGTCCTATTTTACCTATGTATAGCTGATTCAAGATGAAATACCACTAACATTTTAATTAATGAATTATTTTTTATTTTACTAAATCTTTTGCAGAGAATATCGTTATGTTTGCTTGTTGTGTTTGTTGTTGAAGGGCCTGTAAGTGTATCAATTCATTCAGACCACAGTGGCTAAAAACAATAGACCATCTGTGATAAAAAAAACAATGGTATTGTCACCATAGTTCAGATACACACACACACAGGGGTGAAAGGGAGTTAGGGGGAGATGGAGTTGAAGAGTAGGCTGTCAGTGGCAGTGACATGATTTTCAGTATGGACACACAAACACACAGGGCAATGATGGAGCCCTAGGCGAGATTTCAGATTGGTACCCCTCAACATACACACGCAAATTATCATGCATCCCCAAAAACATTTGGACTGTGTACAGATGCACACACAGGCAGACAAAATTGGAGGTTATAAAAAATAATAAAATACAGAGAATCTGAAATATGCTGTACTGACAGCTAGCTAGCTATGCGTGTCGACAAAAATAAACATTAATGATGTTCACAATCGTGGTGATTCTTACCTTTATATTGTTCCCTCTTCTCCGCGGTGCTTTTTGAATTGTGCACCTGATATTGTAATCCTTTTGACTCTAACCACAGTCTAACACCGCAGCATGAACCTCAGGGACACACCTGAGGTTGAGGCGGAAGCGCCAATTCTTGTCACACAAGAATTGGATTTCCTCCGTGCTCGTTCAGGGGTAAATGATGATGGTCTTCACAGGTGACTGACCTACGCAAGCCTATCATTTTTTACCTAAAGTCTAAAAACTAACCCTATACCTAAACTAACCTACAACTCATTTAGAAGTCTTGTTCTTAGTCTTCCACACCCTTCCAAGAAATACCAACAGCCAATCATATTTGCTGTAGTTTACCGTGCTCCTGGGATTTATTCTGAATTTTTAAAGGAATTCCATCAACCCAGTATTCCTCGATTCCTGAATAGCAATATCTTTATGACCTTCTTTAATGATAAAATTATGACCATTAGATATCAAATCTCGTGCCCTCAGTTGACACTAATACTCGATCAAGAATAAAATTCTCAGAAACTGTCAGGCCTGGACTGAAATGAGGACTCAGATGCAGAGGATTACACGTACCAGCACACTTTATTGAATTCTGATCCTCTACGAAGAGTGACAAACAATCGGGCTATGAAAAAACTCACTTAATATATACAAAACACTCACTAGAAAAAGAAAGAGGTATAAAACATAAAGCGCTCCCGAAGGAGGAAAACCAAACTACTATGAAACGGTACAAAAGAAGGCTCACCTAAACAGGAGGCTCATCAAACTAACTAAAACTCTCTAAACATAAATCGCTCCAAAAGGGAGGAAGAAAAACAGATTACAAACACAAAACGAAGCTAAACTAGAAAACTTTAACAAATGAAAAATCACTCTCAAGGAGGAAACAGAAAACAACTTACGTGGCGTAGCAAAACTCATAGGCAGAAAACGACAATGACTGTGGAAAAGGGCTTAGGTGCACGGACAAGTACGAAACACTTTGGCACAAGACAAAGGGGAGACGCAGACTATAAGCACATGAGGGTGAAGGGAACAGGTGGAAACAATCCGGAATCAGTGACACATGAGGAAGGGCAAGTGACCTGAAACGAGAGGAGAGTTAGGATTTCAAAATAAAACAGGAAGTTACGAGACAGAAACCCCAAGACAAGACAACCCTCACCGCGGTGTGACAGTACCCCCCCTCTAGGGCCGACTCCTGACGGCCCAGACTGGTCAGGGTGGTCCCTGTGGAAGTCTGCGATGAGTTTAGCGTCGACAATGTGACGAGACGGAACCCACTGCCTCTCCTCAGGACCATATCCTACCCAGTCCACCAGATACTGTTTACCTTGGCCCCTGTTGCGAACCGCCAGCAACCGCTTGTCCTTGTATACCGGACCGCCTTCAAACACTTCTGGGGGTGGCGGAGGGGTAGCGGCTGGAACCATCGGACTCTCCTTGGCGGGCTTGACCCGGCTTACATGAAAGGTCGGGTGAACACGGAGGGATCGGGGCAGGCGAAGGCGAACTGCTGCAGGGCCGATGAGCTTGGTGATGGGAAACGGACCCACGAACCGCGGCGCCAGCTTCTTGGAAGGGACCTTAAGGTGTAGATCCCTGGCGGAGAGCCACACTCTCTGTCCTGGCTGGTAGGTGGGGGCGGGTCATCTCTTGCGGTCCGCAGTTTTCTTGACTCTGTCCCCTTGGCGAATCAATACCTGCGTGGCGGCTGCCCAGATGCAGTGGCAGCGGCGAACCATGGCATGGGCGGAGGGAACAGACACCTCCAACTCGTTGTCTGCGAAAACAGGAGGGTGTTAACCAAATGCACACTTGAACGGTGACATACCTGTGGTCGAGGTGGGCATACTCGACCCAGACCAGGTGTTTACTCCATGTCGAGGGATTCTGAGAAACCAGACACCGGAGGCCGGTCTCTAGTTGCTGGTTTAGGCGTTCGGTCTGGCCGTTGGCCTCCGGGTGGTAACCCGAGGTCAGGCTGGCCTTAGCTCCAATGAGTCGGCAGAACTCCCTCCAGAACCGGGATACGAACTGGGGACCCCGGTCTGAGACAATGTCTTTGGGAAATCCATGAACCTTAAAAACATTGTTCATCATGATCTCCGCCGTTTCCTTGGCGGAGGGCAGTTTTGGCAGAGCAATGAATCGAGCCATCTTGGAAAATCTGTCCACCACTGTGAGGACAGTGGTGTTACCTTGAGAGACTGGAAGCCCCGTGACGAAGTCTACCGAGATGTCGGACCACGGTCTGGAGGGGATGGGAAGTGGCTGCAAGAGACCCATGCGTGACCCGGAGGACGTCTTGTTTCGGGCGCAGACCGAACAAGCCTCTACGTACTCCCGGACCTCCGGTTCCATGGAGGGCCACCAGAACTCCGGGAGATAACGAACATCGTTCTTCGAACTCCCGGATGGCAGAAAAGCAGCGAGGTTTGGAACCAGTGGATCACCTGTGGGCGTAATTCAACCGGGATAAACAAACGATTCTCTGGGCACCCACTAGGTGATCGGACCTCACCATTAGCCTGCTTAACCTCATTTTCTATCTGCCAAGTCAGTGCTCCGACCACACAGGTACGTGGGAGGATCGTTTCTGGGTCCTTGGCAACAGGTTCGGGGTCGAAGAGACGAGACAGGGTGTCTGGCCTGACGTTTTTGGACCCCGGCCTGTATGAGAGAGAAAAAGAGAATCTGTTAAAAAAAAAATAGCGCCCACCTGGCCTGGTGAGAATTTAGTCTTTTGGCTTTCTTGATGTAGTCTAGATTTTTATGATCAGTCCAGACAATGAATGGATGTTCAGCTCCCTCGAGCCAGTGTCTCCACTCCTCCAGCGCGAGTTTGACCGCCAGCAACTCCCGGTTACCAACGTCCTAGTTCCGCTCCGCTTTGGATAGACGCCGTGACAGGAAGGCACAAGGATGCACCTTACCATCCTGCTCTGACCGCTGAGAGAGGATGGCCCCGACCCCTTCGTTGGAAGTGTCCACCTCTACCACAAACTGTCGTTGAGGGTCTGGCAGGGTGAGGATGGGAGCCGAGGTAAAGCGGTGCTTGAGGATCCAAAAAGCAGCATCAGCTTCAGGAGACCAGTGGAACTGCACCTGTGTAGAGGTAAGAGCATGGAGAGGGGCAGCTATTGCGCTGAAGCCTCTGATGAACCGCCTGTAGAAGTTGGCAAACCCAAGGAACTGCTGAACACCTTTGCGGCTATCAGGTGTAGGCCACTCGACCACAGCGCTAATTTTAGCCGGGTCCATCTGCACTCTTCCAGGGGCTATGATGAAGCCCAGGAAGGAGACAGTTTCGGCCTCGGAATTCACTTTTTTCTGCTTTGACATATAGTTTATTTTCTAGCAGTCTTTTCAGTACCTGAGTTACATGGTCTTGGTGTTTTTTCAGGTCAGAGGAGTAGATAAGTATGTCATCCAAATAAACATACACGAAAAGGTCAAGAAAGTCTCTTAACACGTCATTTATCATTGCCTAAAACACGGCAGGAGCATTTGTGAGACCAAAAGGGATGACTTTATATTCATAGTGTCCACTGGGTGTATTAAACCCAGTCTTCCACTCGTCACCTTCTCTGATCTGCACCAACTGATAGGCGTTGCGAAGATCCATCTTGGTGAAGAGCTTGGCCTGTTGGAGCTGGTCAAACACGGATGACATAAGAGGAAGTGGATAGCGATTCTTTATAGTGATGTCATTGAGTGGGCTGTAGTCAATGGACGGATGATCGTGCAGGCCCTGAAACTGTGTCGAGAGAAGCCCCATCTGGGATGCCATGGTGGTCTGGAATTCCTCCTGACGGGAGAACTGGGCTTCTTGGGCTCGCAGGACTGCCGTGAGTTGTTCCATCTCTGCTGAGGCCATACTGGCCAAAGTGTAATGTCAGGCCTGGACTGAAATGAGGACTCAGATGCAGAGGATTACACGTACCAGCACACTTTATTGAATTCTGATCCTCTACGAAGAGTGACAAACAATCGGGCTATGAAAAAACTCACTTAATATATACAAAACACTCACTAGAAAAAGAAAGAGGTATAAAACATAAAGCGCTCCCGAAGGAGGAAAACCAAACTACTATGAAACGGTACAAAAGAAGGCTCACCTAAACAGGAGGCTCATCAAACTAACTAAAACTCTCTAAACATAAATCGCTCCAAAAGGGAGGAAGAAAAACAGATTACAAACACAGAACGAAGCTAAACTAGAAAACTTTAACAAATGAAAAATCACTCTCAAGGAGGAAACAGAAAACAACTTACGTGGCGTAGCAAAACTCATAGGCAGAAAACGACAATGACTGTGGAAAAGGGCTTAGGTGCACGGACAAGTACGAAACACTTTGGCACAAGACAAAGGGGAGACGCAGACTATAAGCACATGAGGGTGAAGGGAACAGGTGGAAACAATCCGGAATCAGTGACACATGAGGAAGGGCAAGTGACCTGAAACGAGAGGAGAGTTAGGATTTCAAAATAAAACAGGAAGTTACGAGACAGAAACCCCAAGACAAGACAACCCTCACCGCGGTGTGACAGAAACTGCTGAGATTATTATCAATTATTTAGACAGCTACTCTCCGATAACACTTGATCAGGTGAAGAAAATAATCTCTTGTTCTAAACCAACAACTTGTATCTTTGATCCCATTCCTACAAGATTACTTAAAGAAATACTTGATAGTTACTGAACACAATCAATCTCTCATTATCATCAGGATATGTACCACATTCCTTCAAACTAGCTGTAATCAAACCCCCTACAGATCGATATCCAACCTCCCCTTCCTGTCTAAACTCCTTGCAAAGGTTGTAGTGAATCAGCTGTGTGAGTTTCTCCAGGACAGTAATGTCTATGAAGACTTTCAGTCCGGGTTAAGAGCTTATCACAGCACGGAGACAGCCTTGGCAAAAGTCACTAATGACCTTCTAATAGCTTCAGATCAGAGATTTATGTCTGTCCTCATTCTATTCGAACTTGGTGCAGCATTTGACACAATTGACCATCAAATTGTATTGCAGAGACTAGAGCAGTTAATTAGCATAAAGGAACCGCCTTAAACTGGTTTAAATCCTATTTTTCAGATCGATTCCAATTCGTGCAAATTAATGATGAGTTTTCTGTGTGCACCACAGCGTTCCACAGGGCTCTGTGCTCGGCCAAATTTTATTCTCATTACATATGTTTCCACCCGAAAACATTATCAGGACACAGCTATATCAATCAATCAAATTTTATTTGTATAGCCCATATTCACAAATTACAATTCATCTCATAGGGCTTTAACAGGGTGTGACATCCTCTGTCCTTAACCCTCAGCAAGAGTAAGGAAAAACTACTAAAAACCTTTTTAACAGGGTAAAAATATGTAGAAACCTCAGAGAGAGCCACATGTGAGGGATCCCTCTCCCAGGACGGACAGAAGTGCAATAGATGCCACGTGCAGGAGAACATCATCAATAATCAAACTCTCTAGCAGCATTTGATGAGGGTAGACATCCCGAAGGACAACCCCAACATGACATGCAAAGCAGTCCCGCTGCAAGCACAGTCCATGCTCAGCAACCATCTAGACCACGATCCACCATCCAGACCAGACGCCACTCCAGTCCTCAGTCACCGTCCACCGCCGCCCACCAGGACCCATCACAAGCCACCACCGCGGTCCTGGTCCACCGCCCGTGCCCAATGCCAACGCGACACAGGGTCCGCCACCAGCACCACGATCAGCCCACATGACTCAGAATCCGCCACACTGGATCCAACACCGCGACCCCCGGTGCGCGATCCACAAACCGCAATCCATGGTGCGGCCACAGAGGCCCTGGATCAGCGGGTGATAAAGCAAAGGGATTCCGGGGAAGGTGGATAGGGATGGAGAAGAGGAAGGAGAAGCTGGAAAGAGAAGCTCCGTGTGTCATGTGTCATAAAATAGAACAAGTAATGTTCTGGCGCACTAATTAGCTCTAACTATAAGCTTTATCAAAAAGGAAGGTTTTGAGCCTACTTTTAAACGAAAAGATGGTGACTGCCTCCCGAACTGAAAGTGGTAGATTATTCCACAGCCGAGGGGCTTGATGGCTAAAAGCTCTGGCTCCTACTCTACTTTTAGAGAATTTAGGGACGACAAGTAGGCTTGAATTCTGGGAGCGGAGTGCTCTAGCGGGTTTATAAGGTACAAACAGCTCTTTAAGGTAAAAAGGCGCTATATTATTAAGTGCCTTGAAGGTGAGGAGGAGAATTTTAAATTCTATTCTAGATTTAACTGGAAGCCAGTCTAGCGATGCTAATATTGGAGAAATGTGCTCTCTTCTCTTTGTATTCTATATCATGAGATAAGTCCAAGTTTCTGCCACTAGTCCACCGCATTGATTATGTTTTCCTACACTTGACATCTATTGCACTTCTGTCCGTCCTGGGAGAGGGATCCCTCACATGTGGCTCTCTCTGAGGTTTCTACGTATTTTTACCCTGTTAAAAGTGTTTTTTTTGGTTTTTCCTTACTCTTGCTGAGGGTTAAGGACAGAGGATGTCTCACCCTGTTAAAGCCCTGTGAGACAAATTGTGATTTGTGAATATGGGCTATACAAATAAAATTTGATTGATGATTGATTGATTAAACCTACAGATTCTGTCTGCCTCCAGAACCGAAAGTGGGAGATGATTCCAAAGGAGAGGAGCTTGATAGCTGAAAGCTCTGGCTCCTACTCTATGTTAATAGACTTGAGGGACGACAAGTAAGCCTGAATTCTGGGAGCGCAGTGCTCTAGTGGATTGATAATGTACAGCTTTTTCGAGGTTTTATGGTGCCATATTGTTAAGGGCCTTGAAGATGAGGAGGAGAAAAATTAAAGTCTATTCTAGATTTAACCGGAAGCCAATGTAGGGGTGCTAATACTGGAGAAATGTGCTCTCTTTTCTTTGTTCTCGTCAGGACACGTGCTGCGTCATTTTGGACAAGCTGTAGCGTCTTTAACGACTTTTTGCTGGAGCCTGATAATAATGAATTACAATAGTCCAGTCTCGATGTAACAAAGGCGTGGTTTAGTTTTTTGCATCTTTTTGCGAAAGGACATGTCAATTTTTTTAGATATTACGCAAGTGGAAAAAGGCTGCCCTAGAAATTTGTTTTAGGTGTGAATTAAAGGACAAATCAGGATCAAAGATCACTCCCAAGTTCCTGACTGTTTCATTGGAAGCAAGGGCAATGTCGTCTAGCACAGCTATATCATGAGATAATGTATCTCTAAGGTGTTTAGGGCCAAGTATTATAACCTCTGTTTTATCTGAGTTTAATAAGAGAAAATTGCGGGTCATCCAGGTTTTTATGCCCTTGAGACATGCTCGAAGTTTAGTTTATTGATTACTTTGTTCAGGTTTTATTGACAAGTATAACTGGGTGTCATCCGCATACCACTGGAAATTTACCAAGTGTGTCCTGATAATGTTTCCTAGTGGAAGCATATATAATGAGATTAAAATTGGGCCGAGCACAGAGCCCTGTGGAACACCATGGTTAACTTTGGAGCGCACAGATGACTCATCATTAATTTGCACGAATTGTGAGCGATCAGAAAAATACGATTTAAACCAGTTTAGGGCGGTTCCATTAATGTTAATTAACTGTTTAAGTCTTTGTAATACAATTTGATGGTCAATTGTGTCGAATGCTGCACTGAGATCTAACAGAAAGAGGACAGACACAAGTCCCTGATCTGAAGCTATTAGAAGGTCATTAGTGACTTTTGCTAAGGCTGTCTCTGTGCTGTGATTGGCTCTGAACCAAGACTGAAAGTCTTCATATATTTTATTTTCCTGAAGAAACTCACACAGCTGATTGGCTACAACTTTTTCGAAGATTTTAGACAGGAAGGGGAGATTAGATATTGGTCTGTAATTGGCTAAAATCTCTGGGTCTAGGGTGGGTTTTTTGAGAAGGGGTTTGATTACAGCTATTTTAAAAGACTGTGGTACATAACCTGATGATAATGGCAGATTGATTGTATTAAGTAACGAACTATCAATTAGGGGCAGAATTTCTTTAAGTAATTTTGTCGGAATCGGATCTAAGATACATGTTGTTGGTTTAGAACCTGAGATTATTTTGGTAAACTGATCACTGGTGATCAGAAGGAAACTGTCTAAATAATGGGTAGGATTCTCAGCCGTTTCTGAGATTGCTGCTTTTGGTGGGGTATTAGTGCCAATTGAGGGCAGGAGATGATTGATTTTATTTCTAATAGTTAGAATTTTATCATTGAAAAAGGTCATAAAGATATTGCTATTTAGGGATCAAGGAATACTGGGTTTGGTGGAGGTGTGACTCTCTCTCAGCCTGGCTACAGTGATGGGTTTTTGTTTTTTTCTCTTAGTTTTGAATAGCAGGCAGCTCTTGCTTTGTGGAGAGACTTTTTATATTCTTTAACACTATTCTTCCAGTCTATGAGATTTTCAACACGTTTGCTGGAGCGCCTTTCTAGTTTTCTTGATAATTGTTTTAACTCATTTGTCTGGGAATTATACCACGGAGCTATTTTACTATGTTTGACATTTTTCTTCTTAGAGGCGCTATTGAGTCTAATGTTAATCGTAATGAGTCTGCAGAGCTATCGACGAGATGATCGATCTCAATGGACCTCGGTTTTTAAAGAATTTGTTGTTTATATCGAAGGATAATATGTGTTTAAATGTAATTAGGGCCCGAGCACCGAATGGTGAGAGGCCCTATTGAATCTGTAAGGATTTTTATTATTAGGGCCCGAGCACCGAATGGTGAGAGGCCCTATTGAATCTGTAAGGATTTGTATTATTAGGGCCCGAGCACCGAAATCGGTGGGAGGCCCTATTGAAATTGAAATGATTATTATTATTATTAGGGCCCGAGCACCGAAATCGGTGAGAGGACCTATTGAAATTGAAAAGATTATTATTATTATTATTTTTCTTCGCTCAGTGAATTGGCTTTTTGAGGGCTTTAACGTGCTCAAAAAGTTTCTAAAGTGTACAGTAAATTAGAAATGTGCGCAAGTTTACGTATTCTGAAGTATTTGGGAACGGGTGTGTCAAAACCGCTCAATAGCGCCACCTACGGAAAAGCCCCTCATTTAGCATTCACCGATCATCAAAAAAAACAAAGACTATTGTGTATCATGACTAGATGCACAAAAAAGTCCATCAGTGCATTATGAATAACGCAACAGGAAGCCCGCCAGTTTGACTTTAGTGGCCATTTTGGTCATATTCGATATTTTTTCTTTTAAGTACTCCTCCTACAGCTTTCATCAAATCAACTTACAATTTAGACGATCGTCATCACAACAAAATGGAGATCTAAAGTTATTGAAGGATTAAGTTTTAGCAAAACCGTCTGACCGTGGTGTGGCCTCAAAGTTTGATTAAACGCCATCAAAACACAGGCTCCTGTATCTTGGACATATTTTGTCCAATCGAGTCCAAACTATACACATAAGACAAGAGTCGCGACCTGAAGACATCGGTACAGAAATCATGACTTAAAATCACAGCGTCCGCTGGTGGCAACAGCAAATGTCTTGTTTTTCTATGTCTTACAGTTTGACTCACTTCTCGTAGGGCCTTCATCAAATCAACGTAAAAATTTGATGCATGTGTACAAAACAAGATGAAGATCTAAAGTTATCAAAATTTAAACTTTTCATCAATCTGTGTGACCGTGGTGAGGCTTATAAATTTGATAAACAAAATGAAAACACCATGTCTGTAGTTAATGGTCCAACACTGCTCTCTAGTGACTTAATATTGAATTACACCTGTAGTGCCAATATTAAGGCACCAGAGGTCAGTGTAACACCATGGTTTGATCAAGACACAAAATGTAACTATTGAAAAAGCCATTTCGTCCCCTCTTCCCCCAATTTAAATCTGTCTGGAGCCGCACAACATATTTGATAACACAGGTTATAAAGTTATATATATACATATATATATATATAGTTATACAATATATATAAAAACTATAGTTTGTTGCATTTATTAAATAACAGAACGACAATAAAGACAACTGTTGACATTTAACTGGTATTTTTACCTGCTACAAAATAGGAAAACACCATACTCTGACCATGGCGTGGAGTCAAAGTCTGATCACATGCCATCAAAACACGAGCGTCTGTATCTTGGACATATTTGGTCCAATCAACTCCAAACTAGACATGTAAGACAAGAGTCGCGATCTGATGACATCTACAAGGACACCATGACTTAAAATCCTAGCGCCACCTGCTGGCTACAGGAAGTGAAGCGTTTATTCTTGCTGCAGAGCTTAAAACGCACGCAAGGCAGAGACGTGCGCTTGGTCATCGATCGCTCTCTCTTCCCCGACCGCAACAGACTTGAAATTGCCTGTGCTCGGGCCCGTTAGTGCTACAACGTAGCCCTAGTTATTATTATTATTTCCCTTTGGGGGGCTTTTTCAGGGTCTAGACATGCTCAAAAAGTTATGAAACTTTGCAGGAAATTCAAAGTCTGCGGATATTTTAGTATTCTGGAGTAATTGGAATTGGGCGTGGCAAAATGGCTCTACAGCGCCCCCTGGAACCAGCCCCTAGGTTTCCACATAACGGATTTTCATCAAAATCTGGATATAGGTGTATCGTGACCAGTCATGAAAAAAAGTCTCATGGAGCATTATGAAAAACGCAACAGGAAGTCCGCCATTTTGCTTTTAGTGGCCATTTTGGCAATATCCCACATTTTTACTTTTCCGTACTTGTCCCAGGGCTTTCATCAGATCAACTTCAAATTCAGATGAGTGTCATCACAACAAGATGGAGATAAAAAATGATTGAGGGATTTTTTTTTTATCACACCGTGTGACCGTGGCATGGCGTTAAAAATTGGTTACACGCCATCAAAACACGGGCATCTGTATCTCGGACATACATGTTCCAATCAAGTCCACACTAGACATGTAAGACAATAGTCCCCGCCTGATGACATCTATGCATAAATGATGACTTAAAACCGCAGCGCCCCCTGGTGGCAACAGGAAATGTCTTGTTTTTTGCTTGTCTTACACTTGGATGAATTTCTCCTCATCCACTGACCTCAACCATGTCAAACTGTATCAAATGGGTCCCAAGACATTGACAATGAAGACATAAGATTACCGTGACTTTTCGTCAAACGCCATATGAATGGCGTGGCATTAAAGTTCATCAACTCGCCGTGAAACACGAAATTGCTGTAACTTCAGTGTTCATGATTCTATCTCTCTCAAACTACATGTGTGTAACAACAGCCCCCCCCTGAAGATATTCATATGGTTTTAAGAAATGGGCGTGGCAAAAAAACTGACCAGCGCCCCCTATAGGGCAACCCCGGCACTACGATGGCCGACATTTATACAAATCTATCGGGACATGTGTCGTTTCATAACAAACAAAAAAATATCTTGGATAGGTATGCTTGACCAAACAGGGAGGCCGCCATTTTGGATTAAGTGGCCATTTTTTTTCCATATTCCACATTTTTACTTGATGCACTTGTCCCAGGGCTTTCATCAGATTAACTTCAAATTAAGATCAGTGCCATCACAACAAGATGGAGATAAAAAGTGATTAAGAGATTGACCTTTCGTCACACCGTGTGACCGTGGCGTGGCGTCTTGAGTTTGATTAAACGCCATCAAAACACGAGGTTCTGTATCTCGGACATACATTGTCCAATCGAGTCCAAACTAGACATGTAAGACAAGGGTGCCATCCTGATGACATCTACACAGAAATTATGACTTGAAATTACAGCGCCCCCTGGTGGCTACAGGAAGTGACATGTTTTATACTTTGATGAACTGCTCCTGGCTGATTTACAATATACAGCTCAAATCAGATCAGTCAAGTCATTAGATCATGGTCAGAATTGTGACGTTTCCTCAAACCGTGTAAACATTGATGTGCGGCGAAGGATTTTCCTTCGCCAAAGGACACGATGTTATCATAACTCCACTGTGCATTGTCCTATCACTACAAAACTTCTGTCACATGGTCAGAGTCCAAGCCTGAACAGCTCTATGTGTCAATATTTCCTCAGTGTCATAGCGCCACCTACTGATTCGCCAGGAAACAGGAAGTACTTTGTTAATCCACTCTGCATTATCCAACCGGCTCCAAACTACTGACCTATGATCACAATCCTGAATAGAACAGCTCCATATATGAATATTAGTTCAGGATCATAGCGCCACCTATTGATCAGTGTGAAAATTAAGTTGCGGAAACATTGTCCAATTGACACAAAATTGCTCACGCTACATCAGAGCGCCTACATGAACAGATCTATATGTCTGTGCGTAATAATAGTGATGGCGCCACCTACTGGCAAACCTACTGCCGCAGAGCGCAAAACGCATTTAACGTGGAGAAGTGCATGCTCGATCGATGATGTGCGCTTGGTCATCGATCGCTCTCTCCACCGACCGCAACAGGCTTCAACGTGCGGGTGCTCGGGCCCGCAAGTGCTACAACGTAGCCCTAGTTAGGGCCCGAGCACCGAAATCGGTGAGAGGACCTATTGAAATTGAAAAGATTATTATTATTATTATTTTTCTTCGCTCAGTGAATTGGCTTTTTGAGGGCTTTAATGTGCTCAAAAAGTTTCTAAAGTGTACAGTAAATTAGAAATGTGCGCAAGTTTACGTATTCTGAAGTATTTGGGAACGGGTGTGTCAAAACCGCTCAATAGCGCCACCTACGGAAAAGCCCCTCATTTAGCATTCACCGATCATCAAAAAAACAAAGACTATTGTGTATCATGACTAGATGCACAAAAAAGTCCATCAGTGCATTATGAATAACGCAACAGGAAGCCCGCCAGTTTGACTTTAGTGGCCATTTTGGTCATATTCGATATTTTTTCTTTTAAGTACTCCTCCTACAGCTTTCATCAAATCAACTTACAATTTAGACGATCGTCATCACAACAAAATGGAGATCTAAAGTTATTGAAGGATTAAGTTTTAGCAAAACCGTCTGACCGTGGTGTGGCCTCAAAGTTTGATTAAACGCCATCAAAACACGGGCTCCTGTATCTTGGACATATTTTGTCCAATCGAGTCCAAACTATACACATAAGACAAGAGTCGCGACCTGAAGACATCGGTACAGAAATCGTGACTTAAAATCACAGCGTCCCCTGGTGGCAACAGGAAATGTTTTTTTTTTATACGTCTTACACTTTGATTTACTTGTCGTAGGGCCTTCATCAGGTCAACTTAAAAATTACATGAGTCTCCTCAAGACAACATGAAGATGTAAAGTTATCAAAAAAACAACTTTTCGCCACACCGTCTGACCGTGGCGTGCCCTTAAAGTTTGATGAATAACATTAAAACACGGCATTCATTTTAACGGAGTTACCATGAACGCATCATTAGACCGCATTGTCTAATGATGCGGTCATCATTATTTTTATTTTTATTCAGCCACTTTGCGAAACCATTTCAAACTGTGTGAAATGGGTCTCAAGATATTGATAGTGTAGGCATAAGATTGCTGTGACTTTTCATCATGATAATTAACTGCTTGGCAGCTGAGGTCATCATCTCGACATGAAAAACGAAACTCAATTGAACACAGCTGAAAGTGAACGCATCATAAGACTTTGAAAAAAGTTACAGCGTGACAAGCTGCGGAGCTGTGGGTCACGGGGAACCGGAGGACGGTTGGCGAATCTGGATGAGAGGACGGCGTCGGAGTTACTGTGGACGTTGTTCGCTCAGCAGGTTAGAGTGTCTCCACGCTCTTTTCCCCTCTCCCCTCGTGTTTCTTCCTGTGTGAACTCTGCCGCTGCCTTTCTCAACATCAGCACTGGCTATTAGCTAGCTCCTGCTAGCTCCAACAAAGCATCTCTCAACTGCTACGTAAGTGAAACGGACACTTCTGACTGACTGTGATGATAAGCAAAAGAGACACTGTGGACTGACTGTGCAGAGTACAGTGCGCGGCACACACTCTAAGAACAATTCCATAGCGACAGTGAGACTGCATGCTGGTGCACGTGTGATGTGTTGTACTGCTATTTGTTTGATCTGTTTACTAATACTAGCTCTAATAAATACTGTATAAGTTATATTTTGCTCCGGAATTGAACTGTGTTAAAGCGGTTCACATGGAAAATATATGTTCAATTATGTGAAGGGTGATTTTCATTACTATTATACTAATGGAGATTTAGCACTTGCTACACATTGTAAGAGCAGCTGTGCAAAGGAGCACTACGTATCCTAAGGCTCTTTATTCAGAGTCACGGTGTTGATGTCCTGTCACGTGTTACAGTGAAAAATAACCGTGTCTACTAGTGTTTACATCGTTAATCTCAGGCAGACTTCCCTGAATTATTTTGTTAAATATAAATACATTATAGCCTTGTAACTTTACTAGAACAGACAGTGTTCATAGAGAATTTGAAAATGATGTACACTACCTATTTCCTAAGATGAAATGATTATGATCTGATTATTTTTATGTTTCCTCTCATTTTATTAGGGACGGACGAGCCTGAAGGACACAGCTGTGATGACCAATTGACCATGTTTTGTCTCTTATGGCAAAGCAGAAATATTAAACACTGGGTTCTTATCTAAAGTGTATCAAATCAGAAAGCAAAAGATACACATTGTTGTTATAAGTTTTTATTATTTTAACCAACCATAATGAAGATAGAAATGAATTCTTATCCATGCCACTTAGCAATGACTGCCACCACCAAACAGTTGCAGGCCATCTTTATTTAAGGGAGGAATTTAGAAGTGTTGTGTAGCTTCTGATGATGATGCAGTCGTCCACGTGTTGCCCACCATGTTGCTGCTGACGACGTCAGGTGCTGCAGTTCCTCATCTATGAAGAGAAGAAACGCACTGTTAAAGAATGTTTTGAGTTGTGTATGAAGCACAACAGATTTCAGATAGAACCGTTGTACTGTGGTCTGGGTTTGTATCCTAATGGTTAAATGCACATATTTTAAGTCGCTTTTGATAAAAGTACTGAAAGAAATACAACATTGTAAAAATAGATAAAATGTCTTTCTACCTCATCTGTAATATTCAAGGTGATAATCTCCCACAGAGCTATTGATAACAGTCCACATCAAGTCTCTCCACTTCTCTCAGTGTGAAAACATAATTATATAATTAATTTGAGAACTGTTTACAACACTGATGTGTGGAGATTAAAATCATATCTAAACTGTCTAATTCACTGTAAAACTCCATGACATTCGCAGGCCATCTGTAGTTAAGGGAGCAACGTATGGAGTGATGTGTAGAGGGCAGAAACTTGGACTATGGGCAGAGAAGGTCTCTGGTTCGTCTCCGGTTCGACTCCACGGAGAGACAACAAAAGACAAACCTGGATTGATCTGTCCAAAAATCCAAGAGTCTCCCTACCCTCTCTAGTGCCCCTGAGCAAGGCACCTCACTCCCCCAACATCTGCTCCGTGAGCGCCGTACATGGTCGCTCACTGCTCTGTGTGTCCTGCACCAGATGGGTAAAAAGCAGAGATTAAATTTCCCTACCTGCATGAGTGTGCCTTTGCATGTCTGTGCATGTGTTTGGGACGAATAAATGGATCTTAATCTTAATCTTTTAATCTTAATCAGTTGTCTTCCAGTTGACCAGCATGAAGCTGCAAATCTCCACCATGTTGCTGCTGAGGACATCAGGAGCTGCATTAATGAGGAGCAGAAGCGCACTGTTATGAATGTTTTGTGTTGTGTATGAAGCACCACATATTTCAGATAGAACCGATGTACTGGGGTCTGGGTTTGTATACTAATGGTTAAATGCACATACTTTAAATCACTTTTGATAAAACGTGAGAAAGAAATACAACATTGTACACATAGATAAAATGTCTTTCTACCTCATCTGTAATATTCAAGGTGATGATCTCCCACAGAGCTGTTGATAACAGTCCACATCAAGTCTCTCCACTTCCCTCAGTGTGAAAACATAATTATATAATTAACTGGAGAAGTGTTTACAACACTGATGTGTGGACATTATAATCTTATCTATACTGTCTAATTGACTCTACAACTCCATGACAGACTAAATTAACGATGTGAAAATAGTAATGGTGGATATATCAGCCTGTATCAGAATAATGGTGAAACAGTTATTATCACATGCAACTTACACATGTAGCGTATTGATATTAACTTATTAAAATAAAACAAAGTCACAGCCAAACATACGACTCTGCAGTTAACTTGCTTCAATGTGTTCATTAGACGTGTTAAATAAACTAACTTTTATAACAATTTTATATTAAAAAAGCCTTGAGGCATGTAAGTATATGGTGATAGTTAAAGCAATAGGTTTGGTTGTATGGTTTCAAGGTTACTTACCTCTAGTTCATAGAGCCTCCTGCTGGCTACAGGAAGTGAAGCAATAATCCTTGCCGCAGTGCACAAACGCATGCAACGCAGAGACGAGCGCTTGGTCATTGAACGTTCTCTCTTCACCGACCGCAACAGAATAGAAATTGCCTGTGCTCGGGCCCGTTAGTGCTACAACGTAGCCCTAGTTATTATTATTATTTTTCTTAGCTTAAATGAATTGGCTTTTTGAGGGCTTTAATGTGCTCAAAAAGTTGTAGGAGTTTGCAGTAAATTCGAAGGCGGCGAAAATTTACGTATTCTGGAGTATTTTGAAAAGGGCGTGGCAAAATGGCTCAAGAGCGCCACCTACGGAAAAGCCCCTCATTTAGCATTCACCGATCCTCAAAAAAAAAAAAGACTATTGTGTATCATGACTAGATGCACAAAAAAGTCCATCAGTGCATTATGAATAACGCAACAGGAAGCCCGCCAGTTTGACTTTAGTGGCCATTTTGGTCATATTCGAAATTTTTTGTTTTAAGTACTCCTCCTACAGCTTTCATCAAATCAACTTACAATTTAGACGATCGTCATCACAACAAAATGGAGATCTAAAGTTATTGAAGGATTAAGTTTTAGCAAAACCGTCTGACCGTGGTGTGACCTCAAAATTTGATTAAACGCCATCAAAACACGGGCTCCTGTATCTTGGACATATTTTGTCCAATCGAGTCCAAACTATACACATAAGACAAGAGTCGCGACCTGAAGACATCGGTACAGAAATCGTGACTTAAAATCACAGCGTCCCCTGGTGGCAACAGCAAATGTCTTGTTTTTCTATGTGTTACAGTTTGATTCACTACTCGTAGGGCCTTCATTAAATCAACGTAAAAATTTGATGCATGTGTTCAAAACAAGATCTAAAGTTAACGAAATTGCAACTTTTCATAATACTGTGTGACCGTGGTGTGGCTTCCAGTTTGAGGTATGAAAACATCTATATCTGGCAGATGTGCTGCAATATTTAGTCACTAGATGGCAGTGTCAGACCATAGTTTGTGTTATCTATGCATTAACAGACTGTGTTTACAGGGTGGCCAACTTTAGAGGAGAATTAAACCTTTTACAGCATTGCTCAAACTTTGGTTTTAGTCTCAATCGCTAAGTTCTTCCTTCATGACAACTCTGAGGGGGGTAAATTTGTTTTTAACTTCCTTGTTTAAGCGATATAGATGTTTGAAATTCACGTGACGCCACAGTGTAAGCTGTGCTGTGTGTTGTGAGTTCGGCTTTAACCAGGTACAAGTGAACGCCTCATGAAATGGCTTACACCCACATACCCAGTAAATTACACACTTTGATGTTCTGCTCCTTCTCCTGACGGTCACGGTAACGATGTCTGCGCCTCCGTTTCTGTGGTAAGTCACGTTAAGTATTTTATTTCGATGTGATTCGCAGGGTGCCTTTGAATCAGCCGTGATAGCTAAGGGACGCTAATCCGAGAGCTACATACCAGCTCAGTGTATATCAACGGGTTCGATGCGAATGCCAGCTGTTACCGAAACAACCGCCATGAACCCAGGTCCACCAAGCAGAGATAAGCGTTCGTTTATAAGGATGAATCTGAGACAGAAGACTGTGTGTCGGCTTCTTTTTCGCTAGCGCCGGAGGCTAACTAGCTCGCTAACAAGCAAGCTAACAATATCTTCGCATGGGTGCAGTAACTGTTCTTCGACTCGATTGGGGTTATTACCGACAAACACCGACATGAAACGACATGAGCGGGTCCACCCAGCAGATATAAGCGTTACTTTATGCGGATGACTCTGAGACAGGAGACTGTGTGTCGGCTTGTAAGTTAGTTTCGCTAGCGGGCTAGCGATGCTAACTGAAACCTGAGAAACCTGAGTGTTTAAAGTCACATCTGCATTGCAAGAGCAGCTGTTCAAAGGAGCAGTACGTGTCCTAAAGCTCTTTCTTCAGAGTAGTGTTGTAACGTGTTACAGTGAAAAGTAACCGTGTCTCCCACCTTCAGTATTTAAATCGTTAATCTCAGACAGACTTCACTGAATTCTTTTGTTAAATATGAGTAAATCATAGCCTTGTAACTTTACTAGAACAGACAGTGTCATACAGAATTGTAGGCTAATATGCACTACCTATTTCCTAAGCTGAAATGATTATGATCTGATTAACTTTGAATTCATATTTTATTATTACCATGTAAAAGTCTGTTAAGCAGATAACATGGCACATGTATGACTTAACATATCTGTGTATTTGTGTTCAATGTTCCTCTAGGATGTCCAGCGTGAGACACAACTTGAATCCAACCAGACTGAACACTGACTCCAGGTACAGACCTGTTTTCATTACTTACACAGTATTGCACATAATACATAATGTGTTAAATTATAATGCAATACTTTTAATGTGAAATAGCTCCATACTAAACATTCATTGTCATGGTAGTGCACGTTTTAATCCAAAAGCATATTCAAATACATAGTTGAATATCCACCGAAAATAAGAATACACACTTTGTTCATATGTAACTCTTTCTCTATAATTATGACATACTTTCATGTTTCCTATCATTTCATTAGGGACGGACGAGCCTGAAGGACACAGCTGTGATGACCATGTTCTGTCTCTTATGACAAAGCAGAAATATAAAACACTGGGTTCTTATCTAAAGTGTATCAAATCAGATCTCCACCATGTTGCTGCTGAGGACATCAGGTGCTGCAGTTCTTCATCTATGAAGATGAAAAAACTCACTGTTAAAGAATGTTTTGTGTTGTGTATGAAGCACAACAGATTTCAGATAGAACCGTTGTACTGTGGTCTGGGTTTGTATCCTAATGGTTAAATGCACATATTTTAAGTCGCTTTTGATAAAAGTACTGAAAGAAATACAACATTGTAAAAATAGATAAAATGTCTTTCTACCTCATCTGTAATATTCAAGGTGATAATCTCCCACAGAGCTATTGATAACAGTCCACATCAAGTCTCTCCACTTCCCTCAGTGTGAAAACATAATTATATAATTAATTTGAGAACTGTTTACAACACTTATGTGTGGAGATTATACTCATATCTAAACTGTCATATTCACTGTAAAACTCCATGACAGGCTAAATAAACGCGGTGGGAATAGTAATGGTGGATATAATATATTGTAACTTTACTAGAACAGACAGTGTTCATAGAGAATTTGAAAATGATGTACACTACCTATTTCCTAAGATGAAATGATTATGATCTGATTATTTTTATGTTTCCTCTCATTTTATTAGGGACGGACGAGCCTGAAGGACACAGCTGTGATGACCAATTGACCATGTTTTGTCTCTTATGGCAAAGCAGAAATATTAAACACTGGGTTCTTATCTAAAGTGTATCAAATCAGAAAGCAAAAGATACACATTGTTGTAATAAGTTTCTATTATTTTAACCAACCATAATAAAGATAGAAATGAATTGTTATCCATGACAATGAGCAATGACTGTTACCACTAAACAGTTGCAGGCCATCTTATTTAAGGGAGGAATTTAGAAGTGTTGTGTAGCTTCTGATGATGATGCAGTCGTCCACGTGTTGACCACCATGTTGCTGCTGACGACGTCAGGTGCTGCAGTTCCTCATCTATAAAGAGAAGAAACGCACTGTTAAAGAATGTTTTGAGTTGTGTATGAAGCACAACAGATTTCAGATAGAACCGTTGTACTGTGGTCTGGGTTTGTATCCTAATGGTTAAATGCACATATTTTAAGTCGCTTTTGATAAAAGTACTGAAAGAAATACAACATTGTAAAAATAGATAAAATGTCTTTCTACCTCATCTGTAATATTCAAGGTGATAATCTCCCACAGAGCTATTGATAACAGTCCACATCAAGTCTCTCCACTTCCCTCGGTTTGAAAACATAATTATATAATTAATTTGAGAACTGTTTACAACACTGATGTGTGGAGATTATAATCATATCTAAACTGTCATATTCACTTTAAAACTCCATGACAGGCTAAATAAACGCGGTGGGAATAGTAATGGTGGATATACCAGCCTTCAACAGAATAATGGTGAAACATAGTTACTATCACATGCAACTTACACGTGTAGCATATTGATATTAACTTATTATAATAAAACATAAAGTCTCAACCAAACATACGACCCTGCAGCTAACTTGCTTCAATCTGTTCATTAGACGTGTTAAATAAACGGTAACTTTTATAACAGTTTTATATTAAAAAAGCCTTGCGGCATGTAAGCATATGATGATAGATAAAGCAATAGGTTTTGTTGTAGTATAGTTTCAAGGTTACTTACCTCTAGTTCATAGAGCCTCCTGCTGGCTACAGTAAGTGAAGCGATAGTCCTTGCCGCAGTGCCCAAACGCATGCAACGCAGAGACGAGCGCTTCTCATTGAACGTTCTCTCTTCACCGACCGCAACAGACTTGAAATTGCCTGTGCTCGGGCCCGTTAGTGCTACAACGTAGCCCTAGTTATTATTATTATTATTATTATTTCCCTTTGGGGGGCTTTTTCAGGGTCTAGACATGCTCAAAAAGTTATGAAACTTTGCAGGAAATTCAAGGTCTGCGGATATTTTAGTATTCTGGAGTAATTGGAATTGGGCGTGGCAAAATGGCTCTACAGCGCCCCCTGGAACCAGCCCCTAGGTTTCCACATAACGGATTTTCATCAAAATCTGGATATAGGTGTATCGTGACCAGTCATGAAAAAAAGTCTCATGGAGCATTATGAAAAACGCAACAGGAAGTCCGCCATTTTGCTTTTAGTGGCCATTTTGGCAATATCCCACATTTTTACTTTTACGTACTTGTCCCAGGGCTTTCATCAGATCAACTTCAAATTCAGATGAGTGTCATC
This sequence comes from Pleuronectes platessa, assembly GCF_947347685.1. Classification (NCBI taxonomy): domain Eukaryota; kingdom Metazoa; phylum Chordata; class Actinopteri; order Pleuronectiformes; family Pleuronectidae; genus Pleuronectes; species Pleuronectes platessa. The sequence continues at coordinate 24,508,919 of NC_070638.1, read as the reverse complement.
ACAACAAGATGGAGATAAAAAATGATTGAGGGATTTTTTTTTTATCACACCTTGTGACCGTGGCATGGCGTTAAAAATTGGTTACACGCCATCAAAACACGGGCATCTGTATCTCGGACATACATGTTCCAATCAAGTCCAAACTAGACATGTAAGACAATAGTCCCCGCCTGATGACATCTATGCATAAATGATGACTTAAAACCGCAGCGCCCCCTGGTGGCAACAGGAAATGTCTTGTTTTTTGCTTGTCTTACACTTGGATGAATTTCTCCTCATCCACTGACCTCAACCATGTCAAACTGTATCAAATGGGTCCCAAGACATTGACAATGAAGACATACGATTACCGTGACTTTTCGTCAAACGCCATATGAATGGCGTGGCATTAAAGTTCATCAACTCGCCGTGAAACACGAAATTGCTGTAACTTCAGTGTTCATGATTCTATCTCTCTCAAACTACATGTGTGTAACAACAGCCCCCCCCCTGAAGATATTCATATGGTTTTAAGAAATGGGCGTGGCAAAAAAACTGACCAGCGCCCCCTATAGGGCAACCCCGGCACTACGATGGCCGACATTTATACAAATCTATCGGGACATGTGTCGTTTCATAACAAACAAAAAAATATCTTGGATAGGTATGCTTGACCAAACAGGGAGGCCGCCATTTTGGATTAAGTGGCCATTTTTTTTCCATATTCCACATTTTTACTTGATGCACTTGTCCCAGGGCTTTCATCAGATTAACTTCAAATTAAGATCAGTGCCATCACAACAAGATGGAGATAAAAAGTGATTAAGAGATTGACCTTTCGTCACACCGTGTGACCGTGGCGTGGCGTCTTGAGTTTGATTAAACGCCATCAAAACACGAGGTTCTGTATCTCGGACATACATTGTCCAATCGAGTCCAAACTAGACATGTAAGACAAGGGTGCCATCCTGATGACATCTACACAGAAATTATGACTTGAAATTACAGCGCCCCCTTGTGGCTACAGGAAGTGACATGTTTTATACTTTGATGAACTGCTCCTGGCTGCTTTAAGATATACAGCTCAAATGAGCTCAGTCAAGTCATTGAATCAAGGTCAGAATTGTGACATTTCCTCAAACCATGTAAACATTGATGTTTGGCGAAGGATCATCCTTCGCCAAAGGACACGATGTTTTCATAAGTCCACTGTGCATTGTCCTATCACTACCAAACTTCTGTCACATGATAAGAGTACAAGCCTGAACAGCTCTATGTGTCAATATTTCCTCAGTGTCATAGCGCCACCTACTGATTCGCCAGGAAACAGGAAGTACTTTGTTAATCCACTCTGCATTATCCAACCGGCTCCAAACTACTGACCTATGATCACAATACTGATCTGAACAGCTCCACATATAAATATTAGTTCAGGGTCAGAGCGCCACCTACTGATCAGTGTGAAAATTAAGTTGTGTTAACATTGTCCGATTGACACAAAATTGCTCACGCTGTATCAGAGCGCCTACATGAACAGATATATATGTCTGTGCGTAATAATAGTGATGGCGCCACCTACTGGCAAACCTACTGCCGCAGAGCGCATTTAACGTGGAGAAGTGCATGCTCGATCGATGATGTGCGCTTGGTCATCGATCGCTCTCTCCACCGACCGCAACAGGCTTCAACGTGCGGGTGCTCGGGCCCGCAAGTGCTACAACGTAGCCCTAGTTGGAATTATTTCCTTAAATTTAGCTACAGCACTATCAGGTAGACATCTAGAAAATGAGTAATTGAAAAATTGAAGGTTATTAAATTATGGTTAAGCGTAGGCTTAACCCTTGTGTTGTCCCTGCTTCCCCTGGCGGTTGTCCCTGCTTCCCCCAAGTGAGCAGCCCTTGCAGATGTTTTTATTACACCCGCGGCACACAGTGTGAGTTTTCGTACCTGACACCTCTTCCCTGAAAGGGGCTGCTGCGGCGGCGACTAGGGCCGGACACATGGGTCGAGCGTCGCTTTCACAGACTTCACAACCGCGGGGCACGGTTCCGTGTGGAGGATGTGCTCCTTTCCAGCTGCTCGAGGAACAGCCTCCGCTTGTTCGGCTTGCCCGGCATCCAGTCTGGGTTGATTTCTCGCCATATTACGAAGGCGTTGTAGGAAGAGACATCGAGTATGTTGTGGAAGATGACCAGGGGCCAGTGCACGGCCATCCTCCTGCAGCTTTACGTTCCAATCACCTTGTCCAGGTTGTCCACGCCTCCTTTGTTGCGGTTGTAGTCCAGGACGATGACCGGTTTCCCATCCTCGCGGTCGCTGACGTCGGCCTCCGCATGCAGTGTATTCAGGAGCACAACATTCCTGTTTTTCTTTGGGATGTAGGACACCAGAGTGGCGGTGGGTGTGAATGCAAACTTGGATGAGCACACCTCTCTTCCCTTGACCGCAAGCAGCCTGGTCGGGAGCTCAGGTTTGTTCTTCCGAACCGTGCCGACCACAGTGATCTTCCTCTCCAGGAGCTGCCGCGCGAGTTCGCAAGAGGTGAAGTAATTGTTGCACGTGACGTTCCGACTGTGCAGTCCCTCCGTGACACCAAGCACTACAGGCAACGCCTGGATCCGTTCTGGGCGTCCGTCGCTCGGCTTTCCGGTGTAAAAATTTAGATTTTGCATCACAGGCCACCCACGACTTGATCCCGTATTTTGCCGGCTTGCTGGGCATGTACTGTCGGAGAGGGAACCGGCCTAGGGAGAAGAAGAGGAGGAGAAGAGCTGAGAAGAGAAGTGTTAGATGGGTGAGATTATTTTAAGTGTCAGATAGAGAACCAGGGGTGTTTCTAAATCTGACTTAGTGTTGAATATAGTCCCAGGGGCTCATGCTTGGAATTGAAAATATGACACAGTGTTGAAGTGATCGAGAGGATCCAGAAAATAGTTATGCTGATCGTTAAGATGTTTAGCTTTCTTCCCCCCTTTGAGACAAAATTATCCGCACAATTTAATAAACCTGGGTTTTGGCGAGACTTAGTGCAATTTCATGAAATAGGTATCCAAGATGGCGCCACGAACGGCTGCCACGGTGTGTTGGTGCGCACTTCTGTGTTTGTTTTTAGTATTTAATTCTGTTAATTGCGACCCAACTCGGATTACTTTCACGATGGACGAGCTTCTTAACATCAGGGACACAACACCATCTGATTTATGTCCCAACTTTCTCGCATCTTCCGTGGATTTAGTTGATTTACTGGTCAAAGGTGCGGTGCTCCTCGGCCACGCAGCGAGACTGAGGCGGAGACGGAGAGGAAAGCGCGCTGGGGCTCTGGTGCGCTTCAGGGAGAGAGGATTTCGCTCATCACTCCCGTGCATTCTCCTCTCTAATGTCCGCTCGCTGTGCAATAAGATGGACGAACTGCGCCTTCTCATCCGGACAAATAGAGACTTCTCCCTCTCTTCTGTATTCTGTTTTACTGAATCGTGGCTGACCGAAGCCACACCGGACTCCGCCGCACAGCTGACCGGCTTTCAGCTGTTACGCGCGGACCGCGACCCGATCCTCTCACGCAAGGCAAAAGGCGGAGGGATTTGTTTTTATATAAACCAGGGCTGGTGCAGCGACGTGAAAGTCATTTTACAGTCCTGTTCTCCGGACCTGGAAACTTTTTTCATCACCTGCAGACCGTTCTACTCTCCCCGGGAATTCACCTCTTTCATCCTGGCTGGAGTCTACATCCCCCCGCAAGCTGACGTGCGCGAGGCTCAACGACAACTCGCTGAGCAGATACTGGGAGTGGAGAGAAGGAGAGAGAACACATATTCCCCCGTTATTGTCCTTGGGGACTTTAATAAGGGGAACTTATCTCAGGAGCTCCCAAAATATAAACAGTTAATTAAATGCCCGACCAGGGGGGAGAACACCCTGGATCACTGCTACAGCACCATCAGCAAGGCTTATCATGCAGTCTCCCGCGCTGCCCTGGGTCTGTCCGACCACGCTCTCATTCACCTGATCCCGGCTTACAGACAGAAACTCAAGATTTCTAAACCTGCTGTGCTGAGATCAAAGAACTGGAGCAGCAGAGAAGCTGTGGAGGAGCTGCGTGACTGCCTTGAAAACACAGACTGGGACATTTTTAGAACTGCCACTTACAGCCTGGACGAATATACAGATGCTGTGACGTCCTACATCAGCTTCTGTGAAGACCGATGTATTCCAACACGCACCAGGGTGTGTTATAACAACGACAAGCCCTGGTTCACAGCAAAACTCAAACAGCTTCGTTTGGAGAAAGAGGTGGCCTTCAAGAGTGGGGACATGGATAGGTTCAGACTAATTAAATACTCGTTTGGCAAGGAGATTAAGGAGGCCAAACGACTGTATTCAAAGAAGCTGGAACAACAGTTTGCAGCCAACGACTCCTCGTCAGTCTGGAAAGGCCTTCGGGTGATCACCGGCTGCAAGACCAAATCCCCCCACTCTGTGGAAGACTTGAGACTTGCCAACGATCTGAATGACTTTTATTGTAGATTCGATAGACCCTCTCAAACCCCCCCCGCATCTATCACACCTCTTCTCCCCAGCCTGGACAAAGACACTAGCCCCCCCCACAAAATGGCCCCAGACTGCCCCATCACCTCCATCCCCCCCTTCACACCTCTCTCAATTCAGGAGAGAGATGTAAATAAGCTCCTGAAGAAACTGAACCCCCGCAAGGCAGCTGGACCAGACGCTGTCTCCCCCTCTACACTGAGGCACTGTGCGGATCAGCTTTCTCCATTGTTCACGGACATTTTCAACACCTCACTGGCTGAATGTGTTGTACCCGCCTGCCTGAAAACATCCACCATCATCCCCGTTCCCAAGAAGCAGAGGATCACAGGCCTTAATGACTACAGACCAGTCGCCCTGACCTCTGTAGTAATGAAGACCTTCGAGCGACTCGTGCTGACCCACCTCAAAACTATAACCAACCACCTCCTCGACCCGCTGCAGTTTGCCTACAGAGCCAACAGGTCCGTAGACGATGCAGTCAACATGGGACTCCACTTCATCCTCCAGCACCTCGACTCCCCCAGCACCTACGCCAGGATCTTGTTTGTGGACTTCAGCTCCGCATTCAACACCATCTCTCCAGCTCTTCTCCGGGACAAGCTGACCCAGCTGAGCGTGCCTGACCCCACCTGCAGGTGGATCACCAACTTCCTGACCGACAGGAAGCAGCGCGTGAGGCTGGGGAAGCTTGTCTCTGACACCCGGACCATCAGCACTGGAGCCCCTCAAGGTTGTGTGCTCTCTCCTCTCCTCTTCTCCCTCTACACCAACAACTGCACCTCCAGCCATCCCTCTGTCAAACTCCTGAAGTTTGCCGACGACACCACCCTTATTGGATTAATTTCCAATGGGGACGAGGCCGCCTACAGAGAGGAAGTTAACAGCCTGGCTTCCTGGTGCAGCCAGAACCACCTGGAGCTGAACGCTTCAAAAACTGTAGAGATGGTGGCAGACTTCAGGAGGAGCCCAGCCCAAACCGCCCCCCTCACCATGTGCGACTCCCCAGTTAAAACAGTGGAGTCATTCAGATTCCTGGGGACGATCATAGCACAGGACCTGAGGTGGACGGAGAACATCACCTCCATCACCAAGAAGGCCCAGCAGAGGATGTTCTTCCTGCGGCAACTGAGGAAATTCAGCATGCCGCGGAAAGTGATGGTTGAGTTCTACACAGCCATCATTGAGTCCATCCTCACCTCATCCATCACCGTTTGGTTCGCTGCCTCCACTGCCAAGGACAAGGGCAGACTGCAGCGGATCATTCGGTCAGCTGAGAAGGTCATCGGCTGTGACCTGCCGGCTCTCCTAGACCTGTTCCACTCCAGGACCAGAAAGAGAGCAGGCAAGATCATCGCTGATCCTTCCCATCCCGGTCACCACCTGTTCCAGAGACTTCCATCTGGGAAAAGGTTCCGGGCCGTCAGGACTAAAACCTCGCGTCACCTGAACAGCTTTTTCCCCATGGCAGTGGGGCTCACAAACAAGCCCCCCCCATCACACTGACTCTGCTGACCCCCCCCCCCCCCCACCCTCGCACATAATTTATAACACTACATTATTGGCACTACCACCAATCTTTGCACCTTAAAACCGCACAAAACACATTTACTGTATATATTATTTTTTCGATATTGTTGTTTTTTATATTGATGTTTATATTGCTCTATATTGTTGTTTTTTATATTGTTGTTTGTAAAGTGCACCAACCACACCAAGGCAATTTCCTGTATGTGAAAATATACAAGGCAATAAAAAGAATTCTGATTCTGATTCTGATTCTGATTCTGAAATGACACACTCAGGTTTAGACATCTGCTACACAAAACAAGTACCAGGCGGAATCCCTGCGGGGCCAGTGTGGATGGTGTGAGAGGCCAGGCTGGTCCTTGGAGCTCCTGAAGGAGCTGGAGCTCAGTGGATCCGAGGTTTACACACTGCAACTCGGCTGCTGTGGGTGGTGAGAGGGGCCCCTGCTGGGGAGGGAGAGATCTTAAAGTCCCACACAGGGATACAGAAGCTCCTGCTGGGGTTCAAGAATCAAGAAAAGCCCATACAGAGAACCAGGGCCCCAAAGGCAGTGGAGGTGGTCCGTAAGGGGTCCCGGAGCTCACTGACTCAGGCCCGGGCTCCAGACCCACTACCCTGCCCAGAATGATCAGAGCTAGAGCTACATAACATAATAACATGACATAATAATAATACTCTTAAAACCTCTGAACAGAACCAGTTGCTTGTCCACGGTCACTTCGGGCCCCGGGTTGTAGAGCCGTGGCATCCGCGCCACCCAAGCGTCCCAGACCTCTCGCACAGCCGCCAATTTGTCGCGTGCATTGACGGGCCCGGGGGGACCCTGATGACCAGCAGCAGAGGAGGAGGAGCAGCGGCCCTCCTCTCAGTCGTACGCCCTCAAGTCTATTTCTCCATTTCTTGACAGGAAGGTCTCTCCACAGTATATTACATTACATGTCATTTAGCTGACGCTTTTGTCCAAAGCGACTTACATTTTTAGTACACTCAACATTTTTGCCTCACCCACAGGGTCGTATTCTTTGTTGCCGTCGTTGTCTCGTGGTCCCCTTCATCGTCTCCGTTGTCTCAGTCTGCTTCTCCATCCGTTTCTAGGTCTGTTTCTCTGTCCGTTTCTCGGTCTTGCTCTTGCGAGTCCTCTTCGGGATCAGAGGATTGTTGCTGGGAGAATAGCTGTTCGAGAACCTGTTCTCTGGTTAAATGCGCTTGACGTGATATGACAGATGGGCCTTCTTCAGACTCCTCAGGAAGAAGAGATGCTGGTGTGCTTTCTTGACCAGGGTTGAGGTGTTGAGGGTCCAAGAGAGGTCCTCAGAGATGTGGACACCCAGGAACTTGAAGCTGGTGACCCGCTCGACCTCCGTCCCATTGATGTGGATGGGGGTGTGTGTGCCACCTTTCTTCCTGTAGTCCACAATGAGCTCTTTGGTCTTCTTGGTGTTGAGAGCCAGGTTGTTGTCAGTGCACCACGCCGCCAGGTGCTGGACCTCTTCTCTGTAGGCCGACTCATCGTTGTTGCTGATGTGGCCAGTCACCGTAGTATCGTCTGCAAACTTGACAAAGGTATTAGACACATGTACAGGTATGCAGTCATAGGTGAAGAGAGAGTAGAGGAGAGGACTTAGCACACAGCCTTGAGGCACGTCGGTGTTCAGGATGAGGGTTGAGGAGGTGTGGTTCTCTAACCTAACAGACTGGGGTCTGTTGGAAAGGAAGTCCAGTATCCAGTTGCAAAGGGAAGTGCTGATGCCTAGGTCACTGAGTTTCGTGATCAGTTTGGAGGGGATGATTGTGTTGAAAGCTGAACTGAGGTCTATGAACAGCAGTCTTACATAGGAGTTGTTATTGGCCAGGTGAGCGAGTGCGGAGTGAAGTGCCTTGGAGATGGCATCCTCCGTGCTCCTTTTCTGGCGGTAGGCGAATTGGAAGGGGTCCAGTGTGGGTGGTAAACAGGTTTTGAGGTGAGCCACGACCATCCTCTCGAAGCACTTCATAATGGTGGGGGTGAGTGCAACAGGGCGGAAGTCGTTGAGGCTCGCTGCAGTCGAGTGTTTGGGCACCGGCACGATGGAGGTGATTTTAAAGCACGTGGGGACAGCTGCTTGGGCCAGTGACAGGTTGAATATGTCAGTCAAGACCTCAGCTAGCTGCCCAACACAGGCCCTGAGCACGCGTCCGGGGATGCCATCAGGGCAAGCAGCCTTACGTGCATTGATCCTGCTCAGTGCAGCACACACGTCGATGGAGGAGAGTGTGAAGGCTGAATTATAGTCCTGCGACTACAACCGCGGAAGGCCACGCAGCTGCATCGACGGACTCGTTCTGGTTTATACTTCTCTAACGGGCTGCGTGTGTTGCAACGCAATTCACCGCCAGAACCCTAGGCGGAGTAACGTTTTTTTTCAAAGACAAAACACACAAAGAAGAGACATCTTCGTCTTCGTCGACTGTTTATTTAGATCGCCACTCCGGCTCCTCATAGCCTATTTCTGGCGGACAAATCGGCCAGTCAGTGACGGGTTATACAAGTGGTCATACTTTCGGATCTCTTCTGCCAAGTGCTCTTCTATTTGGTCCATATTCGTTCTTCTAAATCTTCCGTTATTTCCGCGTATTGTGGGGCATGAAACCGGAAACTAGACTCCGGACGGGACGTAGTAAGCAGACCAATCACAAGCCTTGCGGGCTGCGTGAGGCTCGCGTCGTTTTGTCGTATAGTTAGAAAAATTGGCCGACGCACGCAAGCCCGCAGACGGCACGAAAGGGGCGTGTTGCGTGTCTTGCGTCCATGCGTGCGTGCGTGCAACCCGACTATAATTCGGCCTTTAGAGGTTGGTGGTCTTTAGTGAGCACAGCCTTGATGGCCGCTTCCTGGTTGCCCCTGTCGAAGCGAGCATAAAAGCTGTTAAGCTCGTCAGGAAAGGAGGCATCGCTGTTTTGGGGGGTGGTGTTGGTGGGTTTATAGTCAGTTAAAGGCTGGATGCCTTGCCACATACGTCTGGGGTCGGAGTTGTTCTTGAAGTGCTCCTCAATCCTTAGCGTGTGGCAGTGCTTGGCCTTCTTGATGCCCCTCTTCAGGTCAGCCCTGGATGAACTGTAGGCCTGATCATCACCTGATCTGAAAGCGGTGTCTCGTGCCTTCAGCAGTAGGCGGACCTCTCTGTTCATTCATGGCTTCTGGTTTGGGAATGTAGTGATTTGTTTGAGGGTGGTGACACTGTTGATGTTGGTGTTGATGAAGTCCAGAACGGAAGAGGCATAGGAGTCGATGTCCGTGTGGGAGTCCAGTGTGGCCTGAACGGCAAACGCCCTCCAGTCTGTGTGTTCGAACCGGTGCTGGAGTGCAGAGTCTGCTCCCTCTGGCCACACTTTAACTGTCCTCAGTGTGGGTTTCACACGTTTGATGAGTGGTGTGTATTTGGGGGGTAGAAAAAAAGAGAGGTGGTCAGACTGTCCTAGGTTGGGGAGGGGGACGGCTTTTTAAGCACCAGCCATGCTGGTGTAAACAATGTCCAAAGTCTTGACTCCTCTCGTTGCACAGGAGAAATGTTGGTGGAATTTGGGGAGTACAGTCTTAAGGCTGGAGTGGTTGAAGTCACCCGCAACAATAAAGGCTGCCTCCGGGTGTGAAGTCTGTCGTTCGCTAATGGCAGCATGCAGTTCTTTCATTGCCAGTTTAGCATTAGCATCAGGGGGATATAGGCTGCAGTCACAACAGTAGATGTAAACTCTCTGGGCAGATAGAACAGTCTGCACTTAACCATGAGATATTCCAGGTTAGGAGAGCAGTGACTGACTCTGACTTTTAACTTTTGTCTTTTTGCTTTTTGTAAAGATGTATGTTTTGTTATCACAGGGTCTTTTAATCCCATGTGGTACTGGCCAGAATAAGGCAACAACTTTTACAAAATAAACCAAAACACACAGTGTGTAAACCAAAACACACAGTGTGTTTGGTTTATGTCTGTATTATCAGGGAAATACATGGGTAGGAACTTTTCAAATGTAATTTTGTAAGAGGAAAAAAATCAAAGGGGACCTAACTAAACCTGCACATTGGTCTGTTGTTCCCTAGTCGAGCCTCCAGATAAGGACTTATAGACAGGGATGGGCAAAAATACATCAAAATGTATTTTGATACAAAATAGAAATTACCCCTCAGATAAATGTATTATATATTTATATAAAATACAAAATACTGGTGCCAGAAAATGTAACAAAATACAATACATGTATTTTGTATTTTGAAATATAGGAAATACTCTTTCTGGATTTTCAGTTTTCTCACAATTTGGTATAGCAGAGCATTCAGGTTTGGGCTATATAATGTACACAATGCTCTGGTGAACCCCACAAATGGAAGAACAGTCACAGAATGTCAGTGTAACTATGCAAAGCTATTCAAAGACAACAACTTGATTGATTATCTATATAATTTTTTTTTTTAATGGGACTTAACAGCCCATAAACTTTGGTTTTGTATCAACAAGAAAATATTGATCACACAATAATAGCATCACACATTAGGCCTATGTATACTATAAAAGCAAAATATAGAATTAAAACCAGTTGTACACAGGTAAAGAGCCTAAATAAATTACTGTACATCAAGTTCTGCACTGAAAAATAAATAATAATAAAAGATAAATAGTAAATCAAAAGTGAACAGGTAACTTAACAAGTCAGTAGCCTACTTACTTTTCTTTTACTGAACCTTGGCCAGTGACTTGGTAGCCTACTTATTTCTCTCTTACATTGGCCAGTGGCATGGCAGGCCACATAATTCTATATTAAATGGTAAATGGCTTTGTATTTATATAGCACTTTTCTAGTCTTGATGACCACTCAAAGCGCTTTACAGTACAGTTTTACATTCACCCATTCACACACACATTCATACAGTGCATCTATTCGCAACACTTTCAGGGTTCAGCATCTTGCCCATGGACACTTCGGCATGCAGATGGGTCAGACAGGGGATCGAACTGCCGACCTTCAGGTTGGAGGATGACCACTCTACCCCTCAGCCACAGCCGCCCATGTATTACAGTGTTAAGTGTCTCATACAGGTTCACACAGACATCTTTATGACATAATAATCCTTTCAATTTGGTTCTTGAGACCCAACCACTGAGTAGCCAATTTAGTTGCCTTTAAGAACAACTAACTTTTTAAATATTTCTGGTGTTAACCGCCTCCTGTGCGGATGGAATATTATTCCTGCAAACGAGAACAGCCTCTCAACCAGAGCTGAAGAGGGGAGGGTTATGTTAAATCCAACAAAAAGGAGCTTGATGAGTGGTTACTGCTGAAAAGAAAGCAAGTCTTTGCTGGTGTCCTCCAGAAAACGAAGGGTCTCTATCTTCGCTTTGCTGTGGCGTGTGATCTCCTGTCTTTCCTGGACTTAAGTTTCTTCAGCTGAGAAAGCAAAGAAGTCGTCTTCCTCATCATCTTGGAGGTTAGAGGAAGCCGTTTCACTCTCTGCTACCAGGCCAAGATCTTCAGCTGAGTGGAGCATAGGCTGGTGGATTCGTCTCTAACCCTAACCCTAACTGTTTTTGATTTGTGGAGAAAGTATTTTGAGTATTTTAAATACAAAATTACTACACTCTAAAGTATTTTGTTACAAATTAAATTAGATTTTTGATCGGCCCTATCAAATACAAATAACAAAATATTCTCAAAAGTAATGAAATACGTATGTCAAATACAAGTAATAAAAATACTGCCCATCTTTGGGCGTTATTACAGAATGTAAGAAAAGATTGTGACCGAGATTTGAAAGATGCAAAAAATTGATGTTGTGCAAAATGGAGGCAGAAAGAAGAGATTTAATTTGTACTTAAGAGCTTCCTGGTTTCACATTCATGAATGTAAATGTGAGCTGTTCTATGATAGTAAACTGAATACAGGTCGACACAAAGTTGTATGTAAAATAACATTCCTCCTATATTTATATACACGACAAATCTAGCGACTTTTTCTGCTGATATTGGAGACTTTCTGGTGTTTTGGAGACTGACGTGAAAGCACGTATCGTTCTACAGTGACTGTCCTCAACGAGCAGCGGGTGCTGCCGTGAGCCCCTCCGCACTCACAGTCGGTCAGTCTCCCAGTAGCCTTGCGAGGCAGTCCCAGCTGCAGTCAGTGCAGAGAGGAGATCCACGCTCCGCGTCCTCCAGACTGCAAATGAATCGCGCGTGCGCAAAGCCGCCGCTGATCTGGCTTACAGAGCGGGATGTAACTGTCAACGTATCTTCACTGTCACTGGAAAACATGAGTCATTGAGTTCAGTCTCTTCATCGATACAGAGTCCACATCGTCATGCATCTAAGAATCCAGTCATTTCCAGGCCCCTAGTGTGGAACATGGTGAAACTGAACCCTTTCAGGACCCTGAAAAAAAAATAAAAAAGTATCAAAAACAGACGCTCTGCCAGAGTGTCTCTTTTGGATAATTGTGCTGGTCCCAAGCCCGGATAAAGGAGGAGGGTTGGGCGTAGAGCTAGCAATGCCGCCCCACTTAACAGCATTTTGATTAAATTTGATATTCTAACATTTAACAATACAGGACAAAATGGATTTATGAGAAGTGATGGTCTGTTTCAATGGCAAGATAAAAAAAACAAAAACAATAATCAACAGAAGAATACGGATATAACACAATAACATTTATCAGTTAGGCGTTTAACAAATCGTTTATAACGCTTTAGATGCAACAGGGACGTCCGAGTGCAAATTAACAAGTTTGACAAAGCTAATAATGCTAAATATTTCAAAAGCCATTTTCACAGAAGCTGTTTAGTTTGATCTGAACATAAGACTGGGAATCCTCTTCACACAAGAGTGAAGACAAACGCAACCCTCTGCCCACAGCGGCAGCACAACCCGGCAATGATCCACGTGGATTTAAATAAGCTGAGCCTGTGGATAAGACATTAAAGATTAACTGTAGAGCAGTGATTTTCAACCTTTTTTGAGCCGCGGCACATTTTTTTAATTTACAAAATCCCGGGGCACACCACCAACCAAAATGACACAAAATGACAATCTATGGCCTAACACAGTACATATAATACATATAGTTAGTAATATAGTTTCTAACTGTATTTACACTCACTCAGTGTGAAACCTGGGCCTGTTCAAATGAACACAAAACTGATATCCTGGCAGGAACGGAAGAAAGACACACACAAAGCTCTTCCTCAACAGCTCTCAGTGTCTCTCTGTTTTTAGTTTTTATCGCAGTCAAGCTTGAAAAGCTCAGCTCACACATATGTTGTAGAAAAACAGGAGCCATGTCCAAATAGCTTTGTTGGCCAGATTGGGGAACTCCTTGGCAGCAGATAACCAAAAACTGTCCAAAGGAAGATCAGCAAAGTTTAGCTTTAAACCACGATCTTGTTTCAGTTCAATGAGTTCCTTTTGCTCCTGTAAAGTCCTTTCCAGCAACTGATGCTGAGCTGTATGGGTCCCTAACCCAGTCAAGACCTTCTGTGAAGGCTCAAGAGAAATAAAATGACAACTTCTCCTCAAGAGTTTTCGAATGTGTGCCTATCACCTTGCACATTGCAGCAGTGTTGACATCATGCCTTTTCTCAGTCAGTGGGAACATCTTAAGGTTGCCACGCTGCACATTTTTTTGCCAGAGCTGCACCTTTAAACGGAATCCATTTATTTGATCAGTGCCTGTAAACAGGTTTTCATTTCGGCCTTGCATCCGTGTGTTCAGTTCACTCAGATGACGAAATATATCAGCCAGGTATGCCAGCTTTGCACACCACTCACTAGTTGCAAGCAGCTTTGAGTAATCGGACCTCTCAATTGTCAGAAATACCTTCCACCTACTGGAATAGAAGAGTATTACATTATCTGCCACTCTTTATTACAGCACAGACCAGGGGTGCCCACACTTTATAGGCCTGTGAGCTACACATGAGATGACCAGGTCAGCAAGATCTACCGACCAAATAATGTTGGTATCACCCCCCCCCCAGCAACGCAACTCAACGCTGTCAGTGTTTCCCCTGGGTTTCCAGCTTTTTTTTGGGGGGGGGTGTTCTCTGTCCGCTGGTGGGAGTGTGCTCACCTGTGTGTGTGCGCATCGGGATGGAACTCCGCCGTGAGCGATACAGAAAGCAGAGGAGAAATCTAAACGCGCGACCATGTGGCGGGGGGGGGGGCGTGGCGGTGGCAAAAAAAAGAAAAAAGGGGGTACGTGCGCCAGACAAGGGGCAACATCCTGGGCTGAGCGATGAGGCCGATACGGAAGTGTAAAAAGCTGCAGTTCACTGGGTGGCCACTTGAGGCTGGCTCCAAGAAACAGAAAGTCTCATCGACTCCAATGTTAAAATGCCCAACTTTAGAGCAGAATTAAACCTGTTTACAGCATGGTTCAACCTCTGGTTTTAGTCTCAATCGCGAGGTTCTTCATTCATGACAACTCTGAGGGGTTGAATTTTTTTCTAGCTCTCCCGTTTAAGCGATATTGACGTTTAAAATTACGCATAATTAGGGGCGTGGTCTATTGATTGACACCTGGGCACAGGCTACGATGCGGGCACAGCTTGTCACTAGCCGCTCGTTAGCTCCCCTCCCATAGATATATATAAAGACTAGATGTCTTCCGGCGGAGTCTAGAACGTCATCACTGGCGGCCATCTTGCCACAGGCAGGCTTTCTGGAAGGATCTGTGGAACCTGAGGTAGGGTCAGTGATCTGCTCAAACACTTATACTCTTATCTCGCTGAAATCTTGACGGATTTACAAATGGTTTGGTTTCTTACAAACGTTATTAATGTGGTTATAATTCTGGATGCTTGAACATGTTGAAATCGCAGCTTTTCTCTCCGAAAAACGACTTAATCGTGCAGCTTAGTTGTGTACCACGGCTAGGCTAGGCTAGGCTAGTACCGAGTAATTTTACATTTATGGGAGAGGCAGAATTGTTCTTTCTTTTCAATATAACTTAAGCTGCACATGATTTAACTGAGGTTTCACATCTTGCATTATGATTTATACAGGAAATTGCTGACTTTATTGCCAGTGGACAAGACCAGCTTCTTCCCGGCTGCAACTGACCCCCATCTGTCTTTGACTCTTATCCCCACGCCTCAATTCTGTGTTACATTTACACACACTATAGTTTATTGCATATTGCACATCCTCATTCTGTTCTGTTTTGCATTTACATCTTGTATTAATTTTGTTTTGTTTGTTTCATGTGTAGTTATTTCTTTCTTATGTGAAGTCCTTATTGTGTTTTTGTAGTACTTATTGTTTTTTTTTTGTATTGATTTCACTGTTTTTTGGGTAATTTTTTATGTCGGTCCTCCATCTGTATACCTCCACAGTAGTCTAGTTCTCTCTAGAGGGTGGGAATTTTCAACATGCAGCATTTCTTTATATATATATTTGTAAATGGAAATCTTACACCTTTTTTTTACTGCAAAGAAATGTCACTTTTATACATATGTCTCATGTTGCCATTCTGTATGTTGAGTTTTAGTTGCCTGTATATTGATTTAACATACAAATCTTGTGCATGTGTGTATTTATGGCCCCATCTGTTCTGTTTAATGTTATTTTCATATGAAAACCCATGGTTATAATTATTCATAAGTATACATCTCTGTAAAGGGTGAGGATTTTCAACTTGCAGCATTTCTTTATGTATATTTGTAAATGGAACTCTTACACCTTTTTTTTTACTGCAAATAAATGTCACTTTTATAAAAAGAATGTTACTAATATAATACAATAATTTGAATTATGACTTGTTTAAACTAAACATGTGATAATTCAAATTATTGTATTATATTAGTAATATTCCTATTATAAAAGTATACATATCTCATGTTGCCATTCTGTATGTTGAGTTTTAGTAGCCTATATATTGATTTAACATAAAAAACCTTGTGCATTTGTGTATTTATTGCCCCTATCTATTCTGTTTAATGATATTTCCATATGAAAACCCATGGTTATAATTATTCATAAGTATACATCTCATTTGTAGAGGGAAATCTTGTACATATTTTTAAGAACATTATTCTATTTTTTAGAACATAACATAATTATTAATAAGTATGCAGTGTCATAACTACATCTTCAGCGTTTATAACAAACCAAACCGTTTAAAAATCGGTTGAAAATTGAGCAAGTTATAGTTAATTAAAAAGTACATGTTCCACTACTAACACAATGTTATGGGTGAGCGAGCTGCCTGTGGCAAGATGGCCGCCATGTGCGGACGTTCGACTCCATTGGCCGGCAACGCGGACAAGACATCTAGTGTTTATATATATCTATGTCCCCTCCAGCCACCTGCTAGCTGCTCGGTCCACTCGTAGGTTCATGTCAGCGGATCCCCGTCGATGCACTCGACACAAACCATGGCTTGCTGTGCAGTCCATTGTACTAACAGACCGTCTCACAGCTCTGTTGTCAAGTTCTTCCGGTGAGTGAAAATCGATTTTTATTTAATTCATATATTAGAACCGTAGCAATAATTAGCAGGTAGCATTGCTCACGATGCATGGCTTGTTAGCTTATGTCGAGATTAAGCTAATGTTGTTTAAGCTTGTGTTCTCCGCATAGACTGTAGGTTCCTCTCTGAGCAGCACAGCCCGATGCGGTCCTGATGCTACATTATGGAGCGTGAATGCTAGACACAGTAAACCGGTGCGCATTCTAGACATAGTGGAGCAGTGTTTCAATGTAGAAATGGAGATGATTAGTTACAGCTTTCAATGTTGGTACGTCACATAAAACTACTGCGCACATATGTAAGCCTGGTCACAGGAATGAAAGCTTAAATGATGCTATATTATCTCTTTAGCATGAGTTTTTTTATCGAGACTAACCCTATTTGTTAATGTTAAGGCTATATACGTTGGCAAGGGTTGATGATAATAATAATAGTTATTATATTTATATATATTTGTTTCACTAGATGATGTGTCATCTGTGGTTTCAGTGAATACTTAGTTTGTGTAACATAATTTTCCGCTTTCAAACTCTGTTAAATTTATCTCACTTGTGTGTGTCATCTAGGTGATCCTGAGAGCTAGACCTGTGGGTGTAACAGCAACTCACCCCTCTCCAATCATCTCAGTCCATAGCTCCTCCCGATCATTGCTCATTAATGACTTTCTCCGCGGCTTCGACCGTGTTGCAGCTCACTTTTTTTCCTCTCCATTTAAAGTGCAACGTTGCGGGGCAAGCCAGTGTGTATCTAATGTCGAGCTCGTGTAATTTGCGCTTCACCGGTGTGAACGCTCTCCTCTTCTGAGCCAGCTCTCTAGACATGTCCGGAAACATAGATAGGCGAAATTTTTCCCAGACGAATCCTCGCTTTACCTTGGCTGCATTGATCACGGCATCCCTCGCGGATTGCCTCAAGAAGCGGATCAGCACCGGCCTTGGAGGCTGATATGTACTCGGCATCGGTGCCAGTTGCCAGTGCACCCTCTCTATCTCCATCTCCCCGTCAGTTTCAACACCGGGTCCCTCCGCCAGAATCTTTCGAACACAATCAAGCAGCGTCCCATTAGTACCAAGGGTCTCCTTTAGTCCCACCAACCTCACATTATTTTGTCTGCTGTGGTTTTCAAGGGCTTGTACTCGGTTCCATAGTTGTTCCGTCTGTTTATCCTTGCTCCCCTTGTCCTTCAGCAGCTGCTCCGATGTCTCCTCCAGGTGTATGATACGCACCTCGGCCTCGCCCAGCCTCTCCTGCATGGCCGTCACCGTGTTATTCAGCTCCGCCGTTGTTTGTTTAATAGAGGAAACGTCGGTTGCAACGTTTTGCAGTGTGTCGTTCATTGAAATTTCTGCAATTAGCGTTTCCAACTTATCTGATGTGTTCATGGTTGTAAGGGGAGCGTCAGCGTCCTTGAGGTCAACTTCATGCGCCAGGCTTTTCCGGGTTGACGAGCGCGGAGGGTTTCTGAAATATTTCGATGTCGCCATGTCTTCTAATCTTTTCCCTGACCGAGAGTATTCTATTTGAGCAATTAAAGTTCTTAGGGTGAGCATTAGATTACTTAAATGTATGCATTTTACATTACTAACTCCAAAAATAGCATGTGCAGCACACATCCTGCGGCGCACATCTCCTGCGTTACACATCTCCTGCTGCGAACATCCTGCGGCCCGCATCCTGCGCGCGCATCCCACGGCTGCAAACAATACAAAACAAAGCACTTATACTGGCCCACAGACTCTAATCCTACATTCACAACCTTTATGTACAGAATAACAGGCATCCAGACCATACAATTATAAAACCAAACCATGAACATAGACACCGATGTAAATTACTCACAACCCACTGAACACAGAAGCCACACTAGATACACATAACTGCACATCCGACACAAATGAACACACATCAAATTACACTTGGCCCACATGCGCCCTCACAGTCCTCCACTCATCCTAACTCTCCTGCCGCCAACCAACCCACTTATGATAGATTGGAAAGGATAAGAGCCCTGAGCTTTTCCTTCGGGGTTCAAGATAATCATCAACTGTTTATCAACAAAAATCACTGTCAGATTATTCACAGTCAGATTATACAAATCAATTGCATCACAATTGATTTAAAAAATAAAAGTGTAACATTTGTCTTGTTGCTGGAAAGCTTTATTATGAGCATAATTACAGAGCTTTTATTTTGATAAATTCAGAACCTGGGTCTGAAGATTGTGTGATTGCTTAACAGACCTCTGAAATAATCTGCATGCAATACATGAAAAATAATAGCTATAATAGTAGGGTAAAGCATGACATATAAGCCACGCATATAAAGCAAATTAACTTTCATTTTCGGATAAACATCTACTATAACATTTTGATAATAGATAAATGCAGGAAAGATAAACACAACGTTTTTTGTCTTCACTCTACACCATAGACTGTATATAAAAATGTTTGCACAAAACATCCATCATACAAACAAGGAACGCAACAGTATATTGTAGTACTGTGGATCAAAAATTACCCGGTTATATATTGTGTATGTTATTATGAATTATATTGATTGAGTGTTTATAGTTTACCTATGCAGACTGCAGCTGTGCTCCCTGGGAGTTTTATGAATGGCCCCATCATAGCTTGCAGTGTTTGTGTGTGTGCGCGTGTGCGTGCGTGCGTGTGTCTGTGGGTGCGTGTGTGTGCGTGTGCGAATGGTTTATACTGCAGTGGCCGGTGATGTTAATGGGGGAGGGGGAAGGAGGTGAGAGATGTGTGAGGAGTAGAGACGCAGCATTATGGTAGGAGGGGGGAAAGGATGGAAGAGGACAGATATGATGGGAGGAGACTAGAGGGCGTTCTGCTGGTCTCTTGCTTTCAATCTAACTGACTCAACCTCCCCCCATACCAACGTACGCATAGACACACGCGCACGCCCATTCATAGAGTCAGCTCCGCCTCCACTGCAGTGTAGAGACAGCTAACGAGAGCAGCTATGGAGCCGGCAGAGCAGCAGGAAATAACAATGGGATCCTGGGAAGGAGGACATGATGGAGGAAAGGCAGACTGGAAGAAGGAGTGCTCCCTGTCCTCCCTCCTCAAACATTCTTGTCTTCTTTGTTGGTCATCTCCCGTGGATACCGATGTCGTTGAAACGGATGAGAGAGTCCTCGCCAAGGTGGCCGACATCAGAGTAAGAAGACCGCAGGATCTCGCCCTGGTGTGTGTTGTGTGCATGCCATGGTTAATGTTATGCATTTTTCTGAATATGTTTTGTGTTGGTGTCCCATTTTGTTAAGACTGTGGACATACATCATATTTGTGTGTGTGTGTGCGCAGTGTTTCAAGTGTGGGACCCCTACATCACTGGATTCCCAATGATGCTGTCATGTGATGTCATTATTCTCTTGGAATAGTCTGTAAATGCACATGTGCAATAGCCACAGGGCAATATTCAAGCCATATGGGTCCCTGAAGGCCCCCTCTGACTGATTTGTTGTTATTTAATTAAGTTAATTGCCAAATAATAAAATAATATGGTGATGGTGATGTGATTTGTTCCCTCTCACATAGACTTAAACGACGAGGATGTACATTAGAAGACAGTTGCTGTATGTCATTCTAATGTTATTTTAATGTTGTCATTATTACAGTAGATGCTGTCCCGGCTTCCAGTGTTTGAGATAAATTAAAGCTAACTGAACAGCTATTCTAAACAAATTTGATTTCTGGACGCACACACACAGAAAGTGACAGAGAGATATGAAATCAATGTGAATGTTTTCATCAGATCCTTGGTAAACAACATCTTTTAAATTATAAAATTGGTGGTTTCTCTGTACCCTGTTCTGTAACATTTATTCAGTCAAACTTGGTGAGCTACAGCATCACTGCAATGTAGTGAAAGAATATGTAATCTCGTTTTTCACCTGTGCCTGTGCTGTTAGGCCACTTTGGCAAAAGACGTTGCCACCGGGGTCTAATAACAACAGCCAGAGACAAACTATTCCCTCTTCAGCCTTTTATTAAACCAGGAGCAACATACAAAACATAAATTAGCCAGCAGTTTCTGCTGGCTTCTTGGCAGCTCAGCTCTCTTCTCAGTCTCTGAGTCTTTGCCATTTGTCTCTTCCCTTCCTGAGTTTCTCTCATATGTGTGTCTCACCTCGTGTCTTTCCTCCTCCGTGGCAGCTCTTCTGCTGCTTTGTGAATCCAGGGAGAGTTGATTGGCTGATATTAGTTGGTTAGTTCACCTCTCTGAGGCACCTCTACAGCTACCTTTACACCTATCATTTATCATTCCCAGAAGAGATTCATTTAGTGTGTGTGTGTGTGTGTGTGTGTGTGTGTGTGTGTCTGTCTGTGTGTCTGTCTGTGTGTAGGAGCTGGATAATGCAGTGGCAGTGGAGAACTTGGAACTTCAGGAGCAGCAGTCGGACCGCAAGGAGCTACAGGAGACATTGATCAAATTAGATGACCAAAAAGAGAAACTGGTACAGCAAATAAAGTCAACCAGGCAGCTCTGCTATGAAGAGAGTCAACAGGTAATATATAAGTGTGACTATACAGCTCAATCTCTCTCACTGCACACTGCATGAATAGTTATAGTTTTGAACAGCTCTTTGTCTCCTCTTAATTGTGACTACACAATTATGAATCAAGAGAGGAAGGGGGCCCACAGAGTATGCTTATGTAAAAGGCCCAGAATCTTGTGTTACGCCCCTGCTTAGTGCCAGCGTCTGCCAGTGGCCAGAGGCCTTGCCTTTTCTGTTTGTCCGTCCGCATGTACCATTCTCTTGAACACAATATCTCAAGGACACTTTGACAGAATTTCTTCGAATTTGGTTCACAAATTCATTTAGATTTAAGGATTAACTGAGACAACTTTAGATTTTCAAAGGTCAAGGTCATGGTGGCCTCACAAAAGTTATATTGAACGTTATATCTTAAAATCAATGAACATATACATGGACTGATTAGATTTAGGTGGTTGAAGATAAAATAGTCAAGGTCACATGACCTCAGCCTGTTGTGAACGCGATATATCATGAGTACCCAAAGGGAGCTGATCATAGTTTGGTGATGAAATGTCAAAAGGTCAAGGTCACTGACCTCACAAAGTATGTTTATGTTCTTTCTTTAACATGATATTTTAGAGGCCCCATATTTTATACATCTCTGGGATGTAATTTGAGGTATTGGTACCCCTAAGATGATATATCAGTGGTTTAAAGTCCGAAAAACTGCTGCAATGTGTATTTCCATGTCCTTTCTTCGGCCTCTCTCTGGAGCTGCAGAGAGAACAGGCTGTTTTCGCCTGCCTCTTGAGCCCCTACTCTGGCAGACTGCACTTTGAGTGACATGCAACCTGGCCTATCACCGGTCTCATGCTGGTGCATTTATGATCTCATGCTGAAAACACAGCTGAAAGTCACATTGTTATGTTTGCAGCTATAGAAGATCAGCCACATATTTACAGTCGGTTACAATAGGATGTTTCTGGACGGTAAGTGACACCGTCCTCATGTTTGTATATTTTTTGCAGGACAGTCAGCCAATGCAAGAGTAACGTCCTGAGTTACAGTATGTAGTTTCACAACAGCGTTTCAACAGCGACACGGCACGTCAGAAGAAATAAAGCGTAACCACTGGTCACAAATAGCAACGTTCTTAGAAGGAATGTGCAGGGACTCACTCTCTTCCTTGCATCCCTCCACGCTGCAGTGTTTCTTCAGTGTTCTTTGTTGTGGTTAAGGCCAATGTATGCTTCTCCGAGTCCGTTACGGACGGACGGACACTTTTTGGATTTATAGTTCTCCAGTGCTGAAAAAAATTGGGCGCCAGAACAGTAGGTGGCGCAACGGAAGACAAGCTTAGAGAAGCCTACCTCATGAGTTCTCAGAAGAAGTCCACGTGTTAGGGTTTGAAGGAGGAGATGGACCCAGGATGCAGAGATTATAACAAAAGGGGATTTAATATCCAAAAAGGTCTTAAATAAGACAAAAACAAAACAAGAACACTAACAAAAGTAACACTGGCGACAAGGCGCACTGAGAACAAGGAACGAGGAAGCAGGAGAAGCTGGTCGAAACCGCAGGAACAAACAAACCATTTCTCACGACGTGGGGAGAAAACAACTAGTACAAACCGACAAGGGGCTTGGGGAACACAGAGGCTTAAGAAGACACAGAGGGAAGGCAGGAACAATTAACCCCAGGTGAAACACATGAGGACTGGGAAGACAATCACCGAAAGGAAGTGAAGATGGAAACCACACACAAGGGACAGATACTACAAAATAAAACAGGAAACAGAAAATACACAGAAGAGACTGAAATTAACAAACTAAAATGACAAGACACCACAGTACCCCCCCCTCAAGGACCGGATTCCAGACGGTCCATAACGAGCACCGAATCGGGAGGGAGGAGGGGGGAACCGGAGGAGGGACTCCGGGACGTGCCCAGGTTTCTCGGACCGACGGCTCCGTGGCCGCTTCGGAACCTGGCATAATGTCTCAGGTGGACGGCCCCGAGGCCGGACAGGAACGCAACACGGGGGCTCCTCAGGAGGACGGCCCGGAGGCCGGTCAGGGACAAAGTACATAGTCTCAACCCGACGGCTCCGTGGCCACTTCGGGGCTGAGCGCAGAGGCTCGGGAGGACGGCGCCGTGGCCGCACAAGGGCAGAGTTCTGAGGCTCGTGGGGGCAGCGCCGTGGCCGCTCAGGGACAGAGTTCAAGGGCTCTGCTGGACAACCTGGAGGCCGGTCAGGAGCCAAGCACGGGAGCTCCTCAGGAGGGCGGCGCCTTGGCCGCTCCGGGACAGAGTTCTGAGGCTCAGGAGGGCTGCGCCATGGCCACTCAGGAACAGAGTTTTGAGGCTCGGAAGGGCGGTCCGGAGCCCAGCACGGGGGCTGCACGGGCAGGTGGACCGAAGACCAGTCAGGTGCTGAGGGCAAGAGCTTCGGCCTCAACCCTGGGCGTGGGGCAAGAACTGGAGCTGGCACCGCGAGGATCTCAGACGCCGCAACACAGAGGACGTCAGCCGAGAGCCTCCGGCACGGAGCAGGCACAGGTGCTGTGTGCAGAGCTGGCACCGCGAGGATCTCCGACGCCGAAACACAGAGGACGTCGGCCGAGAGCCTCCGGCGCCGAGCAGGCACGGGAGCAGGGACCGAAGCTGGGTGCATAGCTGGCACCGCGAGGATCTCCGACGCCGAAACACAGAGGACGTCAGCCGAGAGCCTCCGGCGCGGAGCAGGCACGGGAGCAGGGACCGAAGCTGGGTGCAGAGCTGGCACCGTGAGGATCTCCGACGCCGAAAGACAGAGGACGTCAGCCGAGAGCCTCCGGCGCGGAGCAGGCACGGGAGCAGGGTGCGGAGCTGGCACCGCGAGGATCTCCGACGCCGCAACACAGAGGATGCCAGCCGAGAGCCTCTGGCGCGGAGTAGGCACGGGAGCAGGGTGCGGAGCTGGCACCGCGAGGATCTCCGACGCCGAAAAACAGAGGACGTCAGCCGAGAGCCTCCGGCGCGGAGCATGCACAGGAGCTGGGTGCGGAGCTGGGTGCGGAGCTGGCACCGCGAGGATCTCCGACGCCGAAACACAGAGGACGTCAGCCGAGAGCCTCCGGCACGGAGCAAGCACAGGAGCAGGGTGCGGAGCTGGCACCGCGAGGATCTCCGACGCCGAAACACAGAGGACGTCAGCCGAGAGCCTCCGGCGCGGAGCAGGCACGGGAGCTGGGTGCGGAGCTGGGTGCAGAGCTGGCACCGCGAGGATCTCCGACGCCGAAACACAGAGGACGTCAGCCGAGAGCCTCCGGCGCGGAGCAGGCACGGGAGCAGGGACCGGAGCTGGGTGCAGAGCTGGCACCGCGAGGATCTCCGACGCCGAAACACAGAGGACGTCAGCCGAGAGCCTCCGGCGCGGAGCAGGCACGGGAGCTGGGTGCGGAGCTGGCACCGCGAGGATCTCCGACGCCGCAACACAGAGGACGCCAGCCGAGAGCCTCCGGCGCGGAGCAGGCACGGGAGCAGGGCCCGGAGCTGGGTGCAGAGCTGGCACCGCGATGAGGACCACTGACGTCGAAGAATGAGAGACCTCAGCTGGGGGCCTCCGGCGCGGAGCAGCGACTGGAGCAGGTGCTGGAGCAGACGCCGCTGAGAGGACCACTGACGTCGAAGAAAGAGAGACATCAGCTGGGGACCTCCGGCGCGGAGCAGCGACTGGAGCAGGTGCTGGAGCAGACGCCGCTGAGAGGACCACTGACGTCGAAGAAAGAGAGACATCAGCTGGGGACCTCCGGCGCGGAGCATGCTGCTTGAGGGAGAGGCCTTTGCTGTGGATGCCCCCCCTCCACCGTCTACCCCCGAGACCAGAACCTTTCTGGAGGCTGCGGGGTCCTCCCAGAGACAGGCGGGTTCCCTCAAAAGGGTTTGAGTGTCCCCACTGCAGGCTGTGGGGTCCACCCAGGGCCAGGCGGATCCCCTCAAACGGGTTTGAGCGTCCCACCTCCAGCGCTGTCATTAAACTATCAAAACAAAAAACTCTTTCGAAAAAACTAACCTCTGCTGGGTCCATAGTTTGGTCGGGTTGTTCTGTTAGGGTTTGAAGGAGGAGATGGACCCAGGATGCAGAGATTATAACAAAAGGGGATTTAATATCCAAAAAGGTCTTAAATAAGACAAAAACAAAACAAGAACACTAACAAAAGTAACACTGGCGACAAGGCGCACTGAGAACAAGGAACGAGGAAGCAGGAGAAGCTGGTCGAAACCGCAGGAACAAACAAACCATTTCTCACGACGTGGGGAGAAAACAACTAGTACAAACCGACAAGGGGCTTGGGGAACACAGAGGCTTAAGAAGACACAGAGGGAAGGCAGGAACAATTAACCCCAGTTGAAACACATGAGGACTGGGAAGACAATCACCGAAAGGAAGTGAAGATGGAAACCACACACAAGGGACAGATACTACAAAATAAAACAGGAAACAGAAAATACACAGAAGAGACTGAAATTAACAAACTAAAATGACAAGACACCACACCACGTTCATTATTTACCTGCTCCCGGCTTTTCACGCACACAGTGTACGATGGCAACTCAATAAAATAAAGTGACACCCAGCGGGTCAAAATGCTTATGTTATCGTTTCTTAGCGCAGCTGTTCCCCGGTCTTGTTTTCCAAACTGCGTTGCTAATTCAACAGCTTGAAGCTACACGGAGGCAGCTAGCTTCCCCCCCAGCTTTCACACACACAGTCAGCAGGGACTCCCGATACTAACTACTACCAAGTATTTGCTTCTAACCTGTCGGTGTTTGAGAAACAGTGTCATGACAGCCGTGGGATTAAAGTCTTGACAGCATGTTTTTTCACAGTTACCACCGCAGTTAGCCTGGTGGCTGGGACGCTAGCGCCGTTATGAAAGTTCGTTATAACCGTATGTGATCGTACACACAACTCATACTAACCAGCCGACGTCAGCCGGACAACTCCGCTGGCTTAACACACTTGTCACATTAATCGTAGAATTGTAGTTGTGTTTGGGTTTATGTGATATAGGAAATGAAACAGGAAGTTTGAGGTCCGGAAATGATGTCGTTCCGAAATACTGTCGTTAGCGGACCAATCACAGCCAATGGCTATCCGTAGGCTCTCTGCCATGCCGACGTGTAGGTAAAAAAATCTGAGCTGCACGAAAAGCTCTCCATGGAGCCAGGAGAGGGCGTTCCACGGCAAAGAAGGCGGTCCTATCTGTCCGTGTCTGTCAAGACGGAGAAGCATAAATTGGCCTTTAGACTGGTAGCTAACAAGCAGCTAGCTCAGCAGCATGTCTGCTTGATGACGTGTTCGGTGTGTCGAGGGGAGGAGGGGTGGTGGTGACGGAGGTGATGGGGAGCGGGGTTGGTGGATTTGGAGGCTGGACTGGTACCGGCTGGGGGGGGTGAGAGACGAGTGAGATCCTGAATGACTCATACGGGGGAGGAAGTACAAAACGAGACGTTTCGCAACCATATTTCTTAGAATGGACTGAGTGAAAAAGTCTGCGGAGTGACTGTTTTCCTACTTTGAGGGTCCCTACTGACCCCTTCAAGTAATTACTGATAGTAAAAGCCCATAAAATGTATTTTACACAATATGGGCCCTTTAAGATTAGCTGGAGGGAATGTCTTCAAATTTGGTAGAAACATTAACTTGGGGTCTAAAGATAAACTGATTGGATTTTGGTGACTGAAGGTCATAGTTCAATTTAATTAGATCTGGCACCGTTTACCTGTACTCATGGATGACCAGATTAGAATTTGGGGGTCAAAGGTCCAAGTCATTGTGACCTCCCTAAACACACATTTTGCCTTGGAAATGTCATATATCAGGAATACCTCAACGGAATTCTTTCAAATTTAGCACACATGTTCAGCTCCATTTAGTGATTAATTAATAAAATTCTGGTGGTAAAAGGTCAGAGGGCAGGGTTACAGTGACCTTAAAAAATCTATTTTTATTTTTCAATTCCGTCATGAGGACATTCTTTAACTTGTGATCAGTTGGGAAGGGCAGAAGCATTGGGTGCAGTGAGGGTGTGTGGAAGTCTGGCAGTGTGGTGGGGGGACAGACTTGGTCAGTGCACTGAACCTATTGAAGAATAAATCAAACTAATTTGCCCTCTCCAGGCTGCCTCCTGGCTGTCTGTCTCTCGCCTTGAGCCCAGTTATTTCCCTCATTCCAGTCCACACATTGACTGATTCGATTTCAGTGGACAGAGGTAATGGTCACAGTGGTCACCGTATACGATTCTGTAAATAAATCATCACTGTGTGAACTTGTTTAGCAGGTAAAGGTATATTCATAATCCTACCTTCTGATAATCTTGAAAACTAAACATGTTTTATATAATGCTAAAGATACATTTTCCAATCACTATTCATATGAACAGAGTGACAACAGCCATTATCATTGATGGTGCAGTAAACTGATGATGAATGATTAATACTTTCTAATAGAGCCGGTATAAAAATGCTTAAACAAACATTATTATCAGTCTCTTATGTTGTAAGATGGGAACAAATGGGGAGTTAATGTTAAAAAGTCAAAGTTAATGGGATCATCAGGGTTTTAATGTTTGTGTTATTATTTAGATTTGACCCCAAAAAAATTCTGTATCATTTTGATGTTGAAACATCTAGATTGTGAACTATATAAAAAAAATCCAACAATCCTATTTTACAGATGCAATCTGATAGTGTTGTGTTATTTTCAAAAAAGCAGGCAGTGTTAGTACCTTGTTTCAAATAGCCAGACTTCGTAGTCATGTGATGACACTGAGAAAATTGACAGGGGATAAATCTCAGTGGCTCGATGAGTTTTGTGATCAGTTAGGTGAGAATTCGAAGAGAATAAGAAAAATGTCCGAAAAACTGTTGGCTGTGGCCAGTGTTAGCAGGTTGGCAGCAGCAGCCCTTGTATGATATGTATAGGCCATGGTTATTGATAATTATTAAAATGATAATCCATTGGACTGGATTCTTGCCAGATCCTGTCTCTGCAGGCAGACGAGGTACAGAAGGAAAGCCAAGTGGAGGAGTATGAGAGGGAACTTGCCAGAGCCAGGTGGAGGCTGCGGAGACTCAGAGAGGAGGTGAAACAGGCCAAGAGGAAAACGGAGGAGGCTGGAGAGAGGAAAACTCCTCTGCAAGACTCCATCAGACAGTCTTATGAAGAGATCCTGCAGGTACCAGTACGTGCATCTTGTATCATCACACACACACAAATTATTTCTTACATGTGTGTTTATGTCTGTGTTTATAGATACCCTAGACCTAGAGGGTAAACTCAATTTTCACACTTTGATGCCACTAACAATCAGAATAAGAGCTTAATTAACATGCATATCTGTAATAAGACCTCTCTCGTAGGAACTTGTTTAGCTTAGGGAGATAATCAGAGGACACTTAAGCTGTTTGAGAGCAGGTTCAGGTGCTGCTGTATTTCACCTATCTGGTATTGTCTATAAGTTTAACTGAACTTGAAGCGAAAGAAAGA
Organism: Pleuronectes platessa; assembly: GCF_947347685.1. Lineage (NCBI taxonomy): Eukaryota > Metazoa > Chordata > Actinopteri > Pleuronectiformes > Pleuronectidae > Pleuronectes > Pleuronectes platessa. The sequence continues at coordinate 24,480,339 of NC_070638.1, read as the reverse complement.
CTCTCAAGACTCAAACCAGTCTTGGTGTTGATCTGTTGCTTTTACATCTATCTTAATGTTGGATAGTCACATAATACTAACTACATTATATTTTAGTTGAGAGCTGAGCAAGTCCAAGAACTGCAAAATTGTCTGCACTTAGAATATTTAATAACAAATTAAAAAAGTCTAAAGCCATCATTGGCTCCCTAAGACTCCTTGCTCTCCCTTTTTCTGTAGGAGGAGCACATACTGTGTTCCTTGTCAGGAGGTGCAGTCACACCAGAAAGCCAGCTGGAGGAGTCTGCATCTCCAGCAGACACCACTGAAGATGATGTGCTACCTCTGAGGCCATGGGGAAGGAGCCAATCACTACCTGCCTATGCTGACCTGATAATGGTAAATAAGAGTAATAATGCTGAGTGTTACCTGAAGCGCTTCTGAGTAAAAAAAAGTTAAATTGACTTCATTTATATAGTGCTTTTCTAGTCTTGCGTACCACTAGTGCTTTACAGTACAGTTTATCGCCATTCACACACACATTCTTAGAGTGCATCTATGGGCAGCAGTTTTCAATGAGGGGAAATTTGGGGAAGACTGCACCGCTGACCTTGTGACACTCAGATAATAATTTAATTCCATACAGCTGCAGCTGAGTCATCTCAGTTTGGGCAATGCCGCAGACCATGGATGTGATGTTTGAAAAAATGTGTCCTTCAGACAATTAATGTCTAACAAATGACTGATTTGATTGGCGTTATGGAAAATGTAGGATCCAGTATTTTGGATCTTCAATCATTAGACAGAAGCAACTAAAATAGTGCTTTGATTTAGACCATATATTTTTAATATGCCTCTTGCAGAACCACAAACTTTGTGCATAGGAGGGGGTGGCAACATTCATTTCCAGAAGTTTTAAACCCATATTTGAAAAGAAGGACACAGAGGGGAGATATATATTTTTTTATGAGAGGAAATTAGGTTGTGGATTGGATGCATGTAAAAATGAGCTTCAATGTAAAATAATTGGATATAGTGTTCACCTAAGAGAGCTAGACTCAATATTATGAAGTGGGAGGAAAGCCAGTAAACTATTAGCTTATAGGTTGAAAAAACAACAAGTAGATATTTCAATTAATAAGATAAAAAAAACTATTACTAACTACCTACATTATAAATTAAAGAAATAACAAAAAGTATTAAGTATACTATAAAAAATTATACTACTAACCTCATATCGATGAGGGGAAAATAGAAGATTTCTTTAAGAGGATTCATCAGCCTAAATTGACTAGTGAACAAAGTGATCACCTTGTAGCTAAAATAACAGAGAAAGAAATAATTTCAGCTAAAGCACATCTTAAATCAAATAAGGCCCCAGGACCAGATGGGCTCTCTATGGAATGTTACAAAGTATTGGGGGGGTTCGTTGATCCGTTTGTTGCGGTCTACCTTTAACTGGGTCCTTAAGGAGACAATATACCCCCTCCACCGATTAGCGTTCGGAACCAAGATTATAAGATCTTTACCCATATACAGTACTAGCCAAAAGAATTGTGGGATTGTTGCCACACATTTTTTGCCTTGATCAGACAGGTTTTGTTCGAGAACAACAAACCAAAGACAATATCAGAAGGACATTACACGTTATTAACCATATAACAGAATTTAATTTAGAAGCAGTATTAGTGGGGCTTCATGTAGAAAAAGCTTTTGATTGTGTCAATTGGTCTTATTTTTACAATTTTTAATACATTTGGATCTCATAATATTTTTATTAAAGCAATACAAGCTCTTTACGATAGCCCAAGGGCGAGAATTTTAATTAATGGAGCAGTTTCAAACCCCTTTTTATTGGAGTTAGGAACAAGACAAGGCTGCCCAGTTAGCCCTCTCTTGTGGATTATTCAGAATAACAATATTAAAGGATAACAAAAGATTTCCTTATTTGCTGATGATGTTTTGTTGTATCTATCCGATCCAGAACAATGGATCCTTCTCTGGATATAAGCTGAATTTTATAAAAACACAAATCCTCCGTTACAACCCCTCAGTATAATTTGATGCTGAATCCATGTTATATTTTGGAGTAAATATTCCAGTAGACTTGACAAAAAATGTCTCGCTGATCTACCTCCCCATGAACAAAACGATCGGGGAAGACATAGCTCAAAATTACTTGAAGGGGGCTGTAAAATTTTTGAGATGGTGTGCGTTTGATCCAGATTTTGTGCCTAAAAGATGGGACGCAAGGTTAAAAAGATAGGTTTTTCAAGGCTTAACGGCGTACTGCACATTTTAACTTAAGGGGACCATGAATAGCTTTCCGAATCTGAAGAGGCAGTTTGGCTTGAACAATGACGATTTTGTTCCTTCAGGTTTGTCATTATATTGATCAGATACAAAAGGGGTGTACACAAGGGTGTTGGGATAACATTCTTTAAAAGTCTTTATGGATGCTTATCTTGGGGGCTCAAACCAGAACCTAACCATTTCAAATATATATAGGGGTGTACAACAAACTAAATATAGCTCAATGTATGTAAAAACAAAATGGGAAAGAGAAGGAAACCTAAATGAAGGAGGAGGATGGGAGAACTTACGTGAAATAAAATAAAACTTGAAGTTCAACTTTATGGTGCGAGTTTTGCTGGAAGAAGCTCATTAGGCTTTTCATCGCTCTAACTCAAAAGAGACATATGGGAGAGCGGGGTAATGTGAGAATTTTTTTACATTTGGTCCCCTCTAGACGAGCTAAAATGATATATCAGTAAAATTTACACATTTCCCATTAATTCAGAATGTTCCCTAGCAATGAAAATGATCAGAATGTCTTCAGGACAAAGGGCAGTGAAACCATGATTGTTTTTTAGAAAGTGGTCTTGTGTCTGACTTTACCCCTAAGCTGGGGTAAAGGGAGACAGACCAGAGAAAACAAGGGGGTAAAGTGATCCACTTACTTTTTCCAGTTTGAAACTACCATAACAACACATGTTGTAATAGTTAAAATCCTGACAGTTAGATTGACAACCACACATTCCAAAACTAGTATCAGACTAGTAACAGAATCATGGGTATTGGTCAATTAAGCACATTTACGATTATTATGATTCATGTGATCTCTTGCACACCCTAGCTTACCTGCACATTGTTTCTCTGTCCAATTGGCAGGGACAGGGATATTGTTTTTCTCTGCGTATTCAAATGCCAGTTCACGGCACTTAACTGGAGCATGGCCATGGAACTGGTCAGCTAGTTGTTTCAAGTGTTTGGCAAGCTCCTCCTCCATCTTATCTGTGAATATTCTCTTTGCATCAGCTACTGCACCCCAGGCTAATGATTTTACTTTCCCTTTCTCTTTTTTCTTTATGAATCTTTTGAGGGTTGTCTTATCAATATTTCTATCCCTTCCAACTTTTCTTAAGGACATCTTTCCTTGCATGACATCAGCAGCTGCACTGTCCATCTCTGCGAGGGGTGTTTGGCCTCAGGTTGTCTTCCTGGTGTAGTTTCTTGGCATGATGGCTTTTCTACAATGTTTATGACATTAAAAATAAAACATATGTCATGTAATATTACACTAAAATATGTTTAAGACTAAACTTAACTTGTGCTTCATGGTGGGGTGAAGTGAGACACTGTCTCACTTTACCCCACAGCATTTGTCCCACTTTACCCCACAGCCACCATTTTAGAAAAACAACATCTCTTAAGGCCAATGTATGCTTCTGCGTTTTGACGGACACGGACAGATAGGACCGCCCTCTCCAACGTGGAACGCCCTCTCCGTGCCTCTCCGAGGCTCCTCGGAGAGCTTTTCGTGCCGCGCTCATTTTTCTAACTATACGTCGAAATGACGGACAGCCCACGGATAGCACTTGGCTGTGATTGGTCCGCTAACGCCAGCATTTCGGAATGGAAACTTCCTGTTCCATTCCCTACATCACAATAAACCAAAATCACAACTACGACTCTATGATTATTGTGACAAGTGTGTCCGGCTGACGGTGGCTGGTTAGAGCACTTACAGCATGTGTGTACGGTCACATACGGTTATAACGAACTTTGATAACGGGGCTAGCGGGCTAGCCACCATGCTAACTGCGGTGGGAACAGCGCAAAAACCCGCTGACTTTAATCCCACGGCTCATGACACTGTTTCTCAAACACCGTCAGGTTAGAAGCAAACACTTGGTAGTAGCTAGTATTGGGTGTCCCTGCTGACTGTGTGTGGAAGTTGGGGGGAGCTAGCTGCCTCCGTGTAGCTTCAAGCTGTTGCAGCTGTTGAATTAGCAACGCAGTTTGGAAACAAGACCGGGGAACCGCTGCGCTAAGACACGATAACAGAAGCATTTTGACCCGCTGGGTGTCACTTTATTTCAGCAAAACTGTCGCGTCATCAACATCATTTTTCTGTTACCATCGTTCACTGTGTGTGAGGAGCCGGGAGGACGTAAATAAACCAGCGTGGACTTCTTCTATATACCTCATGAGGTAGGCTTGTCTAAGCTCGACTTCCGTTTCGCCATCTACTGTTCTGGCGGTGAATTGTTTTCACAATAAAAAGGCTCGTAGAACTATAAATCAAAAAGGGTCCGTCCGATCCGTCCGTCCGTCATTCCGAAACGGACTCGGAGAAGCATACTGAGGCCTTTAGCAATTCAGGCTAATCTTCAGCTAGCATCAATCACATGGTTTTATATGTTGGAAGTTCACCAACCTGTATGATATAAGTTTTTCTACCTGAATCAATTTCTTTTGACAAAACAGTTGATTAAGTTCAAAGCAAGAACATTTACTTTTACATGCAAAAAACACATTTTTGTGAAAAAACATACTTTCCACAGCACCAGCACCAACTTCTCCTTCATGGCAAGGGGGGAATGGGAGGGGCTTGAAAACAGAATGGTCAAATGACCACAAATGTGTTCCCTATGCCTAGATACAGGGGGTGTCCCACATTACCCGATGTCTCTAATTATCCCGCTCTCCCTAACACCAATTCCTCTTCATGCTGGTGACAGTGTGGATGCCTCGAGGCAAACACTTTCTTACATATTCTGGTCTTTGAATCCTTTCTGGCCGGAGATTCATGGGGTTTTGTGAAATGTATTATTACATTTTTTAAATTGAAAGGATAACTTTTACTTTGAGACTGCAAAATGGAATTCATTTGAAAAGATGGGAAAGATGGGTAACCGGTAAGAGCATCATTTGTATAAAGTGGATTATTCTGTCCTTTTCTATTAGTACATACCCTGTTTGAGGAGGGATTTGAGTATAATTTAGGTACATGTTACCGGCACCAGATCTAGGGGAATCTGGACCAGCAGCAAGGGTTACACAGGCTAGGGAGCACTGTGTAACCAATAGATAAATAAATCTGTGGAATTTAAGAAGGGAGACTAGTTACACGTCTTGCTCAGAACGAACTCAAATTGAATATATTATATAAAAACTTATAAATCTTCACACATCATTCATCTCAATTCTGTTAACATTATACTCAAAAATAAATACAAACAGGAAATGACAGATACATAAATAATAATTAACAAGACTTAAACACATTCACTGGACATAAATTACTACACTGACTCATACACACGCTACTCTGATACACACATGGACACACACACCCTGAATATCTATCATACACACGTAACATAAACCAATTCCTGTTTTTAACACTTTCTTCCATCACCCATATCGCCATTTTACACTCCGCACGCACACACTCCAACTCCTCAGCGGCCTCTCACAAAATGGCGCGAACCGGCTGTGGCCGATAAAGTAAAGCTCGTGAACATATAACATTTCACTGGTAAACATATGCCAAGAGCTGGCTACAAATACTTTTAACACATTTCAGAACAATGTCACCTTACTTCTGTAAGGTGACATCGAAAAAGTACGTGCACCCACCGACAAAGCCCGTCAGGACGACGAGTCACTAAATTATACATTTTTGTACTATAACCACACTTTAATCAGCACTCATCTAACAACCAAAATAACATTCACACTTGACTGACACTAAACTAGTTGTGAAAACTGGGTACTTACCTGTGGAATTTAAGAAGGGAGACTAGTTACACATCTTGCTCAGAACGAACTCAAATTTAATAAGAAGTGCGCACTACCTGAGGCTGAGCCCGTTCATACAGATGCTCCTCAGATCCACCGCTGCACCACAGCGCCACGTACTGACGTGGAGTATAATTGTCATGACAAACTGTTAAAATGATTCAGTTGCCTTTTAATAATAGGGGGGGGGGGGGGGAGGGCTCTGTTAAACTAAAAACTAAATGCATGTCATTTTCAACCTATTACATACGCCCGAACCAGTGAGTCTTCACAAGCCTCTGTATTACCCACATCATCTGTGATACATTGTTTTATGCTAGAATTGTAAATTACAGGTGTCTTAAAGAGAATAATATGTATTTTCAATGATTATATGGTCCTGCAAAATCATAATAAAAGATAATTAAAAAAAAGAAAGAATCTACACAAACCACAACAACTGAGGTAGGAGGGGTCTCAGCTGCAGGTCCAGAAGCTGTGAGCAGAGGAAGTGGAGGCAGGAAGTGCTGGACACTAGAATGAAGTATCACTAGAACCATCAAATTGAGGTTAATACATGTGTTCCATTGCAGTTAGAAGACATTTTACAGTGATGTCAATGGGAAATTATTACAATTCTAAAGTAGTGCTGTATAAATGTGTGTGAGAATAGGTGAATGTGACTTATAGTGTAAAGCGCTAAGACTAGAAAAATGCTATGAAAATACAGTCCATTTCCAGCACTTTCGATTTTCAAAGTCCTGTGGTGTACACCTGGCTTTAATAGCAGGAGTACAGCCTAAACCAGGAAAATCTTTTGAGCTGACAGTTTTAATACACGACAGGTAGAACAACTTTTATAACTTGATCAAGTTGTATTGTCTTTTTTTATAATGAACGTCATCCAAAGTATATAAATTCCATCCCTCTCATTGGCTCTGTTTGTGAATGTATTGGTGACTATAACAGAGAGCCAGCAGCTCGTCTTTCTGCAATAATCTAGCAGATACCAGAGAAGAAGCAGATGATAGTGGGACCAGTTCTCCAAAGGTAGCTTAATTTTCCCTGAACTTCTCTCATCATGCTATACATGGCTTATACATAAAGCTAATGCTGTGTTTTCTTGTTCCACAGATGGACAGATCTGACATAGATGATGATCCAGAGGAGGTTGAGATCAACAGTGAAGGGGCAACAGAGAGAGAGAAGGAAGAGTGCACAATTAACCCAAACCAAATGGACTTCTATAAAGATAACCCCTTTGCCATCTGTCAGAGTGACCGTATGTATCAGACTCAGAGTCTAATGCAGTCTACATGTCTCTTGTGGTAGGGGTCCCCCAAATGACAGCAGACATCTGTGAATCCTTTCAATTCCATTTGTATTGATCCAAATCAAAACATATATTATATCAAGATCCTTTTAAGGTCTTGACCTTAAAAAGTAAGGTCAAGACCTTCAAAATTATCAAGAAACCCAACAGTTCCCACAATTAGATAGTCAGTTCAACCCTCTTAAAATTTAAGACATTAAGGTCCGACTGTATATGCCCCATCTTGCTGAATATTGGCTCATCGATATTTGAAATCCCGAACCGGATTATTTATTTTCTGCAGCCTTCTGAATTACACCTATATTTGGATAATCGATTCTCAATATCAGAAACATACAGGAATATGAAGAACCATCACTAAAGGCCCAGTCATTTTTAGCAGTCTTCCTGTGTGCTAGTGTTGACAAGTCCATAGCAACAACTCTAGTGTCAGAGAGCAGTAATAAATCGACAATCTAACCCAACAAGGCATGGATAGACTCCCAGCAAACCTAGTGGGGGTATTCCTTAAGAGGGTATCTCCAGATAATCAACTGGCTGTTTGGTTGGAGGTGGGGGTGAACGTACCTCTGCAGTAGAGAATTGTATGCTTATTGCATGAATGCTGTAAGGTCATGAGAGGTCACAAAAGCCAGATAGGGTGTGGCAGTGCAGGAAAACTGGCAAAAACAAATGTTTGAAGGAAGTGGTTGCTTTATTCCACAGTCAGCAAGTTAACATTTCATTTAGCTGACGCTATTATCCAAAGTGACTTACAATAAGTGCATTCAAACCCGGGGTGTTGTTTTAGTCTGTGGCAGAAGATGTGTAGACTTTCTCTCTTGATGTCATTGGGGAGCTCGTTCCACCATTTAGGAGCCAAGACAGCAAGCTGTCGTTATTTTGTTGAGTGGCTAGCTCGCAGTGCTAGGAGTGGAGTGAATGGGCTGGGGTGTAAGGTTTAACCATGTCCCTTACACTGGACCCGATACGTTCACAGCACAGTATGCAAGCTCTAGTGTCTTGAAACGGATGCAGCCACTGGTAACCTGGTAACCAGTGAAGGGAGTAGAGGAGCGGAGGAATGGTGTGCTGTGAGTGAACATCGGTAGGTTGAAGACCAGTGAACCTGCTGCATTAACAAGCAGGTCATTTCTTCTATTAAATTCAAAGAGTCCCACATCCAACTTAAATCTTTTTTGGTCAGAAATGTTTCTTAAACTCAATTTAAAAAAAAGCTCTTTCCTCTGCTAAGTATGTCCTCACGTAGCATGAAAGGGTTTCGTGCCAAAGGTATGTTGCATGGTAATGTAGGATTCCCCCCCACATGCCCCCTTGTGATGCCACAATGTACACATTGAAAGTCATATCGAGTTTATGCTGTGGATGTTTTAATGACCACTGACGTGGGCAGGATATCTCCTGGTGCCGCTGATATTCCATCAGACTGTGACAGAAGGTCAGTGTGTTTGTGTGGTGGAGAGAGGGATAACGAGGTAAGGAGCTTTTTCCTGCTGTCCTTTCCAATGCAATTGGGGTAACCCATTCAACTTTTGGATATAAATTGAATGATAAATTGATTTACTTAGCAGCATAACTATTGGATGTTCATCTGTAAACACAAATTCTCTGTCTGCACATTCAGCATTCTCTCTTGTAGGGGATTGGGGATGCGAGGGGATGGCAACATTGGGGTTATTAGTGGGGCTGAATTTTGTATCATTTTGGTTATGGGATGCCCCACATACCTCTGATTTACTAATACTTATAATGTTTCTCCAACTTCCTGAATCTCAATCTTAAAATATCTCAATATTTCAGTTGATCTAAATTATCTGAATGTTGGTCCATTCCCTTTAGGTTTCAGCTAGCCTTCAGCTTTGTCCCAATCCTAACCAAAACCAGAATGATTTCAATAAATTGAATGTCGTCAATCCACTCATATTCTGTGCACATTGGTTTTAGTTCATTGTCCATTACAATCTCAACAAAAAGTTGCTATGTGAATCCGTCTGGAGCATAATTCCCAAGGGTTCATGTGTCTACTCATGTTCTACTCTTCTGCCATCTGCCCTACCCAAATTCTTGAGATTGACATTCAATCAAATAGTAAAGACGATCTGTGTATAGGGTTGTGCTGACAGCCATAGCAAACCCTGTGATGACCCTGACCCCGCTCGACACTGACAGATGGGTGCAGCCTGCCATGTAGACTTTAATTTCAATTTCTAGTGTGTGATAGTTATAGTGAGCAACCGTTTATATGGATCATAAAAGCCCTATCAAATGCTATGAACATAATTTGGTTATAGTGATCAAGTGGTCCGCTTACAGTGTTCATTTTGGGTGTGTCAGGCAAAGTCCCTTAATACTGGAGTCTCCTAACAACAGCCACACAACAGCTTTGAACTCAAAACCACAAACCTTCCGTAATCAACATAAATTGCCAAGAACATAACCTCCTCGAGCATTGCTCAGCTCTCTGTCCTGTCTCCTGTCTTTATGTGTGACAATTCTCCTCCTGGCAGCTCTCTGCTAGGAGGAGGAGGTTCTCTTTGAGCCAACTCCACTCCCACATACAGTATATGTTTGGACAGAAAAATAATGACGTGTTTAACATGTGACAGATGCAAAATTAAAAAACAAAAATAGGTGTTGGTGAAAAAGCATAGCCACACAAAAAGAATGATGTCAAGAGAGTTGGTGGTGATAAGAACTGTAGCAATGTCAAAGTGCTGTTAATATAATCACGCGATCCCCGAAGCGGAATTAATCGTTACCTGCTGCTTCTGCCTGCTGCACCCGGCTGCACCAACCCCTGCCTGAATAATGCAGTGGATTTGTCGCTGTTATGAACATGTCTATGCAGAGAACCTCCCGCCTTTTTTACCCAGTCTGACTTTACAGATTTGTCCAATGACACTGTTTGTGTGTGACTGCTTGCATCGGTTTGTGTCTGCGTGTCAGTACGTGAAAGATAGGAAAAGAGTGAGCGTAAACAGGACACGCTGAATTAATGCATGAATGCTAGCAGTTATGAAGAAAATTTTTACTAATTTAAGAAAAGTATTAATCATTATCATCAATATCATCAGTGTTGATATGGTGGCAACCATTCATCAAACAAATCAATGTTTCAACAGCAGCAGGTCAGAGGCATCAGCTGAGTCGGTGCATGTATCTCTGTGCATCCATGTCTCTGTTGGTGTCAGTGAGCAAGTAAGAAAATCTGTCAAAACAATGCCCCCCATCTTATCGTCAATTGGGATGTTTCCCTGCATACATCGACAAATGCATATTAAGTTGACATCACCTAACCCTACCTGTGAAGTTTCTCTTGTTTTGTCCTAATGATATCCACAATGATATCCTTTGATCTGATTAGTCAACCAACAGAGTTTTATGTAAATCTAAGACACTGTCAACAAGGAAGTCAAGTGGACTTTTCAATACCACACTACTGCTCTATATAAATTCTGATAAAAATACAGTGATATCATATTTGACACAGTTTGTCTTGCATTTCCACTATTTTATTTCAAAGTTTCAACAGGTCAGCACTAGCCCCAAATTTATCCTGTAATTCCACTTTTCTGTTAATCTTACCATATTACCTTTCAGTTATATTTGGTGAATTGCCAATGTGTCTCTTACTCTATTTGTAGATGACCTTTTCAGTGAAGAAGTGTTCCCTAAAACTGACACATCTGGTGAGTAGTAAGACACTATTTTCCTTGAAACTTGAATAAAGGGTTTTACCCTGAACATGTAATAAATGGAGATAAGGTATATGAATGGGCAAGGTTTTAATTAACATACTAACTATGTTGTTGCTGGTAACTATGAACACGTTTTTATTATGTATGTGCCATCTTAAATCCAGCATAAATTAACTGTCTGGATTATAATTTATTTCAGTCAGCAGGGGCATGTAATCAAGTTAATTTACTGAAGTACATATGGGGTCCAATTCTAGGATGCTTACACATCAATCAATACAATTGTATTTGTAAAGCCCAAATTCACAAAACACAATTTGTCTCATAAGGCTTAATAAGGTGTTACATCATATGTCCTTAACCTTCAAAGTGTAAGGAAAAACTAATAAAAAACCCTATTAACAGGGGAGGAAAATATTCATAAATGAAGGTTTTAAGCCTACTCTTAAACATAGAGAGGGTGTCTGCTCCCAAACTTAAACTGGGAGATTATTTCACAGTGGAGGAGCTTGAAAGCTGAAACCTCTGGCTCACACTAACAGGACAAGGACAGAGACAAACCCTAGGACGGAGGCTGTGTTTAGATGATTTGTGACTTTTGCCAAGGCTGTCTCCGTGCTGTGATAAGCTCTTAACGTTCATATTGATAATTTTCTGGAGAAATACACACCGCTGATTAGCTACAACTTTCTCAAGGATTTTAGACAGGAAGGGGAGATGGATATTGGTCTGAAGTTGGCTAAAACATCCGGGTCCAGAGTGATTTCTTTGAGAAGGCTTTACTTACAGCTAGCTTAAAAGATTGTAGTACATAGTCTGATGATAATGATAGATCGATTGCTTTCAGTAAAGTACTATTTATGAGGGGAAGAATTTCTTTAAGTAACTTTGTAGGAATGGGATCTAAGATACAAGTTGTGGGTTAAGACATAAAGTAGGAGGAGTAAGGTTACTATAACTTTAGGGTTAGGGTTACTATAAGCATTGCTCAGCAGCTCGATAAAGGCAATAGGAATGGCATATTGTGTGTTGAGTTGTTTTTGTTGAGTCTGGCTTCAGTTTGTTTGCCAATGTCAATTTCCATTCAAACCTTTAAATCATAAATTGTTAGGGGTGGACCTTGCTAGTGAAATCAAGTTAAGTAGTTAACTTGAGTTTGGGAGCTAGGCCATGCCTCAACCACACTTCTAATCCCCTGAGAAGCCCATCATGTCAGCCCATCACACTCTGTTTGTCTCAGATTCTTTGACCTACCCTTTCCCTTGCCTAGAGAAAGAGAAAAGAAAACAGAATAATTAATGTGAAAAGTACAAGAAACAAAGGAATAAAACCCTACTCACGTCCATTCACCCTCCTTCCCCCATAGCTACCCACATCCACTCATCATCATCCCCTCATCCCTACCCTCATCCCTTCATCCTCCATCCCCCATCCCTATACCCTCATTCCTTCATCCTCGGTCCCTCATCCCTACCCACATCTATTCATGCTCCACTCATCCTTAACCTGATCCCTTTGCCCTCCTTCCCGCATTCCTAGTCGCAGGCCCACAACCTCTTTTCACTCCCTCCATCAGCCCTTCTCATTAATTGTTTTGTATACCATAACAATTTCCATTCATACCTTTCAATCACATTGTTATCGGATGGGGTCCTTGTCAGTGAATGGTACTTTCTACCTCTTCCCCACTACAATTCCAATTTCATCTGCTACTATCAAAAATCAATAGATTTGTTGTTCCAAAATGTCAATTTGCTTGACTTTTTTCTGTTTTCAATATGAATGAAAAATCACAATGGATGATAATAAGTTACCTAGTCACTAAATTCTTGTTCAATTATGTCTTTGACAGATGGATTTGCTTCAGACCCTTTCAAAGGCAGTGACCCGTTTGCAGCAGATATTTTGTTTCCAACTTCAGACTTTGGCACTGAGGAGACTGGAAATGCTGGAGATGACGCTGAAAACAGTCTGTCCTGTGGAGAAAACAAAGCCTCAACAGGAACTCAGTGCTTTGAATCTGAATTCCCGGATGAAGACAGTGACATAGAAATAAGCTACAGCCGAGAAGACCTGGAAACCATCGATGTAGTCAATGAATCTCGTGGATTTAAACCCATTCAGAGCTCTTCAGAGGAGCTGGGGCCTGAGCCTGTCAAAGGCTGGAGGTCCCAGGGTCAGTATTCTGTAGAATCAGACCCTAATGGGTATGAGCTTGACTTTGGTGCTATCTCCCCTCCTTCTGCCATAGAGGAACACAGTCTGGTATCTTTAGATGGAAAAGCTACTGATGAGGCACCAGCAGAAGTGGAACAAGGTAATTCATAATCAAATCCCAATTCTTTTTCCAGCTCTTGTCGATGAATGCTGCAACTCATCTTTCATGCTTTCAATTAAAAATGACTATGGACAATATCTTTGAGAAACCCAACAGTTCCCACAATGAGCAAGCACTATAGCAGTGGTTCTCAAACTTTTTTTGTCATGCCCCACTTTGGGTCTAGAATATTTTTCATTCCCCACCCTACAACAAAATGGGCCCAGTTTAACATGTGTATTTACATTACATACACATGAACATTAAATCCACATTACTTTCAGGAATTTTGATGTTCAAATAAAAACAACAACTTTTTGTGACCTTTGTCGCTTTTTTCAAAGAATAGTGCAATAACTTTACTTAAATTCAACTTAATTGAAGTTCTTTTGGGGACATTTATCACTACATTCCTCCATCAGTCTGTACTTTTTCAATAATAGAGAAAACATGTATTTAATTATAATCACTTTGTTACAAAGATGATAAAGCTCAACCAGAAAGAACACATGCATGTGATTGTGGTGTAATGTTTCTAAGTGTCATCTTAATTTGTTGGGTCTAATAGAGTTTTCAGACATAAAATCCCCACTGGTCTCTCCTCATGTCCTACCCCAGGGGTAGGCAACATTTACTATCCAAAGAGCCATTTTGCCCCCTCTTCCCCCATATTAAATCTGTCTGGAGCCGCCCTGATAACACAGGTTATAAAGTTATATAGTTATATAATATATATAAAAACTATAGTTAGTTGCATTTATTAAATTATAGAACGACAATAAAAAAAACTGCTATTTTTACCCATTACAAACAAGGAAAACATCAAACTCTAATCAAGAGGAAAATAAAATACATGTGTAGGCCTACTTTGAAATAAATGAAGCACAGAACTATATGCTTTTTTGCTCGTATCCAGCTTGGTACTTTTCAGCAGATGCTTTGAGCTTGCTCTGGAAATGTCTTTAAGCATCACATTTTGTTTGTTTGCTAATTCCTCGCCACATATCAAGCATACAGGTAAACCTGCATCGTTGGCAGTGATAGCAAATTAACCTGTTCACGCAGAATTCAACTTTCTATTTTCCTCCCTTTGTGCGTGTCCGCTATCTGGGAGCGCGCGCAGCGCGCACACACGCACACACACCCGCTCCTGTTATTCCATGACGGCCTAATACGATGATGATTTAAAAAAATGAACGTGAACGGTACGTTCACTCACGTTCATCATATGAAAACTGATTCGTTAAGTTCACCGTTAGCGAAAAATATGCGCAACATTCACAGCACTGTACAGGGAGCCATTGCAGAGGGGCTGAAGAGCTGCAGGTCTCCGACCCCTGTCCTACCCCATTGACTGTGAACCCAAGAGCAAGACAGGCTTCTTCGTACTTCCTTTTCAACTTGGTTTTTGACCACCGTCTCTTGTTTGTCCCTGACGGGCTGCTGCACGTGAACGAGCTCTGATCTCCTGTGTGCGTCTCTGAGCGAGTGAGCGAGTGAGCGGGGTGGGGGGCGGAGCCCCGGGGCCTGAGAGTGTGCGCTGTACAGGGACATAGACTTTATATGAGAGCCACTCCAGAGGGGCTTTAGAGCCGCCCGCGGCATCAGAGCCCTGGCTACGGCGAAAGAACAATTTGTTTACGGTTTGCGGTAAAGTGATACGGACGTTTAAACATTGGTTCGGCTACAATATAAGTTCCGCCTCACATTTCCCCCTCCCGATCGCGCGCCCCACCTGTTATGCGGATCACTGCACTATGGCAACTGTGGAGAGACAAATCTTGTGTGGGTGAAAAAGATAGGAAAAAAGAGAGGGGGGTGGGTTGGGGCCTGTGAAAAAACGGATGACCACATTGAGTTCAGGTATATAGAGGTGCTGTGTAAATGTTTGTGTTAATGGATGAATGTGAACTTAACTGTAAAGCGCTTTGATTGGTTGTGAAGACCGGAAAAGCTACAAACAAATGCAATCCATTTACCATTTCACCTGTCCAATAGGAGAGGCCTAGGAGTTGTTTTGGAAGACAACAAGCCTGGTGCATTCTCGGTGTTATGATACTTTGCAGCCAAAGGGGAATACCACAGTCCATCTTTATTTTTTTCCATCTACATAGACATTTAAGAGGACATCCCTGGTCTTACTTAGCCAAATGTTGGAAACTGGAAAGTAGCAAGATTGTGCCCAAGATCTGGACAAAAGCCATGAAACCAACATTCGACTCTAAACTGAAAACCAGCTCACTTTATCGAATGTCTGAAGCAATGGGAGAATAATGTTTAAACTACTGTAATATATTTCAATATTTATATATATATATATTTATATATATATATGCAAACATTGTGCAAAGTCCCAGTGGCTCGAAGCTCTCCTTGTCGGTGCTATTTATGTGTGTTTTTGTTAGTATGTCTGTTCTTACACTTTACATTTTGTAATGAGAATCCCACCTACAACTGCCAAGCTCTTCTGACCATTGGAATACGGCAACACCAGGCCGTTAAAAGTGAATTCATTCATATCGCGAAACATACTGAAGGAGATTGCCAGGACACCGGGCTCTCTGTGGATTGTTGTCGGTTCCAGCAGGCTTAGGAGGCGGTGCAGACACAGGAAGCAAATGCGTGGATTCCGGTCTGGCCTACTTGCTAGTATAAGAAAACATCCCCACAAACCACAGCTGCCCAGCAGTCTTCTAATCAACGCCAGATCAATCACTAACAAAATAGATGAATTGAAACTACCATGCATACAAACTCTTATGTGACTTCTGCTTTCTGTTAATAACAAAAAATTGGCTACAGCCACTTATCCCAGACTGCGCTATCGATCTAGCTGGCCGCACAGCTTTTTCGCTGGGACAGAAACAAATACTCTGGGTGGCAAGTTGCAAAAAAAGTCAATGTTTCTTCTTCTTTGTTAGGCTTATCGGCGGGTGGCAACCAACATCAAGGTGTTTTACCGCCATCTATTGTGTTGGTGCACCATTCCTGGAGGTACTCAATGTTTCTGTAGCTGTTCCCTTGAGGCTGTGAACAGTCTTTGGAACAAAAACCTTTGACTTAAAGGGGACATATTATGCCCATTTTACCACAGTTGATATGGTTCCTTGGTTAGGGATCATTTAAAACCGCACCCTGTCTAAAACAGCACTCCTCAGATTGACCTGTTTTGAGTGCCTCGCCCCCCTTACCCCCGGTGAGCCCTGCTGCAAGAGCCCCAGCTCCCCAGCGCAGCCCCGCAGTGGGAGCAGTGGGAGCTTGAGCTGGCGCAGCAGCAGCATCCTTCCACACTGTTGAGTCAACGTTCAGAGGTGCCCCGGGGGTCCCTTGTTTATGTGGCCACTTAAATGTCTGATGGGTAGCAGCAGCGAGCTAACGCTAGCGCTGGCGACTATGACGTTTATTTTGGTCGTAATCTCATTCGACGCACTCTAGCGTATCGTTTCTGACATAGAGGAACCACAACAAATCGCGGGAGTTGTTTTTTTCCAGAGTTTTTGGGATGGTAGACATGCCAGATACCCAAATTAACGTGTAGAAGCACTACAAAAGTGGAATTTTCATAATATGTCCCCTTTAAGTGTTTCAGGTTGTTTAGCATTTGAGATTAAAAGGTGTGTCACAAAACTGAACAAAGAAAAAAAGTAAGACAATGGCCACCTGCCAGTGGACTGAGCAAAGAAGTAGAAGAAATATAGAAGGTGGTGGGGATTGATGTTTGTTGCCACCCGCCAATACACCGAACAAATACGTTTATATTTCTAGCTTTGATCCCCTGATTGTTGTCTTTTCACAGGTTTTAGTTCTGTTTCGCCTCAGAGGGCACCTGAGCAAGTCCTGTTGGAACCAAATTGGATGGAAGACAAAGAACAATCTCCGTCCTGTGATGGTACCTCCAGTCAGGGGGCCGGATGTTCTAGCAACAACAAAGATGGAACCTGGAACCCTGTAACTCCCCAACACTCACTAGACTCCCAGAACCTCTTCATTCAGCCCAACTCAGATGAAAATAAAGAACTAAGTTTTGAGTTGAGCTATGAACAAACAAGTCAGTCTTCCTTTGACCCATATGGGTTTAAACTAAGTCCAGAACATTCTAATCAAACCCTGTTAGACCCTGATGAAGCTGAAATAAGCCCAGAACCCAGTGAAAATGATCTTGACTTTGATCCAGAGGCCCCCTCTTCTCAACCAGACCAAGTGAAGTTTGATCCTTATGGATTTCACACTACTTCCTCCCAGATGGTTCAGGAATGTGATCCTTATGGTTTTAAGCTAAGTCCTGAGGAAGAGAATCAGGAAGTACCGGAACTTTGTGGCTATGATAACCCTGAGGCAATGGACCTCTGCGCCTACGAAAAGAGAAAGCAAATAGATCCCTCTAATTATAAAATTGAGGTACTGGAGCCTCACACCCATGAAAACAAGGAAGTGCTTGATCATTATAGCTACAATAACCAAGAGCTGTTTGATTTTTGTAACAACGGAAACCAAGAAGTGTTGGAACATTCTAGCGTTGACAACAGCGAGTTAGTAAGCAATGAAAACCTGGAACTACTTGTTCTTTGTGGTCACGACAATCAGGAGGTGGTAGAATCCTATTGCAGTACAAACCATGAAGACTTATTTGAACATTTTGAAAGTGGCAACCAAGAAACCCTGGAACTTTGTAGCCATGGCAATCGAGAATTACTGGATTTCTCTCATACTGAGAATCAGGAAGTACTGGATTTAGACAGCCATTGCAATCAAGAACTACTGGACTGTGGTAGTAAAGTAAATCAGGAAGTGCTTCTTTCTGGAAGACACAAGAACCAGGAACTCCTGCAACTTGGTGGCAATGAAAATCAGGAATTGCTAGACTCAGGTAGCAATTACAACCAAGAGATGTTGGACTTATTAAGTAAAGAAGTTATCCCTGAAGCGAACAACAACTGTACTGTGGAACCAGAGTCCAGTGTTACTCCCACTAATAACACCTTTGACAGTATTGTTGCAACAGAAGACTTGCTGGGATTGAAATTCAGTAGCACCAGTATCTGCACTACTAATACCAGTAACACCAAGACTGCTGACACCTATAACATGTCGACCAACCAGGACCTGGCTGTAGTCAATGCTCCCATCAGAAACAACATTTTGGAAAGTGACCTGGGTTCAGTGTTTGGAGCAGGAGGATACATTGGTTGTCCTGATGTTGCTGATGATCTGGAGCCCCTTGACAGAAGGTCGGCAAACCCAATAGTAGAACCAGTGCGATCAGTAAGACCAGTTAGGCCTCCTCGGCCCTCACTCAAGGTAAGTTGAAAACCACTCACATGCAACTCACATATGCACATCTTCTGAGTACAGATCCTTATGGGTCCACTTGGTTATTAATGTCCAAGAACAAACCTTTTTTGTAGGGTCCTGTTGTAGTGAGATCATCTTGGATCAGCTCAATTTAGTAGCTTTAGCCTATTGGATCTGGAAGTGCTTTGGTACTTTTCAAATTTAATTTCAAATTTTGAGTTTTCGGACAGTTCATCACGAATTTGGATTAGATACAAAATTGTGGACCCTTCTAGACTATGAGTATATTATTATGACTTGACAGCAACCCAGTATAGCCTTCAAGCCTCAAACAGTGTCTCATAGAAATATTTTTTTGAAAACAAGACTCACGATTTCATCTGTAATATCCTTATAAGTACTTGTCTTGGTCACAATAATCAAATGAGGATATTACTCGTGATGGGGGCCGCTGAGTTTGTTTTCGCGTGGATCGCCTAGTTACAGTAAAACTGATAGCCACTGGAGGGAAGAGGGGCGAAAGGCCAAAAGGTGCTGTTTTCAAAGAATGATCCCGAGTGCTGTAGATCCAGCAGATCGCTGGATGTGTCAGAGAGTCATCAGACAAGGCGGTGAAGCAGTTGGAAATATTGAGTGAGGATGTTGAGACAGTCTCACCGAAGCCCCTCTTGCGCTCTTGGACTACGACCTCAGCCCAAGGGGACTGGTGATTTGGAGTAGAGCAGGATGAAAGACAGGGACATGTGGAGGGCTCCCAAAGAATTGTGTCAGGGATGTTTGCCTCGAGTATTTTGCTAATCATTGAAGCTGCTCAAGACGGAGTCTCTGTTCTGCAGCTCATTCAAAAGCCGGATGTCCTCCTTTGGGTCAGCAATCTTTTTATTTGCTTTCTGAAGTGAGACACAGTCACAAGGCATGGATGGCATGATGTTTTGTTAGCTTAATAATCAAGTATATAAATATAAGGTAGTCTGAGTGTGATTGTCGCATTAAGCAGGCGATACTGGGCAGAAGTGATGTTGAGTGGAGGCTATGCTAACGAGAGCGGCCGGAGCAGGTAACGTAGGCTGTAACTCAAGATCCTGAGATCTGATCGGTGAGATCTGACGTCTTGTTAAAAATATTGTGTTTATATTCCGAGATCTTACCTGGTCGAGGAAAAAAAAGAAAATAGCTAGCCGGACATGGTGCTAGTGGCAGAAGCCAAGGCAGATAGCAACTGCAAACTGTCTGAAAATCAAGATCCTGGGATGTGGTCGTTTGAGATCTGACACCGTGCAACAGGGATTGCGTATGTAAGCTATGATATTTGCTGGTTGAGTACGAAAAATAAGTGTAGATATGATAAATGTTGATTCGAGACAGAGTCAAGACAGAGCTTCTCAATGGTACACACAACGCCAACGCGTGCGTAGTGATGATGTGCTGATGATGAAATCCTATTGGCTTGGATGCCAAGAGTATTTATACAGTGAGTTGGTCCACCATATTGGTCTCAACTGATATTATCACTTGAGGACGATTCGTAATGTCTTGGATCTCCAGACCAATCATCTAACACCTAACACAAAGTTTTGATGGTTAAATATCTTAACAATTATTGTAAACATTGCAATGAAATATGGTGCAAACATTTATGTCTCTCAAAGTAATAATTTTAGTGATACCCTAATGTTGCATATCGATATCAATAGGTAAAAAATATTTATTTTATCCAAAACTTTGGTTTGGTACTTACATTTTTTTGCAAAAAACATTAAAAATACATCATACTGATACCTCTTTGTCTTTCATGTGTGTTTTAGGCCAAGGAGAAGGCTCAGTCACATACTGAGGGCATTGACCTGAAGTGATCTCTCCACAACCAGTACTCGTGTGGGGGTTACAATGTCATCAGGGTTCCCATGTCAACAATGGCAACACACAACACAAGGGAGATGGCAGGAGGAGGTGATGATTAAATGGAGACGAGCTAGAGATCATTGTCATTCTCACCTATGTCTAGAATTCAAGTTTCAGATATGTTTATGTTTGGAGGTTTCCCAGAAAATATTTAAGTCCAAAGTGAAAGATGAGAGATTTGTAACATGTGTCATGGAAACATGTGACCAGCAGATATCACCAGATTTGTTGACTACTGTAATGGTTACTACTTAGGGAAACTGATTGGCCCATGGCTTCAATCTATTTAGAGTGATTTATAAAAGTCAGCACTGGAAACACCTATATAAAATCTAACATTATTTTAGGTGGTCCTTTGTAAGATAAATGATTCCCTCATGTTTGACCCCAGATAATGCATGTGAATTAACCATAGGGTTGATATTATCAGTTATTTACTCATAATATCAGCTGCCAACACATGTGTGTCCTCTGAGTCTCTTGAGATTTATTTGCTTTCCCACTAGTTTTACGGCTAATTGGTCCACACTGAAAATATCCTCCCTTATTTTGATTTGAGCTTTGTGGCAGAATAGGTGTTAGTGTTTCATTCATAATATGTATATAAATGATATACTCTGCTATTGTGGTTTGGATATTATCTCTTGAGTAGATTTAGTTTTAAATTGAATGCAACCTTTAGCAAGATTTTGGTTGCAGTGTATAGGGAGGGTATATCCATATCATCCCCATAGTAATATGCATAGTGTTTTAACTGATCAGTTACTTTAATGTGGTCTTTATAAAGTACCTTGACAGGGTTCGGTATTTAATTAATTAATCTCCATTCATACACAATTGCAATTTGGGATTTTCGACAGCAAAGTCAGTGTCTCTGTGATAGTTTGTCTACCAGAGAATGGTGGATATTAATTAGTAAAACATTTTCTTTTACACTGTCTATATATAATCATCATCACATTTTTTAACATGTAATAGCATACTCTTTTTGCAGTTGGAACTCTAAAAATAATTTTACCTGGAATGCTCTGATGAAACATTGAACAAAACGATTTCCAACTGTTTTTGCTTATCACTTGGGTTTTGGACCTGTTCCATTACTTTCAATAATTATTTTTATGTTTATCAGTTGTTAATTCCTGATTAATTTTCTTTGTGTTTTGCACTATAGGGACTTGCATCAACCCAGCTCTCAGACAGAGCTTCTGTAAATCTGCTTGATTTCTAGGTATGGGTCTGATGGTGAGAGTAGTTGGTTTTGCTGGTACCAAACCTATGTAAAATTAAGAATGTGAATTAATGAGAGAATGTTAGTGGGTTTATGTTAGAGTGTCCATAATGAATAGATAGTGCATCAGTCTTCCTTCGCCCTGGAACAGACTTGGTAGATACTGAAGGAACTGTTCAGTTAATATTCATTTTCAGCTCACACCTACCTCATTACTTATTTGTTATGATGACATAAGAACACTGTGAACCCTTTAAAAGCAAACATTCTTTAATTTCGATACGTGTGAAATCATCAAAAAGTGTATATGAAAGCTCAGTGCAATAGTGTTATTATTCCTCAGGACCAATTACTGCTGTGCTCAGTTCTCATGCCAGGGGTTGTTTGAATATGAGCTACTCATTATTTTTCAAGGAACATAACAAATATACCTATATGACAAAATATCAAACACGACAGTGTTCAGTGTTGTTTTCCTTAGAGAGCCATAAGCCATTAAATGTTATTTATTGTGGACAAATTTGTCATTCACACTATCCAATAAATGTACAGGTTGTATATTTTGTTTTGAACTATGCGTGATGTGGATGCTTCCTCTCACAATATATATAATGCTTTGCAAGGATGTGAATAGATATTCCATATGTTACATTTTCATTTCCATGTATATCCATTGAGAAATTATTGTAGATAAACTAAACACATTTACCACCAAAATAAATAACTAACACATTAAAATACCTCTTTAAAACAAAGCAAACATCATAAAAATAAATTTGTTATTGCCATATAGATTATCAACATCATTCGAGCCATGAGCTAGTGACGGTGTGTTTCGGGCTTCTATTCAGATGTCTCTGCTGTTTACAGAGAAATGGCTCTGCCCCCATAACTCCTACAAACTCTCGAACTTCTAATTGATATTTCAAAACAAAGCAGAAACAATGAAAGCTCATTCTGTATAAACTGGTTCCTATTTTAGGAAGAAGCCAACATTTTGTCAAAACCCGAGAGAATTCTCAATAACACTTGTTTTACGAATTTTATAAATATGCAGTTGTAAGACCAGATTTGTATGTCAGAGAACATTTCCAAGCTTACGCCCTTAAGCTTACACACATTTTTGAATGATAACTGGTATCTCTGTGCTTACTAAAATTGTATGATTAAGCATAGAAACATGTAGCACTAGAAACAGAGTTTTTCTTGTAGAGCTTTTTTTTTGCACCGTGTTTGGGTCTGTGTTTGTGTTCTGTGATACAGATGTATGCATTTTACAAACCATGGTTGAGATAAAATATATTTAGATCAATGAAGAAATATGTGATGATAATAAATTTGTGATGTATGTGTTGCTGTCCAAATGTGATGTTCTATGTTGAAATAAAACTGTAATGCCATATTGTGGTCAACTTCGGGTTTTTGTCTTCATCTTACTCATGTAGTACTTATTCGTTGAGGGAATGATTTGGGTTTCACTCTTTGTTTCAGCTTAGATACAATGTCAAACTCTAGCAGCTTGTTAGTTACTACTCAAACTGTATTTTTTTATTAAACATCACTAATGAGACAGGGTCTGGACAACTTGAACATTTCACGTGTTTTATTGGTTTCACATCTCTTTGATCAACACACTTTTTTCAATGGAAATAAAAAATAACAGAATAATGATTCTGAATCACATACGGCTTAAAGAGGAGTTATGAGCTGATGAACTATAATAGGACACTAGACCTTACTTAAGAGAGAACTGTTAGGGAATTTAAAGGAGAAGATTCATTGGCAGAAGGTAAAAAAAAACTAAAAGCATGTTTTGAGAAAACAGTGTGATGTTAGCTGGAGCAGCGGACTGGGTTAAAAGAATATTTTGGGGGATGAAGTTGTGAGGAAATTGTTGGTCCAGATAGGCCACTCAAAACCATAGGACAGATGGCAGTAATACAGAAGTGATGCTTAAAGGTTATAATAGATTGAAAAGAAGAATTCATCAGAGCAATATGTTACTTAAGTTTGACTGTAAATCTAAAAAGGAAATTAGTAAATTGCTACTACAATACATTGGAATCCAAATAATGTTCTACTACAAAAGGGAAAGAGACAGAACTTATTTGGGACCAGCTTCTTGTGGTGGAAAACATCTAAATAGGTCCCGATGCCTGAGATGTCTGCGTGGTTTCGTATCTTTGTTTGTTACGTCTGTAGCAGAGTACCGTCACTGTAGAAATGAGGATGAGGACTGTGAGGAGGATGAAGATTCCACCAACCCATGCTCCAACACTCAGCTCTGCAGGATCAATGAAAGGTACAGTTAGACAGAGGATTGTGGCTCATTGTTCATCACTTTAGTGTATGGTTTTTAACAACTAGTGTCTTCCATGTGCAGGTTCCTGTGCCAAACCAACCGATAACCCTAACCCTAACCAATATGGAAGATAAAGGCTGTATAAATAAAAACAAATTGAAGAAATAAATAAAATGAAGTAAAATTTTCCTAAGTTTTTGCTGAGTATCTATTTTACTGTAAAAAAGTGTTTGTCCATGCCACATCCAAATCCATTCTGTAATCCCACTGAAAAACAGTGAAGGGGTTAATTATATTTAGTTTTGAACAGCAGAGGGCAGCATACATCTGCAAAAAGTGCCAACAAAGCATTTACAGTAGTTTCCAAAAGGTGGTACATGGAGATGCATCCTCATTAACTAACATCACTTGTGAAAATTTTTTATAATTAAATAATGATTCATGATTCTTTTCTTTTTGTTCTGAGATTCTGGTGCTAGTGCGACATCTTGTGGTAATAAATATCTTATTGTTAAAGTGGTGCTTGGGTGAGACCAAGTAAAGAGTATTCGTTGACAAAGATTATTTTGGAGGATCATGAAACTCTGAAAATGTCTAAGCATATGCGACCATAATGGCTGCTAAACTTTTGACAAATATGAGTCTCCATCTGACTGTTTGTAATCACATTTGTGAATATGAACATGGATCTGCAAATTTTTTTTAAGAATGTGTTTGTGTGTGTAAACAGATTTGAAAATGTGTAATAAAAAATCTTCAAATCCGTATTCAACCTCTGTGTTGAATTTGCAAATATGTACATACTGTTTCTCACAGACAGACTGGGATGTGTTTAAACTGCAGCCAAACTGGAGGGTTCTTCCATCAATTTACAGGAATACGCTGAATGTGTGACTGGGTACATTAGCACCTGCGTTGATAACATTGTGCCCACCATACAAGCCAGGAAGCTTCCAAACCAGAATCCCTGGATGAACAATCAGGTACGTCAGATGCTGCATGCTTGGTGTCTCGCATTTAGATCAGGGAACGAGATGGAGTACAAAGCAGCAAAGTACAGACTGAGAAAAAACTTCAAAGATACAAAAAAACAGTACAATGAGAAATTGGATGGCTTCTGCTCTACTGCTGATGCCGGGCTGATGTGGCTGGGCCTGCAACACATCAGATAGTATAAGGGCCCCACAACAGGGATTAACAACTTCACCATCACTCTGCCTGAACAGCTCAACCAATTCTATGCCAACTTCAAGACCTCCAGCAGCAACTCACAGCTGAGGCACTCACACACCCAGACCACACAACCCAACCAACAGTTGATGTACGCAGCAATCTGCAAATATGTGAGAAGATTTTTGTCTGTGTTTTCAGGAGCTGCAGCCTTAATACCACTAGGGTGGGGGAGCAGTTTGTTGTGGCTTTAGCATCAACTCACCAAAATCAAAAATCTCTGAATTAAAAATTTCCATCATAGCCTTTGTACTGTACAGTGGTCATACTTTCGGATCTCTTCTGCAAAACGCTCTTCTATTTGGTCCATATTCGTTCTTCTAAATCTTCCGTTGCTTTTGCCGGTATTATACACATTATTGGCCTCTGGCAGTGTTTTGCATGAACGAGTTTAAAAGAACACGTTAATTTTTATGGGAATGATGAACTGAATGCAACCTAATGATAAATAATGAATTTGAACGGTGAACACGTTCATATCATATTATCTGAGGAATCATGGGAACTACGTTATCCACGATACATCGCACACACATGTAGACCAAGCAAGCAACGAATTCCAAGCCAACAGCTCTCGGTCTCATATAAAAATCTCAAGTGAAAGCATAGACGTAGACTCAGCGACTACATACGATGCACCTTATTATTATTTTCGGGAGTAAAAATCTCACCTTTCTGTGCTAATGTGTCCTCCTGCGCTGAAAAAGCAAGTCCGGACGTCAGCCTCATCCGCATCTAATTTAAAACAGCATGTGGAGCTGAAGCATCCAGCTAGCCTAAAAAGTTATCTCCAAGTAATTGAAAGTCAAAAAAAGATCAAGACCCCCTGCCAACCGCCCCAAATGACCCAAACCACATTGTGTCAGGGAATGATTTCCTAGCAACAGGTAGACAAACTCTTAATTGACTACACTGTTGGAGATTTACACCCTCATAGTTAAATGGAAAAGCCCTCCTTCATCAGACTGGTGAATGGTTTACAACCAGGCAGACATGTGCCTTCTGTCATGGAAATTATTGAATCTAACTGTCATCTTTGTAATGTAACAGATCCTCCTGTCCTTACAGCTATGCTCAAAGTTCAGTTGGATTGACCTGAGGAAACATCATTATATAAATTCCACTTAATGTTTGCATCTGCATCAGGAAATGTTAGTTACTTTGAGCCTAAATGCCCTTGTGACTATATGATGTTTTGCCCAGTGTCTATACACTCAGGAGAGAGGGGGGCATTTACCCCTACGTTGAAAAAGTCTGACCACTGAACACGTCCTGCCTGCATGATATCGAAGGATGACGTGAACCCCTGAGCTGTGCATAAAGCTGGCACATCTCATCTCGCCCGTTGTCAGAATCTTGATACCTGCAGTAGTGTTGGAGATTCTGTCCCGCTTGGCCAAGTGTTTGCTCAGTAACTCTGTCTGTGTTCAAATCTATTCTCTGTAAATTGTTTCTTGACCATTAATTAAATACTTTGAGATCATTGAATTGTTCACTGAGTATGATGGTTTATTTCCTCACCAGGGAATTAAATACAAATTCCCGCCACACCTTCAAGAAAGAAGGTTCAGGGACTGTTAAATAAAGAATTCAGTGATTTTATAAATTTAAATGATGGAATTTAAAGGGGACATATTATGAAATTTTCACTTTTGTAGTGCTTCTACACTTTAATTTGGGTATTTGGCATGTCTACCGTCCCAAAAACTTGGGAAATAAAAAACTACCGCGATTTGTTGTGGTTCCTCTATGTCAGAAACGACACGCTAGATGGCGTGGGATTACGACTGAAAAATACGTCATGTTCCAACCATGCCCATGTAGGGAGTGAGAGGGGGAAGGGGCACTCAAACAGGTCAATCTGAGTAGGGCTGTTTTAGACAGGGTAAAAAGGATGCTGTTTTAAATTATCCTTGTGGTATTTTGACCAAAATATGTTACAGACATTTCATTAAGACCCCAAGGAACCATATTAACTGTGGTAAAATGGGCATAGGATGGGTTCTTTAAGGTCTAGCCTAATCATTGGTTTCATAGCAAGGCATAGCACTATGATTTGTTGTGCCTTTTGTTTGCAGGGTATGAATAAATAAACAGGCAACGTTAGCCAAAATTAACAAAAATAAAAGAGGTCGCCTTGTTATAGGCTCCTTGCCCCCGCTGCCCCTGCACCTGTTGCCTCGTCGGCGGACAGGCTGGCGCCTGCAGCCCTGCAGCCCCTGCTCAGGGTCCATTGTCGGCGGAGAGTCCGCCAAGTGCAACCCCTGCAGCCTCTGTTCCTATTCCCCTGTCAGTGGAGAGGCCGGCCGGCCACTGCAGCCCCTGCAGCTCCTGTTGCCAGGGTGCCTGACTGCCCGTGCACCGTCAACCATCGGCTCCTGTTGCCAGGCAGCCTGTGCAGCGTAAGCCACAGTTTTGTGGTATAATTTGTGAGGTGTTTTTGTTTAGTATAGTATAGTGTGTGTAGTGTATACGGAGTGTGTGGACCTTGCAGGATATTTATGTATCCCTTCGTACACCGCTGTTGGCTCCAGGCTCCCTGCTTGAGGGGTTTGGTTCTTGAGGGGATATAAGCTGCTACCATGAAGCAGTATCTCTCTCCTGGATCCAGCCCAGATACCTGTGCCATACTCGAGTCAGATAGGATGTCTCTCTATCAGGAAAGAATGGAAAATATCACAAACACATCATGTTAACATTCAGTTGCAAAGACCTTCAGCAGTTTTTAATAAACCTAAGTATAAAGTATGTATGGTTCAATACATATCACTTAATTTAAATTACATTCCTGAAAGTAATTTGAGCTGCAGCTGGTTAGCTAGGTTTATCATTAATTAGAAACAGGTACAAACAGTGGGCTCTGCCAAAAGACAACACCATCAAGCTACCAGAACCACTGCACCTCATTGATTTGTAAGTGTAAAACCAACAAAAGACAAAAGCGCCAATACGACATTCATATATATATTAGTGCTGTCAGTTAAACGCGTTATTAACGACGTTAACGCAAACCCATTTTAACGAGGTCAATTTTTTTCTCGTGAGATTAACGCAGACCTGCCAACTCTCCCGCTTTCGCTGTGTCACACACGCATGTTTCCACACGCACTCAGGCCACACATCCAATTTCTCACGCCAAAAAAAAAAAGATCTTTGAAAATAAAAACTATGACTAAATCTATTTTAACTTTTGTTGACGAGACGAGACGAGACGAAAATGTTGGTGGTTGACTAAGTCACAATAATTTTTTCAAACATCATCGTATCAGGCCGTCATGAAGTACAAGGTGCGGCGAGTGTGTGTGTGTGCTCCCAGATAGCATACTGGCCCGGTGGCTCCGCCCCCCCGCCCCCGCTCACTCACTCACTCAGAGAGACACAGTGAGATCAGAGCTCGTTCACGTGAAGCAGCCACTCAGTGACTGACTGCTTCTTAACTATGGAAACAGTGAAAACACTGAGTTTGTCTGGTCTCAGCTGCTCAGAGATCAGCGCCTCAGCTTCTTGATCAGAGCAGAAGCTGCATTTGGTTTCTACCGAGCTTCAGTATCTGTGTCCGCCTCCAGTCTGACCTGCTCTCACTTTTTGTTTTAATATTTCACCAACTAAAATATATATATTTTAAGCTATTAGGCTGCAGCTATATGTTTTATTTATTTCAAAATAGGGTACTTCTTATTTCATACATTTTCCACAAATATGGGGAGGACTCAAATAGCCCTACAAAGTTCTGTGTTTAATTTATTTGAAAGTAGGCCGACACTTGCCTGTGTATTTTGTTTGTTTGTTATTTTGTTGCTTGTCTGTTTGAGTAGCTTGCTGAAAGCAAAGAAGTAGTAGGCTTACCTTTTATTGGTAACCTAACTGTTACGGTTCATTGTTTCTGAAATAAGAGGCCTGACTGCTATGTTCACAGCAAACTTGAAAAAAAGAAAATATTAAGCCATGGTTTAACTGCACTATAGGTCCATGTTTACCTGAAATGTGCACTTTATAATTTTATTTTGTACCGCCCTGTTTGGCAATGTCGTTTTTCAGTAAAATAAAACATTTGCATAAAGCAAGGCAATCCACTTTTCCATGTTGATAAGAGCATTCAAATGAAAAAAAAATTATGGAAAAAATATAAATGAAGGGACATTTAGAATAGATAAAAATTCGCGATTAATTTGGAGTTAACTATGACATAAATGTGATTAATTGTGATTAAAAATATTTTAATCGTTTGACAGCACTAATATATATATATGCAGTGCATCCGGAAAGTATTCACAGTGCTTCACTTTTTCCACATTTGGTTATGTTACAGCCTTATTACAAAATGGATTCAGTTCATTTTTCCTAAAAATTCTACACACAATACCACATTATGACAAAGTGAAAAAAGTTTGTTTAAAATGTTTGCACATTTATTAAAAATAAAGAACGAAAATATATCATGTACATAAGTATTCTCAGCCTTTGCTCAATACTTTGTTGATGCACCTTTGGCAGCAATTACAGCCTCAACTCTTCTTGAGTATGATGCTACAAGCTTGGCACACCTATTTTTGGAAGTTTTTCCCCATTGTACTTTGCAGGACCTCTCAAGCTCCATCAGGTTGGAACGGGAGCGTCGGTGCACAGCCATTTTCAGATCTCTCCAGAGACGATCAATCGGGTTCAAGTCTGGGCTCTGGCTGGGCCACTTAAGGACATTCACAGAGTTGTCCCGCCGCCAATCCTTTGTTATCCTGGCTGTGAGCTTATGGTCGTTGTCCTGTTGGAAGATGAACCTTCGCCCCAGTCTGAGGTCCAGAGCGCTGTGGAGCAGGTTTTCATCAAGGATGTCTCTGTACATTGCTGCATTGATCTTCCCCTGGATCCTGTCTCCCAGTTCCTGCCGCTGAAAAACATCTCCACAGCATGATGCTTCCACCACCATGCTTCACTGTAGTGATGGCAGTGGCCAGGTGATGAGCGGTGCCTGGTTTCCTCCAGACATGATGCTTGGCATTCAGGCCAAAGAGTTCAATCTTTGTTTCATCAGACCAGAGAATTCTGTTTCTCATGGTCTGAGAGTCCTTCAGGTGTCTTTTGGCAAACTCCAGGTGGGCTGTCATGTGCCTTTTACTGGGGAGTGTCTCCGTCTTGCCACTCTACCATACAGGCCTGAGTGTTGCAGAGATGGTTGTCCTTCTGGAAGGTTCTCCCCTCTTCACAGTGCAACGCTGGAGCTCTGTCAGAGTGAGCTTCGGGTCCTTGGTCTACTCCCTGACTTAGGCCCTTCTCCCCACCGATCGCTCAGTTTGGCAGCACGGCCAGCTCTAGGAAGAGCCCTGGTGGTTCCAAACTTCTTACATTTATGGATGATGGAGTCCACTGTGCTCATTGGGACCTTCAATGCTGCACACATTTTTCTGTACCCTTCCCCAGATCGGAGCCTCGATACAATCCTGTCTCGGAGGTCTACAGACAATTCCTTGGACTTCAGAGCTTGGTTTGTGCTCTGACGTGCACTGTCAACTGTGGCACCTAATATAGACAGGTGTGTGCCTTTCCCAATCATGTCCAATCCACTGAATTCACCACAGGTGGACTCCAATCAGGTTGTAGAAACATCTCAAGGATAATCGGTGGATACAGGATGCATCTGAGCTCAAGTCTGAATGTCATGGCAAACGCTGTGAATACTTATGTATATGTGATTTCTTTGTTTTTATTTTTAATCCATTGCAAACAAAATAAAATACAGCTGTGAATACCTTCCGGATGCACTGTATGTGGTATCTGACCATAATCTAAAAAAACTGCAATACTGTACCTTGCCTGTGCTTCCAGACTTGTAGTAGCTGATCTTGTACTTGAGATCTTTTTTGAAAATGTCTCTGATGGTGAGTTGCTTCTCACCCAGATGGACACTGGTCAGAGTATCTGTGATGTTGACAGTTACTGTCGTCTCATCTACAGCCTCCACAGTGAAATGCACAGCACTGATATTACCTGAGGAGAGGGAAAATCAGCAATGATGATCAGACTACTGTCAGGCATATTCAGACTTCCTGAAAGTAGGCCCCAGCACGGTGATGGATTCCCTTAAATAGATGCAATTCAAAGGGCATAAACATGCTCGATAGAACACAATGTTTTATACATATGTACAGTTTGGTGAATATTTAAACATGTTATAGTTCTACTGTACGAGTGTGGCAAAATGGCTCAAGTTCTCCCTCCAACAGGTTTAAAAATCGTAGCCCCCAAGTTTAACCTTTGCTCTTTGGAAATGAATGAAGCATATTAAAGTGAGACATTAACACAAAACGCCTCTTGAACTCTCCCCTAAACCAATAGGAAATACACCAGTTTGAATCTATTGATTTTGAAGGGTTATGGTTAGAAGTTAGAGGAAGTTTTGGTACTTTTCGACATTTCTGCAACTCATATGCTCCTCACATCCTAGGAAATCCTTTGACTGAATTCAGATTTTTTCACTTTAATCTCATGACAGAGACAGCTAAATGACTATATTCAATCTTAATAAGATTGCATGGCACAGGCTGACTATGTCTCCTTCAAATTTAGCATCAAAATAATAATTTGTGTGTGTTTTAGAAAGCTATGGACATAAAGAGGGATCTTATCAATTTAAGCTCTAGTCTTGCCTGTTTAATCTCATGTTTTTGCACCCTTACTGAATAAAGTACGAGCGATGCTTCTTTTGCACGCGTTTACGCAACGATATGTGTTAATATCGGTCAGCTTAGGAAGAGTGAAAAAAGATATTTCTGATATTGCTACTTCTCTGCAGCTCAGGTATATCTCGGTTTCTTTCTTCCCTTTCAGCTCTTTCCATTTACAGCACATTACTATATGGATATGTGGAAACCATGTCCAATACCTATGTATGAACCATTAACACAACAGAACAGTCTGCTCCTCAGTACAGAATCCAAAGATTATAGATGAGGTTCTGAATTGTGTTGCTCAGTGTTAACAACATTGGCATTGGTCATACAAAGGTGCAAGGGTCCTTTAATGCTTTTTGCAGCATTAATTAAATATTGGAACTGGACCTTGTATTTTACTGTTGGAAACTACATTCTCATTTATGACAATTGCAGCACATTTCCATATTTGCTTCTGTTGTGAAAAAATTTGGCGTATTCTTACTGGAATTTAGCCATTTTATTCTAGTCTACATAATGTAAGTATTCTCTACATTAAGATTTCCAATATTCATAAATATCCAAAAGAATGAATAAAAGCCTCAGGTTCCGCGTTTTACAGATGAACAGATGAATGCAATGTCTCAGTATTTTGTCATCAATTGACTCATCTAGATGTCGTGAAATGAGATAAAACTAATATGCAACCATTGTCTGTAGAGAGAACCCTTTGACTGTCTTCATCTGTCACTTCTCTTTTTGTCATTGTCACTGATAGCAATATACAATACTACTATACCTACATTACTGTGTTATTTCTATGGGTGTGTGTAAAATGTGTGGGTGTGTGTGTGTGTGTGTGTGTGTGTGTGTGTGTGTGTGTGTGTGTGTGTGTGTGTATGTGTGTGTGTGTGTACATGCAATACATACTGTCCTTATAGGGGTTGAAGGATGGGGAAAAAGTGTGAGGTAACTCCTCTGGGTCATAGCTCCCGGTGTCAGGTATGGTTTGGATGTCAGCAGTGTAAGTCCTGCCCAACAGGATTACATCATTTATAGGTTTTACTGATATCTGATATGCACATTACATTACATTACATTTCATTAAGCTGACACTTTTATCCAAAGCGACTTACAATAAGTGCATTCAACCATGAGGGTACAAACCCAGAACAACAAGAAGTACAATTTATTGTAAAAGCAAAACTACAAAGTGCTATAAGTAAGTGCCATTTAAGTGCTACTAAATTGTTAGTTTCAAAATTGTATTCAAGGTATAGTCGCACTAAGTATATACTGATATGCAGTCAGTATATATATATATCATACTGGTGAAGCCTGCCTTTATCAGGCTCGATGAAAGAACCTTTATACCCAAGGGATTGACAGAACATGATAAGGCATATAATGAGTTGGAATAATTTACTGCTTATGTTAACACAACATCTCTTATTGCCGGTACATCCCATTTCCAAACTTAAACTGGCTTTGATCTGTGCATGGATAGGGTGGGTGGATGGTTGGGTGTTATTCTAATTACCTTAATTCTGTACACTACTTTGCGTTACAATATTCACATGAAAAGTGCTTTCCAAATTAAGTCTGATTGGTTGACTGATTGATTGATTCTAATCTGTTTGAAATAATAACCTAAATGATCACTGATTTGAACATAGTAAAAGAAAATACAGTTTTAAATCAGTATCTTTATACTTTAATATAAATTTTTGTATTGCTTGACCTTATGTAGAGTCAAGGTATTCTTGTTAATGATCCAGATTTCTAGGTTTATAGTGGTGTTCACTTTAGTTAGAACCAAGTATCTCATTTCCACTGATCTACTTATCTGGATTGGATGATCCTGATATGAGTATGTTATACTGTAATATCGTGTTTTATAATTCATAAACTCACACTTGATTAGCTTTATCAAAATGTATGTAACTGTTTATCCAGTTTCATACATGACCTCTGGGTCAAGACTTTCTCTTTAGGTTTCCTTTCACACATCAACAATGCAGCGAGAGATTCTCCCCTCAGATGAATTCACAACTGCAACAAACGCAGTAATGTATACATTTTCCATGCATATTGATTTTTGCGACTGTTGGTAGTGTTAAAAATGTCAGCAATTTCCCACTTGCTCACAGTGAATCCTGAGGATATCCTGTGTTCCCACATCTGCTCCTTTGGAGTTTCTACAGACTTTATATTAGGGGTACACCACAGGAACTCCAGAGGCTCTCGCTCGGACATTTGTGTACACGTACACTTCCGAGTTCAGTGCATGTCTGAGAGCAGTGTAAGCTACCATGAATCAAAAGTCGGACAAAGAAGGGTAAGGACACAGGACATATAATTATAATGCTGAATAGAAAGAAACATAATAAAAACTCCTCTACAAATAATTATTAATATTAATATATATTATACAATGCTCAAGATGTTCCTGGTTCCTACCTGTCAGAGGGCATGAGGTGATTGGACAAATCACATTCCAAATCTGACACTTGGCTGCACTCTTCAGATTCAACCCACTCGGGGTCTTCGTCCCTGATATTCAAATGACAACATTGTATACTTGTTATTCAATCATATTTGAAATATTTATCTTACCATTTAATAATTTCCATGGCCACAAGTGATGAGCAGAAATACAATTTTGTATTTTACATTACAAAAAATGTAAATAACCTGAAAACATTTTTTTTTATAACATTTAGATTTATTTATTTTGAAAAACATCTGATTCTGGGTGTGCATCTGATACTGTGTATGATAAGCATCAAGCACTGTGTATAGCCTTTGACAAATGTTGAATTAAGAACAGACACAGAGAGAGTCACCCTCGAAAGGAAATTCGCTAATACAAATGATGTTACAGTTGATTATGTTTTAAACTAAGTGATGCCAAACACCCACCATACAGGTTAAGCCCATGCAGAACAGATTTCTGGTTGCAAATATATGCCTTTACAAGACTGTATAATTTGTTGCATATACTATAACCAGCATAAATAAATGTAATTATGTATATGTCATTCTGAATATTGTCATTTGTTGCACATATATTCAGCATGAAAGAAATGTAATAATCTTTAAAGAATGCAGTGAGACGTCGCCCAAATGTAACGGAATCGCAAACAGAGCTTCCGAAATTGAATAAGGTCTGAAACAGAGGCCTTCCAAGACTCCAAAGATTTATAATGATATCAAAGTTTGATTGACAAATCACTACTTTAGAAGTGTAATGGGAGACAAAAGTCAACTTGGACAAGTATGACACCATTAGGTTCGGGATGAATCAGAAGTTTGAGCCAGAAAGGAGGTAAAGAATCCCACCTCCTGATTGGTAGAATAGACAACAGCAGATACTAGGATGGGAAATATAAGCAGAGGTTTACAATTTGGTTCCGGAGCCGGCTTGGGTTTACATCTTGGGAAAGAATAAACTCTTTCAAACTCGGACCATCTCCAGTGAATTTGTTTGATCAACTATGGAGACTCCAGCAATAGCAGAGTAAACAAGTTGGACAAGAAGTCTAGACTTAGTATCTTGCCCTGTGTTAGACTTTTTATCTCCATCACTTATCTAAACCTGACCCAAAGCATGTTTTGGTGGGTTGTCCCTCTTCGCTTGATGTTGCTGGATGGTAGGGTGTATACCTGGATACTTTGGCTGACTTTCACTCTCCCTGGTGTTTTTCACTCAAAAAATTCACCTGAAAGCAAAGGTTAGCACCTGTTTCTACAGGGACACTTCTTGATGATGTCACTATTGGAAACTGGGAGGGACCTTCCTGCATGGGCTATGGTGTAACAATGCCTTTGCCTGTGTTTTTGTCTTTAACAAGACAATGAGAGGCCTGTTGTCGTGTGTCGGCTTGGAAAAGGCTGCCCCCCTCCTGTCCCTGAACCCATATCAGCCCATCATCCAATAATTTCAGCTCCATTTGTGTGAAATGTAAAGGCACCTCCATGCCATCTTCTGTTGTGAGGAGTAAGTATTTTGAACCACATATATCCCATGAACAATAATTAGTGAACCTAATGCTTCTGGCTCCCTCCTATGAGATAATTTGGGGGCCAGATAGTTGAACTGGAGAATAATATTTTCTCTCTAAAGCAACAGGGCACAGTTAGATACATAGCTGCCAGTGGCGTACAATCAGGTCAAGCAGGTTAACCAGTGCTTGAATTGTTAAATAAAAAAATAGACATTGATTTATAAGTGGAATCCACTGTTTTGAAATCAGGTGTTATGTGGTTGGCATTCTTATCTGCTCCTTTACCGAGCTGAGCACCTACCAGAGAAACAGTGGCATCAAAAGGGGTGTTCTGATGTAGTAAAAGTTTTGTTAATAAACGTTCACAGAGTTGTGCAGCAAGAGGGAAAGTTCCTGTCTTGTTCATCCCAGTGACTCCTACGCCTGTATAACTATTGACATGTGCAGGGCGTAAATGTTTGACATCTTAAAAGATTATCACAACAGTCTTTTTCTTCCTCTGTGTTGAGAGACAGCAGCATGTAAACAAGCAAATGACACTGATTTCTCAATAGGTCCTCCACAAAATTCATTTTCAAGATGTGCAATCTGAGATATCACCTTCAGTTTTTAATTAAGCTGCTCCTCAAAGATGTCTGAAATATATAATAATGACTTGTTACTCTGGGGGATTCATTTAAACTTTTCTCACCATGTCTGTTGTGGTAGCCAGGAAATTTCCGCATCTATATGAGGTCTCCATGAATCAATAAAATGTAAGAATGTTGTGTTTATCTTTATTTATCTGCAATATGATTGTTGTGCTTTTACAAATGTGCTGTTTGTGTTACTTACTTCAAATATTTAATTTATTTTTGGTGACTGGTCTTTGTTCATTATTAATTTTGCATTATGATTGTTTGTACTGCAAAAATCATGGCTTGGAAAAATAAACTTCGAACTGCAATTCCCATTGTCATACTCCCTTTTTAAAGGTCAGCCATAACCTGAACCTAAACGCAATAAAGTTTTATTAGTTACCTCTGAGTGAAAAAACTATTTCTCCAGAACGAGGCCACTCTGAACCAAGTGCAATCAATGTTAATCAGTAAAATAATGTAAACCTAGACCTTTTAAACCTGTAAATATGCAATGAATGGAGTGACTTGTCTTAAAAAGATATCCACGTCTACTGCCAGAGTGGATCAGTCCCTGTATGGGGAATTGTATCTCTAAGATCCAAGGTTACACTAGGACATCTTGTTAAAGCCATATGGGACAAATTGTGATAGGTGAATATGGGCTATACAAATAAAATTTGATTGATTGAATAGAAAAGAGTTTGCCACCCTTTCTGTCTAAAAGCTAATTGTCCATGAGCTACAGACTATGGATAACTTATCATTGGTTAATCCAAAAAAGTACACTGCGCAGTATTCAATCTGTAATTTTAAACAGTTATTATTAAATAATTTTACAGCTTTTTTTTGGTGTTTTTGCAACGGGAACGCAATTTTAAAGAAGTATGGAGTAGTTGTCTAAAAAAATTTAAACATTCATAGTCAGGGTGCTGAAGTAGGACAGCAAGAAAACAGATCAGTGTAAATACTTCAATATCTGCGAGCCATCAGAGCTGTGTATCATTCATAAAGATAGACTTCATGGTTCATATTCAGTTTTAGCAAATGTTGGAAGAGCTTAAGTTTTTAAGTAAACCGTTACCCTTTACCTTTACCCCCCAGCATTTTACAGTTCTGAAATGAAAAAAAAATATGGTCGTGTGTGGGTGTGTGTGTTTGTGTGTGTGTATGTTTGTACTTACTCAGCGAAAAAGACATTGTACTGGTATGTGTGGTTAGATTTTTGAACAGTCCATGTCAGGATGGTTTTAAAGTCCAGAGACAACCAGCGAACGTTCTCAACCTTAGTCCCAAAGTTCTGCTCTGTGAATGAAATATTGCATATAAATTTCAACTCTTCTGCGATGTGACGATATTTCTTCCTGGTTTACTTTTTTTATTCAGTGAGTGTAATGTCAACAAACTTGGAACATCAGTTGGAGAATAACTTTGACACCCACTTCCCACCCTCTACTTCCTTATAAAATAGACCAAATGTAAAACTGAGCTGCCAAAAGAGTGACACTCTTACAATAAAGTAACAGTCTTACATTTGTTTGCCATCTGTGAAATATAGCAACACAGTATACATATAACATCAAACATGAGAATGAAAGACATTTGCCCTCTGTCCATTCTCTATGAATGGGGTTCTGCTGTGAGATTAGTCATGAGGTCTGATGACATTCCATTCACCTCTACTTGTATTTTAGCTCCACGCAGATATCTCACATGTAAGTGTTTCATAATCTGGATAAATGAAAGCAAACCTCACAGCATGGTTGTGTATCACCTGACACAGGCCTACCTCTGCTTGAAAAGATTTAACACAATCATCAATCAACATGATCTATCTATCTTATCTATCTTCCCATACCTCTATCTATCTGTCATGTAGTTTTACCTGCAGTAGTGACGATCCAGTCAGAAAGACAAACTCCCAGGAAAAGGACAGTTTTTAGAGATGCCATGTTAGTACAACCCAGGTCTGTTCTCCTTCAGTCCTTGATCATGTTCAAACAATCTCACCCCAGAACAAGCAGCTGTAGATCAGATATTCCACCAGCATGTAGCCGCTCAAATTACATGTGGTTTGCGTTAAGAGTGTGGGAGCAATAAATGGGGGAAACAGGGGGAATGTTTAGGGATCCGCCTTGTTCTGCTTGCTGATCCTCCCACATGCTTGTCTGATGATGGGGTTTTGAACAACAACTTGTTCAGTTTTAACTCATCATGGCTAAGAGTATGAATGTTAATGTGCTGACTCACCACACCCCTTTAAAAGTTGGACAGAGTCACTCTGTGACAGGACCAATGCTTAAACCTACAGAAACATGAGTAATTAGTTCTCAATAGTTAAAAACACCCTGACAAGAACCAAGTGGTTGATTCCTCCTCGTTGGGAGGGAGATCTCAGAAGTATGCTGCAGAAGTAGCGTTCACACAAATAGAGCTCTTTTTTAACCTGGTTTCCAGCCGCAGCATGCAACTTTTGTCAGAAGCGTTCAGTGTTGCCCCAAATAAAGAAAATAGTAATCTCTTTGGCAAGCTCATTATCATATCTACAAAGATATTAACTTGTCTAAATATTTCAAGTTAAATAAATATAACATTTAACTCCTTCAAAAATGATTGCTTTAAGTGAACACATTCTCCCTTCGCTCTACTCTTCATCTATTATCCCATCTGGGAAGCAGAGCATGGAACAAAGCCAAGGAATGTGGGACTGAAGTAAATGAAATACCACAGCTAAACCACTGTGTATTTTGGATTCTTATGGGAATAGGTGATGCCTGTTTTTTCAAGCTGTTCAAGTATTCAGCTCAAGAGAGAGCTGCAGTAAACATGTGGGATCTATTTAGACAAAAACAATGGTGTTGAGCAAGCAACTGTGTGGGAACATTGCAGCAATGTGTGTCATCTGAGAAAAGCTCCATCTAGCTGTTAAAGACGTGACTGTTTGTAGGGATTTTGCTACCATACACATACATAATCACTCAAAGAAACACATATATTAAGCACACTCTGCCCATAATGTATACAATATGTTTGTATAAGCAGTATACTTAAACATTCAAGAAGATACAAGACTGATCACGTTTTTTGAAAGGCAACATTAATAGGCTATTAATAACATTTAACAAACTGTACTCTGCCAAGCCAAAATGTCCAAAACACATAGGGTTTTATATTGTGGTCATTGAGTTAAGTTGTTACTGCTGTTAGTCAGTGTCGCTTTCCCTTTTTTTTTTTCACCTGGGTTATCAGGCCTGATCAATGGCAAGGACCTATTTTGTTAGCCAGAGTTTTTATTTTTATTCTTCTGACGAACGAAGTGCCTTTTTAATTTCACCAAAGGAAAATGTTTATATTTTAATGTACTATTTTGTTGTCAAAATACATAAAAAAATGTTTTGATAGCCTCCCCTACAAATTTTAATTGAGGGTCTTCCTGTTCATTTACTTTAAAGGGCACATATTATGCCCATTTTACCACAGTTGATATGGTTCCTTGGGGTCTCAATGATATGTCTGTAACATATTTTGGTCAACATACCACAAGGATTGTTACGAACAGTGTTCTTTATGTCCTGTATGTATACATGTATTGTGTTCTGTTTTGTGTTGTTGTTTTGTCTCCTCCTCCTGGTTGAGTGGTGAGGCCTGCAGGGACCTGAAGGAGGAGCTCTCGGGCAGGAAGCGTCTGTGAAGTGGCCAGAGGAAGAAGCATCCTGGCCGATCATCTCAGCTGGTGCCAATAATAAAATCACGAAACCTGGTCCAGATCTCCAATCAACCCTTCCCCTTTAAATAGTTATTTGTTGTTTGTTCCAGAGAGAGGCTTTTTGGGTGGAGCTGTGGCAGAGCTCTGTTGGTTTTTAGTTTTTAGTTTTTGATTTAGTGTGGATGTTTGCTAGTGCATTGATTTAGTTTTGCCTTTATTATTTGAGTTGTTAGCCGCCTACTTTTGTTTTGTCTTTGTTAATGTTTGTTTGTTGTGCGTACAGGGACAATCAGGACAGGTAAGATACTCCGGGGTCTACATATAACACACACGTAGGTTTACTTCTTGTTAATACCCCAGTTTAGAGTGAGCACCACCTGCTGTACTTTTGGGAGCTAAGCACCTATAAAGGTGGGTTGGGTTTCTTTGTGTTCCTTTCTTTGGTGCCGCTGATAGTCCTTGTTGATCCCTGTGTTGCTTTTTTTAAATAAATACTTTCTTTTTTCTTATATCGTGTCATAGTTTCTGTGTGACTGCACCCTCACTTCCCCAGACCTGTTGCATTTATGCTATGCCCCACTCCGAGCCACCAGGGGGCGTAACAAGGATAATTTAAAACGGCACCCTTTTTACCCTGTCTAAAACAGCCCTCCTTTGTTTTGCTGTGCAACTATATTGTAAAAATTCTTAAAATGACCCCAGCTTAATAAAGAAATGCTCCTTTTTGGTCTTAACAAACACAAATATTATATCTGTAATAATAGAGACTTAATATATAATCACAAATCATTATTCTTGAAAAATTGGTTTGTCCATGGTATTTTTCTGGCTACTAAAATTTGCAATTATAGTGTATAATATGATGCCAAACTCTGAATTACCTAATTACCATAACTATTATTTTGGTCTTGTAAAATGGTTTCACATACACATTCATACAATTCAAACGGCACTTTTTTTTCTATAAGATTGCCCAAGGACTATTTAGCATGCAAATGGGGAAGACTGGGATCAAACTACCAGCCTTCTGGTTAGAGGACGACTGCTCTACCCCCTCATCCACACTCTACTGCTTTTTGGAAAGATGTTGTATATTGTTTGGCATTACCACAAACCCCTGCCTGAGAAAAAATATCAATATTGCATTATTAAATTGATCCTACTACTGTCAAAATCATCTATCAACAAATCTAAATTTGTCAAATTATTAACTTTTCATTTTAGTTTTTGTAAGTGAAGTCAAACATATCAATTAAATACTAAAATACAAAAAAAGCTCTGAAGGCACTGAATTTATATTCCCTCTATGATATTTTCACTGTTTAATTTCTGCTCGTCATGATTCCCTGGCATTAATGTTTCATGTATTGTTATGTTTGTCTTGATAATTGTTAATGTTACTATCGATGAAATGTAATTCTAACAACCGGTTTGCAGAAGATCTCGGGAAAAAATGGTAATATTGTTTTTCAGCAAGAAAATCGTAGGAAAATTTAAGATACTGCGTTTTGGTCAAAACAATGGTCAGAAGAAGCTTATTTCAGTCATGTCACTTCATGCACAGCAGGGGTCGCCATCCTACTGAAAACGTTCAAGGGCAGATTGTGTCCGATGTAGCAGATATTTATGGTAATTGGCTAATTCTTATAATAATGACCCTTGATGATTTGAAATTCATAATAATCTAAATGTATACATACAATTACAAACAGGAAAGCAAAACATATTTAGATAATTTGAAAATATCTCGAGTAACTGATAATCTTGTATTGGAGGTGATCTCAACCTAGTTCATGAGACATTTTATGATAAAAATCCTTTGAGACACCCAAATATCATATATGCTAACTTTTGCAACGTACAAAGTTTAACTGATGCACGTAGATTTTTAAATCTAGATATACTCAAATATTAATGATTCAACTCAAATTACATGTTAAACCTAAGAACAGAAGAATCTATTCAAACAAGCATTGCAAGTTTAAATCCTGTCTGCTTAAAAAAGATTTAGAAATAACAAACCATTTACCTGTAAAAAAAAATAGGAGTTCTTGAAATATGAAATACAACAACTTAGTATTTTATTTATTAAAAAAGATTTACAATAAACCTAACCCTACTGAAGAGAATAGATAGAAAGTATTAAACCTTCAAACTAAATTTGATTAAATGTATATTCAAAAAGCTCAAGGGGCATTTATTTGGTCTAGATCTAAATGGATAGAGGATGGGGAAAAAAATCACATTTCTGTAATCTTGAAGAAATTACAATTGCAGAACTTAATGCAATAACTGGAAGATATAAAATATTGGCTGTACCAAGTCTTTTGAGAAATATTTAAATCTTCCATGCTCCCAGCCACAATGAGACAAGGGAATACTATCTCAATTCCAAAACCTAACAAAGATCCAGTAGTTATAGAAAACAGAAGTCTTATCACTCTTAGAAAATTAGATTACAAACTGCTAATTTACATTTTGACTACTCTTCTTCAAACAGGGATTATATTTCCTTTCCCACTAATAATCTGATGATCCCTCAGATTTCTCTGGTGTCCCTGCCTCTAAAACATACAGTTTACTCTAGCTGTAGCTGAAATATTACTTATACATAGCTATATTATGATTGCAGCGGGACTTCTTGGCATGTCATGTTAGGGTTGTCCTTCGGGATGTTTACCCTCATCAATGCTGCTAAAAACTTCAATCTTGATGATGTTTTCCTACACGTGGCATCTATTGCACTTCTGTCCGTCCTGGGAGAGGGCCACCTCACATGTGGCTCTCTCTGAGGTTTCTATGTATTTTTACCCTGTTAAAAGGGTTTTTAGTAGTTTTTCCTTTTCCTTTAGTAGACAGAGGATGTCACATCCTGTTAAAGCCCTATGAGACGAATTGTAATTTGTGAATATGGGCTATACAGATAGATTTGATTGATTGATATTAAGCATTGAATGTCATATTTAATAAACATTCACAGGGATCAAATTTGTACTATTATTTAATACTCTGGGGGGGGGGGATAAAACTCAAAGCTAATTTTCTGCTAATACTTGTGTTCTTATACTCAGGTAGGATTTTTCATGCAGGACTTAACTAAATGAAATGTGTCTTTATATTATATACAGTGGATATTGTCACATATCTTAAGTAAAGGATTTGAATACTTTGGCCTCCCCAACATAAAAGTGAGACCCTCAACCTGTAATAACAAAAACATGTATTCAGAAAACAGCAAATACTGAACATATGAACATGGCAAAAAAAGTAAAGTACTGTTGTAGTAATTTGGCAATATGATGGCCTTATTGGCAAAAATGTGGCATACACTCTTCTGGACAGAAGCTTCAGATGTTGGATCTGGGATCTGCTCCCCCAGATAGGAGTTACAGCTCTTAATGTTCCTACAAGCACAGGGATCGCATTGGATTTCACCTGCGACATATGTTGTAGTTGTTCTTTTGAAGTCCCAAAGGATTTTAGGTCTGTTGTTCTTAACCACCTTCAGTGATATGTCCCGTCGGTACTTGTGTACATCTAATCCATTGTCAGCACAAACGTTTCTATACACTATCCCACTTGGTTATGCCTCTCAATGTATGCTGGCCCAGCCTGCATCTGAAACCCTACATTTTAAACCCTACATCACCGCTGTCTGGGAGGTCTTCCAAACCCAGCCAGAAACGTACAACTTTATTCTATTCAAAACAACTAAATGTAAATTGGCCAGCAGTTTCTGCTGGTCGTGGCAGCTCAGCTCTGTCCAGTCTCCTCTTTCTCACTGGTTTCCTTTTGTGGCAGCTCTCTGCCTTTTAATCCAGGAAGAGTATTTGGCCATTTAGACAGAGCTGTGCCAATTAACTCTCCCTGGTTCAGCTGAAGGTGCTCCAACAAGCTGCCTCCACAAAATCAAAACACAAAACGATCAAACATTCTGTCGCAACTTATTCAACACAGCATAACACAAACATTTTATTCTATCAATTGTTGGGATCTCTGAACAGATTTCCTTTGGTTGACATTGAGTTACTGGGCAAATAAGAGAATCCTAAATCATTTTCAAGGGGAACACAACATTTCCAAGAACATTTTAGCATATGAATCCTACATCAAGAACTACCACATATCTTGTTTTTCTTATTTATCTGAAGGACCCAAAGTGTCAATCTCTTGTTCTTGAGGCCCTCACTTTTTCCTTCCAGTATCAGATTTCCCAAAAGCTGTGCAGCCTCTTCCAATTGCTCTTCCCCCATCTTCAGTGCATCAGGCAGATCTATCTTGTTGGAAAACAAATGTTGGTTAAATTGGGCCCATTCTGCTGCTTAACTGGGCTCCACTCTATCATATAGAAAAAAGAGAGAGAAAAAGGCTTGTCTTTCTATCGTAGAATTATAAATAAAACTAGGGCTAATTTGTAGCACTGGCAGGCCCGAGCACCCGCACGTTGAAGCCTGTTGTGGCTGGTGGAGAGAGCGATCGATGACCAA
The DNA here is from genome assembly GCF_947347685.1 of Pleuronectes platessa. Classification (NCBI taxonomy): domain Eukaryota; kingdom Metazoa; phylum Chordata; class Actinopteri; order Pleuronectiformes; family Pleuronectidae; genus Pleuronectes; species Pleuronectes platessa. Next base: position 24,435,531 of record NC_070638.1, on the reverse strand, counting down.
GGGCAAGTCTCCGCGTAGCATACGTTTGACGCAATGCGGCAAGGATAAAAGCTTCACTTCCTGTGTCCGTCACGCGATGTCGATCCTTGCCTGCTAATTGCTCATACGGTCCACGCTATCAATTGCACATCACACACAATTGTATGTAAATCGAGTGATAGTTGTAAAACAAAGCTTACTTCCTGTTGCCGGTAGGTGGCACCATCACTTTTATTACACACAGACATATGGATCTCTTCAAGTAGGTGCTCTGATGTAGCGTGACCAATTTTATGTCAATTGGACAATGTTACCATAACTTAATTTTCACACTGATCAGTAGGGGGCGCTATGACCCTGAACTAATATTTATATATGGAGCTGTTCAGATCAGGATGTGATCGTAGGTCAGTAGTTCGGAACCGGTTGGATAATGCAGAGTGGATTAACAAAGTACTTTGTTAATCCGGTTTGAGGAAATGTCACAATTCTGACCATGATCTAATGACTTGACTGAGTTCTTTTAAGCTGTATATTGTAAAGCAGCCAGGAGCAGTTCATCAAAATATTAAACATGTCACTTCCTGTAGCCACCAGGGGGTGCTGGGATTTCAAGTCATAATTTCTGTGTAAATGTCATCAGGCCGGGACTTTTGTCTTGCATGTCTAGTTTGGACTCGATTGGACCATGTACGTCCGAGATACAGAACCTCGTGTTTTGATGCCGTTTAATCAAACTTTGACGCCAGGCCACAGTCACACGGTGTGACGAAGAATCGATCTCTAAATCGTTTTTTATCTCCATCTTGTTGTGTTGACACTCATCTTAATTTGAAGTTGATTTGAAGAAAGCCCTGGGACAAGTACTTCAAAGTAAAAATGTGGAATAAGGCCAAAATAACCACTAAAGCCAAAATGATGGCCTACCTGTTTGGTCTAGCATATCTATCCACGTGACGTATTTGTTTGTTATTAAAAGACACATGTCCCCATTTATTTTTGTAGATGTCGGCCAAACGTGGTGCCGGGGCTGTCCTTTAGAGGCCGCTAGTCAATTATTTTGCAACACCCATTCCTTAAAACCATATGAATAACTTCGGGGGGCGGGGTGGGGGGGGGGGGCTGTTGAGACACACATGTAGTCTTAAGGCCAATGTATGCTTCTGCGTTTTGACGGACACAGACAGATAGGACCGCCCTCTCCAACGTGGAACGCCCTCTCCGTGCCTCTCCGAGGCTCTTCCCAGAGCTTTTCGTGCCGCTCTCATTTTTTTAACTACACGTCGAAATGACGGACAGCCCACGGATAGCACTTGGCTGTGATTGGTCCGCTAACGCCAGCATTTCGGAATGGAGACTTCCTGTTCCATTCCCTACATCACAATAAACCAAAATCACAACTACGACTCTATGATTAATGTGACAAGTGTGTTAAGCCAGCGGCGTTGTCTGGCTGACGGTGGCTGGTTAGAGCACTTACAGCATGTGTGTACGGTCACATACGGTTATAACGAACTTTGATAACGGGGCTAGCGGGCTAGCCACCATGCTAACTGCGGTGGGAACAGCGCAAAAACCCGCTGACTTTAATCCCACGGATGTCATGACACTGTTTCTCAAACACCGTCAGGTTAGAAGCAAACACTTGGTAGTAGCTAGTATCGGGTGTCCGTGCTGACTGTGTGTGGAAGTTGGGGGGAGCTAGCTGCCTCCGTGTAGCTTCAAGCTGTCGCAGCTGTTGAATTAGCAACGCAGTTTGGAAACAAGACCGGGGAACCGCTGCGCTAAGACATGATAACAAAAGCATTTTGACCCGCTGGGTGTCACTTTATTCAGAAAAAACTGTCGCGTCATCAACATCCTTTTTCTGTTAGTTGCCATCGTTCACTGTGTGTGAGGAGCCGGGAGGACGTAAATAAACCAGCGTGGACTTCTTCTATATATATCATGAGGTAGGCTTCTCTAAGCTTGACTTCACTTGCGCCATCTACTGTTCTGGCTGTGAATTGTTTTCACAACAAAAAGGCTCGTAGAACTATAAATCAAAAAGGGTCCGTCCGATCCGTCATTCCGAAACGGACTCGGAGAAGCATACTGAGGCCTTTAGTGAGATAGAACCATGAACACGGAAGTTACAGCAATTTCGTGTGTCATGGCGTGTTGATGAACTTTGATTTCACGCCATTAATAATCCGCATGATGAAAAGTCACAGTAATCTTATGCCTACATTATCAACGTCTTGAGACCCATTTGACACAGTTTGACATGGTTTCGCAAAGTGGATGAGGAGAAATACATCCAAGTGTAAGACGTACCAAAAAAAAGACATTTCCTGCTGCCACCAGGGCGCGCTGTGATTTTGAGTCACGATTTCTGTGTAGATGTTTTCAGGTCAGGACTCTTGTCTTACAAGTGTAGTTTGGAGTGGATTAGACAAATATGTCTGAGATACAGAAGCTCATGTTTTGATAGCGTTTCATCAAACTTTGACGCCCCGCCACAGTCACACGGTGTGACGAAAAATCGATCTTTGTATAACTTTAGATCTCCATCTTGTTATGATGACACTCGTCTAAATTTTCTAAGTTGATCTGATGAAAGCGCTACGACAAGTTCATCAAAGTAAAAATTTGGAATATGGCCAAAATGGCCACTAAATCTAAAATGGCGAGCTTCCTGTTGCGTTTTTCATAATGCTCCTTGAGTCTTTTTTGTGCATCTGGTCATTATACACAACTATCCTCATTTTTGTGAGGATCAGTGAATGCTAAATGAGGGGCTTTTCCGTAGCTGGCGCTGTTGAGCCATTTTGCCCCGCCCATTTCCAAATACTCCAGAATACGTACATTTTCACCACTTTCTAATTTACCGCAAACTTTTACAATTTTTTTGTCATGTTGAAGCCCTCAAAAAGCCCATTTACTATGCTCAGAATAATCCTTACAATTTCCATAGGGCCTCCCACCCGAGGTGCTCGGGCCCTAATAATCATTTCAATTTCAATAGGGCCTCCCTGTTTCGGTGCTCGGGCCCTAACTAGGGCTACGTTGTAGCACTAACGGGCCCGAGCACAGGCGGTTTCAAGCCTGTTGCGGTCGGTGAAGAAAGAGCGTTCGATGACCAAGCGCTCATCACCGCATTGCATGCGTTTGCGCACTGCGGCAAGGATAAACGCTTCACTTCTTGTATCCAGCAGGTGTCTAGATTGGACTCGATTGGACCAAATATGTCAAAGATACAGAGGCCCGTGTTTTGATGGCGTGTAATCAAACTTCGACGCCCTGCCACAGTCACACCGTGTGACGAAAAATCGATCTTTCAATAACTTTAGATCTCCATCTTGTTGTGATGACACTCATCTAAATTTTAGGTTGACGAAAGCTCTACGACAAGTACATCAAAGTAAAAATGTGGAATATGGCCAAAATGGCCACTCAAGGTAAAATGGCGAGCTTCCTGTTGTGTTTTTTACAATGCTCTCTGAGGCTTTTTTGTGCATCTGGTCATGATATACAACTATCCTCATTTTCGTGAGGATCAGTGAATGTTAAATGAGGGGCTTTTCTGTAGGTGGCGCTGTTGAGCCATTTTGCCACGCCCATTTCCAAATACGTAAATTTTCAACACTTTCTAATTTACTGCAAACTTTTAAAACTTTTTGAGCACGTTGAAAAACGCTCAGAATAATCCTTACAATTTCAATAGGGCCTCCCACCGGAGGTGCTCGGGCCCTAATAATAATGATTTCAATTTCAATAGGGCCTCCCACCTATTTTGGTGCTCGGGCCCTAATAATCCTCATAATTAAAAAAAAAAAAAAAAATTATTATTTCATATTTTGGTGAATGTGAGTCTTTGATGTTTGTTTATTAAACATACTTCTTTGATTTAATTGTTATTCGGATTTGAATATTAATTGAATATTAATTGATTAACTGAACTGATTGTTTGTGATTCCTTTTCCTTTGAAGCCTTTTTGTAGCTAGGATAACAAGCTATCTGGGTTCGCTCTCTGACTGTGATATATTTTAGTTAATTTACAGGCCAAGAAGCCCAATTTGGTGCCCAGCTTCCTTTTTTATGACAATTTAGAAAACTTATGCCACAGTAGGGAGAGCGGGGGTAATGTGGGATTTTTTTTTTATTTGCTCCCCTCTAGGCGAGCTAAAATGATATGTCAGTAAAATTAACACATTTACCATTAATTCAGGATGTTTTCTAGCAATGGAAATCATCAGAATGTCTTCAGGACAAAGGGCAGTGAAAATATGATTGTTTTAAAAAAAGTGGTCTTGTGTCCCACTTTACCCCAGCTACGGGGTAAAGTGGTCCACTTACTTTTTCCACTTTAAAACTACCATAACAACCCATGTTGTAAAATCCTGACAGCTAGATTGACAACCACGAATATCGGACTAGTAACAGAATCATGGGGATTGGTCAATTAAGCACATTTATGATTATTATGATTCATGTGATCTTTGCACACCCCTAGCTTTGCTGCACATTGTTTCTCTGTCCAATTGGCAGGGACAGGGATATTGTTTTTCTCTGCGTATTCAAATGCCAGTTCACGGCACTTAACTGGAGCAAGGCCATGGAACTGGTCAGCTAGTTGTTTCAAGTGTTTGGCAAGCTGCTCCTCCATCTCATCTGTGAATATTCTCTTTGCCTCAGCTACTGCACCCCAGGCTACTGATTTTACTTTCCCTTTCTCTTTTTTCTTTATGAATCTTTTGAGGGTTGTCTTATCAATATTTCTATCCCTTCCAGCTTACCTTAAGGACTTCTTTCCTTGCATGACCTCAGCGGCTGCACTCTCAATCTCTGCGAGGAGTGTTTGGCCACAGGTTGTCTTCCTGGTGTATAGTTTCTTGGCATGATGGCTTTTCTACAATGTTTATGACATTAAAAAAAAACATATGTAATGTAATATAACACTAAAATATGTTTACGACTAAACTTAACTTGTGCTTCATGGTGCCCCACAGCAATTGTCCCACTTTACCCCACAGCAACCGTTTTAGACAAACAACATCTCTTAGCAATTCAGGCTAATCTTCAGCTAGCATCAATCACATGGTTTTATATGTTGGAAGTTCACAGACATGTATGATATAAGTTTTTCTACCTGATTCAATTTGTTTTGACACAACAGTTGATTAATTTCAAAGCAAGAAAATTTACTTTTACATGCAAAAAAAACATTTTTGTGAAAAAATATACTTTCCACAGCACCAGCATCAACTTCTCCTTCATGGCAAGGGGGGAATGAGAGGGGCTTGAAAACATAATGGTCACATGACCACAAATGTGTTCCGTTGCCTAGATACAGGGGGTGTCTCACATTATCCGATGTCCCACATTACCTCGCTCTCCCCTACACCTGTTAATAGCAGTAGCAATTTTGAAGGCGAAAAAACACAAGACCCATGCATTTAGACAAAAGCTGGAGGACCACAAGGTCATACCAAGAGTGAAAATCATAAAAAAAAGACTTAGACCTCAGTAATATCGAATTTACAGTAAATACCTAGCAATGATGCCGATAAAGTATAGTAAAAATGCTGTTAATCTCTACATTGCAGGAAACCTTTTCAAAGGTTCTTGTTGTATATAAATTACAGAAAGTAGCTGTTGTTTACTTTAATCTAGTTTACAACTAAATCTTGTATTCTATTCAAATTATAGAATTTAACTGGCAACTAGATTTGCCATTAAAATGAGCCCAGGCCATTAATCCAACAATCATTCATATTGCTACATTCACGTCACCTGTTAAATAAAACCAGAGTCAAAGCTGTGATTAAATAAAATGTTTATTAAAACTCAACAGTTTTAAAATACATATGCAAGCTTTAAGAACTTGAGATGACACCCGTAAGATCCTTTCTGAGATACAAGTGTCAGAAGAAACTCACATTACAAGAAAGATTTTGTTACCTTAAATATTTCAGGATAATCTTTAAACCTGTCAGCCACAACTTGCAACATAGGCAGGTAGTATTAAAACTGATAATATACTAGGCTTTATGACCCAATCACAAATTAGGACGTGACGTAGAAATCTGTTATCAGTGTCTGTCTGCAGGTAGACGCCTGTCGATCAGTCGCAGTCCATCTCGACGTACCTAAAGCCAAGACACGCACTCTCCCTTTAAAGAATGGAGCGCTCCATTCATATTCATAGGGGAGAACTGGCTGGCTGACATTCAGACGGACGAATACTTCTTTTAGTATAATGATTAACGGAGATATACTGAAGGAGACCATAGACAGAGTCTGCGTGTGACTGTGTAAATGAACAGAGCTGCTATCGAATGTAGTCAGGGTACATTCAGCCGCACTCTGCACACCCGCTCTGCTGCCTGTGTGTTGGTGAGGAGACTGAGCTGCTGGGAGCTGCAACAAGGTAGCGAGCGTTAGAACAACACTGACCAGGAAAAAGACTTATCGTTCCAAAATAAAAGCCAAAGAGGGAGCAAACTACCCTTGCGATGCGACTGCTATGTATGTATAATAACAAACGCCTCTATGTTTTTATTTAAAAAAATGTCTCGATAAATGACTCTTTTTAAATCTTAACATTCATTTTGAGATTACTATTGAATTGAAAAAAAGTACACTTTATATTGTATATATAAATATAGAATGTAGTAAATCATATGTTATAGTTTATTATATTTAAACTACAAACAGTACACAACAGGAACACTGTTTCAGGTGGTTGGGCATATTTTATTAAAACACGCCGATATTCCCTTTTTGTCTTACAAATGAACAATATCAGGTGTTCTTTTTATAAAATGCTAAACTAAATGTAACTTAGACGGAGAAATTGTTTATAAACACCTCTTAACATAAGCTACGTTTACAGTAAATCGTGGCAAACATTTGACCGTTACTGTGAAAGTATTGACCGGAAATGCAGCCTTGTTGCCATGCGGCGTGACAGTGGTGCCGCTGGCTGGGAACAGGATGCTGACAGGCCGAGCAGACGCAACGATCCAACGGAGAAAACCCGCAGCAGCATCCTTTGTTTTCAGGAGCAGCATATTCAGGTAAGGTCGTCGAACTGCCTAAGCTGTGATGCCAAATCGGCCGCCTGTTGAACTTTGAAAGACTGGCACCGGAATGACGCTGTTAACGTTGTGTCGGACCTGCGTTTTTCTCCATTTTTTCTGTCATGTCGAAAATATGGCTATTGTTCGGATTAGTGTGAGACGGGCAGCAACCTTTGATTCACCGCAACGTTTGTCTGTTGAGCTGATTAGTGATGCTGTCAGGGGCTGCGTGCTCCTCGGTTATGTAAGCAGCGCTCCGTTGAGTCGGCACAGCGCTGGCTCCAGCTCAGGAACACCATATTCCTGGCTGCGGGACACCCATGGCTGTGCTGCTTTTGCGGTGGGGGTTTGGCATTGCATTGCACCACCACCAGCGCGCATGCACGCATTTGCTCGTGATCCTGTGTGCGTTGTGCTTTCATTCCTGAGGTTACAGCTCGTTTTGAATTAGTTTGACTTTTTGTCTCTATTTGTCTTATCATGCCTTGGAGTTATTACTAAATAATGTCTTGCACGTTGTCAGGTACCCTCCTGTGTAGGTGAACAGAAAGTTAGACGTTGTTTTTGGAGTGCAAGGGTTTTTAATATTTGGATAAAATGATAAGTACATTGTTAAGGAATGATTGAAAACGATCAGTTAAAAATATATAATTATAATGGCGAAAGAAAAGTAATATTAATACATGGCCCAAATGCAATCAATTCGCACTTGGTTAAATGACACTTCTGAAGCTAGGTGGAGGCTGATAGAGAAGAGCATGTGTCTCATTATAAACATTACCCTTTTGTAAAGACAGTCATCGAATGACACAAATAACTGACAATACAATAATACACTGGAGGTGTGGAATAGAATTAAGAGATACTGTGAGATGACGGATGACCTGAGAGAGATAAAGGAAGTATGTTTATGTTTGGTTTTGACGTATGTGCAGTAAAACAACCTGTTGAAGGAGCGTTCTGATATCCTGAGGGTCAGTGAAGGGGGTCATGAGTCACAAGTGGGACATGTGACTGTTTTGGACCAATAGGATGGGGTTATGTGGGGATATCAGACTCTCATTGGCTGGTTTTGTTGGGGATCGGGGGTCAATGAGGAAGTGGGGTGACGGAGGGAGTTGTTGGGGTGTGATGTGACACAGTTAGAATTAGAAGTGGACATCTTCGTCAATGAAAACCCCCAGATAGGACGGGAAAGCTAACTGGGAAGCATTCCATGCACAATTTGAACTGTTATCCCAGGCTGGAAAGTGGTGTGTGGAGGAGAAAGCCCTCCAGCTCGCTATTTGCCTTACTGGGGACGCTCTGACTAGCCTGTTGCTGCTAAGCCCTGCTGATAGGAGCGACTATGATGCGTTACTGGGGGCTCTAAAGAGACGGTTCGGATTGTGCTCTACAGCCAGCCTGCTTCGCTCTGAACTGTGCAATAGACAGCGTCGACCTGGAGAGCTGCTGAGGGATCTCGCCGACGACATTGAGGGGCTGGTCCACCGCACCTAAACTCATATGCCCCCTGTCATCCAGAGTGAGTTAGCCTGTGACCATTTCCTGCAGGCCTTGTTACCAGGTGACCTGCGTATCCAGACAATACTAGCCCATCCCAGGTCCCTCCAGGAGGCTTTGGAATTAGCCACAGAAAGAGAGATGCTGTTTGCGGGGAAATGGGAAACTGCAGTGGATATTACAGCACAAGTGAGAGCTGCGCATGGAGCCGAGTTCAGTGCAGCAGAACCTGCCTGGGTGGAAAAACTAACACAGCTCGTGCATGTCACCACACTGCGAGAGGAGCGGTCTCCAAGACCTCATTCAAGGGTCTGCTGGGGATGTGGACAGCCTGGCCACCTGGTTCGACAATGCCCTCGCAACCCAGCTAACCAGGGAAACAAGCCAGGGACCGCATAATCGGGACTATGTGGACCCCTGCTTCTGTTTCCCGTCCCCCTTGAATAAAAATAATTCGGTGCATTAATCAGGTGGGAGTGCTACCATCAGCAGAAGAGGTTGACGGCAAGCTGGAACGGCTCATCATGCTGGGCCAAACGTGGATTGGAGATTGCTGGTATGCACCATTGACTATCGAGGGGACGGACTTTTTTGCACTGGTGGACATAGGCTTTTCAGCGACGCTGGTGAAACCAGAGATGGTGAAGAATAAAACAAATATTTTCCCCACCATGGTGAAACTTCAGACAGTCACCGGGGAGCGAACACCTATGGTGGGGGAAACATTATTTACTCTGGGGTTGGGGAAGAGGGTTGCCCGCTTTCCAGTGTGGGTCGCAAACCTCGAAGATTGCATACTGAGGCATGCCTAGGTGCTGCAGTCCCTCAGGGACGCTGCCTGCGCCATCTCACAGCCCGCCAACCACTGGCGTGCATTGATGACCAGCTCCCTCTACACAGCCTGAAAGAGAAGAGAGAGCAATGGCCGTGAAAGGGGTCTAGCAGAACAACTGTGAGGGACTGAACTACAATGGACGGAGTCTACTACTACAGCTTCTGCTGGAGTTCAAGGACTGTTTTTCTTTGTCAGGGAATGATGTTGGTCGGACTGATCTCATCAAACACGACATCGGCACTGGAGAGCCACAGCCCATTAGGATGAGACCACGATGCCTTCCCCTGGCCAGACAAGTAGCCGCAGACAAAACTCTGCGGAAGTTGCAAATGGATGGACTCATTGAGCCCTCCTCCAGCTCATGGGCCTCCCCAGTAGTCATGGTCCCCAAAAAGCAGGAACTTTGAGTCCCGTGTGTTCGCAACCATGTGCGAAAAGCTGGGCTCCCATAAGACACGCACCACACCTCTCCACCCGCAGAGCGACGGCTTGGTCGAACGGTTCAACCGCACTAGGGCTGCCGCGATTAGTCGACGTCATTGATGACGTCGACGCTGATAATGCGTCGACATCAATATTTTAAACTGACGCATCGGACCCACACAAACTATGAATTTACTTTTTTGATTTCTATAATGTTTCATTTCAATTCATTATAACAAATGTTCCTCTTCAATATCACTACGTTACGCCGGGTTTACACCGGACACCGAAGCGCTGCACTGCACAGCACCATTCTCAAGCGCGCAGGTGCCCGGCTGTTCAAACAAGACGCGCATTTCTCAGCGCCGGTCAGCCAATGATTCTGATTTCTCCGCTTGTTGTTGTATGTAACCCATTCAATGTACTGGTGTGGGGGTAAATGATGATGGTCTTGATGATAGCGCCCCCCCCCTGCTTTTGTGCTTGTGGTGGATGTGCAGAGGGGGTCATTTAATTATGTGATTGGGGAAATTTGGGAAATTAAGACACCAGGACAACAGAAGGGCAATACATAGTATGGGATGCATATTTGATCACCTATATCATATAAAATATGTCATTAATAATGTTTCAAATCATTTTCCAGTGTGTTTCCTGGAGCGATACGCTTGGGGCGAGCGGAAAAAATAGACCGAGGTATCAGTTGATTGACATGTGGGTTTAGCTAATAGGAAGCCCCCATGTTGGTATGTTGTGGACCAATAGCATCAGGCAATGAATGTGGGGAGCGGGGTCAGACACGGAAGTGAGGACCCGTTTTAAGATGTCAACATTAGTACACAGTCTGTCTCACACATTATTAAGCGAACTCAACAGACTCGACGCCGAAACCATCGGTGCAGGACGCGAGGTGCACACTGGCGCAACAGCTTGCCATAGTGACGGCTAAACACCAAAAGGACTGGGACTAGGGATGGGCATAATTAATCGACGATCGATTAATTGATCATTAAGAATTTCGTCGAGGACATTATTTTTTCATCGAGGAAAACTATTGCATGTTCGCTATGTGTCGGGAGGTTGGAATATCCGAGCTGCCCTGAACGCAACATAGCGAGGATGTTAGCAGCTGTAGCAAGCAGTCCGGTGCTAGCCTCCGCTCCGCTGCTCGGCTTCATGTCCGCACACGGACCGTCAGTCCACGCGGAGGGGAACCCAGACAGACCCGGGTCTGGTTGAGGGGTTCCGGGAGTGAGGGCGTGACAACAACCGGACTGAGAGGTCGAGAACTGTCAAATCGAGCTAGCTGTCAGCGGCTAGCTGCTGCTCGCTCATCGGGGCTAAAGAGTACAGCAGCGCATATTTTCAAGTGTAATCATTGAACTGATCCCGTTTAACTGCCACAAGAGTTGTTCATCTTGTAATAAAGATCTCAATGAGGAAACACGCTGTGTTTTTTCTATTTTCACAGCATTTTTATATAGCCTATAAATAGTGAATTTGAATTCAAAAATATTAATGATTAATCGAAAATCGATCGTTTATTCTCCCGACGATCGATTAAGACCATTTAATCGAATGCCCATCCCTAACTGGGACACCCATGTTCCCCTCGTGCTGATGGCATACAGGTCTGCTACCCAAGACTCCACATCCTGCTCCCCTGCCCTACTCATGCTAGGCAGGGAAATCCGGACTCCGGCTGATATGATGATGGGCAGTCCTGCAGACACCCCGCTGGATCCTCCGGGGCCGGAATATGCCAGGAAATTACAGGATAGCCTGGAGTCCGCTCACAAGTTTGCCAGGGGACAGCTGCAGAGTGCAGGGGCAAGGCAGAAGAGAAACTACGACGCCCACACCAGACCAATAGGATGGGGTTATGTGGGGATGTCAGACTCTCATTGGCTGGTTTTGTTGGGGATCGGGGGTCAATGAGGAAGTGGGGTGACGGAGGGAGTTGTTGGGGTGTGATGTGACTCAGTTAGAATTAGAAGTGTACACGTTTGTGTGAACTATAATAAAAGTTACTATACAAAGAAGAAGTTCTGAGTCGTCTGTAAGCGGGGACGTTACAATATACATATCTGAGGAAAGTTGGAAGGAAATTAATTGTAATGTTCATACAACTACAGTATCTCCTTAGTTTAGAGAATATGCATTGAACATATAAACACACTACTTTGTTACCTCAACACAGCAACCGAAATATAATTAAAAGAAAAATAACAAATTGCTGGAGGGAGTGTTGCGAATCCTATGCTAATTTTAGTCATATTTTTTGGTTTCGCCCATCAGTGCAATTATTCTGGAATAAAATCAGGGAGGAAATCAATATTATTCTAAAAGGGGTTATCCAACTGAACACAAATCTTGGGGTGCTCGGCAAAATGGAAGACATATACAAAACAAACATGATAAATACTTATTAAAGATACTGCACAGATAACAAGAAATTGGCTCCAGAAAGTGTCCCCAAACAGAGAAATGGCAGGACACGGTTCAGCAAGTATCTCAAATGGAATATTGAACTCACAAAATGAGGGGGAACTTAAACTTTTTTGAAAAGAGATGGTCTAAATGACGAGTGAATACAAATTTGTGAAATGTGATGCTCCTTGACATTCACTTAGTGGAGCACTACCTTACCTAAAGTAAAGCATTCTACAGTCTGTTTTTTCTCCTTTTGTTGTTTCACATAATTTTCTTTTTGATTAAAAAAAATTCAGTATATGTTGATTTTCAGTTTGTTTTGTACACATGTAAATATGTATAAATATTTGTCAATAGGATTCTTATTATGTATCACTGGGTGATACATTTCTGTATACTCTACAAAGATTCCTGCCATCGTTGGTTTATTGACTTGGCATGTGGTGATGTGATTACAAAAATAAACAATCTAAATAAAAAAAATTATGAAAACAAATAGTCACTACAAAGGGTGTAGACTGTAAATACTTTTCTGGCCTTTTGGCACATGTGATATCAGATGTGTAAAGTCAAGCAGCCAAGACTGGTGTGTACAGTTTATTCTGTATTAGGCAGGTGGAAGCATCACACTGTGATGATCCTAGGTTACCTCAGCCAGAACTGATGTACTGAAAGAAATAAACTTATTGTACAATTATATAGAATGTCTTTGTACCTCATCTTCAAGTCAAGGTGATAATCTCTCACAGTGCTGTTGATAACAGTCCAAATCAAGTATCTCGACTTCTCTCAGTGTCAACATATATTAATATATAATAAATATGAGTACTGTTAGGGGTTTTCCTACATATCTTCCTCTTTGTCTCTCCCTCGCTTAACACAAATGGCGAGACACACGCAAACACACAAACAGTGTCATCAGACAAGTGTAAACTCAGATTAGATTAAAAAACAGAATAAAAAAAACTTAGGCAATGTATGGAGAGCCGGAGGAGATGGCAGGGCATGATCAGTTTTGCTCGATTTGTTTGGCAGTGTGAATGACAGAGACACAGAGAGGAGCAGTAAATTACAGACAGAGCCGGTAAAACTGTAAAACTGAACCTCTTCACGGTCCATCATGTATGAAAAGATCCCAAATTTACACTATTCGTCGACTTAGTGGAGCTGCGCACGGCTCCCTTGGTGTCTGCACCAGGCTTGGTGGTGCTATGGCCGGGCTGTGTGCACTCTGGCCTGTGCAGTGGAGCTGTCAGGGGTCCTTGCGTCCATGCCTCTGTGCTGCCTGGGGGAGTGGAGCTGTGCAGGGCTCCCTGGTGTGTCCTCAGGGTCAATGTGCTATAAACAAAAACAATTTAAACACCTTCCTCTGCCTGCTGCACCACCTCGCCAACTCATCTGAGCAGATAATCTCCCACTGCATTGTTCATGTATGAAAGGCAATCTATGGATTAAGTCTAGACTTTACTTTCCGGAGATCCTCCGAAGGTCATGTCTGAAAATGGCTTTATTTCTGTTGACTTCAGATTTTAGATCAAACCAGTCTTTCATTCCATCAACTGTGTAACTTTTACTGAATGTCTAATGCATCCCATGTATCATTTTATTTTCAATTTTTATGTGCACACAAACATGTTAAATAGGCATTTACCTACCTATAACTAGCAGATACTTTTAATATGAGAATACAATCGCATTCATGAACCATAAGAACACAGGTACAAACAAGTTCTTCTAAACTTTCTCAATAACAGATAAAAAAAACAACCCACTTTATTTGATGAATCAGGCCCATTCAAGCCATTTTTATGCCTCGACACTGGTACAAATATTCACTTGGACTCAGTGATGAACTGATTCGAATTTGGTGATCAAAGGTAAAGGTCACTGTATCCTCACAAAGCAAATTTTTCGCCTTGTGAAAGTGATATATCTGGAACGCCATGAAGGAATCCTTTCACATTTGGCACATTCACTTAGGCTCAAGGACTAACTCACTTGATTTTGGTAGGCAAAGGTCCAAGTTAAATATCACTGTGACCTCACAACACATATTTCTTGCCTTGTGAATTTAATTTAATGTTAAACTGCACTGGTTGGCTGATACAACCACTGTGTGGTAATTCTAGTTTAAATTAATAACCATAAGGCATCAGTTATTTTTATTCACATACTGACATGTTACACCGCCTGTGTGTATACAGTGCCTTGCATAAGTATTCACCCCCTTTGGACTTTTCTACATATTGTCATGGTATAACCACAGATTAAAATTTATTTCATCGTGAGTTTATGTAATGGACCAACACAAAATAGTGCATCATTTGGAAGTGGGGGGAAATATTACATGGATTTCACAATTATTTACAAATAAAAATCTGAAAAGTGTTGAGTGCATATGTATTCACCCCCTTTACTGTGAAACCCCTAACAAAGATCTGGTGCGACCAATTGCATTCACAAGTCACATTTGCAAGTCACATAATTAGTAAATAGGGTCCACCTGTCTGCAATTTAATCTCAGTATAAATACACCTGTTCTGTGACGGACTCAGAGTTTGTTGGAGATCATTACTGAACAAACAGCATCATGAAGACCAAGGAGCTCACCAAACAGGTCAGGGATAAAGTTGTGGAGAAATATGAAGCAGGGTTAGGTTATAAAAAAATATCCAGAGCTTTGAACATCTCTCTGAGCACCATAAAATCCATCATAAGAAAATGGAAAGAATATGGCACAACCGCAAACCTACCAAGAGGAGGCCGTCCACCCAAACTGAAGAGTCGGACAAGGAGAAAATTAATCAGAGAAGCAACCAGGAGGCCCATGGTTACTCTGGAGGAGTTGCAGAGATCCACAGCTGAGGTGGGAGAATCTGTCCACAGGACAACTATTAGTCGTCTACTCCACAAATCTGGCCTTTATGGAAGAGTGGCAAGAAGAAAGCCATTGTTGAAAGGGATCCATAAAAAATCCCGTTTGGAGTTTGCCAGAAGCCATGTGGGAGACACAGCAAACATGTGGAAGTAGGTGCTCTGGTTAGATGAGACCAAAATTGAACTTTTTGGCCTCAATGCAAAACGCTATGTGTGGCCAAAACCCAACACTGCCCATCACCCTGAGCACACCATCCCAACAGTGAAACATGGTGGTGGTAGCATCATGCTGTGGGGATGCTTCTCTTCAGCAGGTACAGGGAAACTGGTCAGAATAGAGGGAAAGATGGATGGAGCCAAATACAGGGAAATCCTTGAAGAAAATCTGATGCAGTCTGCAAAAGACTTGAGACTGGGGCGGAGGTTCATCTTCCAGCAGGACAATGACCCTAAACATACAGCCAGAGCTACAAAGGAATGGTTTGGATTAAAGAATGTTAATGTCTTAAAATGGCCCAGTCAAAGCCCAGACCTCAATCCAATAGAGAATCTATGGCAAGACTTGAAGATTGCGGTTCACAGACGGTCTCCATCCAATCTGACTGAGCTTCATCTTTTTTGCCAAGAAGAATGGACCAACCTTTCCATCTCTAGATGTGCAAAGCTGGTAGAGACATACCCCAAAAGACTTGCAGCTGTAATTGCAGCGAAAGGGGGTTCTACCAAGTATTGGCACAGGGGGGTGAATACTTATGCACCCAACAGATGTCGACTTTTTTGTCTTTTGTTTGTGTCACAATAAAATTAATTTTGCACCTCCAAAGTACTATGCATGTTTTGTTGATCAAACGGGAAAAAGTTTATTTAAGTCTATTTGAATTCCAGTTAGTAACAGTACATAATGGGAAAAAGTCCAAGGGGGGTGAATACTTATGCAAGGCACTGTATGTACTGTGGCATTCAAGTGTGTTTGTGTGATATTGCTCTCCCTGCTATGGTTGCTTGGTACATGATGTCACAATCTGAATTAAACCCCATTGGCTTTATCTTTCTCTTTTTTTTCTTTCCTGATTTCAGATTGTGTGGCGAGCTGAAAAGAGAGTTGACGGGGCTGAGAAGAGGCAGTGAGGCTTTCATTTCCTGCCATCCTCTGCCTTTCCTAGGGCCCTGTGGAAGCACTCATCCACACCACTGTCCTCACTTCTCAGTACTCTCTTACCTCCTTTCCATTGTGTCACTGCTCTCCCTCTCTCTTTTCATCAATTTTTCTGTCCATCTTGCTTGATGAAAAGTTCCAAACCTAAGAACCACAGACTAATAGAGACCTCTCATCAAAGACCAGTGAAGAGCTGCTAACAGAGACTTTCCTTCACATGCAATGCAGTAGAATATTTGACTGGAGTACCAGTAAGTCTGGCTCAGGCAATGAGGAGGGTCAGGAGCTTCATCTCATTCTAAACTTTCTCGTCTCCACCTTGAGTCTTCATGTTTTGGGGGTCCTGCGGCTTCCCTGCCCTCCGTCGAACCCCCCACACATCCAGCCACCACGGCCGGCCACCCCAGTCGCCTTGTTGCCATGCCGACAGAGACACTTCCACAAGACCTGCCAGATAGCAAGGCTGCTGGCCCCGCAACAGCCTTCAATTCTGCTGTACCCCTCCGTATACTCAACAAGGGCCCTGACTACTTCAGAAGACAGGTACTGTTACATTACTCTGGAATCTGCTGAATCTCTCTCTGTCTCTCTCTCTCTATCTCTATCTCTCTTTGTCTCTGTGTGTTAGAGTAAAGAGCTGGCAAACACATTCTGTGTCCTAACTAAGATCAAAGTACAAGAATATTGGGGGGGGGGGGGGTGTTTGTGTTATAATAAAAAACAAAAGATTGAAAATGCAATAAAACAAAATATTTTATGAATTGTATAACATGGTGCAATGCAAAGTAAACTGCTCAAAAAAATCACTTAATTGTGACAGTAGAATACCAAGTCATGTAAACTTCAGTTATATCAATCTGTCCATTCAGGAAGCCAATGTGATTGTGAATCAATTTCACCTGCTTTGGTGCAAATGAAATTGTCAACAGGTGAAATGGAGAGGCAAAGCAAGACATGTGGCGTCTACAGACAATTGTCTTCTCCTTATCCTGTAACCGAGGAGAGCTGGACAGGGCCGTAGACAGGCATCAACCCAG
Source organism: Pleuronectes platessa (assembly GCF_947347685.1). Classification (NCBI taxonomy): domain Eukaryota; kingdom Metazoa; phylum Chordata; class Actinopteri; order Pleuronectiformes; family Pleuronectidae; genus Pleuronectes; species Pleuronectes platessa. Next base: position 24,418,223 of record NC_070638.1, on the reverse strand, counting down.
AAGCATGACCAGTAACTGCTCCTTTGTGGTATGAGGAACAGGAGGAGCACTGCCAAAGCCTGACAAACTGACTTCCAGCAGTTTACTAATGTGCAGGTTTGTGACCAAACTGTCAGGAACAGACTCCATGAGGGTGGCCAGAGGCCTGACGTCCTCTAGTGGAACCTGTGCTCACAGAACCCAGCATCTCGATAAGCATTTGCCAGAGAACACCAGAATTTGCAGGTTCGTCTTAACAGTTGATAGGAGGTTCACACTGAGAACATTTGACAGGCTTGAAAGTACCTGGAGATACCGTGGTCAGGTTACCGTTGGCTATGACACAGAGGTCTGCGCGACCCTCCAAGGATAGGCTTCTCCAGACCATCACTGACCCAATGACAAACCGGTCATGCTGGATGATGTTACAGGCAGCATATCCTCGGAGGGTCGCACAGACCTCTGTGTCATAGCCAACGGTTACCTGACTGCTGCTAGGTACCAGGATGAAATCCTCAGATCAACTGTCAGACCTTATGCTGGTGCAGTGTGGAATCCTGGGTTCCTCTTGGTGAAGGACATTGCCCAGCCTCATGTGGCCAGCGTGTATAGGCCATTGACTGGCCCTCACGTTCCCCTGACCTAAATCCAATTGAGCAACTATGGGACGTTAGGCATAAGTGTATCTAAAGCCGCCAAGTCCTACCACAGACTGTGCAGGAGCTCACTGATGCCCTGATCCAGGTCTGGCAGGAGATCCCCCAGGACACCATCAGGACAGTCCTCAGGAGCATGCCCAGAAGTTGTCTTGAGGCCATACACACTTCTGAGTCACATTATGAGTTGCAAATTCACACAAGATTGATCAGCTTGTGATCACAATTGCTTGCTTCTATTATCAGTGTGGTTTTAAAATAGCCCTCAATGGGTTGATGATTTGGGTTGCCACTGACTGTTGTTACGTCATTTTGTCCTCAACAATTATACAATGTACATCAGTAAAGACTTTCAACTTAAATAATTTGTTCATCAAGATCTGATGTGTGATTTAAGCTCCCTAAAGTTTTTGAGCAGTCTCCTAAGACAAAGTGCCAAACAGAGGATTAATTGAAGTCAGAGTTAATTCTGTCCTGCTCTGTTAAAGTTTACCATGGACCTGGTCCGCTTTAGCCCTTTTGTGATTGCATTTCCACTTCTCTTGTACTCACTATAATCAACAAATTATGGTATTCTTTCTTTAGCTGTGTCCTTTACTGCCATCAACTGACATATACAATTTGGAGTTTAATGTGGAGCAGTTATATTATAACTGACACCTGATAATTATACCTCAGATCAGTAGCAGTACTTACACTGATCCAACAGATAAGACCGGTATTTGCTGATGAGAGCCATCGAGAAATAAATGAGAGTAGCTCCAGTAGTAAAGCAGAGTGTTCTGGTTCTGTTAGCATGATTTCTCATTGGTAAGTGCTGTTGTATAGCTCTACCCTTATGCATGTTGGTTTTACTCTTGACATGTATGGATAGAATATGTGTTTTTAAAAGATGGATGAGTATTGTAATCATTAACTTACATTATGCTTAATCTGTGTCTCAGGTGGAACCTAACCCAAAGCGCCTAAGTGCTGTTGAGAGACTAGAAGCTGATAAAGCCAAGTACGTCAAGAGCCAGGAAGTTATCAATGCCAAGCAAGAGCCTATCAAACCACCCGTGCTGGCAAAGCCTACTGTCTGTCACCCACTGCTGGCCAAGAGAGGCTCTGGGATTGGTGGAGGAGGAAATGGAGGCGGGATACCTTTCAAAGCATCGAATAACAATGCAAAGTCAGACACATGTGCAACAAGCAGTGGCGGCAGTAAACGGGATAATTTAAACCTGGAGATACTCAAAAATCTCCTAAATTCATCGTCCTCTTCGGGCACTGGACCTGAAGGACTAGGAGGTGGAGCTAAGAGTGCTGTACTGATGAGGTCATCGGGGGAAATGGCCAAGAGTTGGATGCCATCAGGGTAAATACTGCATTTCCTTTGTATTGTGTAAATTACTAGATTCAGATCATTGCAACAGTTTTGTAGGAAAAATTTGCTTATATGTTACCCTCTCACTGCCTCTGCCACATCTGCTTAAGCCTCACTAAGCTAAGTAAGCCAACAGTAGATACATGTGAAGCCCAGTCGCTGCTTTCATGTGTCAGTAAAACAGTCAGTTCTTATTTTATTTGAGAGACATTTCTGGGTTGAAACAGACATTGGGCCTCATTCACCAACCGTACAGCTTTTAGTTAAAATGTTCTGTCCACACACTGTAGTCTGTTAATTCTGTAGAGTTTATTTCTGTTCTGAAACTAGAGATTGCTCAGGAGATGTAACTGCACCACACGGTGCGCACCCCAACCAGGTCTGTGGGTTCAGTGCTCCCTGTGTGCACTGCGCACCAAGTGGGACCTAAACCTGCATATTATTCAAACATTTTGTCTGAACCTGGCCCAGTATGTCCGGTCTCACTAGGTCCCATCAGGCCCAGGTCGAGTAACCACAGACGCTCAGTTGAAGGTTCAGTTTCAGTGCTGTGTTTTCAAGCACCTTTCTTTCTTTTTTTCCTTCCCCCTCTGTAGTTGGCAATATTTATTTTGACGTAATTTTTTTTTTGCAATTATACAGCATTCACTGAACGTGTTTTATATTCACTGCTAAAACTGCAAAATGGAACAGCAAATTTCCGTTCAATCATTCCTGACTTCTCAAATGCTCTTTTCAATTTCTGTGATTTCTGTGTGCACACAGCGCTGCAGTCTCATGGCCTTTTATGGGCATTGGTGGGGCATTTACTAACCCTAACCCTAACCCTATGGCAATTAGGAAACACTGACATGTGCTACCAGCTAAAAAGCACATGGCATTCATCAAAATAAGAACAGAAATGCAAATATATCTGCAGTTTAAGAATGAGTCAACACTTATTTAGACTATATCGATGAATGAGACCCGATGAAACAAGTATTTATCTTGGCTCTAAGAAATCCGGTCAATCGTTGATGTATTGTTGTGTGGGGAAGTCTGGATGGATTCTGGAGCAGTGATCTAAAAGAGACGTGGGCATTCAATTCAATTTTGTTTGCCGTGCACCATATCACAACATACATTATCTCAAGGAACATGTACATATGGTAACGGTGGCAGTATTAGTGGTATTATTATACTATGAGGTAACCCTGTGCATTTTTTTTTATATGTGTAGGGCATGTCCACGCTAAAAGGCATATAACCTCCTCATAATTACATTTATTTATTTTTCTTTTTTTTCTTCCTAGGATCCCATTAACATACCGATCTACAATGACACTTAATGAGCGACCTCCAAACTCAGGTCCCAGTCCAAGCACCTCACACTCTCTCCGTTCCTTCTCCCATTCCCTGAAGGTCCCCCCGATCAACAGCGGGGGACGTCATAGTCCACAACCAGGAGGAAACCTCAACCTCAGCAGACGAGTCCTGGATGAACGAGGAGGCAAGGGAGTCGTTGATCGCTCTCGTTCTCCACTACCGCCTCTGCTCACCTCCCACTCCTCCTCTGACCTCTTGCGACTGTGCAATGGCAAGCCCCTCCGCACTGCCCGATCCAGCAGCTCCTCAGCTCCTCCCCTCCCTCCAAAACCTAACCCTGCATCCCTTCCTCCTCCCACACTTTCCTTGTCATTGCGTCCCCCTCAACCAAATCCATCTGCTTCACCCTGTGACAACACCACCCCTCAATCGCTACCTTGTGATCTTGGAGACCCTTCCAATACTTCAATCAATCCCCACCTGGAGGTAGGGCTTGGCTCATCTGTAGCTTGTCGCTCCTCACTACACAGATCTAAATCAGACCTGTCAGACCGGTATGCCCGGGCTGGAGCTGACGTGGAACGCTTTTTTAACTACTGTGGCCTCGACCCAGAGGAGCTAGAGGCAGTTGGTCCAGAGAATTTTGCACGAGCCAATTCAGACATTGTCAGCCTGAACTTCCGATCAGCTTCTATGATCTCCTCTGAATGCGACCGCTCACGGCAATCCTCCAATGATGGATTGTCAGATGGGGATGAGGGTGGGGACAAGGAGGAGGAGGCTGGAGAGCGTGTGCCGTATGGGATCTCAGCTGTGGAACGTAATGCAAGAGTCATAAAGTGGCTTTACAGTATCAAGCAGGCAAGAGAGACACAAAAAGTGTCACATGTTTAGGACAAGCAGTACAGAAAAACTGCCCTGTGTTTTAGAATGGATAGATGGATTATTGAATGGATCAAATAGAAAGTCTGGCAGGTCTATCCAAACTAGGTGAGGAAATAAATGAATAGATTAAGAAACAGACTCTTATCATCCAAGGTCTAGATTAACACCAAGGAAATGTAGGGAAATATGAATGGATGGATAGGAACATAATCATATATTCAAACAAATAAACAAAGGACATATAAATAAGTAAACAGTTTCCCTATGGATACAGTTTAAACCGACAGACACATAAGTCCTAGGACCCATTAAACCACATCTTCACCATAATGGATTACAGGCCTTTCTCACAGAGTACATTTTGGCTGGTCAGACAGGGGTAGAGGGGGGTAAAGCGGTCATTCTCTAACAGAGGGTTGGCACTGCGATCCCAGCCTTCCCCATTCCGCATGCCAAAGTGTCCTTGGGCAAGATACTGAGCCCCAAAACTGCCCCTTTTCATAGAGAAAGTGTTGCAATAGATGCCCTGTATGAATGTGTGTGTGAATGGGTAAATGACAAAAACTAAACTGTTATGCGCAAAAATAGAAAAGCGCAATATAAATACAGACTATTTCATTTTAGTTGCAGGCTGGTTTCTAAATTTTTTTCCAAATACAATCATTGCCCATATCTCTGATGCGTTCTGTGAGTTGATAGCCCTGATTCTTTGCACATTCACGGCTGTTTCCCCAGTTGGAGAAATTGGTGACCATTCAAAGCATTTGAAGTGGGACTGTAAATAGAGACATCATCTAAATATAGTGGCTTCAGGAAGAATTCAGACCCCTCACTTTTTGGGAATTTTTTCTAGTGTTTTGTTGATTCAGTTTTAAATGGATTGAATAAAAAATATACTGTCAGCGTACTAATCCAGCTAATGATTCATAATGACCAAGTGAAAACATGTTTTTTTTAATTTGTTCGTTAACTTGTTCAAAGCTGTCTTCAGACAAATTTGTGTCCGGACCATCTCCACGATTAGCCTTTCACACATGATCAGCGCAGGGGGAGTTCTCTCCTCAGACCCGTTAACAACAGCAAAAAATCCTCTGCGGGATTCAGGGGTGGGGCTGGAGACAGAGGCAGTAAGTAACACGTTCATTCTGCTATGGAGTTCAGGTGATTTTGTATACAGCACATGGACACCACGAACTTGCTTGATCGTCTTCATTGTCTTCTACATGTATGGCTCCACTTTTTAATCATGACATATATGGTTTCCTTTCGTTTTTTTTGCGTCTGTTGTGTGTTAGAAGCATCATCGGTACATCATACTAAAGTAATAGAGCTAAAGTATAGTGCGATTTGTCCCTTCTGAATTACGGATGTTGTCCAGTTGTTGGACTGAGCAACAGGTATTAGTTCCACTTGTGCTTTTCTTGCAATGACATGCCAAAAAGTCCACTTTGGAAAAGGTCCTGCACTCTTAGAAAAACAGATATGGAAATCTATCTGTCAAAAACTAGAAAGCACTTTGGAAAGACAGCTTTGGGAAGCTACTAGATAGTTGTTATAGGTGACTGTTAAATGATTAATTGAGGGTGAGAGGGTTTGAGGGGGGGCGGGGCACTCAAAACAGGTCAATCTGAGGAGGTTTTAGGTAAAAAGGTGCTGTTTTTAAATGATCCTTGTGGTATTTTGACCAAAATATGTTACAGACATTTCATTAAGACCCCAAGGAACCATAGCAACTGTGGTAAAATGGGCAAACGAAGGGTCCTTTAACTATATTACTTTTAACTGGTAATATAGATATCAAAATTACTCATTTAATGCTTTAAAGTGTGTGAAGATTGAGTGACAAAGAAAAAAAGAGGCAGTGAGAGGTTAAGACAGATAGACACATGATATAAAATGTAATATCTCAAACATACTTATCCATACAGCGTTAAGGTATTTGTGCTAACCAGCCAATTTTTATTAACAATGTTCTTATCAACCTGTTAATTTTAAAGCAATTCAACATTGCACTGGAGAGTTTTAGTGTCCTATGATGAGATTTTGTTATTCAGTGGCTGTACTACACTGACAATATTCAGAATGCATTCACAATTTGGTTAAAGGTAGAAAATATTGTTTACAATGTAATGGATCACTTAAGGCTCTACTTTAGTGATTCACTTTACTTGTTTGGTCCACTTAGCTTCTGGTCAGTCTGACATAGTAGATATGTAATGAAAATAGCATGGCATTTAAAGATAAACTGCTCTTAAATGTGTAAGGCTACCAGTCTCTTAAAACTCAGAAAGGTTTGACCCTGATCATATGATAATTTCCCTGATTCATGTTATCTGAACAACGCAGTCCAGTTGCAGTCTCCCTCAGTCAAGGTCAATGCAATGTCTGTAATCCAGATGTTTTTGTCATTTGTGGGTCCATCTTGCTCTGATGATAATGCAGGAGGATATCAGCCAGACTGTCCAATCAATGGCTCACTGATCTGTTCATATGGCGTCATGTTTACTTCTCCTAGTTCAATTATAATATGTCAGTAATGAGTCATTGGGTGAAAACAAAAATCAACCAAACAACAGGTAGGGCCTCAACAGTGAAAATATACTTTTATATCACGTGCAAAGCTGCAGAATCCCTGAGCACATGCAATGAGTCATTTCTTTCACAAGCATAACTGCCCACAACAAAGATTGGCAGTCGGGTAAGATGAACAGTACTCAGCAATTCTCAATAGTAATGTTACAGGACACCAAAACTCTCCTTTCAAAACAAAGTCCGTAAAACTCTGTCATAATGTACACCACCATTCTTATACATGCACACTGAAAGTGATACTTGTGAAACTGTTCATTATCACTATATAGGACGTATTATAAACGGAAAGGGTGATTGTGGTCATGTTATATGTCAGCATTCTCTCCAAAGTTGTTTATAATTGCTTGTCCTATAAATCGCAAACACACAAACTTCCCCAGAGATTCTGCTGTATGTCAAAAAAACACTGTAGGCAGCATTCATCATAAACACCTTGTTGATGTTGATGTTCTCAGCTCTGCTTTCTCTCTGTTGGCAATTCAGTCCCCAAAGCCAGCCACAGAATGTTTAGCTTTAAAAGCCCCCGTGTTTCTCGATAATAAAGAGAGATGGGCTGCCAAATTTGCCTCCGCTATTACCTTTGTCATCTGTATCCATGTCTGTAAGTTACTGATATGCCTCAAAGTCTGAAGTTATATCGATATGAATGCATTGCCTCAGTCACAATTTACCATCAGTGTATCTGTCAACCCACCACCTTCCGTCACCTCATCAACAGCAACAGCTCTGGGTTTGCCTTACTTCACCTCACTATAGGTATATGGTTTGGAATTCACATGGTGATTACATACAGTGCCTTGCATAAGTATTCACCCCCCTTTGACTTTTTCCATTATGTACTGTTACTAACTGGAATTCAAATAGACTTAAATAAACTTTTTCCCGTTTGATCAACAAAACATGCATAGTACTTTGGAGGTGCAAAATACATTTTATTGTGACACAAACAATAATGAGAACAAAAAAGTTGACATCTGTTTGGTGCATAAGTATTCACCCCCCTGTGTCAATACTTGGTAGAACCCCTTTCACTGCAATTACAGCTGCAAGTCTTTTGGGGTATGTCTCTACCAGCTTTGCACATCTAGAGATGGAAAGGTTTGTCCATTCTTCTTGGCAAAAAAGATGAAGCTCAGTCAGATTGGATGGAGACCGTCTGTGAACCGCAATCTTCAAGTCTTGCCATAGATTCTCTATTGGATTGAGGTCTGGGCTTTGACTGGGCCATTTTAAGACATTAACATTCTTTAATCCAAACCATTCCTTTGTAGCTCTGGCTGTATGTTTAGGGTCATTGTCCTGCTGGAAGATGAACCTCCGCCCCAGTCTCAAGTCTTTTGCAGACTGCATCAGATTTTCTTCAAGGATTTCCCTGTATTTGGCTCCATCCATCTTTCCCTCTATTCTGACCAGTTTCCCTGTACCTGCTGAAGAGAAGCATCCCCACAGCATGATGCTACCACCACCATGTTTCACTGTTGGGATGGTGTGCTCAGGGTGATGGGCAGTGTTGGGTTTTGGCCACACATAGCGTTTTGCATTGAGGCCAAAAAGTTCAATTTTGGTCTCATCTAACCAGAGCACCTACTTCCACATGTTTGCTGTGTCTCCCACATGGCTTCTGGCAAACTCCAAATGGGATTTTTTTATGGATCCCTTTCAACAATGGCTTTCTTCTTGCCACTCTTCCATAAAGGCCAGATTTGTGGAGTAGAAGACTAATAGTTGTCCTGTGGACAGATTCTCCCAACTCAGCTGTGGATCTCTGCAACTCCTCCAGAGTAACCATGGGCCTCCTGGTTGCTTCTCTGATTAATTTTCTCCTTGTCCGACTCTTCAGTTTGGGTGGACGGCCTCCTCTTGGTAGGTTTGCGGTTGTGCCATATTCTTTCCATTTTCTTATGATGGATTTTATGGTGCTCAGAGAGATGTTCAAAGCTCTGGATATTTTTTTATAACCTAACCCTGCTTCATATTTCTCCACAACTTTATCCCTGACCTGTTTGGTGAGCTCCTTGGTCTTCATGATGCTGTTTGTTCAGTAATGATCTCCAACAAAAAACAACGAGTCCGTCACAGAACAGGTGTATTTATACTGAGATTAAATTGCAGACAGGTGGACCCTATTTACTAATTATGTGACTTGCAAATGTGACTTGTGAATGCAATTGGTCGCACCAGATCTTTGTTAGGGGTTTCACAGTAAAGGGGGTGAATACATATGCACTCAACACTTTTCAGATTTTTATTTGTAAATAATTGTGAAATCCATGTAATATTTCCCCCCACTTCCAAATGATGCACTATTTTGTGTTGGTCCATTACATAAACTCACGATGAAATAAATTTTAATCTGTGGTTATACCATGACGAAATGTAGAAAAGTCCAAAGGGGGTGAATACTTATGCAAGGCACTGTAGTGTGTAAGAGATAGCAGGGAAAGATGAGGCACAATTTAGTTAAATGGACTATTGGCTTTTCTGCCATAACTATCAGCTTGGCTACTGTCAATAAACATCTCAACTAATTTGAAACTAGAAACATTCAGCTCAGTACTGCGATAAGGCAGAGCAAACCATCCAGTTGTATTATTAAATTATTGAAATTATATTTGTTAAAGGAAAGTTGTAATCCACCATTGAAACCAAAAGTGATATACTCATCATTTGATGAAAAGGAAAGGTTAGTAGAAGTATGGCCTTGAAATAAAACAAGAGAACATCTAACATGTTCCAAAAAAGCTGTCATGTCATTAAATTTCACTTTGAATGCACTCTTCTCACTAAATTAGACTCAAGTGGAAGTGAAGTGGCCAGCCGGGAGACTCTCCCCCTCTCCTCATTCTGACCTTAGGGTGGTGCCTGCACGTTGGACCCCCCCTCTCAAACCCCCGGCCGGACTCCAGTAAATCCTGCTGCTTCTCAACATATGCATTAATAACAATATTGTACTGTTCTGGCAGTATAATCATGCTTCACAGTCACTGCTGTTATTTTTGCTTGGATTGACAGTTCTTTTGTGTTACCTGCTTTGTTAAACTTTTTTCTTGTGTGTGTACATGCTGTAAGAAAATGTATATAAAGCCATGCGTTGGATTACATTTTTCCTCTGTCTGAAGGTCTATGTTAAGAAAAGATATAAAAAGATTAAAAAAATCTGATGTTTGCCCTTAGTACAGACGTTTCAGATCAAACTGGGGCAGGATTATTTCAGAGAATATGAGACTATGTTTTTCAACCTGAAAACTGCAAATTTTTGCCTGACTGAAAAGAAAAAACATGTCAATGTTCAGTTTATTTTGCATTATTTCAATGAATGTTTTTGATTGCCATCTTTTTGTCATTGTTGCGTTTTTTCATGGGATTATTACTTGAAGGAAAATGTGGCATAATAACAAACTAGGGCTATGCTGTAGCACTTACAGGCCCGAGCCCACGCAAGTTGAACCCTGATCGGTCGGTGGAGAGAGCAATCGATGACCAAGAGCACGTCTCCGTATTGCATAAGTTTTGCGCACAGCGGCAAGGATAAACGCTTTACTTCCTGTGTCCGTCACGCGATGTCGATCCTTGCCTGCCAATTGCTCATTACGGTCCATGCTATCAAATAGCACATCAATCTGTGGAAATTTTATGTAAATTGAATGATGTTTATAAAACAAAGCTTACTTCCTGTTGCCAGTAGGTGGCGCAATCACTTATTATATACAGACATATAGATCTGCTCAAGTAGGTGCTCTGATGTAGCGTGAGCAATTTCGTCTCAATTGGACAATGTTACCACAACCTCATTTTCACACTGATCGTTTTGACCCTGAACTAATATTTATATATGGAGCTGCTCAGGTCAGGAATGTGATCATAGGTCAGTAGTTCGGAGATGGTTGGATAATGCAGAGTGGATTAACAAAGAACTTCCTGTTTCATGGGCGAATCAGTAGCAGGCGCTATGACACTGAGGAAATATTGACACATAGAGCTGTTCAGGCTTGGACTCTAATCATGTGACAGAAGTTTGGTAGTGATACGACAATGCACAGTGGACAACATCGTGTCATAACTTGACACAATTTAAACATTGATCCTTCGCCGCACATCAATGTTTACACGGTTTGAGGTAATTTCACAATTCTGACCATGATCCAATGACTTGTCTCAGCTCATTTGAGCTGTATATTGTAAAGCAGCCAAGAGCAGTTCATCAAAGTATAAAATATGTCACTTCCTGTAGCCAGCAGCATTTTTTTTATTGTATGTTTATTGAGCACAATATAAAATGAGGACATAAAAGAGTACAATGCTCACAGTTTTTCAAATTTTTACAATTAACAGTAACCCCCCACCCCCAGCCCTCCTCCCACACACCCACCCAACTCTACCTGTCTCTAGGTGAAGGGAAAAGAAAAAATAAACAAACACATTAAAAAAAATAAACTAGAAACAAAACAAAAAACAAATAAGATTAAACTAAAGAAAGGCTAACACTGATGATGTAAGTTTTAGTGGTATGTCAGCAGAACTCAGATATCTGACTCCTCAGGTGTAATATCTAATGAGTCTATAATGAACAACAAGGGGTTCCAGATTTTAACAAATTTCCTCAGAGAGCCCTTGAGGGAAAACCTTAATCTCTCCAGCTTTAAGTTGTGTAGAACTTCCTTCACCCATCGAGTGTAGGATGGGGGCAAGTTGTGCTTCCAGTTAATCAAAATTAAGCGCCTAGCCAACAGAGTGCAAAAGGCCATAGAATGTCGTGCCTCAGCCGTTAGGATGCTGTTGTGTGGGATACCAAAGAGGGCAGAGAGGGGACGGGGGACGGCCACAAAATGGTAAGCAATTTGAAGGGTATTGAATATTTTGGACCAGAAGTCTGTAAGATTTGGACATGACCAAAACATGTGTATGAGATCGGCAGGGGACTGGTTGCATCTATTACAAGCAGTGTTGCCACAGTTTTAGTTGAAAAAGTTACTTTACAGATTACATTATTTTAAAAGTAACTTAGGAAACAGTGAGGCTCCGTCTAAAGCCGACAAAATCTGTGTATTAATGAATTAACACATTTGTTTAATCTGAGGAATTAAAGTGAAAGTGCAACGAGCCGCTGCTCAGGAAAGAAATGATCAGAATGGTGAATTAACATTATATTTATTTCTGAACTTTGATCAGATCATACTTATTCAGTTTGAGAGATGCATGTTTAGATAAGCATTTTTTCTTCTGCCTGAACCTTTTCAGTCACTAATGGCCCAACTGTCAATGGCAGAAAAAGGCCAGACAATCCGTTTGAATTTAATCAAACTGCAACAAATTTCACACACTCATAGATATCAGTTCCCTGAACTCATCAAGATCAATGAAGTATTTCCGGGGAATAGTCTCTCAATGTTAAAGAACGTGAAAAAAAAAATCCTCGATATGAATCGGCCCCCAAATAAATTGGGTTCTTCTCTAACACACCATTTTTTTTGCAACCCATTGCACAGCATTGTTAAAAGCAAGACACCGCAGGGAATTGAACCCTGTCCCCACAAAGTCAGGAGTGCCACCACCGGGGTCTTCTGCTTTTTTGTTTTTGCTGTAATACGGGCAAAAGCAAAACCTGGAGGAACAAAACCAAGGCTTTGTTCCCCCAGTAAAAGAAAACCACTCAGCACCTGGCTGCTATATTATTCTGTCACCTCATTGGGATTTATCTCGGTCAGGAGGACCTGTGGCCAAGGAGAAATGCTAGTAAAGCATTATTGCTACTAATTATTTGAGGTTAACATAAAGCCAGTTCCAATTGCAGAAGTTCATTATGAAAAGTTAAGCCAGCACCTTACTACCTGCTCCAGGTTAGAGGACTTCACTTGTTCTTGAGCCAGTCTCGCACTCTTATTTCTGTGAAGAGAAGTGCAGGGATAAACCCAACCAAACCCAATAGCAATATAAACTACTGCAACACATTTGCACTGCATTTTAGACCAAATTGAAGCTGCACCATGCCTTCCTCAGCTACTGAGGAAGGCTGTTGCGCAATTTCAAGGTCTTAATATGAGCAACCTACCACCTGCACAGTTTCAAAAGGGCTAGCAGCTGAGGGCTAATCATTTCAATCCATTGGTCAAAAAGCAATCTGAATCCCATTGTTCAAACTGCATGTTGGTTGAGATAATTCCTGTGTTGTCTCACGTAGACCGCATTCTTCCTCCGGACTGTTCTGCAAGATCAAACAAAAGGTAGACAAGAAACACCCCCTATGCCCCCCAAGGTAATCGTAGAACTGACCATTGATATCCTTGCCCATAAGCTTTACTGCAGATAATGTCAGAATCAATGAAGGTCCATCAGATCTTCCCCTGATGGACTAGAAATATGAATACATACAAGTGACCTTACGTGATGCTTGATGCGCAAGGAAACTTGTACAAACAATTAGTTAGGAGTTCCTGGTGATATTGGGTATTGGAAAGCGCACAGGACACAGCACACTGAAAAATGCAAAGGAAAAAGCCTCTCCCCACAATACCCTTCCCCAAATACTAGCAGTACAGCACTACAAGACAATACCTGGAATTACAGTAATTCAAATTACAACAGTTCCCCTCCCAAACCAACACAGCAACTTGAAGCCTGTACAGAACTACAATGACTTCTGGAAAAGAGACTTGTTACCGCACTCCCTGGGAAAACAGAACGTCTTGCTACATCTGGAGACTAGTTGGTGCACCTGGAAGTTTCCTATTCAAGGCCTTTTGTGCTGGTAACATGGAGCTGTGAATTCTAGGGAGAGACTGATTAAGTCCCCCCCCCCCATAACAGGCCATAGTGTAACATAAATGTAAACACAGACCTTTATTGTCTTAACTGCATCTTTAGTTTTTCAAGGACAAAGTTGCTTCCTTTGTTTACAAAACGAAAGTAATTCGTCTCCTATCATTGCTGTATTTAGATTAAGACTTTTAAGTGATTTCTCATAATTTACTTTTCTCTCTTTTATGTAGCTTTAAAAAAAAAAGACGACTGAATTGACCAAGATTACACTAATAGTCTTGGTATCTATACCTTAATTGTTATATGAATTAATCCTTGACTTTGAGATGATTCTGCATTAATTTATGCTTTTTTTTAGTTAGTTGACTCCAGTAATATATGTAGGGGAGAGCGGGGTAATGTGGGACATCGGGTAATGTGAGACACCCCCTGTATCTAGGCAACGGAACACATTTGTGGTCATGTGACCATTATGTTTTCAAGCCCCTCCCATTCCCCCCTTGCCATGAAGGAGAAGTTGGTGCTGGTGCTGTGGAAAGTAGGTTTTTTCACAAAAATGTTTTTTTTGCATGTAAAAGTAAATTTTCTTGCTTTGAAATTAATCAACTGTTGTGTCAAAACAAATTGAATCAGGTAGAAAAACTTATATCATACATGTTGGTGAACTTCCAACATATAAAACCATGTGATTGATGCTAGCTGAAGATTAGCCTGAATTGCTAAGAGATGTTTTTATCTAAAACGGTGGCTTCGGGGTAAAGTGGGACAATTGCTGTGGGGTAAAGTGGGACACTGTCTCACTTTACCCCACCATGAAGCACAAGTTAAGTTTAGTCTTAAACATATTTTAGTGTTATATTACATTACATATGTTTTATTTTTAATGTCATTAACATTGTAGAAAAGCCATCATGCCAAGAAACTACACCAGGAAGACAACCTGAGGCCAAACACCCCTCGCAGAGATGGAGAGTGCAGCCGCTGAGGTCATGCAAGGAAAGAAGTCCTTAAGAAAAGCTGGAAGGGATAGAAATATTGATAAGACAACCCTCAAAAGATTCATAAAGAAAAAGAGAAAGGGAAAGTAAAATCAGTAGCCTGGGGTGCAGTAGCTGAGGTAAAGAGAATATTCACAGATGAGATGGAGGAGCAGCTTGCCAAACACTTGAAACAACTAGCTGACCAGTTCCATGGCCTTGCTCCAGTTAAGTGCCGTGAACTGGCATTTGAATACACAGAGAAAAACAATATCCCTGTCCTTGCCAATTGGACAGAGAAACAATGTGCAGCTAAGCTAGGGTATGCAAAGATCACATGAATCATAATAATCATAAATGTGCTTAATTGACCAATCCCCATGATTCTGTTACTAGTCTGATATTCGTGGTTGTCAATCTAGCTGTCAGTTTTTTAACTATTACAACATGTGTTGTTATGGTAGTTTTAAAGTGGAAAAAGTAAGTGGACCACTTTACCCCGTAGCTGGGGTAAAGTGGGACACAAGACCACTTTTTTTAAAACAATCATATTTTCACTGCCCTTTGTCCTGAAGACATTCTGATCATTGCCATTGCTAGAAAACATCCTGAATTAATGGGAAATGTGTTAATTTTACTGATATATCATTTTAGCTCGCCTAGAGGGGAGCAAATGTAAAAAATGTCCCACATTAACCCGCTCTCCCCTATATTAAATTTGATCTGGATTAAGATTAAATTTAATATAGATTAAATCCTTATTGTTGGTAACTGCAAAGTTACCAACAACAGCGTCATTCCAATAACGAGGCAGTTGAATAAAAATGCCCTTTAAAAAACTTTAGGATTCTGAGATTGAGATTAAGGGAATATGAAAATCTTAAGAAGAAAATCTATTTGTGTTTTCTTATCTTTCATTAAGTTTTAAGGTAAAACATCAAGCCCGAATTATTTCTTTATACGATCGTTTGACAACCAGATTTCGGGATTACTGTTGTGTTCTTTTTAAATATATGCCACTGCCAGTTTTTAGAACTCTGAACAATGTTATCATCCTTTTACCAACTATTCTAGTTTTATATTATTTGAAAAAAGGTACGTTTAGCAACATTCATACAAATTTTAAATGCATGCGAGTTAGCTGTAAGGTAAATTTTTATCAGCAGTCACTTTGCCAGATGATATTAGTTATCCTGCACTTTCAAAATATCCTGGAATAGTAGAATATAATTTGCTTCACCCGCGGATAAGTTCTACTTAAAAGAAATTGAAATTGAAATTGAGTGACCTCACGTGACGCTTGATTCGCAAGGGAACTTTTACAAACAATTAGTTAGGAGTTTCTGGTGATATTGGGTATTGGAAAGCGCACAGGACACAGCACACTGAAAAATGCAAAGGAAAAAGCCTCTCCCCACAATACCCTTCCCCAAATACAAGCAGTACAGCACTATAAGACAATCACTGGAATTACAGTTATCCTAATTACAACTGCCTTCAGAGGGACAACTGTTTGACTGAATACAATTCAAAGTGGTAACCTTTTTCCAGAAGAAGCTTTTAAATACCACAGACCTGAACGCGACGTATTCCTCCTTTATGAATCGTAGGTGTAGACTTGAATGTAGATTTCGGAAATGATGGCCCATATAACTTAATCTGCAAGAGTCACAAATACACAGTTCCCCTCCCTACCCAACACAGCAACTTGAAGCCTGTACAGAACTACAATGACTTCTAGTAAAGAGACTTGTTACCGCACTCCCTGGGAAAACAGAACATCTTGCTACATCTGGAGACTAGTTCTGAAGCTGCTATCCTGCGATAGTGTCCATCTTATTGGTGCACCTGGAAGTTTCCTATTCCTACCCCCCCCCCAATATCAGACCATAGTGTAATGGATAATTATGAGGTATATACAGGATAGTTACACCCACATGTACATTTCATGCATTAACTGACTGCTGGGTTAAGAGGTAGATGTAGCTGATGTACCAATGAGGGGCTGTTGCTGAAGCACTGAAGGGTTGTGGTATACACGCAATCGGCTGCACAGGAAACCATCCACTCTCACTCCAATGCTGAAACATCTCTAAAAGTAATTTAAAAGCGAAATGACTGAGAGTGATACAGAGATACCTCTACCCATTATACGAACCACCGACTTGCTTTAACGTGTGAAGCTAGAAGATTTGTCTCTCTTCACTGGCTGGCTTATTCTAGAACTGCTGCTTCCGTGATGGTCCCTCTGTACTGCACCTCTGCCCTGTACCTCTGCCTCTCTCTGGTGTACACATCGCCAACAGCTGCTTCATTCAGAGGAAAATCCTTCCGGTTCAAAATCAAAAGGAAAATCCTTTGGGTTCAAAATCATAGGATAATCCTTTGGGTTCAAAATCAAGGGAAAATCCTTTGAATGAAAAATGACTGTATTCTATACAGCATAGGTAATTATGAGCCATCTGCAGTTGAATAAAAATGCCCTTTAAAAACTTGGGATTCTGAGATTGAGATTAAGGGCCTCTGGCTCTTGCTCCATACCTGTGAAACAAATATGATCAAAACACCAATCACTGATTGTGTCCAGTTTTATTAGAGGTAATAAATTTAATAAAATGTTTGCACTAAATAAACTAAAATGTGGTTTTTCGGCATCCTGCACTTTCAAATATACCGGAATAGTAGTACATAATTTACCTAGTTTTTACAGATTACCTTTACCAAGTGTGCATTTCACCGGTAAAATGTTGCTACTGTACTAGTTAATTCCCCAACCAAAGGACTTCTGCCAAAAGTGTTCCATAAAATGAATAATCCAAACTCGTTGGGGTCAAATGACTGAAGGCCCCTCAATCCAACATAACAATGTTATTATGATGACCCCAAAGTTATCACCGATGCCCAAATGTTTTTTTGTTGGCACTTTGATACTACATGCTGTCATGTTGCCAAAAGTCAGATAATCACATCATTGATTTATGGCTATACTAACAAACAGAAAAGAAAAAAATAAATGAACAGAAGGTATTTATGTACTCTTTTATTCACAGCTGTCATTGTGCTACCTAAGACATCTGCCATCCTGTGCAATTAACTGATTTCAAAAAAGCACTTCTACCCACGGTAAAATCTGTCATCTTTGATTCACAGAGTGAAATGCAAACAAGTAGTAAATAATGTGAAAAATTCTAAGACAATTTTGACTGTTTTCTCAACCATGGCAGCTTGGAGGACATCAAGAGCAGTGTGGCAGACTGTGCACCAGGTTTTTGTCAATTTAAAGATGGTCCTGACACAGAGCTGGAGGAGGATGGCTCTGTTGCTGCGTGAAATGTTGAACAGCAGAGCAGATAGTTCAGGTGCCGGAAGACGTCATAGATCAGCTGCTGACATTGATGAAGAGGTGCCCAACATCTGGCTGTACCTCACTTAGGTGATCCGCCCTCTGCCTTCGGAGGCGTCTCCATTGATCAGCTTATTCAAGTATCTTGTAAAAAACCTTCTAGAAATAAAAGTTTAACATTCCTGATCCCTTCTCTGCTTGGTCACATCATTAATCCAGCTATGAGGACAATAGAAGGAAACCTATGAAGAGTATAGAGGATCTAGAATTTTACATCACAACAGTATCTTCGGTACCAATATTTCCATAGACATGACAAAACCTGAGTTATTGCCTTGCAGTATCAGTTTACATACATTTCTTTAAGTTTTATTTGAGGACAAATTAATATTTGTATCAAATTTGATGAGGGGTTAGGGTTAGAAGAACCAGAGACTCCATCCCCCTCAAAGCATCAGTGGTTTAGATAATGGATGGATGATGAAGTGTCTCCCATCACGATGGTTCACTAGCTCACCACAGTTGTCATCTTCTGACTCTGGTAAAAAATTGAGTTGGATCAGTAGCTACATTAATGTCAGCGTGAATTTAGTCCAGAGGTTGAATCAGACTTTTTTATTGTAGATAGCATCAACATATCAAGCCTCATAAATAACATTTATTTGTACTTCTGCATTGAATCTTTAGTTTGACCTTTTACTAAAACCAGATGGACTCTGGAGATCTCTTGTTATTATTGTTATTGTCATTATTATCACTATTATTATTATTCACCTTGTTATTAGAGCAAGGAGATAAAAGGACAGATTTGAAAATGGTACAGATCTTCTCCAACTCTCCAATATAAAAAAGCATATTTCACAAAACAGTCATTTAATTCTATTCAAACTTTCCCTTATTTTTAATCTTATATGTTCAGTCTGTTCAGTTTAGTGGGAGTGGGAGAAGATTCCTTGGTGCCAACTTGTTTGAGACCAGATTCAACCGATTGGACGTCTGACAAACTTTCGCCTTGTCCACGAGAGAAGCTAAATCATCACACAGGTTTCAGAACCATATCACATCGCAATCTAACACACTCCCACCATCACCCAGAGGGCCCACGTGGACGCCTGTCAGTCTTGAAACGCTTCCAAGGTCATTCCAAAAGCTGTGGGGCCCCACTGAACCCCGGCCAACTGTGAACGAAAGGAGAATATTTGCGAGACAGCGGTGAATCTTCCCAGAAGTGGTCATCCTGCCAAAACCTCACTGAGCACGTGAAAGTATAAGCATGAAAATCATGAAAAACGTCAACACAAAGCCTTCGTTTCAACAGTCAGCCGGCATCTCGGGGCTTGGCTTCGTTCAGCGTTCAAGAAACCACCACCGAGAGGAGGCCGGAGACAATGAGTCGTGGAAGAGAACCAAGACAGAAACCACTGCAAACATATTTGTGATCCTGAGTGTGTTGGCAAACGCACAACAGGCCTCATAAAATACCTGCTGTTAATGGCACAAAGACAAACGGTGCAATCATATTGAGATTTATATTCATACTCTAGTGTGTGTGTGTGTGTGTGTGTATGTGTGTATGTGTGTGTGTGTGTGTGTGTATGTGTGTGTGTGTGTGTGTAACAGCAACAAACTCCAAACCAGCTTGTCCCTAGTGTAAATGCTGACACATCAGTAACACTCAACACTCACTTTTTGGGGTCGCCAGCAACTCCTGCAAATCAACTGATTTCACCCATTCCAACAACTCATCTTACTTACTCATGCTACAAATATTCATCTTTTTCTGCATTTGTCTGTCTCCCCTTTAGTCTTGTTAGGTTGTTAAATCTACCACACTGCTGCAAACACTTTATTTTTTTCCACTTTCCCTTGTGGCGGCCCGAGCCAGGGTGACTGTTACACTCCCCGATAAGGGAATGAATGAAATTCATTGTTGTGAGTTGCTTGTGCCAGGTGTCAGGCGTGTTGGTTTATCCTAAATAAGAAATGAGCCGGACTGGTCAAATTCAAGTATTTATTGAGACGCAATGAAAGTTGAACAAAATAGCTATGGACAATTATCACAGCCTAGGCTAAATCAGTTAGTGAAAGGTAGTCAATAATGGCCCGAGCAGAAGGTGCTCTATATAATTATAACAGTAGATTTAATGTGATTGGTTTAAAATATTGGAGGAGAGTCACCGCAAATCACTTTGGTTCTCCCTTATTGGTTCAAAGCTGTAGTCCCACACCTCTTGTCACGGAATCCAGGGGGTGACAAGAAGCCGTCCTCCGTCACGCTCCTACTCTATGCTGCCGGTTGCTAGACAATTTTCTCTCCCCTGATCAGGGCCGGGTCTAGGCAGGGGCAAGAGGGGGCCTGGCCCCCTCAAATAAATGTTGTGCCCCCTCAAACTAAATAGGGTTAGGGTTAGGGTTAGGCACAATGCCCCCTCAAGATTTGTGGCTGCCCCCTCATACATGCCTGTCTAGACCCGGCCCTGCTCCTGATAGTTCGATGTTGTTTCATAAACTAGCCTTGAGTAGAAAATATTATTTTCCTGCTCCCTCGGCTGTACGTTCTGATGGTACAGACATTCAAAACAACTTAACCAAACAATGTCAACCTGACTTTGCCCCAGATGTGACAGTTCCTTCAACTACAGGAATTATGCTTTTAAATCAGAAGTTAGAATTTAGAACAATTAAAAGATTCATTATTAACACTATGCAGTAAGGGTTATTTATAAATCATTTGTGTGAAGGCCTTATCTGGCTCACACTGCTCATGCCCCCCCCCCCCCCCCCCCCCTCCTGTCTTTATTGGTTAAGAGTTCAGTCAGACCCACATACCAGCTAGAATTTAAATTCCTAACACAGGCCAAGCTAAAACTACTTACTCTTATTTTGTCAAGTTTATGTTTTTCTTCAGTTACTAAATGTATGATTTACACCTTTATCAGTGTTGCCACAGTTACTTTGAAAAAGTAACTTAGTTACTTTACAGATTACTTCATTTTAAAAGTAACTTAGTGACTTTACAGATTACTTCATTTTAAAAGTAACTAAGTTAGATTACAAGTTACTTTATTAGTTACATTCAGCAGCTGCCGACAACACCCAAGCCACCTCAACATAGCGGGCGCCGTAGCTGAGGTGATCCGTTAGAAGGGCCCGACACGCGTCTAGAGTCGCTGCAGCCGACCGCCGTACCCGGTCCCCTCCAACCGGTCCCCGCCTTCCGCACCGCTGATGGACACAGCCCCGCAGCCCAAGACAAAGAAAGCCCCTGTACCAGCGACGCCGTGAGGCGCCGCGGACGATGAGGTTCACCCTACCGGCCAACGATAGAGGCAAAATAGACCATCTATGAAAGTCCTCCTCAACTCTGCCAAGCAATTGGACAACATTTTTATTGAAAGTGTCTGTTAGAGACCTTGCTATAAGTATACCCAAATATTTAAAACCGTTATCCACTCTTTTAAAGGGAACTATGTTGTCTGGCAAATCACCAACTAAGTTATTAATTGCAAATAACTCACTCTTTCCAAAGTTGAGTTTGTAGCCAAATTGCTTTAGAATGTCCAAAACTTGGCGCTGTGATTTTAAGTCATGGTTTCTGTGTAGATGTCATCAAGCTAGGGCTCTTGTCTGACATGTCTAGTTTGGACTCGATTGGACCATGTATGTCCGAGATAAAGAACCTTATGTTTTGATGGCGTTTAATCAAAAAATGTTGCCACTGAGAAGATGTCGTGTGGGTACGATGGCATGTAGAGCGTATCTCGTACCTGCGCTGTGTGTTGTCTTGAACAGGGGTCTTCAACGTTTTTCAGGCCAAGGACCCCCAAACTGGGCAAGAGATGGAGCAGGGACCCCCTACTATATATATATATATATATATATATATATATATATATATATATATATATATATATATACAGTAGGGGAGAGCGGGGTAATGTGGGACATTTTTTACATTTGCTCCCTTCTTCTAGGCGAGCTAAAATGATATATCAGTAAAATTTACACATTTCCCATTAATTCAGGATGTTTTCTAGCAATGGAAATGATCAGTATGTCTTCAGGACAAAGGGCAGTGAAAACATGATTGTTTTAAATAAAGTGGTCTTGTGTCCCACTTACTTTTTCCACTTTAAAACTACCATAACAATACATGTTGTAATAGTTAAAATCCCGACAGCTAGATTGACAACCACTAATATAGGACTAGTAACAGAATCATGGGGATTGGTCAATTAAGCACATTTATGATTATTATGATTCATGTGATCTCTTACAGACCCTAGCTTACCTGCACATTGTTTCTCTGTCCAATTGGCAGGGACAGGGATATTGTTTTTCTCTGCGTATTCAAATGCCAGTTCACGGCACTTAACTGGAGCAAGGCCATGGAACTGGTCAGCTAGTTGTTTCAAGTGTTTGGCAAGCTCCTCCTCCATCTCATTTGTGAATATTCTCTTTACCTCAGCTACTGCACCCCAGGCTACTGATTTTACTTTCCCTTTCTCTTTTTTCTTTATGAATCTTTTGAAGGTTTTCTTGTCAATATTTCTATCCCTTCCAGCTTTTCTTAAGGACTTCTTTCCTTGCATGACCTCAGCGGCTGCAGTCTCCATCTCTGCGAGGGGTGTTTGGCCCCAGGTTGTCTTCCTGGTGTAGTTTCTTGGCATGATGGCTTTTCTACAATGTTTATGACATCAAAAATAAAACATATATAATGTAATATAACACTAGAAAATGTTTAAGACTAAACTTAACTTGTGCTTCATGGTGGGGTAAAGTGAGACACTGTCCCACTTTACCCCACAGCCACTGTTTTAGAAAAACAACATCTCTTAGCAATTCAGGCTAATCTTCAGCTAGCATCAATCACATGGTTTTATATGTTGTATGTTGGAAGTTCACCAACATGTATGATATAAGGTTTTCTACCTGATTCAATTTGTTTTGACACAACAGTTGATTAAGTTCAAAGCAAGAAAATGTTACTTTTACATGCAAAAACCTATTTTTTGTGAAAAAAAAAAAAACTTTCCACAGCACCAGCACCAACTTCTCCTTCATGGCAAGGGGGGAATTGGAGGGGCTTGAAAATATATTTGTCAAATGACCACAAATTTGTTCCGTTGCCTAGATACAGGGGGTTTCTCACATTACCTGATGTCCCACATTACCCCGCTCTCCCCTATAAAATTGTGTTTTATATTAAACTGGGCCTAGTGCCTTGTATAAACATAGCTACCCTGTTATTGTGCAATCAATACTAAGCTTATCAAATATTGCAAGGGTTCATTTATTAATTTTTTTTATTTAAACATGTGCAAGTTACAGGGTGGCCATGCCACTGCCATTTGTAAACATACATCTTGCATACAACACTGAGCTTTTAAAGTAATTCACAGATTCATGCTTTATTTTAAACATGCATGTAGAAGAGACAGTGAATCCTCAAGCCATCTGTGGATGGCACACATACGCCCACATTAGTGAGATGTCGGACCCTGATGGGTAGCACACAACTTATCTAATCTTGGACGGATGGAGATTGTCAGGCAGAGGGTCATATCAGCCTCACAATATGTTGGATGCATGTAAATGTGTATTTAAAGACATTTAAATTTGTGGGGAAAAAATTGGTTCGAAAATAATAATACATTTTTTTTTTACAAAGGATTATAAAAATTGTCTAATCAATCAAAGATTTCGCGACCCCCCTGCAGTCCCTCTGCAGACCCCCTAGGGGTCGGGGACCCCCTGTTGAAGACCTCCTGTCTAGAAGATGTATCACCACCGATCCTCTCTTTTGTGCTATTCCACTGCACTTGCTTCCGTCTGCTAACTCCACTGAGTGGGTCTCTGGCTGGAACGAGTTGTCGAAGCTCTGGAACTTGTTGATGTCATTCACGATGTGGGAAGTCGCCCCCGCATCCACCATGATGCCTTTCATTTTCACGTAACCTGGTGGTCTTTCACTCTTAACATATTTGGCCATGAAGAGGTGGTCTTGGTCGCCACCTTGCTCCTCTGCAACTTTTCTGACGCCATCTTGTCCCCCTTTTTTCTTAAAAAGTGATTATGCATTCATATTGTTCTTACAGTAATTGCACCACACTTTTCTGTAACACTTTCTCGCCATGTTGCCCTTTATTCCACACTTGAATCAAGTAATGTTGGCATCTTATTTTCTGTTACTGTGTGGCTTGCTGTGGCCTCCGCTCTGTCTAGTATACATTTTCATCACTTTTTCTGTAGTTGGTTCTGTCATTAAAATTTTCTCTGATACCTCATAGATTTGTAGTCTTCTTTTGAAGTCTGCAAACGTAACGCAATCTTAATTTTGCGTCACATAGACAGCTAGCGGCTTGAACGAGTCTGGTAGCCCGCCTAGCGTCATGGCAACGATCAGTCCATCACTCATGGTCTCTCCTGCCTCTCTTAATGCTGTAATGATGTTCTCTGCTCTTATTAAATAGTCAGTAACAGTCTTGCTGTCTGCCATACGAAGCTTGGTTAATGATGTGTACATATTTATAATCCGTTGCTTGCTCTTCCCTGAATAATGTTCTTTAATTATACACAGGGCTTTCCTGCAATCATCTGCAGCCTCGTGTCTGATTAGCGATAGGCTTTTATCGTCTATTAGCCTTACCAGCTCGGCATAGCAGTCGGCATTCTCGTAAGATAGTCTCCTTTAAATTCAGAATGTGCAAGCAGCGTCGGAACCGCGTTTCCCAAAGGTAAAATTTCTCCTCAGACCTCAGATAAAAGCTGGGGTGCTGGAACTCCTGTTGCTCGGTTAGCCATCTTATCATCCGGTTAAATTCTTCTAGCTTCTTCTTTTACTAGCTATCGCATTATACGTCACATTAAACTTATTCACGCTCGCTTATCTTCCACCCTGGGCCCATAACCTGGTAAGTTATCTGACTTGCGCAGCTATAACTTGGCATGAAAGTATAAGCGGAGCGTCTGTTTTATAAGTATTTATTCCTTACATGAGCACCGGCTATATCCATCCGTCTCTGCACAGCATACAAGTGAACTAACAACATACAAGTCATACACGCAGGTATGAGAAACCGTAACACCTCAAATATAACAGCCAATGCTATTACCGTAATACATTGATAAGAGCTATCCATAATGATAGTTCTACATTAACATCTAGGTTACTCCTCTGGATAAAACACGCAATGCAATAAACCCCCCTCTAACAAAACCAAGGAACAGCAAGAATCCATTTTGCAGCCTATACACAGAGGGGAAGCATGCCTGGAGCTGCAGGATGCATGTGTGGGATCTTACCGTCCTCCTTTCCATATCCCCAGTGGCTCCCTGTCATTGTCCCTGTTTGACGAGACAAGTGTGACCGAGCTGACCGTCGCTGCTTGACTCGTGCACTCTGCTGCGCACTCGGAGGACGGAAACGACCATCAGCCGGTGGAGCTGTTGATGAAGTTTATGTATTGAGCAAAGGGGAAGGGCAATTATCCCCATATTGAAACGCCCCCAACACAGACACAAATACACAAACACACAGGAGCCCACATGCACGAGACATGCACGTTTCTATACGGTTGCACAAATTGTTGTTTTCTCTACCCTAGAATGGGCCTTTATATTTAAATACTTTATATGTACATCTGGAGTGGGTTCTCTCTACAGACGCCAACATGTTTTTTACAGTAGCCTAGGTGAGGAGTATTCAGCTGCAGCATGCAATTTCACCACTAGATGTCAATAAATTCTACACAGTGAACTTTTAACCATCACAACTAAATGCCTAATGAGAACAGCAACACTGCGGTGTACTCACGTGAGCAGCTCCCAAAGCACAAAGATCCCTGGGGAGAGGAGAGTTAGGAGACAAGGATCACAAGCAGCAAGGATGGTGAGAAAATATGAAAATAGAGAAAAGATGGAGATACAAGTCCAGTTTCCCTTTAGTCGTCATGGGCAGGGCTGGACTGGCCATCTGGCATACCGGGCATTGTCCCGGTGGGCCGTTGACCCAATGTGGGCCGGTCTGGTCCGCTATGTTGTTTTTTTCTCTTCTTCCTCTCTAAATTCCCTCCAATTGGGCCGGCCAATTGGCTGCAGATGGCTAGCAGTGTGTTGCCAGCATCGACACATATTATTGGTCTATTGTTTGTCATTGTCAATCAATCATGGGCTGACAGGCTCAGAGAGCCCTGACAGTACTGTCAATCACAACACAAACCAGGGTGGGGCGGGACCTCATGGCATTGGCGGGGGGAGTCGCGGGACGGGCTGCTGCTGAGACAGAAACTTAAAATGGATAATAAGAGTAAAAAACGCCCGGGTGGCGCTGAGAAGCATCGGAAAAAAAGCTGAAGTCTCTGGAGGTGGAGGCTGCTACATGTGCCAAACTGACGGACCTATTTGGAGCCGGGTTCACCAGCCCAGCAGCAGCAGGTGCGCCGGGAGACGAGCGAGGAGGACTCGACAATGATGAGCGAGTGGAGGCAGACATGGTAAGTAACGTTGGCCTGGGGCTGGCTAGGCTACATTTTTTAGACATGTCCAAAACAAAGTAGAAAACGTTTTTGATTTTGTTTTAATATGCCGAAATGTGATATTATGGGTTATTATTGTTCAAATGATTTAGCTAAGCTAGCTAAGAGCTGCTAACGTCGTTTACTGTTGCCATAGCAACAGTAAACTTTCTGAGCTGTAAATAGAGATGAGAGTGCTTATATGTTGATCCTTAATGGTGTGATTATGTACACTAAATGATCAATTATTCTCCATTACAGGTTGTTGTGATATATTTGAGGAGTCGTTCTCCCTCTGTTTTATATGTGGACATTTGGGACCACTGTTAGAATTTGGTAAGTTTATCATGAATTTTTTAATGTATAAATTCATACTTCATAATTATAATAATTTTCAAAAGGTTTTAAAAGAAACACACATCCAAAAAGTTCTCAACTCTAGGTGCAGGACAGAGGAAAACATTTTCTTTATTTTTCAGACATTATAATGTATCCATGTCCTTCTCAGGTTGACCACTTGACATGTGAGAGCCTGAGGGGTTGTTTTCCAGACACAGGCAGAGCTGGCACTCACCCTGGGCCTGCCCTTTTGGGCTGGGCTTCAGCTGCAGATCTAAAGGCTGCTTCCAGGGGCATGGGGCCCTCAGCCTTTGTTTTTCTTTGCTTCTGCACCTTACAACATACATCACACCTTATTTACACACATCCAAACACTGTTAATGTAACCAATAAACAGAATTACTCGGGTTGTGATAGCAGTTTACTATCGATCCAGTTTTATTTAACATTTACTGAACTGAAATGCATCTTACTTGATCACAATGTAGGTCAGGAACAACATAAAACAGTAAACCTTAAATCACATGAAAATGTGATTCAATTAGAATAAGAAAAAAATAAAACAATATATATTTTCCCTTTTTAGGCAGTTAACCAAATACTTAAATGTCTAAACAACACCCTGTTATTCAGTACAAAAATACCTGAAGGAATGTTACTCGTCCTCTTTGATTAAATGTCTCTTTCTCAGTCCATGAAAACAAAATGAATACCGAACGGTCTTCTTATAGAACATAGAACAAATCTTGAAGTGTCCTTATATTGTCTTTAGCAACAAAAAAAAAATTAACAAAATAAAGTAAAGTGCTGGCCAGCAATAATATCAGTGTTTCCCGCAGGATTTTTTTCAGCAGCGGTGGTGTGGTCCCCGAGCCCTCTAGGGGGGTCCGGGGGCATGAACATTTTTTGTACCCTTTACATTGGAATGCATGAATCTGGTGCACTTTGAGAGGAGAATATGCACTTGAATCCTATTCAAACAGTCCTGTGTATTACTGTAGATGGGATTATTGGTGTTGTAACTTTGCCTTTTGTGTCTTCATTTACAGATTTTTATATTTTTGTATAGTAATATTTAAACAAAAAATGCCACAACGCAAATATAATCAGGTCCAAGAACTGGCTAAACAGCTGCCCTTCCTTATCAGTGTATCTGATAAAGACAGATGACAATGCAAATGTAATATATATTATTTAACTATGTTACATATATACATTGTGCACAGTGCATCCCTTAAGAGCTTGTACCAGCCTTTTAACCTCTGAGCCCTAAGCCATTTTTGAGATGTTTTGGTTCGCCTGGATTTATTCTCTTATTAAGATTGCATTCATCACCCTTATAATGCATAGCTGTCAAGCTATCATTTATTTGGGTCACAACCTGGACTATCAGAATATGTGTGCTGCAGTGATGTCGTTTGAATGTAGGAAATTATCAATTAGACAGTAAAAAAAGAAAAGCAAATAATATCTCACAATTATTTATTGATATGACACAAAAAAGGCAAATTGATTAAGCTTGTTATTGCTTAAAACACTTCTTCTTAGTCTTGGGCGTCAAAAAGTGATGAGAAAATTATAAAATAAATATAAGTTATACATAATAGAAACTATTCATGATCTTTTAAGAAGTCCTTAGGTTTTTTCCCTGCATTTATGCTAATGACCACATGCTTACAGGCGATTAGCATAAATCCCTAACTAAAATACGCGATGAAAACGGATTTTATATGGCAATAAAGAACAACATCGGATCTAACAGTATGGATTCATTTTTCAAAGTTCCCGAAAATACCTAGGCTATAAATTCCTGACTGGATATAAGCTCCTGTAAAGGCTATGAGTGATCCCAAAAAGAGCGACAACACCCACACACACACATAGGCCTACACGCACACACACAATACTAGAGGAAAAACGGCACGGAGGTTGCGGTTTATAGATACAATAAAATGATTGGGCTCAGAGGGTTTTTAACACTGGTGGTCATGTAGCGACACATTTTAGCAACTTACTTTCTCTCTCTCTCTCTCTCTCTCTCTCTCTGTCTGTCTGTCTGTCTGTCTGTCTCTCTCTATCTGTCTGTCTCTCTCTTTCCTTCTTTCTTCGATCTTCCGCTTCACTCGCTACTGCTGGAATCAATGTAACTTTGCATCCGTGTAGGGTAGCCTCTTCTTTGATGTTGGTTACGTGACGATGTGCCGCGTGCTGCGCAATTGACGTTACGCGCTGTATATTTTCTAAAAGGAGCTACGTAAAAAAAAAAAAAAAAAATTAGGAGAAGGATTTTTATTGCAGCGGCGGAGAAAGTTCAGCAGCGGCGGCGCGCCGCTGCTGTGTGAACGTGGGGGAAACACTGAATATTATAGAGCTCTATATGTGTGTGGTGGTTTAGTAGTTTTGCCTGCAATCCTCAGGATATTCAGAAGATGACGACGGCTCCTCACAAGCTCACGAGCCACAGGAAAGTACTCCGGAAACAGCGGCAGCGTCTCGTCAATGTTCATTCACTCGGCGGAGTTCCTTGCAAACGGTCTTCTTGTGGATAAACATTGCCGACGGACTTCCGGATATTATCCAAAGAAAACCGAGTACTTTGTACGGTAAATATTTCACTTAAAAATACTTTTAACAAGTTAAACTCCAAAATTAAACAGCAGGAGAATCACAGCTTGACCACACGTTGCTTGCAGGCATTGAAGAAGAGAGCTACCCGCGAAAACTTCGTCTCCAAGGTAACAATAACACACACCGTAAAACAGCAGTCGTAAAGCTGCCGCAACATAAAGTGGTCGTAACCCTTAAAGAGACACACACCAAAAACAGTGATAATACAGAAAAGCATTAGCTGACTGAAAATATATCTGGGTTACATCCTCCCCCACTTAAAATGTGACGTCCCCGTCACTACCTACGGCTAGAGACTGAACTAACCCTGCAATTTGCTGCTGCAAGGACAATAAGAAACCATAAAACAGTGTCTGCTGTGTAGGGGGACTTAAGGTGTGATGTTTACAATGGGCTTTGCGACCAACTTGGTAGTCACTAAGATAAGCTGGTGGTACCCTTGTTCTCTGAGGCCTAGCCTGGGACGGGCCTGGACTAATTACAGTCTCAGTGTCTGACAAATCATGCTGATCTGACATGAATTCAGGGGCATCAGGATTTAGGGGATTTTGAGACTGAGAGGTACTCTGTTCAGGGGTTTCAAGGCTCGTGTTCTGAGTTTCCAAGTCTTGATCCACTTCCATTGAAGACAGATCATCCTCAATATCTCCCTCATCAGTCACCTCAGGAACTTGAGTCGGGATTGCCTGCACAACAGTACTCACAGGATCCACTTCTAAGGTTGCAGGTAAGAACCCACAGGGAAGAAGCATATCTCGATGCAAAACCCGCTCTCTGCCCTCACCATTATCGGGCCTGACAACATACACAGGGATACTCTCATCCGGCTGTTTGGCAACAACGTAAACAGTGGATTCCCATTTGTCAGAGATTTTGTGCTTCTTTCTGAGACTCAGATTCCTCACAAGGACTCGATCCCCTACCTCTAAAGGCAAGGCGGTCACCTTAGCATCCCAGCGCCTTTTGTTCAACAACTGCCGTTTTTCAGCATTTCTTGACGCTAGCTCATATGCGTGTCTGAGTCTTTTCTTTAGGTCTCGCACATATTGTGTGTGCGTTTTGGGGTTGTGACCCTGAGGGCTGATGCCAAAACAGAGGTCAATGGGGAGACGCGGCTCTCTGCCAAACATAAGTAGGAAAGGGGCTTCGCCAGTCACATCGTTCCGTGTACAATTATATGCATGTACAAGGGGCTTGACATATTTCCTCCATTCCTCCTTCTTTTTGTCCTCCAGCGTTCCCAAGAGGTCGAGCAGAGTCCTGTTGAATCGTTCTACCGGATTCCCTCTCGGGTGGTAGGGTGTTGTGCGAGACTTGGCGATTCCAGCATGCTTACAAAGTTCTGCTACAACTTCTGACTCAAAACAGGCTCCTTGATCACTATGCAGCCTGCGTGGAAAACCATAGTGACAAATGAAGTTTTCCCATAACACTGTGGCAACAGTCTTGGCTGTCTGGTCTCTAGTCGTATATGCCTGTGCATATTTTGTAAAGTGATCAGTTATGACCAGTATGTTTCTAGTGTCTCTTGAGTCAGGTTCAATTGTCAGAAAATCCATACAGACTAACTCAAGGGGACCACTGACTTTGATGTTAACTAGTTTGGATGCCTTTTGCACCTTAGATTTCCGTCTGACACATCTTTCACAGCTTTTGCACTTTGTCTCAATGTATTTCGCTATCTTCGGCCAGTAGAACCTTGCTCTAGCTAGTTCCAAAGTTCTTTCGATACCCATGTGGCCTGTCTCATCATGAATACCTTGGAAGGCTTGTTCTCTGTGACTACTGGGTATGACAAGTTGATGAAACGCTTCACCTCTTTGGTTGAGAACCTTGCGGCATAACACTCCATCCTTCAAGAGTAGTTTTGATCTCTCACGTAAGAGTTGAGCAACCTCTGGCTCCACAGACGTTTTATCAAATACCTCAGTGTCCGGCTGCTCTTCCAGTATACAAATAACTTGTGCCAATGCTGCGTCTTCCCTCTGCAACTGATGCCAGTCCTCCATAGACATTTCTGGCAGAGCTGATTGTCCTGGCCCAGGGACTGGATCTTCCAGATCATCAGGGACCGCACTTTCATGACACAAGAGAGTTTCCACTGCAGGTATGACACTATCCGGATCCTGATTGTCTTGTGAAACTGCATGAACATTGACACCGTGGCGCATACAAAGAGTGCTCACTGTCTCCCCATCCAAAACCTGGAACTCCTCAAGTGAGAGGCTAGCGCGATCTAGCATACCGGAGATTCTCTGGTCCATCTCTCGAGACTCATCATCGTCTTCGGATGGTTCATGAGGCCTCCTCGAGAGCCCATCAGCATCGATATTCAGCACACCAGATTTGTAATGGATGTCAAAGTTGAACAATGATAGAGAAGCAAGCCATCTGTGGCTCGCGGCATCTAACTTTGCACTTGTCAACACGTATGTCAGAGGATTATTATCCGTTAGCACTTTGAAGTTAGCCCCGTACAAATAGTCATGAAACTTTTCACTGACCGCCCATTTAAGGGCGAGAAATTCTAACTTATGCACTGGGTAGTTTTTCTCACTTTTAGAGAGACCACGACTGGCGTATGCTACCACTCGGGTTTGGCCATCTTGGACCTGATACAGGGCTGCACCTAAACTGGTCATACTGGCGTCAGTGTGGAGCACATATGGGAGCTGCCAGTTGGAAAACGCAAGCACAGGGGCAGATGTTAATTTCTCAATAATGAGCTCAAATGCTGCTTGGCAATCAGCGGTCCATAATGCACCAAGTGGATGTGACTGTTTTCTTGGCCAGGAGTTAGGGCCTTTGTGCCTGGGCGCTAGATCTCCTTTCAACAAATCATTTAGTGGCCTAACAACCCTGGCATACTCTCTCACAAATCTTCGGTAATACCCTGTGAAACCTAAAAATGACCGAAGCTCTTTGGCTGTTTGAGGCCGGGGCCATTCTTTTACAGCAGCAACTTTGTCAGGATCGGGTTGGATTCCCTCAGCAGATATCACATGCCCTAGGTATTTCACAGAGGTCTGGAAGAATTTGCATTTGGAAGGGGACAGTGTGAGGCCAAAATCAGAGACGCGTTTGAGAACCTTCATTAATCTCTCCTCATGTTCCTCCAAAGAGCTAGAGAATATTATGAGATCGTCGAGGAAAGCAACAACCTCTTGGAGGTTGATACCTTGCATCAACTTCTCCATGGTTCGCTGGAATGTTGCTGGAGAGTTGGTCAGGCCTTGGGGCATTCCCCCGAAATTGCCATGTTCCAAAGGGTGTTGTGAATGCTGTCTTTGGCCGATCAGAGGGTTCAACCTCCACCTGATAATACCCACTCTTTAGATCAAGTACAGTGAACCATTTTGAGCCTGACAGCAGGGAGAATGTCTCCTCTATACAGGGTAATG
This sequence comes from Pleuronectes platessa, assembly GCF_947347685.1. NCBI lineage: Eukaryota > Metazoa > Chordata > Actinopteri > Pleuronectiformes > Pleuronectidae > Pleuronectes > Pleuronectes platessa. Next base: position 24,385,480 of record NC_070638.1, on the reverse strand, counting down.
GGTAGGCATCTTTTTTAGTCAAGTTGTTCAGTCTGCGGTAATCCACCACCATTCGCAGATCTCCGTTCTTTTTCCGGACAAGAACAATTGGAGAGGCGTAGGGGCTATGTGATTCCTCTATGATGCCTATGGCCAAAAGGTCTTGGAGATGCCTTTTTAAGTCATTGAAGTCGGCAGGTGAGACACGTCGAGTTCGCTCTTTGAATGGTACATGAGGGTCAAGCTCTATGCGATGAGTGACTCCTGCGATGTTACCAACATCTAGATCATGTCTAGAAAACGACAGAGCATGTGTCTGTGGAAGGGCAACATCTGACTGTTTGTTCTGGTCAAAGTGTGAAACGGGCACTGCCCAGTCAATGGGAGAGCACTCAGCAATGACTGTTTTTGGGTATAAGGTGATGTCTCGCTGAGAAATATTTTTGACAGCAAGCTTAAATTTATTGTGGGATTGAGGCTTTACATCCACTATTTGGTCATAGACGATCAGACCTCCTGGCGTGGGTATTTCCTCCGTACCACCCACAAGAGCTTGGAACTCACCTTCACCAGGTTTATTGTGACAGATGCCCTTTAAAGTACAACGCTCGCCACGCTTCAAGCGTATGGGTACTTTGCTGCTGAGCCTTACACGCAGAACTTTGGCGTCTTTTGTTTGGGAGTCAGTCCGGTTGTCACACTCTGCATAAGCCATTAGCCAGCTGGCCTGGATAGGAAGGGTTTCTGGGAACTTAGTTCCGCCTTGCTTAATGCAGTCTTTGATCATTGGACGCAGGACATTAGTACCTACAAGCAAAGAATGCTTGTCATTGTATGACTGATCTGGGCTTACTAAAACTAGGATGTGAAAACATTGGTTTGTGCCACATTTATCTTTAGGGAACTGCACATCCACTTCAACATAGCCCAAATATGGAACCTTTTGTCCCGCTGCACCTTCAATGTTTAGGGCATCTTTAATAGAGAATAACTGTCGGTGGGAAAAGTAACGGGAATAAAATGACTGGGATATGATTGTTACTTGAGACCCTGTGTCAATTATGCACTTGCATTGGACTCCATCTAACCATACTTCACTGTCACAAGGCTCTCCAACAAGTCCTGCTGGAATCTGAATAGTTGCTGATGCATTTGGGGGTTCATGCATGCACTGGCTCAAAACAGGGGAACTAGTTTGACACTGAGCTCCTGCTTGTCCCACAGCAGGAGCCCTTAACTGTTTAAAGACAGATTTGGCTGGGGGCTTGTCTGTTGGTAGCTTAGTGGACGTTGGGTTTGTCTAGTTTGGTGTCTCTCACAAAGTTTCTTCTGCACAAGCACAGCATTAGTTTGGTTTGTGCATTGCAGCATCATATGTGACTCCTCTCCACAATTATAACAAAACCTGCCTGCTTTAATGAGATTCTCTGTGGGCACGGCTTGGAGTGGTGGAGCTGTGTTGCTGCCTTTTGCTTTCGGTGAGAACTTTCGTCCTGCTCTATCATATCTGGGGGGATTGGCATTTTGAGTAGTGACACTTTGCTTTAGCTCAGCCTCTAACAGTCTGATTCTCTCCTCAAGCTGCTCCCTAGTGTTAGCATCGCACACTGCTAGGACTTTGTTGCTAGGGGGCTCAGACTCATCAGTAGTTAGGTGTGTCTTAGTATGAACTTTGGTTGTGCTCCCAGCAGTATGTCGCTTTTTTCTCATTTCCTTTAGCTGACTTTCTTTCTCATAATTTCTTATTTTGAACAGCAACTCTGAGAAAGTGGGCGTGCTCTGGGAGGGGTCATTGAGTTGTTCTTTTAGGTGCAATGTGGTTATCATACTGTCTTCCCAGCAGCCTCTTAGGAACTGCTTTAAAAGTTGAGAATCACCATTTTGTTTAGCCACACCTTTATTTTCAACTACTTCCTGTAACAGAGTTTGGAGTCGACGCAGGTAGTCGGATGCTTTCTCCCCACTGTCCTGATGGGTCTCTAAGAACTGAATATACAGCTCCTCACCTCCTGTAACGTTACCATAAGCCTTGTCTAGTTCATGGAGATAGTCACTTGGTGGGGCTTGGGCTCCAATAGAGAAAGCCACATTTAAAGCAGGGGTATGAAGGCTATCAAGAAGCATACGTCGCTGCTGTGCCTCTGACAGGCTAGAGTCATTTATTACTTGCTTAGCTCTAAGCCGCCACACTTTGTAATCCACCTCTGTGGAAGGTTTAGGAGAATTTCCAGAGAATGGACGCAGTTCTCTTGCAGGTGGAATGAACACCAGGGAGTCGTGTTTTACAATATGTTCCACGATTACTCTCTGAACATCTGCAGAGAGGGGGTCAACAAGCAGAGTGTCATTAGGGGCCTGTCTTGGACTGGATGAATAGCTATCAGCACTGAAGACAACCGGTCTTGGATTAGGGGTAGACTGTGCTTTAAATGCCGGGGCTTCAAGAGCAGATGCTGGGGTAGAAGTTACTGGGCCATTGTCACTATCCCCTTTTCCAGAAATATGATTCACTGCTACTTGATTCAAAGTAATGGGGCTCATGTTGTATGTTAGAGCTAACTCATTTACCTGCTCTCTGAAATTGACTGTCATGTCATTAATAGCACGAGTAAGAGGCACTACATCATCTGTGGATGGCTCACTGACTGACTTAGGTGGACAGTATTCATCTATCTGCATATCCTCCCAATATGATTCATCAGCTGGATGCTCGCGGTCTAGAAGCATTGGAGTTAAAGACTCGCTAAACTGACACAGAATGGTATTGGGAAGGCTGTCAATGTGATGCACTCCAACAACATCATCTAGTAATGCAAAAACCCTTTTTACATCTTCCAGTTTAACCTTAGCTGGGACACCCTTAAGCATAACTGTGCGCTCTGGGTCAAAACCATACATGTCACAAAACTCCATTTTGTTTTCTCAATTAACCCAACCTTACAATTTTCAGATGATTATACTTTAAAGAGTTTTTATATTTAAGATCAAGTAGACACACTTCAGTCCCTGTTCGGGCGCCAATTTTTCGTCTGTAACCAATAAACAGAATTTACTCGGGTTGTGATAGTAGTTTACTATCGATCCAGTTTTATTTAACATTTACTGAACTGAAATGCATCTTACTTGATCACAATGTAGGTCAGGAACAACATAAAACAGTAAACCTTAAATCACATGAAAATGTGATTCAATTAGAATAAGAAAAAAATAAAACAATATATATTTCCCCTTTTTAGGCAGTTAACCAAATACTTAAATGTCTAAACAACACCCTGTTATTCTTTTTTTGATAATTTTTTTATTTGGAAATGTATATGAACACCGAATACACTGAACATACATTTTAACAGACATATCCATAGTTTTTTTTTTTTTTTTACATACACATACAAACAACATCCCACCCACCCCACCCACTTGAACATGTAGTACACACACCTAGATTAACAAAAAAAGAAGATAATAGGTAAAAAAAAAAAAATATATATATATATATATATATATTCTGTACGCTACTTGATATAGGGTCCTAGTGCAAGAAATATTGCTATGGGGTATCAGGTATAGTTTTGAGTTTCCCTATGTATTTCAAAACCGGATCCCAGGTGGAGTAGAAATTGTCCCTTGACCCCCTAAGTGAGTATTTAATTTTCTCTAATTGTATAAAGTGCATCAGGTCACACATCCACAAAGACGCTTTGGGAGGGTTTTTTGATTTCCAATGTAATAATATTCTTCTGCGTGCAAGCAGAGTCACAAAGGCCAAAATGTTTTTATAACTTTTCCTTACTATAGAATGTCTTCGGTCTGTGATACCAAATATAGCTACTGCTGCATTGGGTTGGAAATCAGTATTGAGCGCCTCAGATATTGTTTTAAAGATCATAGACCAGTAAGTGACCAGAGCAGGGCATGACCAAAACATATGGGTTAAGTTGGCAGGGGTGTGATGGCATCTGTTACAACTAGCATCTGAATTAGGATATATTTTAGCTAATCTTGCTTTGGAAAAGTGAGTCCGGTGTAGAACTTTAAATTGTATTATACTTAATTTTGCACAAGAAGTGCTGTCATTCACTCTTTGTAAAGCACAGTTCCACATGTCATCTTCCATGTCTTCCCCCAATTCATCTGCCCAGTCCGCCCTTATCTTTGCGATAGTTATGGTTTTAAGAGAAGCTATACAATCATGTATTCTAGAAATAAGCCTTTTTGAATTAAACGGGGATTCTAGCATATCATCTAAGCCAGACATTGAAGAGAGAATTGGAAAGTTGGGGTCATGGCTCATAAGGAAGTGGCGTGCTTGAAAATATCGAAATAGGCTAGATCGAGGAAGGCCAAATTTTTGTGATAAGTCGTTAAAGCTGGCAAATACACAATTTATGTACATATCTTTAAATTTAGAAATGCCTTGTCTTCGCCAAAAAGAGAATGTAGCGTCTATTTTAGCTGGGGGGAAGAGGTGGTTATTGCATATAGGGCTTAAGCTAAGAATTTGTTTGAAACCAAAGTACCGTCTCAATTGGAACCAGATCTTCAAAGTATTGATCACAATTGGGTTGTTTGTGAACTGGGAAATAGAAACGGGGAGACTGGAAGTGACCAGAGCCGTGAGAGATGTTGAGATGCATGATGTAGCCTCATAGTGGCACCAGTCTGTGTCTGGAGTATGAAGCCAAAACATTATTTTTTGAACATTTGCAGCCCAGTAGTAGTAGAACAGATTAGGAAGAGCTAGGCCTCCCTGTAATTTAGGCCTCTGTAGAAGCTCTAAACGTACCCTAGGGTTCTTGCCATTCCAAATAAAAGAAATAAAAGCGCTATCAATACCTTTAAAGAAAGACCTAGGAAGGTAAAGTGGGATACATTGAAACAGGTAGAGGAATTTGGGGAGCACACTCATCTTGATGCAATTCACTTTACCCGCCAAGGACAAGTGGAGTGTTCTCCATTTCTTTAGATCTAATTTGACTTTATCAAGTAGAGGAGCAAAATTTTCCCGATAGAGGTTTTTCATATCTCTAGTTATGTTAATGCCCAAATATTTAAAGCCGTTTCTAGACATTTTAAACGGTAAAACATTCTCCTGAATTTGAAGAGCCAAGTTGTTAACAGGGTAGCATTCACTTTTACTAAAGTTCAGTTTATACCCGGAGAATTTACCAAATCTTAACAGAGCATGGAGGATATGAGGTACACTAAGAATAGGGTCCGAGACAAATAATAGTAAATCATCGGCATATAAGCTTAGTCTATGCTCTTCTCCTCCTCTAAAAATTCCACTTATTGATGGCAATGATTTGAGTGAAATGGATAAGGGCTCTATGGCCAAGGCAAATAACAGTGGACTAATTGGACATCCCTGACGGGTCGCTCTCGACAGGGTGAAGTACTGTGATTGCCTGCCGTTTGTAACCACAGAGGCCTTGGGTGAGCTGTAAAGAAGTTTAATCCATGAGATAAAATTTGGACCATACCCAAATTTCTTTAAACACGTGAATAAATATTCCCACTCAACCCTGTCAAAAGCTTTCTCTGTGTCCAGCGAGATGACCACCTCAGGTACCTCACTGGACGCAGGGGAGTGAATAATATTCAAAAGCCGTCTGATATTTGTAAATGAGTGTCGACCCAAAATGAAACCGGTTTGGTCAGCAGAGATCACATCAGTCATTGTGGTTTCTAGGCGTAGGGCAAGAGTTTTAGCTAGGATCTTCACGTCACTGTTTAGGAGGGAGATGGGTCGGTATGAACCACATTCTGTATTCTCTTTACCTGGCTTAAGCAGGAGAATAATCGATGCCTCAGTGAGTGTTTGTGGTAATGACCCACGGGATATAGAATCCATAAACATTTCAAGAAGAATTGGGGATAGTTTCTTAGAAAAAGTCTTAAAAAATTCTATTGGATAGCCGTCGGGGCCAGGTGTCTTACCACTTTGCATTGCCATTATTGCGTTAATAATTTCAGACAGTTGCAATGGGAGTTCGGTCTTTGTCTTATCCGTTACCTTTATGGAAGGAGCCTCGAGATCGCAAAAGAAATGTTCCATATCAGTTCTATCACTGGTCGCCTCTGATGTATACAGGTTAGAATAAAATGAGGTGAATGTTTCATTAATTTCTCCCGGGTCAATAGTTAAATCATCATTTGGTTTCCTTATTTGTGAGATTTGTTGAGAAACAGATTGGGACTTAAGTTGGTGTGCTAAAAGACGGCCAGCTTTTTCTCCATGCTCATAGGCATATCCACGTGATTTTAACAACATTTTTTCTGTTTTACCGGTTGACAACAGGTTGTATTGAGTTTGAAGGTCAAGCTTTTTTTTATAGAGTTCAGGGGATGGAGACGTAGAGTACTGAGAGTCTACTGTGCTTATTGATTTAATAAGCTGGTCTTGTTCAAGTCTACGCAACTTATTGATTCTTGCTGAGTATGATATAATCTCACCTCTGATCACAGCCTTCAGTGTCTCCCAAAGCAATGAGGAGGAGATGTTATCTTTTTTATTGGATTCTATAAAGTTATCAATTTCTTTGTTTATCAAATCACAAAATGAACTGTCAGCCAGTAAGGTTTTGTCTAATTTCCAAGGAGGGCGTTCCGAATTGTTAGGAGGAAACACAAGATCTAGTAAAACTGGGGCGTGATCAGATTCAACTATGGTTGAATAATCTGCATTTGTGACAAAGGGAAGAAGGTTTCTATCAATAAAAAAATAGTCTATTCTGCTGTATGAGTGGTGGACTGGGGAAAAGAAGGAGAAGGATTGACCAAGTGGAAAAAGAGAGCGCCAGGGGTCAACACCTCCTATTTGATCCATAAAAAAAGCTAAAGATTTGGACATTTTTGAAGGGTCTGTAGATTTAGGATTAGAGCGGTCCAATATTGGGTTAATTGTGCAATTCAGATCACCCCCTAAAATTAATTGTTGTGAGTTTATGTCTGGTATTAATGAGAAAACTTTACCCATGAATTTATCATCATCCCAGTTTGGGGCATATATATTAACCAAAACGACAGGTTTGTGGAAAAGTAGTCCAGAAACTATGACAAAGCGCCCCTGTGGGTCAGAGATAACAGTGGTAGCACTGAACTGAATTTTTTTTTGTGTCAATATAGCTGTCCCACGTGTTTTGGAATTGAAACTTGAGTGGAACATATGTCCCACCCAAGCTTTTCTGAGTCTAATTTGATCTTTTAACAACAAATGAGTTTCTTGAAGAAATGCAATTTCACATTTTAAATATTTAAGGTGATTGAATATTCTAGCTCTTTTTACAGGTCCATTCAAGCCTTTTACGTTCCAGCTAATAAATCTTACATCAGTCTTTCTTACATTAGTTCTTTGTTCCATGGTTAATCAGAAAAAGGATAGAATTGCAATAATAACTGTAAAGCAAATAGATGGTCGCAACAAAAAAAGTGTACAGCTTCATGAATGACCTCACTAAGAAAGAGTGGGATAAAGAAATAATAAAAATAATAAAAATAATAAATAAATCTAGTGGTGTACCATCCCATAACCCTGTCCCATACCCCAGACATAGACATAACTAACACTAAGCCTATACTTGTTCCTCTCCCTGAGGCAAGCTGCAGGCATAACACTGTTTCCAAAAACTTCCGGTAGAACATCATCTTCTTGCTTCTAGCTAAGAAGGCTCCCAGTAATGTATATTATATTAACAAGCGTAACACAAAGGCCATGAAGGCAAAAGCAGGGCTAAGGGGACAAAAATATTATAAAATAATAATTAGACGTTAAAAAAAAATATATATATATATATATATATATATATATATATATATATATGCACATCCATGTAATGGGAAAGCTATGTGTCCCCTTCTCTTTTGTTCCCCCTAAGTATATATTAGCCCATAGATAACATGAACGTAAGCACACAGTAACACAAGATCCGGGCCACTTTTTTTCCCCCTCCTTCTAAACATGTTATCCCAAACGTAGCGTGGGTGAAAGCACAGTACCTTAAAATCCAGGGCGTATGTCAGAATAGTTGCAAAGGCAGATACGCACGTACACAGTAGAGTATGCGTTATTTACCGTCCGTCTCCAGGCCAAACAGTGAAGGCAAACACTGCCGCATTATTACTCTTTACCAATCCTCTGATCGTAGAACCTCTGAGCTTCATCAGGTGAGTCGAAGGTGAGCACGTCGTCCCCGTGTGTCACGCGTAGCCTGGCGGGGTAGATCAGGTGGAACCGGACGTTCTTTTGGTAAAGGGCTTGCTTTATCCCGTTAAATGCAGCGCGCTTTTTAGCGAGAGCTGCGCTGTGATCTTGAAACATCCTTATGACAGTTCCTCCGTACCGCAGCTCGTGATTCCTTGCCCAGTGCAGCGCAGCCTCCTTCTGTTGGAATCGGGAGAAACAAACCAGGAATGTGCGCGGAGGTTTTCCTTGTCCAGATCTGAAGGTCGGGGACCGGTGGGCTCTCTCCAGTTCGGGCGGCGAAGTGAAGACCTCGGGACCCATCACCTGCGTCAGCAGCTCCGACATGAATTTAACCGGGTCCTTGCCGTCCTCGCTGCCTTCTGGTATGTGCAATATACGGAGATTGGCTCTCCGCGATCGGTTTTCTAGGTCATCGAGTCGAGTCAAGAGAGATTGGTTTTGGGTTTGGAGCGTCTTGATGGTAGACTCCACAGCGCATACACGTTCAAAGTTATCACCGGACACAGACTCCACTGAGGTGAGGCGCTGTTGGAATGTGTTCACTGTTGTTTGGAGTGAGTCCAGCGAGGCTTGTAACGGCTTTGTAGATTCTTGAATCAGGAGAGAGACATCATCCCTTAGTGTGGTTCTTTGCTTCGCAAATTCTGCGCTCAGTTGATCCTTGGAAATGACAGCGGCATCCATGGTTGCTCCGGGTTCTCAAGTTTTTGTCGCTGTCAGAGGGCTGTTAGCTGAGAACGGTGCTAGCTTACTTGCGGCGCTAGTAGCAGCACGTGTAGCTGGGGTTTGTGCACTGCAACCCGATTTAACAAGCTTCGAATTGCTCATTTCAAATGGAAACACTTGAATAAACCCACTACTGATGGTTTGTCAAAAACACTGGGAAGAAAGCTTGGTAAAAAAAACGAATATAGCAAAAAGTTGACTGGGAGCCTTCTCTCGTGCGTCCGCTCACCACATTTACAACCGGAAGTCCCCCCCTGAATAACACCCTGTTATTCAGTACAAAAATACCTGAAGGAATGTTACTCGTCCTCTTTGATTAAATGTCTCTTTCTCAGTCCATGAAAACAAAATGAATACCGAACGGTCTTCTTATAGGACATAGAACAAATCTTGAAGTGTCCTTATATTGTCTTTAGCAACAAAAAAAAAATTAACAAAATAAAGTAAAGTGCTGGCCAGCAATAATATTATAGAGCTCTATATGTGTGTGGTGGTTTAGCAATCCTCAGGATATTCAGAAGATGACGACGGCTCCTCACGAGCTCACGAGCCACAGGAAAGCACTCCGGAAACAGCGGCAGCGTCTCGTCAATGTTCATTCACTCGGCGGAGTTCCTTGCAAACGGTCTTCTTGTGGATAAACATTGCCGACAGACTTCCGGATATTATCCAAAGAAAACCGAGTACTTTGTACGGTAAATATTTCACTTAAAAATACTTTTAACAAGTTAAACTCCAAAATTAAACAGCAGGAGAATCACAGCTTGACCACACGTTGCTTGCAGGCATTGAAGAAGAGAGCTACCCGCGAAAACTTCGTCTCCAAGGTAACAATAACACACACCGTAAAACAGCAGTCGTAAAGCTGCCGCAACATAAAGTGGTCGTAACCCTTAAAGAGACACACACCAAAAACAGTGATAATACAGAAAAGCATTAGCTGACTGAAAATATATCTGGGTTACATCAACACCACTGACGCGTAAAATATTTTACACATCCCACTACGTAGTTAGAGCTATCTTGATTTGGGGTTAAATAAATTTACTTTTGGCTTGAGAGGTTTGTGTGTGGCCTCCCTTCTTGTTGCCATCTTTGAGCTAGGTGGTAACAGTAGTATGAATGAGAGAAGATGCCGCGAGATTTGTGGACTTCTATGTGGTGTCCGCTGATAATGTAGTGGTCTGGTCTGGACAGACAATGCCGGGGCTGAATTTTTGTCCCAGTCCACCCCTGGTCATGGGGTATGACTCAACAACAAGATGGACGAACAATATCTGTAGTTTTCAGCAGCCATCATAGTTACTGTCACCTCCCCCAGTCTGTCCCCCACCACGCCACAAACTACCCCGAAAATCAAGACCAGCCAGGTGAGATGACAGCTCATCAAAATGATCCAGGATGAATAAGACTAGAGGTCCGAACAACATGGACCCCAAGGTCTTCAAGGTGTGTGTGGAGCAGCTTTCAGGTGTGTTTATACATCTATATAATCTCTTGCTGAGGCTGCCCAAGATCTGGAAGATATCCTGCATCGTCCCTGTGCCCAAGACGGAGCGTCCCAGTCCTGCAAACGATTCGGACCGGTGTTTTTAGTGTTACGTTTAAGAGGAGCGTCCCACCGCACCTCTGGCCCAAAGAATAGACAAATTGCACATCAACTTTTTTTTTTTAAATAGCCTTGTGCATTTATATAATCATCCCTACTTTTGTATATATTTCTATATTTACTCATAAATTTTATTTTCCACTTCAGCTGTTACTTACTTTATAGACCTCGACCTGCAGAGATGGAGAGCCCCTGTTCACCATTTCAGACCTACGCATGCATGACTTCGAAAACCCACAAAGAGAAGTAAACTGAACATCTAGTATTCTTTCTAACATCATCAAGGCAGAATATTAATTCCAGCACTCTATCACAGATAAATAAATATACTGGTGGCATAGTGAACAGCTTTAAGTAGCACTCTATATCTCCACTCAGATTGACATGGCTGTGCCTAAACAAAGGTCAACAAAAGCTCCTCAAGTCTATGTTTCCGTGAAAAAGACACAAAATCTGTATAAATAAAAATAAAAAGCGCTATCTATATCTACACATAAATATAGATATCAGCGTCTGTATATTTGTATTTGCATGTGTGCAGGCATACAGCTGATTAATGTCTTTTATGTAGGGACATGGCTGTGTAAACTTAATAAATGTTAATATTGATAAAAAAATCTATATCCACGAACATTTTATAGAAGAGAATAAAATGATATTTATATATAGAGTCTGACATATGCATACCTGGGAAACAACGAGAACCAAACTGGTGGTGCATGCACAGGCCTAAACTGTGGTTCCATGACTCTTGCATGTGTAAATCTGGAACCGTTCTCCGGCTCTGCAGGAGGATGTATCTGATACACTTTGTTGTGCTGCTGTGTCATTTCAAAATTTCCTCTACAGAGGATAAATTAAGGTACATCTTATCTTACCTTATCCTAAATACATCAGCACATGCAAGACATTTCGTTTTTTAATCGTTTTATTTGGGGCAAAACTATCATTGTGAGGAGATTATTATTTTTTATGATGTTTTGAAATCCAATTGTAAATCCCTCCATTAATCTTGACAGTCCTGCTGACTTCTTCCGCCTCCTGCACAACCACACAAGGTGGCGGACTCTCTCCCATGATGAAGCATCCTTTGGTTTCTCTGTCTCCTCACGCAGCCCCGTCTTCTTGGGTTTTCGGATCAGGGAGAACATTGGAGAGGGACTCGTCCTCAGTGGAAACATAAGGTTTATTTCTTTGGAAAACCTCATCAGAAGATCAGAACAGAACATTCTTCTTCTTCTTCTTCTCCTCCCAGAGCTTGCTGTTGAACTTCTCCTGGTTGGTTGCAATACTTTGGCAGACCTCGTGATAAGAAGCTTTGAGATTCTCCAGCTCTTCTTGGAGAACGTTCTTCTTCCTCTTCTCCTGGAGCTCTGTGTTGAACTTCTCCTTCTTTGTGCTTCGCCCAGAGCCAAAGTCAGGCTGAACAGTGGACAAAAATACAAGAGTACATGTTTCCAATCCAGAATGTGAGTCCTACGGTGGGAGAGTGGAGATTAGAGAGCGGCCGACTGCTCACCCTCAGGACTCCAGCACTGGGCACCTTCAACACCACTGGAGGGAAACAGCTGTACTTTAGCTGTGTGAAGGTCCTGAACTGCCGCTCTCTTGCAGGAGTCAGGGAGTCGAGATGGACTGAGTTTTTTGGATTTATTTTTACATGTTTACTTTCAATAGTCATATTTCATTACAAAATGCAAAATCTAGATTTATAACCCCGGATTCCACCAGTCCCCTAGGTGTATTATTATTCTCATAAAGATCCATGAATTATTCTCTGTGAAATCAGTGAAAATGTAAAAGAAATCTTTTGTCTCACATTGTTTAAGAAAATCTAATAAAACTGTGAATCCACAATTACTGCTGGCTGGAAAAGTCTTATACGCAAAAATATGACATACAAAGTCTTAATTATGTTTAGCTATCTTCGAATTATTTTAATGTTCATACATATATTTGCTAATATATTGGTATTGGATATTTTACTCCCCACTATCAACATTGGCATCTGCACCACAAGTCCACATAGGACGGACTCTCAGGTTTTAGTTTTTGCGGACAGGACAGAGCAGGTAACTGAGTCGGTCGGGACTTAACCTAAACCTAAATCTAACCCTAACCTTAAAACCAAATCTTAACCTTCAAACAGTCCTTTGAATTTTTGAAGAACAGCCAAAATGTCCTCATAATTATGGTATCGGACCAAATTTGTTCTCGAAACTATAGATAGACATGCACACGTATATCATAATGATGAACTGACCCGGGACAAACGAGATCCCTTGAAATTTCCACAGCGGAGGAGGCAGAGCGAGATTTGAGGCTCCGTCATATCTCTGTTTTCAAATAATCTGTTATGAATTGCTTTAATTTATCATCTAGAGTAACAGGGCCTCATCTGATTGGCCAAATATATTGACACGCAGAGTGTGAATGTCTATGTCTATCGCCCATGTTGATATCGCGATGATGATAGATATATATATATATATATCGTGTAGCCCAAACGAAAACATTACCCCTAACATTAACTATGAACATTTCATGTCTATAACATAAAACCTTAACCTAACTAAAATTCATCTCTCACCAGAAACCTTATCCAGGAGGTCAGATATCATGTCTTGCCTCTTTTGGTCCCCATTAGGTCCACTGGTCCTGACACGATTAGTGTTTATGCTGGAAAAGGTCTTGAATAGAAACAAAAACCAATACACAAACAAGCACACGCACACACACACTCAGCATCAGCTGGGGTTTTTAAAGATAATATTTACTCCAGTGTTACTATATTGGAAATAGAAAAATAATTAGAGACTAGAGTCACACAACTAGTTTTCTCTTTTGAAATTATATTGAATGATTCTCGACCAGTGTTATATTTGTAAACAACACACATACACATGTGATAGTCCCATAAACAAACAAATACACACCTGAGACATTATTGGTTGTCATACATTAAAAGTATGACATTTTGTAATGTACTGGGATGCTCAAATGCTCGACTCGGAGACAGAGATTAACAGCAATAACTTTTACTGGATGGGTTTGGTACACGGAGTGGCAGTCCAGTAATAAACACAATATTCCAATAAGTGTCGGGCAGCAGCAGAAGTCGACGGAGATCCAGTCCAGGTTCTGTACACAGGTGAGGCAGTCCAGTAACAAACACACGATTCCAATGAGTGTCAGGCAGTAGCAGGGTTCGGTGAAGATCCAGTCCAGGTTCGGTACACGGGTAGACAATATTTAGCAGGCAGAGGTACAGACAGGGAAGAAGCACAAGCGGAGTCGATTACACGGGCCGGGATCGGAATCACTAGAAGCTTAACCAACATGGAAATTGCTGGGATGCATGAGACACGGGGAGACAAAGACGAACTGGCAACGCTACCCAGGAACACACAGACTAAATACATTAGATGATGAGGAACAGGTGCAAACAATTGGGGAGGAGCAGACAATCAACCAGGTGAAGCACACACAATGGAGGGAGTGAGGAATCTGAAACGAGAGGAGAGATGAGTAAACAATCACAACACAAAACAGAAGAATAAACGATAAATACCAGGCCAACTTAACTTTAGTAACCAGGACTGGACGTAACAGTACCCAGGCTGGTCAGGATGAAGGCGGTTAAAGTCTCGAATGAGGGCCGGGTCAACAATGTTGTTCGTTGACACCCATTTCCTCTCCTCAGGACCGTACCCCTCCCAGTCTACCAAGTATTGGCGACCGCGACCACGGCGGCGAACTACCAAGAGGCGTTTGACTGTGTACATCGGACCTCCATTGACGATCCTGGGAGGAGGAGGGGGCTTGGTGGGAGGGACCAATGGGATCTCCAATGCATGCTTGATCCGGAACACGTTGAAGGTGGGATGCACCCTCATTTACCTGGGAAGCTGGAGTCGCACTGCAGCGGGGTTGATGATCCTGGAGACGGGGAACGGACCAATAAACCGGGGGGCCAACTTGCGGGACTCCACACGTAGGGGAATGTCACGGGTGGACAGCCAATCTCTATTGCCAGGTTGGTACGTGGGTGCAGTGGTCTGTCGTTGGTCCGCCGCCCTTCTTGCACGGACTGAGCTTCTTAGGAGGACTTAACAGAACCCACTCCAGACCCAACGGCACCGATGGATGAAGCTCTGGGCAGAGGGGACATTGACCTCCTTCTCTAGGTCGGGGAACAGTGGAGGTTGGTAGCCATAGGCACACTGAAATGGAGAAAAGCCAGTAGATGCACTGGGTAAAGTATTGTGTGCATACTCTACCCAGATGAGAAGATTACTCCAGGTGGCCGGGTTTTGGGAGACAAGGCATCGTAGCCCGGTCTCAAGCTCCTGGTTCATCCGCTCCGCCTGGCCGTTGGACTGAGGATGGTATCCGGAGGAGAGACTGACTGTGGCGCCGAGGAGGGAACCTAACGCCTTCCAGAACTGGGAAACAAACTGTGGACCCCGGTCTGACAACACATCCTTCGGGAACCCATGGATGCGAAAACCATGCAACAGGATAGCCTCCGCAGTTCCTTTGGCAGAAGGCAGCTTGGGCAAGGGAACGAAATGAACCATCTTCGAGAATCTATCAACAACTGTTAAAATAGTGGTGTTACCTTTCGAGGGAGGCAACCCGGTAACAAAGTCCAGAGAGATGTCAGACCAGGGGCGATGGGGCACAGGAAGTGGCTTCAGAATACCAGAGGGTGGACGTCGCAAACTCTTGTTCCGAGCACAAACAGGACAGGCAGTCACGTATTCCCTGACCTCTCCCTCCATGGACGGCCACCAGATGCATTGTCTGACCACAAAGAGAGTACGCCGTATCCCAGGGTGACAAGAAACCCGGGAGGTATGAGCCCAATGGATGACCTGGGAATGAAGTGGAACAGACACAAACAACCGGTTCGGGGGACAGCCGTCCGGCTCATGACAATTAATATTTGCCTGTCTTACCCTTTGTTCAACTCCCCAGGTAACAGCCCCTACCACACAGGATGGAGGCAAGATATTAGAGGGGAACCTCAGGGCAGAACCAGGGTCAAACAGACGAGACAGTGCATCTACTTTAGCATTCTTGGAACCAGGGCGATATGACAAGGAGAAATTAAATCGATTAAAAAACAAAGCCCACCTGGCCTGTCTGGAATTGAGTCGTTTGGCTGACCGGATGTATTCAGCTGATTGTTTGCAGTTTAAGTCTTCCTGACTGAACTTACGCTAAGCTTCATGTCAGGGTGGCTGTGGCTGAGGGGTAGAGTGGTCGTCCTCCAACCTGAAGGTCGGCAGTACGATCCCCAGTTTGACCCATCTGCATGCCAAAGTGTCCCTGGGCAAGATGCTAAACCCCGAATAGCCCCCCATAGAATAACAAAGTGCTGCGAATAGATGCACTGTATGAATGTGTGTGTGAATGGGTGAATGTAAAACTGTACTGTAAAGCGCTTTGAGCGGTCATCAAGACTAGAAAAGCGCTATATAAATACAAAACCATTTACCATTTACATTATGCGACAGGCTTAGCATTTCTTCTCTTGATGAAGGCTGCAGAATTGTATAACATAAACACACGTGGACAAAATTGTTGGTACCCTTCCGTTAAAGAAAGAAAAACCCACAATGGTCACTGAAATAACTTGAAACTGACAAGAGTAATAATAAATACAAATTTACTGAAAATTAACTAATGCAAATCAGACATTGCTTATGAATTGTGGTACATTTTTATATATTATTACTTTTGTTAGTTTCAAGTTATTTCAGTGACCAAGCTGGGTTCACCCACATTCACCCACCCCTCCACCGCCATTGTGGTGAGTAGATAGAGGGAATTTATCAAGTTTCTTGGATGGAGTATTGCCATAACTCACAAAATCATTTTGGCCATAGACTGAATATCCTGTGAAGATGGACAACATACTTGATCCTCCAAAGTATCTTGATCGCCACTTGTAGCTGACTACAGTAAACGTTTTTATCACTGCCTCCTCCATGTTAGTAGGTGAAACAAGGAAAAAACTAAAAAGGCAAAGTACACGTCAAATATATTTTTCTCAAAGATCATTTCTGTAAATTTAGGTTGTTATTGTCCCACTCACCCAAAAACTGGTCGGCCACCACCTTCCCAAACAGTAGCATAATCTTTCACTAGTCAGTCAAACTAAGCAAATGGGTGTGAATATGACACCTGCATTCACCAAAAAATTAACCACAGTAGCATTAAGGTACTTCTGAGTGAAGCTAAGTGCTACCTTCCATATCGGGATTTCAATAGGTACAGCTAAGAGTCCTGCAACTTCCATAGAGGGTCTTTCACAGCTTGATGAATGCATATAATGGCCAATCACGAGTTGATGTTTATTGGTCAAAGATTGGGTTTAGTTTTTACAGCAGCGGGTCTCCCAAACACAGCCAGAGATGAACGGGTTGCTTTTCAGCATCTTTCAATCTTCACCACATGTGAGCAAACAAATTGCCCCACACTTTTTCAGGTTTCCTGCTCAGCTCATAGATCTGTGCTGTGTCCTCATCAGTCTCATTTGTGCCTGCTTCCCACGTGTGTCCTCCCCTGAGCTGTGCTGATTGATCCTCTGCTACATTGATCAATCCCACAGTTCCTAACAACATGTTTCAAAAAGATATGTTTGGCTTAGAATCTCATTGTCCAAAAAGTGGACCTATGTGGCGAAATGTTCCAGATGATGTTTTTAGCAGCAGTCTTCTCTCTGGGAAATGTTCTTGGTACCTATATCGCTGCTCTGATATTTTACTCTCAAAGTATGAAATTGTCTAATTGGTATGAATGGAGCTAACTACCAAATCAACATCATCCTTCAAGTCGAGTATAAGTTGCCAGACTGGTTCATCCTTTGGTATCAGATTTCCAACATTTAGTGGTAAAAATCTCAAAAAGTTGGAAACGGAATGGACCTGTGGCTTTATTAACTGACCCACCGGTTCTCTCAGAACTAATGCTAACTATATTTATATATATATATTTTATTTCATATTTTAAATTTTTGATATTCTATTTTATACTATTTTATTCAAATTTTGTTTTTGTTTTTTAATGCATTGTTAGAAGAGAGCCTGTGACTCAAGCATTTCATTGCCAGCAACTGCTTAATTTTATCTCTGTGCATTTGATAATAAAACTCTTGAATCTTGAATCTTGATTGATTGATCAATGCCTATTGGTGCAAAGCAGTAACTCATATATTTGGTGAAAGGAACTGGGAGCTCTTGAAATTTGGGTTGAGGAAGTTTCTCAGGAAATTTGGTCGTGATTTAATCAAAGAAAAAAGAGCAACCAAAGAAAAGATTGTTACACAATTAGCCAATCTCTTTCAAGGCTCTTTCTGATGGGGAGAGATATTTAATACACACAATTACTAAATTAATTGGATGACTTGTATTTATAAAGGGCTAAAGGTGCATACTTTCGCTCTATAACAAAATTGTTGGAAGAGGGTGAACAAACCTCAGCAAATAGCTGACGTTTGAAACAATTATTATTTTTGAATTATACACAGATGCGTAAAATAAAATTTTAACCCAACTACAGAAAAAACACAATAGAAACTGCATTCATAGTTACAAAGGCACTTCACTCACAAAGGAAGTACTCTACTCTCCAAAGCCGAGGCCATATCCAGACATTTCTCTGTCTCCCTGTATGTTGATTCTACTGTATCCAAAACAATTGATGGTATATTTTTGATTTTACCTGCCAGTGTGGGAGCATGATGTTTCTGGACATTAAAACACATTGAAGATTAATTGGCTGTGACAACTCATTAGTTACCCTTTTTGTTCATGTAATTTTATTTAGAAAATATGTATTTTCCGAAATAGGTTGCCTGGGGTTTCTTTTATTGTGTAATTATAATATTAGTAAAATCCCAATCAAACTGATGCTTTTGGCTAGGTCTCTCCTGTTTAAACATAACTTCTCTCCACATAATTATTGCATCTGGAATAATAAGGGCATTCTCAAAAACGTTTAATCTTTATTTCTTGAAAGTTTGTTCAAATACAATATCACACTTTTTGGTCAACTATATGATCCGAATGGCAGGCTGCTTAACTACTCCTTTTTAAGGAGTATGCAATTATTTTTGATCCAATTCCTTTAGGCATAATAATGCTGATGCGGGGTGTTTTCTTCACTTGGCCGCTTATGCCGCTGACTCACTATGTCACTTTTTCTGATACTGATCGTCTGTGCTTTTCAACCGAGCATCCTGTTAATAATAAAACTATTAGGAATCTATTTCAAAAATACATTGTGTCAATCGCTTACATAATAGATTCTACCCTGTAAGATCTTTCCTTTGAATATAACATTGAAGTAAGTATTCTTTGTTTTGATTGACTTTAATATTGATAGTGAAGGTACATTCTTTATGATAAATCTTTTATTTCTAATCAGTAGATTAAAACAAATGTAAATTGAGTGGCTCTAGACCATCTTTTAATGTTTATTTTTTAATTGAATTGAAGGACTATACCCCTTTTATACTGGATATATGTGGTGAACCCTACTGGTGTTTATCTGTCACATCAACATTTCGACCACTACATTTATACCCTATATTGTGCACTAATTGTTTCCCATAATGCACCATGCAAAATAGTGTACAACCATAGACTGTATGTTTACAACTCATGATTAATTACCTACGTCAGACTGAGCAATATCTACCATCATGCATTTTGCCCGCGGTGTAGAGACTATAGAAGCGAGGGCAGCAGTAACAGCCTGACCCGTGTTATAAATGTAAATACGAGCAGGGCATCACAGCACAAACCTGCGGAAACAAGTTTATTTCTACCTTTTAAGATGATCATTCAATGTGTTTTTTGCATCAAATTATTAATACCAACTGTAAAATAAGCATCTAAAATAGTACTGACAGACAGTAAATGATGATGATGTTGTGATGTCATAATCCTGCGACAAGGAAGTCATTAACTGCGCAGATAAATTGCTTTGAGTATAGTCCGAATACGTTTTTTCTTTTCCATATGAGGTCACTATATAGTTCTCTATATAGAAGTCACTATATAGTGAAGCAGGGAATGTTGAAAGAGTGGGCGATAAAGGGTAACGCCCCTCTGGTTACGACGGTGGTCATCACGTGATCTTGCAACCCGGAACAATAATTCACTAGGAACAGTCGTCGACGGAAGAGAAAGTGTAAACATCCACACTCGCTGCATCTACACAGGGTCTGTGTCGGATCTGCTGGGTTTGTAATCAAAGTGCCAGAGTCATGTAGGATGACCCAGGTGTCCACTGGAAGCGAAGCTGGTAATGTGTTCATGTCTCTCCTCCAAACCATTAGAAGCAGTTAGAAACTGAGTCTGTGTCCAACTGAACATTCATCCGTAACACGCGGAAAGTAGATGGTCTGTGTATTATCGTATCATCTCGTTCAAATATTTCGTTTTGAACCAAAACCAAAACAACAGAAGGTTTTAGCTTAAACAACAATCATTTCTCCTCGTTTTGGTTTGTCAGAGGGGGAAAAAAGGGACGAAACGAAAGGAAAAAAACACTTTATGAAAGGTATTTCCCGTTTCCAGTTTAGTTAACACATTTATTATGTCGTATCTAACGTTACCCATCAATTTTCCTGGCTTTTATTTTGAATTATGTTTTTTTTACATCCGAGTCGCGAGTCTGCCTTTTTTCAAGTATTAAAAGAACAACAAGATGAGTGAGCAGAATGTGTCTCAGCACTGGACAGTTTAACCATTATTTAACTCTTTCTTTGTCGCTTTTACATAATTTAAGGAAACTCAAATGAGTCGTAGGTCACTTTCTGTATATGAAGAACTTTCTCAGAGTTTACATGCAAAATTTTGTTTTGATGATAAATGAATCGCTATTGAATCTTTATAGTCACCTGTGTTTTAAGTAACCCTGAGTGTTTGGAATGGGCTGTTTGCTTTCCCCAATGGCAACGCTGGTTGCTTTTTTCATTCTGAAGCTGTAAATTCATCACTGGACTTCCCTGGGGCAATACACATGCCAAATGTAAAGCTGATAAGATGGACAGCTCTGGAGATTTGTGAGACACAGACAGACAGAGATTACTGAAATAAGTAGATAAATGAAATGCTCTGTTTTATCATTGCATTCAATACTGTGAAAATACAAGTGTATTTTAATTTTCAGAATGGCTTATTTTTTATACACACCAGAGCTTACTTCAGAATTCTTCCTTGGCATTTGTGAGCCCTCCTATAAAAGCTCTGTGATTCAACTTCAACTTCAGCTTGATATAACGAATGGCAACAACAAAACAAATGTTGTGCTATTATTTTGTAGACAAAGTGATTCTATAAATATTGCTGCCATAGGCCATGATGGAGATCTGCATCTGCAACACTCGTGCATCTATTAAATTCAATTTTCAATTAAATTTATCGAATCACAATATACATTATCTCAAGGCACTTTACAGAGATGGTCAAGAGAGTAAAAATTATACAGAAAACCCAACAGTTCCCAAGATGAGCAAACACATCCATAGTCAGATCAGAATCAGAATTATTTTATTTGCCAAGTATATTTTCACATACAGGAAATTGCCTTGGTGTGGTTAGTGCACTGTACATAAAACATAAAACAATATATACAGTAAGACAACAATATATACAGTAAGACACGATAAATCTAGGGTGTCGCTTCCTTTATACTCTCATATTCATCTTTTGCAGCCAGGTCTAGTTAAACACAGTCAGTTGAACTGATGGTCAGTAATCAGATCATTAATGAGTTGGAATTTTGGATTGGGTAACCTGATATTTAATAAACCCCATTTTATCTTTCTATTATTTGGTACCAATAAAGTGGTTTTAACTTTGATTAGTTTTGTTTGTAATACTCTTCACTTATTTACTTGATTTAATTAATTTAGGTGGTCAGGTACAGACACTGTATCTATGAAATACTGTGTCAGTCTGATATGGTGAAATAAAAAAAAGATCAGTCAATCAAAAGCAATTTTCTGTCAATTGGACAATGTTACCACAACTTAATTTTCACACTGATCAGTTGGTGGCGCTATGACCCTGAACTGATATTTATATATGGAGCTATTCAGGTCAGGATGGTGGTCATAGGTCAGTAGTTTGGAGCGGGTTGGATAATGCAGAGTGGATTAACAAAGTACTTCCTTTTTCATGGTAAATCAGTAGGCGGTGCTTTGACACTGAGGATATATTGACACATAGAGCTGTTCAAGCTTGGACTCTTATCATGTGACAGAAGTTTGGTAGTGATAGGACTATGAACACTGGAGTTATGACAACATCGTGGTCATTGGCGAAGGATGATCCTTCGCCGCACATCAATGTTTACACGGTTTGAGGAGATGTCACAATTCTGACCATGATCCAATGACTTGAATGACCTCTTTTGAGCTGTATATTGTAAAGCAGCCAGGAGCATTCATCAAAGTATAAAACATGTCACTTCCTGTTGCCACCAGGAGGCGCTGTGATTTCAAGTCTCTGTGTAGATGTCATCAGGCCGGGACTCTTGTCTTACATGTCTAGTTTGGACTCAATTGGACAATGTATGTCCGAGATACAGAACATCGTGTTTTGATGGCGTTTAATCAAACTTTGACGCCACGCCACGGTCACATGGCGGGACGAAAAATCGATCTCTAAATCAGTTTTTATCTCCATCTTGTTGTGATGACACTCATCTTAATTTTAAGTTGATCTGATGAAAGCCCTGGGACAAGTACATCAAAGTAAAATTCAGAGGTGTAAAGTAACGAATTACATTTACCTACGTTACTGTAATTGAGTAGTTTTTTGTGTACTTTGTAATTTTGAGTAGATTTTGAAATGGGTAATTTTACTTTTACTTAAGTAGATTTTGACTGAAGTATTGTACCTCGCTACATTGGAAATTACATCCGTTACCGAGAAAGAAAAAAACAGTTCAAGGCGCAAGGCAAGTCTCACTGCAGTGGTAAATGCTGCATAGAGTGGATGACGTTCCCTCACGTGCACGTTCAACATATGAAAACTGATCGTAAAGTTCACTGTTCGCGACATGCACAACACTGCACAGTGAACCTGGAGTTCCGGGCAGAGCTGCGGGTTCCGACCCCTGTCTACGGCGAAAGAGCGATTTGTTTTCTGCTCCGCCGTTAAAGACATGCGGACGTCAAAACATTAGTTCGGCTATAATATTAGTTCTGCCCCGCATTTTCCCCTCCCGGTCGCGTGCACACATGTTATGCCTCCGCGTAGTTTGATAATCACTGCGCTACACAGGGCTGGCCCTAGCACATTTGGCGCTCTATGCAAGCTTCACTCCTGGCACCCCCCAAAGACTGCATTTCTTTTCAAATAAACACAACAACGATCGCAACGACATGGTGCAAGCATTCGATTTAGACAGCGTCTCTCCTCAGGAGAAGGAAAACATTCCGTATTAACGTATTAGCTAGACTTCAGATAATATGAACGTGTTCACCGTTCAAATTCATTATCTGTCATTAAGTTGCGTTCAGTTCAACGTTCTCATTAAAATGAACGTTCTCAATGAACGCGTTCTTTTGGAACTCATTCATGAACAACACTGCCTGAAACTCAACACTGGCCTACCTGCCTCTGCCGCCTGTGAGCAACCTTTCAGCTGTGCTGGATTGCTTTTCACTGCACAGCGAGCCCGGATGAGCTCTACTCACCTTGAAAATCAGCTGCTGCTCAAACTCAACAAGAAGTGTGTAGACTAGTGCTCTAAAGGTGGACCAAAGTTTAACCAAAAGTTTAAATATACAGTGGGACAGCGGCATTTTAACTTTTTATTTTAGCCGTCATGTGGTTCGTGTCTTGACATGTCCTCCCAAAAGTTCTTAAATGTTGTGTGGACATGTTAAATGTTTAATGTTTGACATGTTTAATGTCATTGCACTTATATTTGTAAAGGTTCTCCTTTAATAAAAAATTTGATTGGATCTATGACCCCTTATCCTATTTTGCACTGTATAAGAGCGGCCCCCATCAAGTTGTTGGAAGTAACTAAGTAACTTTTACTTAAAGTACATTTTAAATGAACTACTTTTTACTTTTACTTGAGTAGATTTTTAGATGGGTACTTTTACTTGTACTTGAGTAAAATTTCATCAAAGTAAAGGTACTTTTACTTTAGTACAATATTTCAGTACTTTTTACACCTCTGGTAAAAATGGTGAATATGGCCAAAATGACCGCTTAAGCCAAAATGGCGGGCTTCCTGTTTGGTCTAGCATGTCTATCCAGAGACTTGTTTGTTTGTTATGAAAAGACAAATGCCCCAATCAATTTTTGTACATGTCGGCAAATTGTAGTGCCAGAGCTGCCCTTTAGGGGGCGCTAGTCAGTTTTTTTGCCACGCCCATTCCTTAAAACCATATGAATATCTTCAGGGTGGGGATGTTAACACACGGATGTAGTTTGAGTGAGATGGAACCATGAACACGGAAGTTACAGCAATTTCGTGTTTCACGGCGAGTTGATGAACTTTGATGCCACGCCATTAATAATCCGCATGATGAAAAGTCACAGTAATCGTATTCCTACATTATCAATGTCTTGAGACCCATTTGATACAGTTTGACATGGTTTGTCAAAGTGGATGAGGAGGAATACTTCCAAGTGTAAGACGTTCCAAAAGAGAGTAAGACATTTCCGGTTGCCACCAGGGGGCGCTGGGATTTTAAGTCACGATTGCCGTGTAGATGTCATCAGGTCGCGACTCTTGTCTTTTGTGTCTAGTTTGGACTCGATTGGACCAAATATGTCTGAGATACAAAAGCCTGTGATTTGATGGCGTTGAATCAAACTTTGACGCCCCGCCACGGTCACACGGTTTGACGAAATTTTGATAACTTTAGATCTCCATCTTGTTGTGATGACACTCAACTAAATTTTAAGTTGATTTGATGAAAGCTCTACGACAAGTACATCATAGTAAAAATGTGGAATATGGCCAAAATGGCCAGTAAATCCAAATGGCGGGCTTCCTGTTGCGTTTTTCATAATACACTGAGAGACTTTTTTGTGCATCTGGTCATGATACACAACCGTCCTCATTTTCGTGAGAATCACTGAATGCTAAATGAGGGGCTTTCTGTAGGTGGCACTGTTGAGCTATTTTGTTGCGCCTATTTCCAAATACTCCAGAATACGTAACATTTTCACCACTTTCTAATTTACTGCAAACTTTAGAAACCTTTTGAGCACGTTGAAGCCCTCAAAAAGCCCATTCACTACGCTCAGAATAATCCTTACAATTTCAATAGGCCTCCCACCAGAGGGGCTCGGGCCCAATAATCATTTCATTTTCAATAGGGCCTCCCATCGGAGGTGCTCAGGCCCTAATAATAATAACGGCAATAATAATAATCATTACAATTTCAATAGGGCCTCCCACCGGAGGTGCTTGTGCCATAATAATCCTTACAATTTCAATAGGGCCTGTCACCATTCGGTGCTGGGGCCCTAATAATCGTTTGCATGTGGGAGGAGTGGATTACTCTGGGCACAAGGTTCAGTGTGTAGAATTTAGGCATATCTAGTGGTGACGTTTCGTGTTGCAGCTGAATACCCATTACCTCATCGTCCCCTTCCAAACATAAAAGAGAACCTGTGGTAGCCTTCAGTTGTCATAAAAACTCAAAAGGTATTTAGTTTGTCCAGTCTTGGCTACTGTAAAAAACATGGTGGCCTCCGTAGAGAGGACGCGCTCCTGGTGTAAACATAAAGTATTTAAATATAAAGGCCTCATTCTAGGGTAAAGAAAACAATTTGTATAATTCAGATGAAACACACTAGTGAAAACATCACTAGGATTGTTTTATATTCAGTTTCTGCCAATAGATCCCTTTCTGTAGTGGTGTGATGCACCCTATAATAGGTAAACCTTGATGACTGTAGGGGTTAAGTTGCCATGTTTTCCTCAGGGTTTAGTCTATTGTTTGCGTTTTGTTCCTTGTAATTGACATGTTTGATCCGGGCAATGTTGCTTTAGAAAGTGACTCAGACGAAAGCTGCTTCCCCACTGCTGTAAGGGGCTATTTGAAATTATATTAGTATGGAACAAATTCTGTGTCAAAATCATACCAACCAATTAGACTCTGCACATGTCAAGTGTTAAAACTGATTAGATGAACATTTCTTAAAATATTCGTTCCACTGACAGAAACACACACACACAGTTTTGTGGAATTAATAAGAAAGACAGATGGATAGATATTGTGTATCTACTACAAGAAGATGTGTGGGAACTTTTTGTTTGCAGAGGCTGTGGTTGTGTTATACCAGGTGGCACAGAGGTAGCAGATGACACTGAATATACACACACTAGCTGCTCATCAAAGAGCAGCAGCAAAGTAACAAACTATGCTGAATTCTGATGTACTTAAGTAATTTTTAGTTATGTCTCTTTCATCTCTCCTGTATTATGTACCAAAGGAATTAATATAATATGATGTGTAATTGTACAGCACTCCATCTATCTGGTAACTGGTGTTACTGGTTATTTTTGGGGTTAATTGTGTGCATAGAAAGCCACTCCACAGAAATAATTCAGGTTAGTAATGCGGAATTTTAATTATCTCTAGATTGTATGGTGACTCTGCTGATCTGCAATCTGGGAGTAACCCTCCACCAGGTTCTCTTGTAGTGATGGACTTGTGTGTGCAGGAGGAGACCTTCCATCACTGCTGTCAGCTCCTCCTGCAGCAGTCAGAGCAGCTGAGAGATGGCTGGAGCTGGGAGTCAGTCCAGGTGAGAACATATGCTGTCATTCTCATTAGAGTAGACAGACCCTGCCAGTTTGCTGCAGGATGTAGTTAATTTGAGTTTCTGATATGGCTTCAGGGTTCACAGGTGGGCTACTTGAAGAAGACTGTTCTCAGGTCCGTTGACATCAATTTGAGCTCTGTATGGGACCAAGTGGGATCTAGTTCGGACTCAGGATCCCACAGTGTCTGTCATCAACAGCAACAGGAAAAGGTACAGGTGAACAAGTCAACATTCATTTCATGTCATGTACCTTATTTACTAGCTGTATATTTACATATATATATATCACTGAATGTTCACAGTCACTTATTTTAACTTTCAGTTGTATTTGAATGAACATTTAATTAAAAGGCTGTGTAAAGCAATACAAATGTATTCTCTGAATACCACACCACAGTTTCATCATCCACCCAAGCAAACTCTATTACTTAAAAGTAATAGTATATATAAATAGTGTTCAAAATAATTAAAAAGTGAGCAGTATTCTGCTGCTCTTACATAGCTCGCCCTTACTGGGCTTGGCTTCCACGGCTGCCTGACAGACATAGTGCACGCAAGATGAAGTTTCCTGGTGTACACAGTTTGCACTATTAAGTAAAGCAAAGGGGGCTGTTGAACTGTTTTTTGACATATTTTGAATTAATTACAGCTTAG
Source organism: Pleuronectes platessa (assembly GCF_947347685.1). Classification (NCBI taxonomy): domain Eukaryota; kingdom Metazoa; phylum Chordata; class Actinopteri; order Pleuronectiformes; family Pleuronectidae; genus Pleuronectes; species Pleuronectes platessa. Next base: position 24,358,485 of record NC_070638.1, on the reverse strand, counting down.
TCATTAAAATCATACGGGTGGGCTTTGCTACTGAGGGCAGCACTTCGTCATGCATGTCGACCAATAAGAATTATGATGAAGATATGCGGCCTCCTTCTCAGGAACCAAGGAATGCTTTAAAACGGTCAAAATTATTGCTACATAGTTCCCAATCTTTACATGTTTTCAATTATCACTTACTTACATGTATAGCATGCTAAGAGACAAATGACTGACTTTGCTTTACACTGTCTTTAAATGAATGATCTACAGTACCAGAAGAATCTGCTTAACATGGGGAACTCCACTCTCTCTTCCCCCACAGTCTGCTCTTGTTGCCTCATATGATGCTGACAGCATCAAAGAAGACATAACTGACGATGATGGTGGGTTCTGTGCAGTGTCTAAAGACAGCAGAAAGGTGCTTCAGTACGAGTATCACATCCTATACTCCTGCAGCTATAGTACTCCTGTGCTCTATTTCAGAGCCTTCACTCTGGGTTAGTTGCATGTAATTTGCTTCTAATTTGTCCCACCACAGTTTCCTAATGAACCCAATGTTTTTTTCATACCAGACCTCATATTTTCAACGGCATTAGTGGTATGCAATGCAACCACCAAAGATGGAGTTTTCTATGATTTTAAAACATTATAATTAGATGTGGATATCAGACGAATGTTCTCATTTGTTTCTTCTGAAGTATTGCTGCAGTAGAAGAGGTGGTATAAACCTCTACATATTTTATCCATGTCAGTCTGTCATGAGTATACTGTGTGATTTTATGTCTCTGCTTCATCCTGACATGTTACTCTAATAGAGGGGAGGAGCCTCTCATTGGAGGAGGTGTGGAGCTCTGTTCATCCAAACTTTAGAATTCGACTTCAAAACAGTCCTCTCAATACAATTACTCAGCAGGTAAAAGCTGGGACGATACAACTATCAGCTTTGTTATCAGTATGTGCCTCTCTGTGCTCCACTGAGATCATCTGTTCTTTGTGTTTCAGGAGCATCCACTGCTTGGTCAGCCTTTCTTTATGCTCCATCCCTGTAAAACAGAGGAGTTCATGAGGCCTGTGCTGCAGCTGGCTCAGGACCAAAACAGGTAATATCACTGTTAGCTTAAGTTGAAGCAAGTTTTTCATGAAGGTTTCATGTGGTTTGAGCATCAACATGCTGTTATGATGTGTAACTTACCTCAGTGTATCCCATAATATGTTCAAAGTACTCACTTTTTGTATGTCTGTGTGTGAATGTATATCTGGGCAGGCCAGTGAATTATGTGTTGACATGGCTCAGTGTGGTGGGTCCTCTGGTTGGTCTGGATGTCCCTCTGATGTACTTCACCCGGCTCTTACCCAGCCCAGCCTTACTCAGCAACCCCAAGCCAAACTGATGCTGCAGTTCTTTGCCTCTGTCAGTAAGCATCGCCATGGAGTGGACAGTGGCTTCCATCTATAGATGGGCATTGAATAATCAAGAGGGAAATTAAGCATCATATGTACTATTGATCAGTAAATTTGGTAGTGTTTTTTTTACCTTTGTAGTCTATACATTATCATTTAGCGCAATTGTCTGTTGCTGCTATCTATCCATAGCCTACCTGATATGACTTTGAAAATCAGTATAGAAATGATATCTTGGAATGTGCATGAAGCTAAATTTATTTGAGTATCTGTATGTTTGCCTGTGTTCAAACTATTTGAATAAATTTCAGATCTGCATTTTTGTTACACACACTGCCTGGACTCCTAAAATATGATTCATAAAGAAAAGTGATGCGCTTCTGCTTGCTTCTTATCCAGTATTGACATCGGGAATTTATTCATTCAGAGTCTATTGAAAGATTTGTATTCACTCATCCACTCACCACTATATATGGAGGGTTTTAGACCAAAAAAAATGTTCAGGGGTAAACAGCGTTGTAGTCAAATCCAATACAATTGGAGAAGAGACTGGGGACCCCCTATTCATACATAAAAAAAACATAACATGCCTCCATACTTCTCCTGTGGTGTCTGTAAGCCCCGTCGTTCAAATTTGACTCGAAACGCCGTCATTTAAAACAACGTTTTTAGCCTAAATGTCCTCTGATATCCTTGAATGTCAGTGCTTATGGACACTTGGATGACACTACAGGAGCAGTATGGAGGCATGGGATTTTTTTCTGTTTTATTTTTTTATTTTTTAAGAACGAGTCCCATTTACTTGATTTGACTGCAACACTGTTTACCCATGAAACTCATAGTGGTGAGTATATAATGACTGAATACAAATTTTTCGGTGAAGTGTCCCCTTAACTACCAGCTTGTTGCCCAATAGCTCATCAAACCATAAATATGTTTACCACTCAACCTCAGTAAATTTGTATAATGCAAAATTCTCCCTCTATTTCCTAATAGGAAGATTTTTCTTGTACATTTTGCTCTTTGGCCTTTTTCAGTTGTTACTCCAGGTTGCTCATTATCATCATTGTTCATCAGCACTCACAGGTGGCAGTTCCAATGCGGAAACTGAAAAAGTGCAGGGGTGAGTGAATACATTAGGCAGTATCCCCTTCATGGGAAGGTACATTTTCACCTGTAGGTGGTGCTAAAAGATTAAAAAAAAAAAAATGCTGTTTGCAGCTGCAGTTGGAACCAACAGCTTCCAGCTTTCACTTGCATTTCTTATAAAAATAATTTTAAATTTTAAAACATTATTCTAAAACAAGACTAAGTCACAGCAATATCTGCTGGCTTTTCTGAGAAGGCATAGTTTACTCCGCTGAGTCACAAACTTTTCATTAAACATTTGTCATTCATGAAATACAGGAAAATGATAAATCCCCAAATCAGGTTTAGTTAGTCTGAATTTGCAAGACTAATGACAGACCAAACAAAATAATTTAACTATTATATTAACTATACATGCCTAGCCTACATATTATTTGACACTTGTGTCCTACTTTTGTGCGGGTAGACTTGTAAAACTGGGAGCGAAAGAGGCAAACAAAATGTTATGTTTGTTATTAATAAAACTGATTCGTAATTGATTATTGATGATACTTCCTGCCGTTAAAGAGGTAATCTCCACCATTATGGAGCCCAATCCCAGATAGGTACTGAAATCCACTCAGCCATGACACTGTGGCATGCAAGATAAATGAAATGGGTGCCAACAGTGAAGAGCAGCATGTAAAATGTAATAAAAAATGTAATGCATACATCTTCAGAGGGCATTACAGGAATTCATTTAAAAAATGGTATGCCAAAGTTAAATATAACTATACTATTCATCATTCCTGTGCTTATTTCCACAGCTCCCTGAACCAAGGCCCACCAAATCTTACTCCTAGTCAAGGCCTACTCTATACATTCCACCCATTTTCTTTGCATGCATTTTCTTTTTCACTAGCATGCCAGCCTTCAAGCCATGCTCTTCACCCACATCATCTCCCTGCATCACTCCAAGCCGAATGACGTGGTCCATCTCAATTAAAACCTTAAACCTCTTGTCTGTGTACAAATTCTAGTACCACTAAAACTATAACCTGAAAGCCTTCTCTGTGACCGAGATGCCCATCTATAGTTATGGATGAAAAAGTCAGATAGTTACTTTCTTAATATCAATCAATCAACTTTTGTTTGTATAGCCCATATTCACAAATCACAATTTCTTTCATATGGCTTAACAGGGTGTGACATCCTCTGTCTTTAACCCTCAACAAGAGTAAAAACACCCTTTAAACAGGGGAAGAAAATGTAGAAACTTCAGAGAGAGTCTCATGACTGAGCGATCCCTCTCCCAGAATGGACAGAAGTGCAATAGATGCCATGTGTAACTGAGAACATCAGAAAAATAAACAGTAAACAATATTTACAACATTGATAAGAATAAACAGTTGGTAAAATAAACCAACCTGAACCAGCTCTAACTATAAGCTTTATCAAAAAGGAAGGTTTTAGCCAACTCTTAAACGTAGAGAGGGTGTCTGCCTCCCGAACTGAAACTGGGAGATGATTCCACAGGAGAGGAGCAGTACCTGGTGCAGTACAATGCACAAGGAGGAACCCAGGGAAGGCTGTATCATTGCTGAGGGGTGGAAAGAGATTGGACAATCCTTGAAGTCCATGAGCAAACCTGATTTGGAACAAGATTGGTAAAGCAAACAATATCATAATGTAGCTTGTGAATTGGGTTGGGCATATAGGCAGTTAAGAAGAAAGTGAGTCTTAAAGTGAAGTAGAAGAACATGACATGGCCCTTTATACCATGTCTTACCCTCCCATAGAAAGGAAGAAATCAGCCTGTAGATTTTTTGAAAAACTTCTATTTCCAAATAATATCCCAGAGTGGATGTCAGGATCCCATTGATGTGTGAAGTAAGCAGTCCAATTGCTTTAAATATATAAATACCGCGTTGACACTTGCTGCGTAATGGAGGCACTGGTACAGTAGCCTACCTCCAAGTGCAACCTAATAAAAACAACCCCAGGTTTCTCTTCAGCACTGTAGCCAGGCTGACAGATTCACAGCTCCATCAAACCGAGTATTCCTCCAAGAATAGCGATGTCATTATAAACTACTTTATCGATACAATTCAAACTATTAGTAATAAAATCTAAAATCTCCTGCACTCAGTTGATGCTACTACATCATCAAGGACAGAGGTACAGAGGTCAGGAAAAGCTGAGAATCCTACCAGTTATTTAGATAGCTTCTTACTGATCACCTTCGATGTGCTGACCAAAATAATCTCAACTTCAATACCCACAACTTGTATCCTAGAACCCATACCTACAAAGTTACTTAAAGAAATCCCACCCCTAATTCAAATTTGTCAGAACTATTCCAGTTTGTGCAAATTAATGATGAGTCATCTGTTTGCACCAAAGTTAACCACAGGGTTCCTCAGGGTTCTGTGCCGGACCAATTTTATTCTCATTATATGCTTTCGACTTGGAAACATTGTCATGCACACTGACAGTTATACTTGTAAATAAAACCAGAACAATGTAATCAATTAACTAAACTTCAAGAATGTTTCAAGGACATGAAAACGAGGATGACATACAATTTTATCCTATTAATCTCTGGTTCAATCCTCAGTCTTCCCCATCTGCATGCTGAAGTGTCCTTTGGCAAGATACTGAACCCTTAAATGGCCCCACGTAGATGTAGAATGCACTAATTGAAGTCGCTTCAGATGAAAGCGTCCGCCAAATTACATAAAAAAAGAAGATTGGTTCTAATACTAGGCCCTAAACACCTTATATACATTATCTAATGATATGGCAATTCAAGATGACATTGTCCTTGCTACCAGTAAAACCATCAGGAAGTTGGGAGTTCTTCTATATTCAATTAGAAAACGAAAAATCAGAACATTTTATTAATTTATGAATCTGATACCAAAAAACAAATAACGGTTTGTTTTTCGTAGTTTTGATTTTGTGCTCAGATAAAAAATAGGAAATGAAAAACGTGTCATAGGCCGAACTGGATTTTGATATTTAATTTATATGATTTGTGTAACCCGGAAGTCAGTGTCTTTTTCTGTTGCACTAGATAAACTTGCAATAAATTTGCAGCGTTTGTATCACCTTTGAATTGGTCTCGACACCATGGAACTATACGCTAATTTATCTAAAGAGTTGTTTTAAACTGGCATGATGCATGCAGAGATTACCACCTAGCTGCAGCAGATGGGTATCCAGCGATGCTCTGAAATGCATTTTTGAAGATTTTGTGTTAAGCTCGACCTTAAAGTGATAGTTCTCCTAGAAAGTATATTTTACTATTTTACTCATTATTTCCTCACCCCTATGCCGCTGGAAGGGTGGGTGAAGTGCTTTAGTCCACAAAACCCTGCTAGAGTTTCAGGGGTAAACAGAGTAGTGGCCAAATCCAATCCAACTGAAGATAGTAGGGGCTTATCTTCAGACATAAAAAAAAAAAAAAAAAATATATATAACATGCCTCCATACTGCTCCTGTGTTGTCATCCAATTCTCCACAAGCCCTGACATTCATATCGCATCACACAGCCAGTGTCTCCTGCTGGTTATACTACAATACCTAGTATGGAAAAATGGGATTTTGCCTAATATTTAGTATTCTTTATTTTGAAAAGTATTCAATAACTTCCCTCAAATACTGTGTATCTGGATCTTAGATGTGTAATGTAATTTTGGCGAGAATACACCATATTACAGTGAAGTTATTGAATAAATTTGTAACATCTCTTTAAGGTGGTGCACTTTGTAGACGGTCCCTGTGCATGTCTCACTGCCAGCTGCACATAGAGACCAATATTCTGTGTCCAGCCCTGAGGACGGCTCATATCGATGAAAACTGGCTTGTAGCCTGCTGTCTACCTTACTGCGGTGGGAAAGAGACGGAGTTTGTGTTTTAACAATGTTTCGCTTAAATTTATTTTATTGCATTTTTAATAACAAGCTTCACAAACAGATAATCATCTTCCACAGATAACACCTGGGGTTGTTATGAAGAGGTCATACATATGGCCAGCTCAAAACAAAGTGCTTTTATATAACACTGGTGATCATTACAATACAGACGCCAAATATGTCTCACTACTTGTGAAAACATCCCTCACATCAACGAGGTGGAGGCTAATGCAGCGTATTTGTGAGTAAAGTGAGCGAATGTGCTTCGGAAAAGTGAAAATGAAAGTGAAATGCTGGAGTGCAGGTCTTGTGGTTCACTGTAGAATAAACAGAGAAAATTATCTTTCACCCCAGTTTTAATGTTGATCTGATGAATGTATATCACAAACATAAATGGTTGCACCACTTTCTGTATCTGTTTCAAAATAAATCAGTTTATTTGTTTAAAAAAGGTTTTTTTATAGTGAAATATCTGCAGGGGCGCAAAATGTACAGTAGTCATATTTATGACCATTTTCAAGGCAAAGTCTATATGTAAAAACACTTAGGAGCTGCTACTGCCGTAGCAGCTCCTCTGCAGAACTTATTGTTGAACTCAGAAGCTATGTATTGTGAAATGAACAAATGCTGTTAATAATAATTGATATTAATGTGAATATTGTCCATTGAATCGATAAAGTTACATAACGACCATTCTTTGTGTTTATTTATGGTCGTACATTGATCCTTTAACAGAAATTGCTAAAATAACTATTATGACCCTCCTCAGTGTTTTTTTTGGGAAGATATTGGGTAGGTAGATCTTGGCTTAGGTTTGGAATTAAAAGGGATCTAAACATAAATGTTTTTAATAGTGTTTTTGTGTACTGTTACATAAGACATCTATTGACCTTCGTCCATTCTGCTTATCACACTGACACAAATGGGACCGTTTGTGTCAGTGTGATAAGCACGACTCGACAGGCTCACAGGTAAGTATAAAAGGTTTCGCTTTATTCAAAATCAGCTGAGCAAAACACGTCAAATCGTACAGAAAGCAGGTCGTAATAACAAGGCATACACAGATAGAATAATACTGGAACGTTGACACAAAGAGCACAGACGATCTGGCACAGGAGGGGAGCATTGGGTTTAAACACACAGGGGAGGGGAGACAATTGGACACGGATGCAACACATTAAGGAGCAGCAGGTAATCACGGAAGTGGGAAACACAGGAGAGCAGGATGGGGGGTTACCTGAAACGAGACAAGAGATGTACTACAAAATACATCAGGAACACAAAATACAAGAAACATGAGGGAGAAAACAAAACAAAACCTCAACTGTCCTGGATACAAAACACTCGGAGAGGGAGCCCTCAGTTGCAACTCTCTGAGGTCTTGTGATTTCTGAATACGGGTTTGACAAATAAAATTGTATGCATATTGATTGATACCACTGTCATCAAACCGACCAGCCAGTCGCCCACCAAACTATTAACAATTAAAACATGCTGTAGTTGATGTACAGAATTTACCTTTCATTTATTTCTTAACCTGATTGTTTTTGTGATTTCTTTGATGTGGCTGATATAACACTGCAATTTACCATTGGGTCTGTCTGTCTTTGTCTTTCTCACTTACTGTTTATCTGTCTATTTCCTGATTCTTTGCTTTAGTTATTTAGCACATAGTGTTTGCAAATCTGCATATTTGGCTTGTCTAAGGCTGATCAGCTGCTTGTTTATCATTTATTTCAAATACGTTTTTTCCTATTTCACTGTTACAACATAGTGTTTTTTTTAGAGGTTCAGAGTGTAGAGTTTAGTGATATCTAGTGGTGAATTTTCATGTTGCAGCTGAATATCCCTCACCTCATCCTCCCCAGGGAGGAGAACCTGTGGAACCTGTGGAAACCTTCAGTTGCTTATAAAAACTAAAATGGTGTTTTTCCACTCTAGACTACTGTAAAAAACATGGCAGCCTCTGAAGAGGACCTGCTCTTAATTTTTATACAAGGTATTTAAATATACCTCATATACAGTGCCTTGCATAAGTATTCACCCCCCTTGGACTTTTTCCCATTATGTACTGTTACTAACTGGAATTCAAATAGACTTAAATAAACTTTTTCCCGTTTGATCAACAAAACATGCATAGTACTTTGGAGGTGCAAAATAAATTTTATTGTGACACAAACAATAATGAGAACAAAAAAGTTGACATCTGTTGGGTGCATAAGTATTCACCCCCCTGTGTCAATACTTGGTAGAACCCCCTTTCGCTGCAATTAGAGCTGCAAGTCTTTTGGGGTATGTCTCTACCAGCTTTGCACATCTAGAGATGGAAAGGTTTGTCCATTCTTCTTGGCAAAAAAGATGAAGCTCAGTCAGATTGGATGGAGACCGTCTGTGAACCGCAATCTTCAAGTCTTGCCATAGATTCTCTATTGGATTGAGGTCTGGGCTTTGACTGGGCCATTTTAAGACATTAACATTCTTTAATCCAAACCATTCCTTTGTAGCTCTGGCTGTATGTTTAGGGTCATTGTCCTGCTGGAAGATGAACCTCCGCCCCAGTCTCAAGTCTTTTGCAGACTGCATCAGATTTTCTTCAAGGATTTCCCTGTATTTGGCTCCATCCATCTTTCCCTCTATTCTGACCAGTTTCCCTGTACCTGCTGAAGAGAAGCATCCCCACAGCATGATGCTACCACCACCATGTTTCACTGTTGGGATGGTGTGCTCAGGGTGATGGGCAGTGTTGGGTTTTCGCCACACATAGCGTTTTGCATTGAGGCCAAAAAGTTCAATTTTGGTCTCATCTGACCAGAGCACCTTCTTCCACATGTTTGCTGTGTCTCCCACATGGCTTCTGGCAAACTCCAAACGGGATTTTTTATGGATCCCTTTCAACAATGGCTTTCTTCTTGCCACTCTTCCATAAAGGCCAGATTTGTGGAGTAGACGACTAATAGTTGTCCTGTGGACAGATTCTCCCACCTCCGCTGTGGATCTCTGCAACTCCTCCAGAGTAACCATGGGCCTCCTGGTTGCTTCTCTGATTAATTTTCTCCTTGTCCAACTCTTCAGTTTGGGTGGACGGCCTCCTCTTGGTAGGTTTGCGGTTGTGCCATATTCTTTCCATTTTCTTATGATGGATTTTATGGTGCTCAGAGAGATGTTCAAAGCTCTGGATATTTTTTTATAACCTAACCCTGCTTCATATTTCTCCACAACTTTATCCCTGACCTGTTTGGTGAGCTCCTTGGTCTTCATGATGCTGTTTGTTCAGTAATGATCTCCAACAAACTCTGAGTCCGTCACAGAACAGGTGTATTTATACTGAGATTAAATTGCAGACAGGTGGACCCTATTTACTAATTATGTGACTTGCAAATGTGACTTGTGAATGCAATTGGTCGCACCAGATCTTTGTTAGGGGTTTCACAGTAAAGGGGGTGAATACATATGCACTCAACACTTTTCAGATTTTTATTTGTAAATAATTGTGAAATCCATGTAATATTTCCCCCCACTTCCAAATGATGCACTATTTTGTGTTGGTCCATTACATAAACTCACGATGAAATAAATTTTAATATGTGGTTATACCATGACAAAATGTAGAAAAGTCCAAAGGGGGTGAATACTTATGCAAGGCACTGTACTTATATACCCTAGGGATATATATATATCCTACGATAAAGAAAACAATAATTCATACTATTTAGATGAAACACACTAGTTAAAACATAAACAAAATAAAATAATCTTACACACTGGAAATTTAAAGTGAGATATTATAAGGTCTGGCATTATAAACTAGTCATCATCAATACATTACATGTAAAAGGTCAGTGACTCTTTAAAGTATTGAAGAGCCTGAGAGCTGAAACCCTGGCCTTGGAAGCTTTAGTGTGACACAGTATTTTTTAACGGACCTCGGTTATCATGGAGATGTGTGCAAGAAGAAGCTAGACCTTGAATTAAGATCATGAAAAGCTTTGTTTCTTTCTATACAAGGCCAATTGGCTCCTGTGTTAATACCATTGTTGGCAAATATTACTTTGTTTGTCCACAAAATGGCCAAGCCTAGAGCATATAGGAGATACAGTAAGAGTTGATGAAAAATCTGTGGAATAAAGGGAAAAAATTAAAACATTACTCCCGTCAAATATAATAAGACATAATTTAATATTGTTCTCCCTGTCTTTCTTTTATGTTGTGTCTTAATCGTCTCCTTTGTCTGTCATGTTCTCTCTGTCTCACACACACACACACAGAGTATGGTGTTGCACTTATCATAAAAAGATTAGTGAACGCGTTGGGCACATTGATGACCGTGACAGGATACTGTCCTCAGGCCATATGCACACTGCATCCTTTTTACACACACATACAAACACAGGCCCAAGTGAACGTTACCGGTATTGAGATGAAGGAGTGTGTCCGATTAATACGACAGGTAGAGAATGAAGACGTTGAGCTTTTCAGCCAGAGTATAGCTTCTCCTGCTGAAAGACACACTCAGTGGAAACTCTCAACAAACGGCACTGTTAACTGGAATGCCCTGGATTGTGTGTGTAGAATATGAAGGCAGAATGTGGAGAATGTGTGGTATGGAATGTGATTATTTTTTATCTTTAAATTGTCTACAAAGAGTACAATTTGCTTTTGAGCTCACAGTGAATCTTGCTTCAATTGAGAGACATGAACAGGACTAGTCCCATTCCAAGACTTGCAACTGACACTAACTGAGAGGCAGCAGTTTATCCCAATAACATTTAAATTCTGCACCACATTCAAATCAAGATTTCTTATGTGTTCTTTAAGAAAGTTCAAAAATAATTATTAATATCTCTTTAAACTCCTCACCAAGTAAGTAATAAACAACAATGCAGAGATAAGTGGTCATGGAAGTCGGTCATTCACTGTGCAAATACCACAAATCCTGGTATTTGTTTCTCTAAAATTTCTATAACCATAATGGACCAACATTAGGTTTGTGCAGTTTTAATATTAAAAATCATCTGTTAAGAACTCTTCTCTCTTATCAGTTTTCATTGTCTGTCATGCTTTACATTTCCAAAACCTGACCCTACAATCGTAATCTAGTGAGTTTGAATTTTACATTATGTAAAAAGAGGGAATGAAAGCTCAATTTCCCAACTTTCTCTCAAACATGGGAGAGTCTCATGTTTTTCTCCACTGTGTCTGACGGAAGTTACAAATCAGAAGCGATCCCACCAAGTACTCAAGTGAGTTATAGGTGCACCAGGTGACCCTCCCCCTACTAGTATGAGATACTAAAACAACATCTATCATGTTCAATGGTTATTTAAAATTCCTATAATTATGTTAAACCATTATTGTTGTGCAGCCTGATCTTAGCATCGTAAGCACTCTTAGACAGCAACACCACGTGCAATGAAGCAGCTATTCATAAAAATAAACCTGGCACAATCACGATGATGAGCGGCAAGTGTGAGTGCTGGTGGACGATAAAACAGCCAAGTCATGGAAGAAGAGGGAGAGAGGAAGCTGAAACAGACCTGGTGGAGTTTGTAGAAAAGGTGCTCCCAAAAGGACCCAGAGGAAAATTCTTTGCCTCAGAATGGTCTTTTCTTAAACTCTTGAGAAAGTAGTAACTAAGATCTCAAGTGCATATCATTAATTTTGAGATCAATTCAATCTGAATTGTTGCTCCTAAAAATACCTTAGGAGCAAGGAGGAGACTGACTTTTTGAGACTTCGGTGAGACAAATGGATACCTGAATGAGATTATATTGGGAGATCTACTTATTGTATGTTTTTGAGTTAATTTATGTCTTGCTTATTGCTCCTACATACCCATAAGGAGCACTGGGGAGTAAGAAAAGAGATCTCATTTCGATATCTTCTTGAGATCTTTAGAATGTCAAATGTATCTCCTTAATCCCCCTTAGGAGAAATTGGGAAATATAAATGATAGGAGCATTCGGGAGAAATAAAAATGCCAACACATATGTAAATTTGAAAACAACAAGCCAATGCTTTTATTTTTCATTAAACCACAGTGCAAATATCAATGTTACAACAAAATTAAACAAACTGTTCTTTTAAGGATTGGAATAAAAAATGTCAGTCTCTGGCAACATAGACACAATTTTCACAATTTGTCGAACAGACTGATAATAACATTTGTTTTATTATAATTATTATAATTTATTATATAATTAGTTCAGTATTAATACCAAAAACACAACCATTGGTTAACTTTTAATGCTTGCTTTGTAGAACTTGTAGGCTTTTTCAGAAATCAGTAAATTACACTTTTAGATTTCCAAGACACAATGTAACGGAGTACATGTCAAAGCCAATGAAGTGCTTTAACTGTTTGGAATTTGGGCATTTGACCAAAGCGTGCACAGGAAAAAGAAGATTTGCAAAGTGCGGTGGGGAATATGAATATGGAAAGTGTGGAGAGGGAGTGAGACCAAAGTGCTGTAATTGTGGAGGGAACCACAGTGTGGTGTACTGGGGATGTGAAGTGATAAAAAAACAGGCTGACAAAAGATAAGACAAAGAGCAAGTGGCAGCAAAGGAAAAACATGATAAGAAGAATGAATGGAATGGTAAAGAAGAAATCCCTGGGAAATGGAACTTGTGAGATCATGTCTAAAGCTGAAAAGATACAGACTATTGTAAAGCTGCAGAGAACCATTTGGATATGATAGGTTTAAAATGGGAGGAAGTAAGCAAACTCAAGATATAGTCGAGTCAAGAGACATCATGGCTGGGTTACATCAATCAATCATCAATCAAATTTTACTTGTAGGGGAGAGCGGGGTAATGTGGGACATCGGGTGATGTGAAACACTCCCTGTATCTAGGCAACGGAACACATTTGTGGCCATGTTGTGCAATAGTAGTAGTAGATTTGACGTTGGCTAATTATTAATAATCATGAAATATGATTATTAAAATAAAAATTATTTATTAAAAATAATTAAACATTATAAAGCTATTAATTAAGAATAGTCAAATAATTAATTAGAAATGATACGGTTATCAATTAATAATAGTTAAATAATTAATGAAAACAATAAAATTATCAATTAAGAATGAAATAATCTGTAATTATTACTTATTGTCGCGGGGCACCACCCTGCTTACAGGGACCAACAATTCAATCTTTAAATATCAGTCTCAAATGATATAAATTATATTAATAATCTCAATATTTAATATTAAAGATTTTATAATAAACAATGAAGGGTTTTAAGTTCGAGCACAGGCTATAGTAACCCAGCTGTATTCATATACATATGCACAAGTAATCACAGAAAACAAATACTTTAATTACAAAAGGATTTATTAAAAGGGGAAATAAAGTTGTAATACTGATGGTATCAATGTGTGTGTGGTCGTGTGTGTCTGCCTGTCTGTGTGTGTGTGTGTGTGTGTGAGTGTGTGTAACAAAGGAAAAGGGAAGTGGCTTATGGCGTAATGACGAGGTCACGTGGTGACGTTGTCTGGCCGAATTCAAGAGGATGCAGTGTTCGAATTACGTGGGAGCCAGAGGGAGCCGAGCTCCCAGAGAGTGAGGACTAGCTCCCATGAAAGCAACAAAGTCAAAAATCTGAGGGGGTCTCTCATATCTGAAGGTGTCTGCCATACCTAAAGTGTAAAGATGCTAATTAAATAACTGTTGATAAAGCAAGGGGATATGGTTGGGCAATCATATGTCTACATAGTTTCAGTAATAAGTTAAAAAAGTAAAATAGGTAGAGTGTAGTCAATCTAACATGCTAGTTAGGTGAAATGGTCAGCAGTTGGTGGTAATGACCATCACTCAAGAATAGTGACTCCCTATTGGTTGAGAGGCGGGATCAAAACAAACACACGGGAGAGCACAGAGAGAAAAAGAGGTGAGAAAGGAGACCGACTGAGTAGAAGTAACAGTGAAGTAAAAGAGGGACATTAATAAGGATGCTACAGCAGTATTAAGAAGGTGACGCCACTTTCAGTTTAGTACCTAAGAGTTTTTTGTTTTCATTCAGCTCGCGAAAGGGCACAGTATTTTATGTTCCGTTTTGGAGTTATCTAGCTGGCTCAGTATTGTGCAGGTATACAGTGCTAGCTGATTTAGCGGAGGTGTACCGCCGTCATCTAGCAAGATAACGTGCTGCTCAAATAGCACCCGAGCAACCCGGACGCTCGTGGTTCCTTTGAGGAAGCTACGCCACTTAATAGCGCCGCTAGCTACCGGGAACGCTAGCGGTTCCATTCAGCTACGTTGGACGACCAGTTGGCCAGGAACGATTGCCGGTTAGCTGGCAATATTATCGGTGCACGCGCCACAAACCAGGTGGTCGTGAGTAGCCCTTATTGGGCGCCAAAGAACCCAGTTAACAGGCCTGCAATGGGGGGTTGAACTGATCGTTTTATTTGTGCCTTTTCAGTGCCGGCTTTTGTATTTTCTTTTATACCTGTATGATGTTCCTGTTTGTAACAGGTGACTGTAATTTCATGTGAACACAAAGTTTATGTTATGCCAGGGAGAGTTTTGTGAGAGTTACCATTCTGTGTGGCCTATTATTAGCTCCCATATTGATGATTCAGTTTTAAATGTGAAGTGCTGTTTTATGCAGTTAATTGATAAGGGAGATTGCTATTGTCATTATTGGCCTAGTGCCCATATCCATTGAGTTTGTTATACAGGGACTAAATATAGTTTAAATAGCCTAAACATAACTACATCTTATTTCCGGTAACGAATCATTATTTCAGCTACATGACTGCTTTGGTTAAATCAATTATTTGTAAATAGATGACAATGTGTTATGGACTCCACTCATTTCCATTAGTAGACTATATTCAGGTGGTTTAAAGTGAACTCAGGTAAAAGCTGAGTCTTAACAGGGAATTGACTATAGGGCTACATATATATGGACTATTACAATCAACAATATATTGAAATTAATTAAAATAAATCAATTTCTGTACAAAAATGTGTCTGTCTGTTGTGTGCGTGTGTCAAGTTATATACAGCCTATGCCTACCGTGCGCAAAAGCGCTGCTCGCGCCTAGGCTATTTCATTGTTTAGCCTTGGTAGGCTATGTGCGTGGTGCGCCAACTTTTTTATGAGATAGAGACCCCCTTAGAGACAAAAAGATAATTCGAACCCTGAGAGGATGTTACGTTCAAGTCATTTCAAAATGGGGGTTTGCGACGCCATGAGGCCGAAGACAAGATGGCGGTTACCTAAGTGAGGCCACGTTGCGAAAGGCAAAATGGCGGCCGGTCACGGACTTTAAACAAAGGGGATCTTTAGACAAAGAGATTTCTTATCTCGTGGTTTTAGCGCCAAATGGCGTCGAAATGTATTCAGTCTCTTTTGGTCTAGATTTCTCCATGTAACATGAAATATGAGAGTGTAGGTCGGGACGGGTGTAAAAGCAGGTTTAGGAGGGAAGAGAGAGAGAGAGAGGAAGATAAAGAGAGAAATATTGACAAGACAACCCTCAAAAGATTCATGAAGTAAAGAGAAAGGGATAGTAAAACCAGTAGCCTGGGGTGCAGTAGCTGAGGTAAAGAGAATATTCACAGATGAGATGGAGGAGGAGCTTGCCAAACACTTGAAACAACTAGCTGACCAGTTCCATGGCCTTGCTCCAGTTAAGTGCCGTGAACTGGCATTTAAATACGCAGAGAAAATCAATATCCCTGTCCCTGGGACAGAGAAACAATGTGCAGCTAAGCTAGGGTGTGCAAAGATCACATGAATCATAATAATCATAAATGTGCTTAATTGACCAATCCCCATGATTCTGTTACTAGTCCGATATTAGTGGTTGTCAATCTAGCTGTCGGGATTTTAACTATTACAACATGTGTTGTTATGGTAGTTTTAAAGTGGAAAAAGTAAGTGGAACCCTTTACCCCGTAGCTGGGGTAAAGTGGGACACAAGACCACTTTTTTTTAAAACAATCATGGTTTCACTGCCCTTTGTCCTGAAGACATTCTGATAATTTCCATTGCTAGAAAACATCCTGAATTAATGGGAAATGTGTAAATTTTACTGATATATCATTTTAGCTCGCCTAGAGGGGAGCAAATGTAAAAAATATCCCACATTACCCCGCTCTCCCCTATAGACCATATTCACAAATCACAATTTTTCTCAAAGGGCTTTAACAAGGTGTGACATCCTCTGCCCTTAACCCTCAACAAGAGTAAGGAAAAACTACTAAAAAAACTTTTAACAGGGTAAAAATAACGTAGAAACCTCAGAGAGATCCACATGTGAGGGATCCCTCTCCCAGAACGGACAGAAGTGCAATAGATGTCAAGTGGAAAGGAGACATCACCAAGATAAAGGTTTAGCAGCATTGATAAGGGTAAACGTTTTGAAGGATAACTGAAGGTCAATGAATTGATGGATTATTGTCAGTAATGGTCAAGTATCTGAGTAGAAATACGTTGTATCAAGCAGTACTGCTGCAATCATAGTCTATGGTCAGCAGCCACCAAGATCATGATCCACCATTAAGATCGGATTCCACTAGAGTCCACAGTCATTGTCCACTGCCGCCATCAGGATCCATCATCGGCTGCCACCTCGGTCGTGGTCCATCACTGGTATCAGATGCGAACACGATAAAGGATCCGCCATTATTATGACGATCAGCCAGCATGATACAGAATCTGCCATTCTGGATCCACCAATACGATCTCTGATACATGATCCATCATCATAATCCATGATGTGACCACAGCCCCGCTCCTGGATCTGCAGACGATAAGGCAAAGGGACTACAGGGAAGAAGTCAAGTAAGTAACATGTATTGATGAGATATTAACTTCTTTGATGTTATAAGGATTGAGAAGAGGAAGGATAAGCTGGGAAGAGAAGCTCTGTGTGTCATGTGTCCCCAACCTTCTACACCTATAGCAGCATAACTAAGAGCAGGTCCAAGACAAGCCTGAACCAGCTCTAACTATAAGCTTTATCGTAAAGGAAGGTTTTAAGCCTACTTTTAAACGTACAGATGGTGTCTGCCTCCCGAACTGAAAGTGGGAGATGTTTCCACAGCAGAGGAAATTGATAGCTGAAAACTCTGGCTCCTACTCTACTTTTTGAGACTTTAGGGACTATAGGAAGTGTTCATTACCGAATCTGGTACAAGATAAATCTCTGTCTTAGTTGTCACAGAGAGTACAGGTGGGAAATGGATCCTTGAGAAAGGCAACTGGGAGAAATTTCTAGAAGCAAGTGACAAATATCTAAGATAGGTCAGTGAAGGGATGGACATAGAAACCTTTTGAAGTGCCAAGTACCTCTGTTTAGCTATCTGTCACTTCCTGTAGAGCCACATGAGACACGCAGGAGACAGAATATAAAAAAATAGTATCACAGTGGGGTCACCACATAAACTCTAGCAAACAATGTCAGCGACTCTTCATTAACTGCCCTACATCATCTTAAGACGGACAACAAGGCAAACATAGACGATAAACAGTAGGTTCAAAATCCATAGGTAATGTAAAATGCAATCAGATCTGCTAACAACGCTTCTACCAGCACTAGCAAATCTTCAGCTGGCCCAACAGCAGCTAAAGAACGTGCCAGAGCCGAAGCAGTGCATGCCCACTTCAAAGACTAAGATCATGGTTGAAAAAGCCTAGTTGAGCGTAGAGGAGGCATGCATGGAAACTGCTCTTACAACATTGAAACAAGATAAAGAGGTTCCAGCTGCCTTAGCTGAGGCAGAGATACTGGAATCAGTGGCAGCGAAACTGGAATCTGATGCAGAGTCCAGGGCCATGGACATTGCAGCGATTCCCTGTGATTCTAGAGACACATGAAGAAGTGACTATGTTGAATCCCATTCCCGAAATCATTCTAGTCAGCTGTCACTGCCCACGGTTTTTTAGTCTCAGACCACACTCAATCAGTCACGCAATGTCCCTGACACTCCACTACGCCAAGACAGGGACCAAAATCCCAGTCACAAAGCTTGGGATGAACCAAATATCACCTCTCTGAGGTTTCTACGTTCTTTTAACGCTGTTGAAAGATTTTGTTGTTGTTGTTTTTCCTTACTCTTGTTGAGGGTTAAGAACAGAGTGAGTCATATGAGACAAATTGTGATTTGTGTATATGGGCTATACAAATAAAATTATATTGATTGATTGACTTCCTGCATCGCTCTGTTTCTTTAGTTTTATATTTTGATCCTTTTTAAATAGCTTTATCTTGTGAAATTAAATATTTATTTGGAATGGGGGATAGATTGTTCACAGATTTACATTACAGAGGCTACATCATGTGATGAGGTGAAACATTTCATCTCTCATCCAAGAGGCTTCTTCACTTCAGTTCCACATTCAAATAACAGAATCATATCTCGTGGCCCTGAGTTCATTCATTCCCACACGTTATTAAGTCGTAGCCACGTACTTATTTTTTTTTTTTTCAAAATGTCATTTGGAGCTGCTAATTCAAAATTCACACATTCAGAGATATTTTACCAGTGTCCTTTCTGCATTTAGCACCTGTTAAAGTGTTACTTTTAGTCTGGAAAATGTGTTTGGACTCCTTATTTATATAACAGTTTCCATGTTGGTGATTGGTTAAATGCAGTAAACACTGCGCCTTTTCATGTACACATGCTCAGAATTTTTGAGTTTGACTTACCGAGTTGATAATCAGCTTTGTGTGACCACTCGTCTGATTACGATTGGTATGTTAAGTTCACCCAGATAACGGAAAAAGCCCATTGGCTCTTGTCTGAAGAGGAATTAGCAAAACGATGTGCTTTCCTGTGTAGATAGGCTGATATCCGGGCCAAGAATCTGAAGCTAAATTCTAAGGCTGTTTTTTAAATAAAACAATTAATAGAGTAACTTCTGATCAACCCATATCCATGTCAGGCTTAAAATACCAACTTTCAGTTATGCCCCACCCACTTCAGGTTTAAATTTCGCCCACTTTCGAGTACGGTTACGGGTACAGATAATTTAGCTGGTTGAACAGATACAGACAATGGTGTACTCGCTCATCCCTATTTGACACATACAGAGTGTTCCTGTGTGTCTCTCTTAGCGGAACAGTGCTTTCTTCCTAAAGGGCCAGTACAAATTTTAGAAACTAACAGCAGGCATACAGGTAAGTGAAATGAAAATAATTCACTTTTATTTGAAGTATTATTATAAGTATATATAGTATATTTTCATATTTTCACTGGACACACTGTGTTACTAAATCGCTACACGGTCCCCCATGTTCGCCATGTATAAAGATTGCACCAACATTCATAGGGTTAAGGTTAGGGAACACATTCAAGGTAGGCAGACGTTTTTCTACAAGTGCAATACACCATATTTTTGGCGATGAGGATGGCCATTTCTGTACTTTTGCCTGCACCGCTCCTGCCTTGTCTGGGTGAACCAGTTATCTTCTTCCCCACCTGGTTGAAAATGTTCATTAACCGCATGCTAGTTATAGTTGCTCCAAGGGATAGCTTGCCTGAAGAAAGAAAACGCGCCATTGTTCTCCATTGTTGGCACAGAGGGACAGAGACTGTTTCAAACAATACCAGATACCAGTATACATATACTTCTGCCATGGAAGGTTTGAAAAAACATTTAGTTGACGAAGGCAATGTGATAGCGGAACACCAAAAGTAATAGAACAACAGAATAACATTATATGCCTCCAGAATGCTCGTATGATTTGATCCAATTGTCCGCAAGCCCCGGCAATCCTATTTGACTCGAAACAAGGTCATTTAAACCGTGTTTTAGCCTTAATTTCCTCTGATATCTTCCTGCGAGGTGCATTCATGGATGTTGGTTTGGCAGGCATGGGCATCGGCATGGTGTTTCTCTTGAGGTGGAACACCTGCAGCAGATCACACCTAATCACCTGCTACCGTATAAGAACCCTGGTCTCCAGATTTTACAGTCTTACCATGCGGTAGTATCATTCAGTATCGGCACACGTTCTGTTGCCATCTCGTGTTTTTGCCAACTGACTACTGTTTGGTTTTAGATTCACTGATTTTCTTTTTCAAACCCACGTTAATTGGCAAATGCAAATCCATCTGAGTGCACGACCTTAAATGGGGTAGGGTCAGGATCATTGTAGGCACATCTTATCAACATAGTAATATGCACATTTATAGGTAAACAATATGGCACTCACACACATAGAGATGATGTGCACATGGTCTTTGAATCCAACTTAAATAGACCTGCCTCATGTGCATCAAAACATGCACATAGATTACTCAAAGAGAACCTTTACCAGTTTATGGTAGAGACCTTTGAGGATGTCTGGTTAAAAAATGGCACCAGATCAAACCTTACAGGCAATCTCTTTAAACCTAAATTCCAGCCCTGCTACAAAGTGTCAAGATTAATTCATTCATCCAGTGTAATGAAGTGATTCCACATGACACCTCCAATTGGTTCCTTTGGAACCCTGCCCATCAGAGGAGCTACCTGTCACATTGGCTTTAAAATAGACATGAAATGGACATGTAACTGGAAAGGCAACATTCACCAGGAAAATGAATGCCTTTTTGCTGTAGAAAAAACACAGCAAAACTCTAATAGATGTATATATGTCCCTCTCAATGAATCCACACTCCCTCGTGACATTTTTATTTGGCACGCAGTGTCCCAGCCCTTTAATTGTCTCCTCAAACTATCTGAATCCCTTCCTGAAAGCTTCTCCCCCTTTCAACTCCTCCACTCTTACATCAGCCGGTTTTGTGTTCAGGGCTATCAGAAAGACAATGTCATGGGCAGCCAGCCTAATTGTCTATGTACTAGAATGCAGTTAAAGTGTGATCTTTTTTCTGCCACTGTTGGTGAAACATATTGCTTTTTTCTTGTCTCTTGGCTGATGTGTAATGTGTGTATTTGTAATTGTTAACAGACAAACATGTCTAGAGTTTGTGGCATGTGATATTTGAAGTTCAACGGAAACATCACCCAAAACAGAAAATTCCCTCATCATCTACTCAGCATGATGCAGATGGAGGGGTGGGTGAATCCAAGAAACACCCTTGCAGCCAAATCCAATTCAATAATAGTAGATGGTGACTACTTCTTCAAATGTAACAAAACAATAGAAAAAAATGCTTTCATACTGCTCCTGTGGTGTCATCCGGTGTCCGTAAGCTCTGACATCAAATTAAACTTAACACTGCGTAAATTACAGATAATTTGAGTTGCTCTGTAGTTATAAAGTGGGGAAATTTAAGTTACAAGAAGTATCTGTTTTTTTATGTTGCTTGATACATAATTTTGGTACATAGCTTGATTGCATGGTTGAAATCAAATGTGTTGACACTGAAAGTGTTTGTGTGTGTGTGAACATTGGCTCGACTACTACTTCTTTTTTTAATGGTGAATTGCAACTAAATTGATCCATATTGCCATCCACTGGCCTGTTATCTGGTTTTTACATTTGCATAGTCAGTCAGCTTTTGTTAATAATGGGAAGATATGTTTGTTAATAAGTAAGCTCTTCTGGTCTGTATGCCCTAATTCGGATGTTGTGCAAATCATATCAAAAGGACGTTCAAAAGAGACGCTGCAAAACTTTGTTTACCGGCTCCTCAGTGGACGTCTTTTGAACATTAGACAAAGACGAAAAGTTGATGTCTTTTGGACATGTGTTTGCAAGTTTTTTCTCTCCACAGTGTTTTCTCTCCTCAGCCGATAAAGTGGTTGGCTATTGTAGGAACTGTTGGGATTCTCTATCATTTTAAAGGTGTTGATCTTCCATGTAAAATGCTTTGAGATAATGTATATTATGATTCAGCGATATATATACAATAAAATTGAATTGAATTCTAACAATTTGCTCTCTGTGGTATTGCACTATGCACCTAGAATTTGAAAATGGATGGATGGGATCAGGGGTGGACTGGGACAAAAATTCAGCCCTGGCATTGTCTGTCCAGACCAGCCCACTACATTATCAGCGGACACCACATAGAAGTCCACAAATCTCGCGGCGTCTTCTCTCATGCATACTACTGTTACCACCTAGCTCAAAGATGGCAACAAGAAGGGAGGCCACACACAAACCTCTCAAGCCAAAAGTAAATTTATTTAACTCCAAATCAAGATAGCTCTAACTACGTAGTGGGATGTGTAAAATATGTTACGCGTCAGTGGTGTTAACAGTGTTTGGATGTGTGAAAATAAGGTGTGATGTATGTTGTAAGGTGCAGAAGCAAAGAAAAACAAAGGCTGAGGGCCCCATGCCCCTGGAAGCAGCCTTTAGATCTGCAGCTGAAGCCCAGCCCAAAAGGGCAGGCCCAGGGTGACGCCCCTGCCAGCTCTACCTGTGTCTGGAAAACAACTCCTCAGGCTCTCACATGTCAAGTGGTCAACCTGAGAAGGACATGGATACATTATAATGTCTCTAATCATCACAAATTAAGTATGATTTCATAAAACATAAAAAATGTAAACTCACCAGACTAGAGGAGACTCAACAGACAAACTTTGGTACAGTGAAGGCAGAGAGTGGAGGCAGACAGAGAGCAAGTCCTCGAACATGGACAGAGGTTGAACAACTCCTCAGGATCTCACATGTCAAGTGGTCAACCTGAGAAGGACATGGATACATTATAATGTCTGAAAAATAAAGAAAATGTTTTCCTCTGTCCTGCACCTAGAGTTGATAACTTTTTGGATGTGTGTTTCTTTTAAAACCTTTTGAAAATTATTATAATTATGAAGTATGAATTTATACATTAAAAAATACATGATAAACTTACCAAATTCTAACAGTTGTCCCAAATGTCCACATATAAAACAGAGGGAGAACGACTCCTCAAATAAATCACAACAACCTGTAATGGAGAATAATTGATCATTTAGTGTACATGATCACACCATTAAGGATCAACACATAAGCACAATAAAACTTGTGTGATAATAACAATAATATTAAATATTTCTCACCTTATCAGTGGAACATTTACACACAAATTATACCTATTAAATAGTTATCACCTCAGTGAACATAAATGAATTGAAAGATTACAATAAATTCAATGGCAGATATTTCAAATTAAACGAATTATTCCCTATAGGTTTACTTGTATTCTGTTTTCAATATAGCTTGATTCTGCATCTCTATTTACAGCTCAGCTATGGCAACAGTAAACGACGTTAGCAGCTCTTAGCTAGCTTAGCTAAATCATCTGAACAATAATAACCCATAATATCACAATTCGGCATATTAAAACAAAATCAAAAACGTTTTCTACTTTGTTTTGGACATGTCTAAAAAATGTAGCCTAGCCAGCCCCAGGCCAACGTTACTTACCATGTCTGCCTCCACTCGCTCATCATTGTCGAGTCCTCCTCGCTCGTCTCCCGGCGCACCTGCTGCTGCTGGGCTGGTGAACCCGGCTCCAAACAGGT